>NC_141348.1:7524505-8124505 GCF_057382095.1 Aulonocara sp. 'chitande type north' Nkhata Bay
ATAATGAAAACCTATACTTTGTTTCGGTCGAGTTCCCCATTCAAATGCATGTAACAGTGAGAAATGCACTGTCTTGGCGAAAGAAAGCGTTTTTGTACAACTTCATAGAAATAGCTGTAACTTTTGATAGAAGACTCGGATACACATGTTTATGGCTTTATCTTATAGAACTCAAGGTTCCCGTGCTGGGAAAACAGGTTTTGTAGCTGTTTGAGCTAAGATTTCCAAGTTATTCACATAATGAAAACCTATACTTTGTTTCGGTCGAGTTCCCCATTCAAATGCATGTAACAGTGAGAAACGCACTGTCTTGGCGAAAGAAAGCGTTTTTGTACAACTTCATATAAATAGCTGTAACTTTTGATAGAAGACTCAGACAAACATGTTTATGGCCTTATCTTATAGAACTCAAGGTCTCCGTGCTGGGAAAACAGGTTTTGCAGCTGTTTGAGCTAAGATTTCCAAGTTATTCACATAATGAAAACCTATACTTTGTTTCGGTCGAGTTCCCCATTCAAATGCATGTAACAGTGAGAAACGCACTGTCTTGGCGAAAGAAAGCGTTTTTGTACAACTTCATAGAAATAGCTGTAACTTTTGATAGAAGACTCGGATACACATGTTTATGGCTTTATCTTATAGAACTCAAGGTTCCCGTGCTGGGCAAACAGGTTTTGCAGCTGTTTGAGCTAAGATTTCCAAGTTATTCACATAATGAAAACCTATACTTTGTTTCGGTCGAGTTCCCCATTCAAATGCATGTAACAGTGAGAAACGCAGTGTCTTGGCGAAAGAAAGCGTTTTTGTACAACTTCATAGAAATAGCTGTAACTTTTGATAGAAGACTCGGATACACATGTTTATGGCTTTATCTTATAGAACTCAAGGTTCCCGTGCTGGGAAAACAGGTTTTGTAGCTGTTTGAGCTAAGATTTCCAAGTTATTCACATAATGAAAACCTATACTTTGTTTCGGTCGAGTTCCCCATTCAAATGCATGTAACAGTGAGAAATGCACTGTCTTGGCGAAAGAAAGCGTTTTTGTACAACTTCATAGAAATAGCTGTAACTTTTGATAGAAGACTCAGACAAACATGTTTATGGCCTTATATTATAGAACTCAAGGTCTCCGTGCTGGGAAAACAGGTTTTGCAGCTGTTTGAGCTAAGATTTCCAAGTTATTCACATAATGAAAACCTATACTTTGTTTCGGTCGAGTTCCCCATTCAAATGCATGTAACAGTGAGAAACGCACTGTCTTGGCGAAAGAAAGCGTTTTTGTACAACTTCATATAAATAGCTGTAACTTTTGATAGAAGACTCAGACAAACATGTTTATGGCCTTATCTTATAGAACTCAAGGTCTCCGTGCTGGGAAAACAGGTTTTGCAGCTGTTTGAGCTAAGATTTCCAAGTTATTCACATAATGAAAACCTATACTTTGTTTCGGTCGAGTTCCCCATTCAAATGCATGTAACAGTGAGAAATGCACTGTCTTGGCGAAAGAAAGCGTTTTTGTACAACTTCATATAAATAGCTGTAACTTTTGATAGAAGACTCAGACAAACATGTTTATGGCCTTATCTTATAGAACTCAAGGTCTCCGTGCTGGGAAAACAGGTTTTGCAGCTGTTTGAGCTAAGATTTCCAAGTTATTCACATAATGAAAACCTATACTTTGTTTCGGTCGAGTTCCCCATTCAAATGCATGTAACAGTGAGAAACGCACTGTCTTGGCGAAAGAAAGCGTTTTTGTACAACTTCATAGAAATAGCTGTAACTTTTGATAGAAGACTCAGACAAACATGTTTATGGCCTTATCTTATAGAACTCAAGGTCTCCGTGCTGGGAAAACAGGTTTTGCAGCTGTTTGAGCTAAGATTTCCAAGTTATTCACATAATGAAAACCTATACTTTGTTTCGGTCGAGTTCCCCATTCAAATGCATGTAACAGTGAGAAACGCACTGTCTTGGCGAAAGAAAGCGTTTTTGTACAACTTCATAGAAATAGCTGTAACTTTTGATAGAAGACTCGGATACACATGTTTATGGCTTTATCTTATAGAACTCAAGGTCTCCGTGCTGGGAAAACAGGTTTTGCAGCTGTTTGAGCTAAGATTTCCAAGTTATTCACATAATGAAAACCTATACTTTGTTTCGGTCGAGTTCCCCATTCAAATGCATGTAACAGTGAGAAACGCAGTGTCTTGGCGAAAGAAAGCGTTTTTGTACAACTTCATAGAAATAGCTGTAACTTTTGATAGAAGACTCGGATACACATGTTTATGGCTTTATCTTATAGAACTCAAGGTTCCCGTGCTGGGAAAACAGGTTTTGTAGCTGTTTGAGCTAAGATTTCCAAGTTATTCACATAATGAAAACCTATACTTTGTTTCGGTCGAGTTCCCCATTCAAATGCATGTAACAGTGAGAAATGCACTGTCTTGGCGAAAGAAAGCGTTTTTGTACAACTTCATAGAAATAGCTGTAACTTTTGATAGAAGACTCAGACAAACATGTTTATGGCCTTATATTATAGAACTCAAGGTCTCCGTGCTGGGAAAACAGGTTTTGCAGCTGTTTGAGCTAAGATTTCCAAGTTATTCACATAATGAAAACCTATACTTTGTTTCGGTCGAGTTCCCCATTCAAATGCATGTAACAGTGAGAAACGCACTGTCTTGGCGAAAGAAAGCGTTTTTGTACAACTTCATATAAATAGCTGTAACTTTTGATAGAAGACTCAGACAAACATGTTTATGGCCTTATCTTATAGAACTCAAGGTCTCCGTGCTGGGAAAACAGGTTTTGCAGCTGTTTGAGCTAAGATTTCCAAGTTATTCACATAATGAAAACCTATACTTTGTTTCGGTCGAGTTCCCCATTCAAATGCATGTAACAGTGAGAAATGCACTGTCTTGGCGAAAGAAAGCGTTTTTGTACAACTTCATAGAAATAGCTGTAACTTTTGATAGAAGACTCGGATACACATGTTTATGGCTTTATCTTATAGAACTCAAGGTTCCCGTGCTGGGAAAACAGGTTTTGTAGCTGTTTGAGCTAAGATTTCCAAGTTATTCACATAATGAAAACCTATACTTTGTTTCGGTCGAGTTCCCCATTCAAATGCATGTAACAGTGAGAAACGCACTGTCTTGGCGAAAGAAAGCGTTTTTGTACAACTTCATAGAAATAGCTGTAACTTTTGATAGAAGACTCAGACAAACATGTTTATGGCCTTATCTTATAGAACTCAAGGTCTCCGTGCTGGGAAAACAGGTTTTGCAGCTGTTTGAGCTAAGATTTCCAAGTTATTCACATAATGAAAACCTATACTTTGTTTCGGTCGAGTTCCCCATTCAAATGCATGTAACAGTGAGAAACGCACTGTCTTGGCGAAAGAAAGCGTTTTTGTACAACTTCATAGAAATAGCTGTAACTTTTGATAGAAGACTCGGATACACATGTTTATGGCTTTATCTTATAGAACTCAAGGTCTCCGTGCTGGGAAAACAGGTTTTGCAGCTGTTTGAGCTAAGATTTCCAAGTTATTCACATAATGAAAACCTATACTTTGTTTCGGTCGAGTTCCCCATTCAAATGCATGTAACAGTGAGAAACGCACTGTCTTGGCGAAAGAAAGCGTTTTTGTACAACTTCATATAAATAGCTGTAACTTTTGATAGAAGACTCAGACAAACATGTTTATGGCCTTATCTTATAGAACTCAAGGTCTCCGTGCTGGGAAAACAGGTTTTGCAGCTGTTTGAGCTAAGATTTCCAAGTTATTCACATAATGAAAACCTATACTTTGTTTCGGTCGAGTTCCCCATTCAAATGCATGTAACAGTGAGAAACGCACTGTCTTGGCGAAAGAAAGCGTTTTTGTACAACTTCATAGAAATAGCTGTAACTTTTGATAGAAGACTCAGACAAACATGTTTATGGCCTTATCTTATAGAACTCAAGGTCTCCGTGCTGGGAAAACAGGTTTTGCAGCTGTTTGAGCTAAGATTTCCAAGTTATTCACATAATGAAAACCTATACTTTGTTTCGGTCGAGTTCCCCATTCAAATGCATGTAACAGTGAGAAACGCACTGTCTTGGCGAAAGAAAGCGTTTTTGTACAACTTCATAGAAATAGCTGTAACTTTTGATAGAAGACTCGGATACACATGTTTATGGCTTTATCTTATAGAACTCAAGGTCTCCGTGCTGGGAAAACAGGTTTTGCAGCTGTTTGAGCTAAGATTTCCAAGTTATTCACATAATGAAAACCTATACTTTGTTTCGGTCGAGTTCCCCATTCAAATGCATGTAACAGTGAGAAACGCACTGTCTTGGCGAAAGAAAGCGTTTTTGTACAACTTCATAGAAATAGCTGTAACTTTTGATAGAAGACTCGGATACACATGTTTATGGCTTTATCTTATAGAACTCAAGGTTCCGTGCTGGGAAAACAGGTTTTGTAGCTGTTTGAGCTAAGATTTCCAAGTTATTCACATAATGAAAACCTATACTTTGTTTCGGTCGAGTTCCCCATTCAAATGCATGTAACAGTGAGAAACGCACTGTCTTGGCGAAAGAAAGCGTTTTTGTACAACTTCATATAAATAGCTGTAACTTTTGATAGAAGACTCAGACAAACATGTTTATGGCCTTATCTTATAGAACTCAAGGTCTCCGTGCTGGGAAAACAGGTTTTGCAGCTGTTTGAGCTAAGATTTCCAAGTTATTCACATAATGAAAACCTATACTTTGTTTCGGTCGAGTTCCCCATTCAAATGCATGTAACAGTGAGAAACGCACTGTCTTGGCGAAAGAAAGCGTTTTTGTACAACTTCATAGAAATAGCTGTAACTTTTGATAGAAGACTCGGATACACATGTTTATGGCTTTATCTTATAGAACTCAAGGTTCCCGTGCTGGGCAAACAGGTTTTGCAGCTGTTTGAGCTAAGATTTCCAAGTTATTCACATAATGAAAACCTATACTTTGTTTCGGTCGAGTTCCCCATTCAAATGCATGTAACAGTGAGAAACGCAGTGTCTTGGCGAAAGAAAGCGTTTTTGTACAACTTCATAGAAATAGCTGTAACTTTTGATAGAAGACTCAGACAAACATGTTTATGGCCTTATCTTATAGAACTCAAGGTCTCCGTGCTGGGAAAACAGGTTTTGCAGCTGTTTGAGCTAAGATTTCCAAGTTATTCACATAATGAAAACCTATACTTTGTTTCGGTCGAGTTCCCCATTCAAATGCATGTAACAGTGAGAAACGCACTGTCTTGGCGAAAGAAAGCGTTTTTGTACAACTTCATAGAAATAGCTGTAACTTTTGATAGAAGACTCGGATACACATGTTTATGGCTTTATCTTATAGAACTCAAGGTCTCCGTGCTGGGAAAACAGGTTTTGCAGCTGTTTGAGCTAAGATTTCCAAGTTATTCACATAATGAAAACCTATACTTTGTTTCGGTCGAGTTCCCCATTCAAATGCATGTAACAGTGAGAAACGCAGTGTCTTGGCGAAAGAAAGCGTTTTTGTACAACTTCATAGAAATAGCTGTAACTTTTGATAGAAGACTCGGATACACATGTTTATGGCTTTATCTTATAGAACTCAAGGTTCCCGTGCTGGGAAAACAGGTTTTGTAGCTGTTTGAGCTAAGATTTCCAAGTTATTCACATAATGAAAACCTATACTTTGTTTCGGTCGAGTTCCCCATTCAAATGCATGTAACAGTGAGAAACGCACTGTCTTGGCGAAAGAAAGCGTTTTTGTACAACTTCATATAAATAGCTGTAACTTTTGATAGAAGACTCAGACAAACATGTTTATGGCCTTATCTTATAGAACTCAAGGTCTCCGTGCTGGGAAAACAGGTTTTGCAGCTGTTTGAGCTAAGATTTCCAAGTTATTCACATAATGAAAACCTATACTTTGTTTCGGTCGAGTTCCCCATTCAAATGCATGTAACAGTGAGAAATGCACTGTCTTGGCGAAAGAAAGCGTTTTTGTACAACTTCATATAAATAGCTGTAACTTTTGATAGAAGACTCAGACAAACATGTTTATGGCCTTATCTTATAGAACTCAAGGTCTCCGTGCTGGGAAAACAGGTTTTGCAGCTGTTTGAGCTAAGATTTCCAAGTTATTCACATAATGAAAACCTATACTTTGTTTCGGTCGAGTTCCCCATTCAAATGCATGTAACAGTGAGAAACGCACTGTCTTGGCGAAAGAAAGCGTTTTTGTACAACTTCATAGAAATAGCTGTAACTTTTGATAGAAGACTCAGACAAACATGTTTATGGCCTTATCTTATAGAACTCAAGGTCTCCGTGCTGGGAAAACAGGTTTTGCAGCTGTTTGAGCTAAGATTTCCAAGTTATTCACATAATGAAAACCTATACTTTGTTTCGGTCGAGTTCCCCATTCAAATGCATGTAACAGTGAGAAACGCACTGTCTTGGCGAAAGAAAGCGTTTTTGTACAACTTCATAGAAATAGCTGTAACTTTTGATAGAAGACTCGGATACACATGTTTATGGCTTTATCTTATAGAACTCAAGGTCTCCGTGCTGGGAAAACAGGTTTTGCAGCTGTTTGAGCTAAGATTTCCAAGTTATTCACATAATGAAAACCTATACTTTGTTTCGGTCGAGTTCCCCATTCAAATGCATGTAACAGTGAGAAACGCACTGTCTTGGCGAAAGAAAGCGTTTTTGTACAACTTCATAGAAATAGCTGTAACTTTTGATAGAAGACTCGGATACACATGTTTATGGCTTTATCTTATAGAACTCAAGGTTCCGTGCTGGGAAAACAGGTTTTGTAGCTGTTTGAGCTAAGATTTCCAAGTTATTCACATAATGAAAACCTATACTTTGTTTCGGTCGAGTTCCCCATTCAAATGCATGTAACAGTGAGAAACGCAGTGTCTTGGCGAAAGAAAGCGTTTTTGTACAACTTCATAGAAATAGCTGTAACTTTTGATAGAAGACTCGGATACACATGTTTATGGCTTTATCTTATAGAACTCAAGGTTCCCGTGCTGGGAAAACAGGTTTTGTAGCTGTTTGAGCTAAGATTTCCAAGTTATTCACATAATGAAAACCTATACTTTGTTTCGGTCGAGTTCCCCATTCAAATGCATGTAACAGTGAGAAACGCACTGTCTTGGCGAAAGAAAGCGTTTTTGTACAACTTCATATAAATAGCTGTAACTTTTGATAGAAGACTCAGACAAACATGTTTATGGCCTTATCTTATAGAACTCAAGGTCTCCGTGCTGGGAAAACAGGTTTTGCAGCTGTTTGAGCTAAGATTTCCAAGTTATTCACATAATGAAAACCTATACTTTGTTTCGGTCGAGTTCCCCATTCAAATGCATGTAACAGTGAGAAATGCACTGTCTTGGCGAAAGAAAGCGTTTTTGTACAACTTCATATAAATAGCTGTAACTTTTGATAGAAGACTCAGACAAACATGTTTATGGCCTTATCTTATAGAACTCAAGGTCTCCGTGCTGGGAAAACAGGTTTTGCAGCTGTTTGAGCTAAGATTTCCAAGTTATTCACATAATGAAAACCTATACTTTGTTTCGGTCGAGTTCCCCATTCAAATGCATGTAACAGTGAGAAACGCACTGTCTTGGCGAAAGAAAGCGTTTTTGTACAACTTCATAGAAATAGCTGTAACTTTTGATAGAAGACTCAGACAAACATGTTTATGGCCTTATCTTATAGAACTCAAGGTCTCCGTGCTGGGAAAACAGGTTTTGCAGCTGTTTGAGCTAAGATTTCCAAGTTATTCACATAATGAAAACCTATACTTTGTTTCGGTCGAGTTCCCCATTCAAATGCATGTAACAGTGAGAAACGCACTGTCTTGGCGAAAGAAAGCGTTTTTGTACAACTTCATAGAAATAGCTGTAACTTTTGATAGAAGACTCGGATACACATGTTTATGGCTTTATCTTATAGAACTCAAGGTCTCCGTGCTGGGAAAACAGGTTTTGCAGCTGTTTGAGCTAAGATTTCCAAGTTATTCACATAATGAAAACCTATACTTTGTTTCGGTCGAGTTCCCCATTCAAATGCATGTAACAGTGAGAAACGCACTGTCTTGGCGAAAGAAAGCGTTTTTGTACAACTTCATAGAAATAGCTGTAACTTTTGATAGAAGACTCGGATACACATGTTTATGGCTTTATCTTATAGAACTCAAGGTTCCGTGCTGGGAAAACAGGTTTTGTAGCTGTTTGAGCTAAGATTTCCAAGTTATTCACATAATGAAAACCTATACTTTGTTTCGGTCGAGTTCCCCATTCAAATGCATGTAACAGTGAGAAACGCACTGTCTTGGCGAAAGAAAGCGTTTTTGTACAACTTCATAGAAATAGCTGTAACTTTTGATAGAAGACTCAGACAAACATGTTTATGGCCTTATCTTATAGAACTCAAGGTCTCCGTGCTGGGAAAACAGGTTTTGCAGCTGTTTGAGCTAAGATTTCCAAGTTATTCACATAATGAAAACCTATACTTTGTTTCGGTCGAGTTCCCCATTCAAATGCATGTAACAGTGAGAAACGCACTGTCTTGGCGAAAGAAAGCGTTTTTGTACAACTTCATAGAAATAGCTGTAACTTTTGATAGAAGACTCAGACAAACATGTTTATGGCTTTATCTTATAGAACTCAAGGTTCCCGTGCTGGGAAAACAGGTTTTGTAGCTGTTTGAGCTAAGATTTCCAAGTTATTCACATAATGAAAACCTATACTTTGTTTCGGTCGAGTTCCCCATTCAAATGCATGTAACAGTGAGAAACGCACTGTCTTGGCGAAAGAAAGCGTTTTTGTAATACTTCATAGAAATAGCTGTAACTTTTGATAGAAGACTCGGATACACATGTTTATGGCTTTATCTTATAGAACTCAAGGTCTCCGTGCTGGGAAAACAGGTTTTGCAGCTGTTTGAGCTAAGATTTCCAAGTTATTCACATAATGAAAACCTATACTTTGTTTCGGTCGAGTTCCCCATTCAAATGCATGTAACAGTGAGAAACGCACTGTCTTGGCGAAAGAAAGCGTTTTTGTACAACTTCATAGAAATAGCTGTAACTTTTGATAGAAGACTCAGACAAACATGTTTATGGCCTTATCTTATAGAACTCAAGGTCTCCGTGCTGGGAAAACAGGTTTTGCAGCTGTTTGAGCTAAGATTTCCAAGTTATTCACATAATGAAAACCTATACTTTGTTTCGGTCGAGTTCCCCATTCAAATGCATGTAACAGTGAGAAACGCACTGTCTTGGCGAAAGAAAGCGTTTTTGTACAACTTCATAGAAATAGCTGTAACTTTTGATAGAAGACTCAGACAAACATGTTTATGGCTTTATCTTATAGAACTCAAGGTTCCCGTGCTGGGAAAACAGGTTTTGTAGCTGTTTGAGCTAAGATTTCCAAGTTATTCACATAATGAAAACCTATACTTTGTTTCGGTCGAGTTCCCCATTCAAATGCATGTAACAGTGAGAAACGCACTGTCTTGGCGAAAGAAAGCGTTTTTGTAATACTTCATAGAAATAGCTGTAACTTTTGATAGAAGACTCGGATACACATGTTTATGGCTTTATCTTATAGAACTCAAGGTCTCCGTGCTGGGAAAACAGGTTTTGCAGCTGTTTGAGCTAAGATTTCCAAGTTATTCACATAATGAAAACCTATACTTTGTTTCGGTCGAGTTCCCCATTCAAATGCATGTAACAGTGAGAAACGCACTGTCTTGGCGAAAGAAAGCGTTTTTGTACAACTTCATAGAAATAGCTGTAACTTTTGATAGAAGACTCAGACAAACATGTTTATGGCCTTATCTTATAGAACTCAAGGTCTCCGTGCTGGGAAAACAGGTTTTGCAGCTGTTTGAGCTAAGATTTCCAAGTTATTCACATAATGAAAACCTATACTTTGTTTCGGTCGAGTTCCCCATTCAAATGCATGTAACAGTGAGAAATGCACTGTCTTGGCGAAAGAAAGCGTTTTTGTACAACTTCATAGAAATAGCTGTAACTTTTGATAGAAGACTCGGATACACATGTTTATGGCTTTATCTTATAGAACTCAAGGTTCCCGTGCTGGGAAAACATGTTTTGTAGCTGTTTGAGCTAAGATTTCCAAGTTATTCACATAATGAAAACCTATACTTTGTTTCGGTCGAGTTCCCCATTCAAATGCATGTAACAGTGAGAAACGCACTGTCTTGGCGAAAGAAAGCGTTTTTGTACAACTTCATAGAAATAGCTGTAACTTTTGATAGAAGACTCAGACAAACATGTTTATGGCCTTATATTATAGAACTCAAGGTCTCCGTGCTGGGAAAACAGGTTTTGCAGCTGTTTGAGCTAAGATTTCCAAGTTATTCACATAATGAAAACCTATACTTTGTTTCGGTCGAGTTCCCCATTCAAATGCATGTAACAGTGAGAAATGCACTGTCTTGGCGAAAGAAAGCGTTTTTGTACAACTTCATAGAAATAGCTGTAACTTTTGATAGAAGACTCGGATACACATGTTTATGGCTTTATCTTATAGAACTCAAGGTCTCCGTGCTGGGAAAACAGGTTTTGTAGCTGTTTGAGCTAAGATTTCCAAGTTATTCACATAATGAAAACCTATACTTTGTTTCGGTCGAGTTCCCCATTCAAATGCATGTAACAGTGAGAAACGCACTGTCTTGGCGAAAGAAAGCGTTTTTGTACAACTTCATAGAAATAGCTGTAACTTTTGATAGAAGACTCGGATACACATGTTTATGGCTTTATCTTATAGAACTCAAGGTTCCGTGCTGGGAAAACAGGTTTTGTAGCTGTTTGAGCTAAGATTTCCAAGTTATTCACATAATGAAAACCTATACTTTGTTTCGGTCGAGTTCCCCATTCAAATGCATGTAACAGTGAGAAACGCACTGTCTTGGCGAAAGAAAGCGTTTTTGTACAACTTCATAGAAATAGCTGTAACTTTTGATAGAAGACTCAGACAAACATGTTTATGGCTTTATCTTATAGAACTCAAGGTTCCCGTGCTGGGAAAACAGGTTTTGCAGCTGTTTGAGCTAAGATTTTCAAGTTATTCACATAATGAAAACGTATACTTTGTTTCGGTCGAGTTCCCCATTCAAATGCATGTAACAGTGAGAAACGCACTGTCTTGGCGAAAGAAAGCGTTTTTGTACAACTTCATAGAAATAGCTGTAACTTTTGATAGAAGACTCGGATACACATGTTTATGGCCTTATCTTATAGAACGCAAGGTCTCCGTGCTGGGAAAACAGGTTTTGCAGCTGTTTGAGCTAAGATTTCCAAGTTATTCACATAATGAAAACCTATACTTTGTTTCGGTCGAGTTCCCCATTCAAATGCATGTAACAGTGAGAAACGCACTGTCTTGGCGAAAGAAAGCGTTTTTGTACAACTTCATAGAAATAGCTGTAACTTTTGATAGAAGACTCAGACAAACATGTTTATGGCCTTATCTTATAGAACTCAAGGTCTCCGTGCTGGGAAAACAGGTTTTGCAGCTGTTTGAGCTAAGATTTCCAAGTTATTCACATAATGAAAACATATACTTTGTTTCGGTCGAGTTCCCCATTCAAATGCATGTAACAGTGAGAAACGCACTGTCTTGGCGAAAGAAAGCGTTTTTGTACAACTTCATAGAAATAGCTGTAACTTTTGATAGAAGACTCAGACAAACATGTTTATGGCCTTATATTATAGAACTCAAGGTCTCCGTGCTGGGAAAACAGGTTTTGCAGCTGTTTGAGCTAAGATTTCCAAGTTATTCACATAATGAAAACCTATACTTTGTTTCGGTCGAGTTCCCCATTCAAATGCATGTAACAGTGAGAAATGCACTGTCTTGGCGAAAGAAAGCGTTTTTGTACAACTTCATAGAAATAGCTGTAACTTTTGATAGAAGACTCAGACAAACATGTTTATGGCTTTATCTTATAGAACTCAAGGTCTCCGTGCTGGGAAAACAGGTTTTGCAGCTGTTTGAGCTAAGATTTCCAAGTTATTCACATAATGAAAACCTATACTTTGTTTCGGTCGAGTTCCCCATTCAAATGCATGTAACAGTGAGAAATGCACTGTCTTGGCGAAAGAAAGCGTTTTTGTACAACTTCATATAAATAGCTGTAACTTTTGATAGAAGACTCAGACAAACATGTTTATGGCCTTATCTTATAGAACTCAAGGTCTCCGTGCTGGGAAAACAGGTTTTGCAGCTGTTTGAGCTAAGATTTCCAAGTTATTCACATAATGAAAACCTATACTTTGTTTCGGTCGAGTTCCCCATTCAAATGCATGTAACAGTGAGAAACGCACTGTCTTGGCGAAAGAAAGCGTTTTTGTACAACTTCATAGAAATAGCTGTAACTTTTGATAGAAGACTCAGACAAACATGTTTATGGCCTTATCTTATAGAACTCAAGGTCTCCGTGCTGGGAAAACAGGTTTTGCAGCTGTTTGAGCTAAGATTTCCAAGTTATTCACATAATGAAAACCTATACTTTGTTTCGGTCGAGTTCCCCATTCAAATGCATGTAACAGTGAGAAACGCACTGTCTTGGCGAAAGAAAGCGTTTTTGTACAACTTCATAGAAATAGCTGTAACTTTTGATAGAAGACTCGGATACACATGTTTATGGCTTTATCTTATAGAACTCAAGGTTCCGTGCTGGGAAAACAGGTTTTGTAGCTGTTTGAGCTAAGATTTCCAAGTTATTCACATAATGAAAACCTATACTTTGTTTCGGTCGAGTTCCCCATTCAAATGCATGTAACAGTGAGAAACGCACTGTCTTGGCGAAAGAAAGCGTTTTTGTACAACTTCATAGAAATAGCTGTAACTTTTGATAGAAGACTCAGACAAACATGTTTATGGCCTTATCTTATAGAACTCAAGGTCTCCGTGCTGGGAAAACAGGTTTTGCAGCTGTTTGAGCTAAGATTTCCAAGTTATTCACATAATGAAAACCTATACTTTGTTTCGGTCGAGTTCCCCATTCAAATGCATGTAACAGTGAGAAACGCACTGTCTTGGCGAAAGAAAGCGTTTTTGTACAACTTCATAGAAATAGCTGTAACTTTTGATAGAAGACTCAGACAAACATGTTTATGGCTTTATCTTATAGAACTCAAGGTTCCCGTGCTGGGAAAACAGGTTTTGTAGCTGTTTGAGCTAAGATTTCCAAGTTATTCACATAATGAAAACCTATACTTTGTTTCGGTCGAGTTCCCCATTCAAATGCATGTAACAGTGAGAAACGCACTGTCTTGGCGAAAGAAAGCGTTTTTGTACAACTTCATAGAAATAGCTGTAACTTTTGATAGAAGACTCAGACAAACATGTTTATGGCTTTATCTTATAGAACTCAAGGTCTCCGTGCTGGGAAAACAGGTTTTGCAGCTGTTTGAGCTAAGATTTCCAAGTTATTCACATAATGAAAACCTATACTTTGTTTCGGTCGAGTTCCCCATTCAAATGCATGTAACAGTGAGAAACGCACTGTCTTGGCGAAAGAAAGCGTTTTTGTACAACTTCATAGAAATAGCTGTAACTTTTGATAGAAGACTCAGACAAACATGTTTATGGCCTTATCTTATAGAACTCAAGGTCTCCGTGCTGGGAAAACAGGTTTTGCAGCTGTTTGAGCTAAGATTTCCAAGTTATTCACATAATGAAAACCTATACTTTGTTTCGGTCGAGTTCCCCATTCAAATGCATGTAACAGTGAGAAATGCACTGTCTTGGCGAAAGAAAGCGTTTTTGTACAACTTCATAGAAATAGCTGTAACTTTTGATAGAAGACTCGGATACACATGTTTATGGCTTTATCTTATAGAACTCAAGGTTCCCGTGCTGGGAAAACATGTTTTGTAGCTGTTTGAGCTAAGATTTCCAAGTTATTCACATAATGAAAACCTATACTTTGTTTCGGTCGAGTTCCCCATTCAAATGCATGTAACAGTGAGAAACGCACTGTCTTGGCGAAAGAAAGCGTTTTTGTACAACTTCATAGAAATAGCTGTAACTTTTGATAGAAGACTCAGACAAACATGTTTATGGCCTTATATTATAGAACTCAAGGTCTCCGTGCTGGGAAAACAGGTTTTGCAGCTGTTTGAGCTAAGATTTCCAAGTTATTCACATAATGAAAACCTATACTTTGTTTCGGTCGAGTTCCCCATTCAAATGCATGTAACAGTGAGAAATGCACTGTCTTGGCGAAAGAAAGCGTTTTTGTACAACTTCATAGAAATAGCTGTAACTTTTGATAGAAGACTCGGATACACATGTTTATGGCTTTATCTTATAGAACTCAAGGTCTCCGTGCTGGGAAAACAGGTTTTGTAGCTGTTTGAGCTAAGATTTCCAAGTTATTCACATAATGAAAACCTATACTTTGTTTCGGTCGAGTTCCCCATTCAAATGCATGTAACAGTGAGAAACGCACTGTCTTGGCGAAAGAAAGCGTTTTTGTACAACTTCATAGAAATAGCTGTAACTTTTGATAGAAGACTCGGATACACATGTTTATGGCTTTATCTTATAGAACTCAAGGTTCCGTGCTGGGAAAACAGGTTTTGTAGCTGTTTGAGCTAAGATTTCCAAGTTATTCACATAATGAAAACCTATACTTTGTTTCGGTCGAGTTCCCCATTCAAATGCATGTAACAGTGAGAAACGCACTGTCTTGGCGAAAGAAAGCGTTTTTGTACAACTTCATAGAAATAGCTGTAACTTTTGATAGAAGACTCAGACAAACATGTTTATGGCTTTATCTTATAGAACTCAAGGTTCCCGTGCTGGGAAAACAGGTTTTGCAGCTGTTTGAGCTAAGATTTTCAAGTTATTCACATAATGAAAACGTATACTTTGTTTCGGTCGAGTTCCCCATTCAAATGCATGTAACAGTGAGAAACGCACTGTCTTGGCGAAAGAAAGCGTTTTTGTACAACTTCATAGAAATAGCTGTAACTTTTGATAGAAGACTCGGATACACATGTTTATGGCCTTATCTTATAGAACGCAAGGTCTCCGTGCTGGGAAAACAGGTTTTGCAGCTGTTTGAGCTAAGATTTCCAAGTTATTCACATAATGAAAACCTATACTTTGTTTCGGTCGAGTTCCCCATTCAAATGCATGTAACAGTGAGAAACGCACTGTCTTGGCGAAAGAAAGCGTTTTTGTACAACTTCATAGAAATAGCTGTAACTTTTGATAGAAGACTCAGACAAACATGTTTATGGCCTTATCTTATAGAACTCAAGGTCTCCGTGCTGGGAAAACAGGTTTTGCAGCTGTTTGAGCTAAGATTTCCAAGTTATTCACATAATGAAAACCTATACTTTGTTTCGGTCGAGTTCCCCATTCAAATGCATGTAACAGTGAGAAACGCACTGTCTTGGCGAAAGAAAGCGTTTTTGTACAACTTCATAGAAATAGCTGTAACTTTTGATAGAAGACTCAGACAAACATGTTTATGGCCTTATCTTATAGAACTCAAGGTCTCCGTGCTGGGAAAACAGGTTTTGCAGCTGTTTGAGCTAAGATTTCCAAGTTATTCACATAATGAAAACCTATACTTTGTTTCGGTCGAGTTCCCCATTCAAATGCATGTAACAGTGAGAAATGCACTGTCTTGGCGAAAGAAAGCGTTTTTGTACAACTTCATAGAAATAGCTGTAACTTTTGATAGAAGACTCGGATACACATGTTTATGGCTTTATCTTATAGAACTCAAGGTTCCCGTGCTGGGAAAACATGTTTTGTAGCTGTTTGAGCTAAGATTTCCAAGTTATTCACATAATGAAAACCTATACTTTGTTTCGGTCGAGTTCCCCATTCAAATGCATGTAACAGTGAGAAACGCACTGTCTTGGCGAAAGAAAGCGTTTTTGTACAACTTCATAGAAATAGCTGTAACTTTTGATAGAAGACTCAGACAAACATGTTTATGGCCTTATATTATAGAACTCAAGGTCTCCGTGCTGGGAAAACAGGTTTTGCAGCTGTTTGAGCTAAGATTTCCAAGTTATTCACATAATGAAAACCTATACTTTGTTTCGGTCGAGTTCCCCATTCAAATGCATGTAACAGTGAGAAATGCACTGTCTTGGCGAAAGAAAGCGTTTTTGTACAACTTCATAGAAATAGCTGTAACTTTTGATAGAAGACTCGGATACACATGTTTATGGCTTTATCTTATAGAACTCAAGGTCTCCGTGCTGGGAAAACAGGTTTTGTAGCTGTTTGAGCTAAGATTTCCAAGTTATTCACATAATGAAAACCTATACTTTGTTTCGGTCGAGTTCCCCATTCAAATGCATGTAACAGTGAGAAACGCACTGTCTTGGCGAAAGAAAGCGTTTTTGTACAACTTCATAGAAATAGCTGTAACTTTTGATAGAAGACTCGGATACACATGTTTATGGCTTTATCTTATAGAACTCAAGGTTCCGTGCTGGGAAAACAGGTTTTGTAGCTGTTTGAGCTAAGATTTCCAAGTTATTCACATAATGAAAACCTATACTTTGTTTCGGTCGAGTTCCCCATTCAAATGCATGTAACAGTGAGAAACGCACTGTCTTGGCGAAAGAAAGCGTTTTTGTACAACTTCATAGAAATAGCTGTAACTTTTGATAGAAGACTCAGACAAACATGTTTATGGCTTTATCTTATAGAACTCAAGGTTCCCGTGCTGGGAAAACAGGTTTTGCAGCTGTTTGAGCTAAGATTTTCAAGTTATTCACATAATGAAAACGTATACTTTGTTTCGGTCGAGTTCCCCATTCAAATGCATGTAACAGTGAGAAACGCACTGTCTTGGCGAAAGAAAGCGTTTTTGTACAACTTCATAGAAATAGCTGTAACTTTTGATAGAAGACTCGGATACACATGTTTATGGCCTTATCTTATAGAACGCAAGGTCTCCGTGCTGGGAAAACAGGTTTTGCAGCTGTTTGAGCTAAGATTTCCAAGTTATTCACATAATGAAAACCTATACTTTGTTTCGGTCGAGTTCCCCATTCAAATGCATGTAACAGTGAGAAACGCACTGTCTTGGCGAAAGAAAGCGTTTTTGTACAACTTCATAGAAATAGCTGTAACTTTTGATAGAAGACTCAGACAAACATGTTTATGGCCTTATCTTATAGAACTCAAGGTCTCCGTGCTGGGAAAACAGGTTTTGCAGCTGTTTGAGCTAAGATTTCCAAGTTATTCACATAATGAAAACATATACTTTGTTTCGGTCGAGTTCCCCATTCAAATGCATGTAACAGTGAGAAACGCACTGTCTTGGCGAAAGAAAGCGTTTTTGTACAACTTCATAGAAATAGCTGTAACTTTTGATAGAAGACTCAGACAAACATGTTTATGGCCTTATATTATAGAACTCAAGGTCTCCGTGCTGGGAAAACAGGTTTTGCAGCTGTTTGAGCTAAGATTTCCAAGTTATTCACATAATGAAAACCTATACTTTGTTTCGGTCGAGTTCCCCATTCAAATGCATGTAACAGTGAGAAATGCACTGTCTTGGCGAAAGAAAGCGTTTTTGTACAACTTCATAGAAATAGCTGTAACTTTTGATAGAAGACTCAGACAAACATGTTTATGGCTTTATCTTATAGAACTCAAGGTCTCCGTGCTGGGAAAACAGGTTTTGCAGCTGTTTGAGCTAAGATTTCCAAGTTATTCACATAATGAAAACCTATACTTTGTTTCGGTCGAGTTCCCCATTCAAATGCATGTAACAGTGAGAAATGCACTGTCTTGGCGAAAGAAAGCGTTTTTGTACAACTTCATAGAAATAGCTGTAACTTTTGATAGAAGACTCAGACAAACATGTTTATGGCTTTATCTTATAGAACTCAAGGTTCCCGTGCTGGGAAAACAGGTTTTGTAGCTGTTTGAGCTAAGATTTCCAAGTTATTCACATAATGAAAACCTATACTTTGTTTCGGTCGAGTTCCCCATTCAAATGCATGTAACAGTGAGAAACGCACTGTCTTTGCGAAAGAAAGCGTTTTTGTACAACTTCATATAAATAGCTGTAACTTTTGATAGAAGACTCAGACAAACATGTTTATGGCTTTATCTTATAGAACTCAAGGTCTCCGTGCTGGGAAAACAGGTTTTGCAGCTGTTTGAGCTAAGATTTCCAAGTTATTCACATAATGAAAACCTATACTTTGTTTCGGTCGAGTTCCCCATTCAAATGCATGTAACAGTGAGAAACGCACTGTCTTGGCGAAAGAAAGCGTTTTTGTACAACTTCATATAAATAGCTGTAACTTTTGATAGAAGACTCAGACAAACATGTTTATGGCTTTATCTTATAGAACTCAAGGTTCCCGTGCTGGGAAAACAGGTTTTGTAGCTGTTTGAGCTAAGATTTCCAAGTTATTCACATAATGAAAACCTATACTTTGTTTCGGTCGAGTTCCCCATTCAAATGCATGTAACAGTGAGAAATGCACTGTCTTGGCGAAAGAAAGCGTTTTTGTACAACTTCATAGAAATAGCTGTAACTTTTGATAGAAGACTCAGACAAACATGTTTATGGCCTTATCTTATAGAACTCAAGGTCTCCGTGCTGGGAAAACAGGTTTTGCAGCTGTTTGAGCTAAGATTTCCAAGTTATTCACATAATGAAAACCTATACTTTGTTTCGGTCGAGTTCCCCATTCAAATGCATGTAACAGTGAGAAACGCACTGTCTTGGCGAAAGAAAGCGTTTTTGTACAACTTCATAGAAATAGCTGTAACTTTTGATAGAAGACTCAGACAAACATGTTTATGGCCTTATCTTATAGAACTCAAGGTCTCCGTGCTGGGAAAACAGGTTTTGCAGCTGTTTGAGCTAAGATTTCCAAGTTATTCACATAATGAAAACCTATACTTTGTTTCGGTCGAGTTCCCCATTCAAATGCATGTAACAGTGAGAAACGCACTGTCTTGGCGAAAGAAAGCGTTTTTGTACAACTTCATATAAATAGCTGTAACTTTTGATAGAAGACTCAGACAAACATGTTTATGGCTTTATCTTATAAAACTCAAGGTCTCCGTGCTGGGAAAACAGGTTTTGTAGCTGTTTGAGCTAAGATTTCCAAGTTATTCACATAATGAAAACCTATACTTTGTTTCGGTCGAGTTCCCCATTCAAATGCATGTAACAGTGAGAAACGCACTGTCTTGGCGAAAGAAAGCGTTTTTGTACAACTTCATAGAAATAGCTGTAACTTTTGATAGAAGACTCAGACAAACATGTTTATGGCTTTATCTTATAGAACTCAAGGTCTCCGTGCTGGGAAAACAGGTTTTGCAGCTGTTTGAGCTAAGATTTCCAAGTTATTCACATAATGAAAACCTATACTTTGTTTCGGTCGAGTTCCCCATTCAAATGCATGTAACAGTGAGAAACGCACTGTCTTGGCGAAAGAAAGCGTTTTTGTACAACTTCATAGAAATAGCTGTAACTTTTGATAGAAGACTCGGATACACATGTTTATGGCTTTATCTTATAGAACTCAAGGTCTCCGTGCTGGGAAAACAGGTTTTGCAGCTGTTTGAGCTAAGATTTCCAAGTTATTCACATAATGAAAACCTATACTTTGTTTCGGTCGAGTTCCCCATTCAAATGCATGTAACAGTGAGAAACGCACTGTCTTGGCGAAAGAAAGCGTTTTTGTACAACTTCATAGAAATAGCTGTAACTTTTGATAGAAGACTCGGATACACATGTTTATGGCTTTATCTTATAGAACTCAAGGTTCCGTGCTGGGAAAACAGGTTTTGTAGCTGTTTGAGCTAAGATTTCCAAGTTATTCACATAATGAAAACCTATACTTTGTTTCGGTCGAGTTCCCCATTCAAATGCATGTAACAGTGAGAAACGCACTGTCTTGGCGAAAGAAAGCGTTTTTGTACAACTTCATAGAAATAGCTGTAACTTTTGATAGAAGACTCAGACAAACATGTTTATGGCCTTATATTATAGAACTCAAGGTCTCCGTGCTGGGAAAACAGGTTTTGCAGCTGTTTGAGCTAAGATTTCCAAGTTATTCACATAATGAAAACCTATACTTTGTTTCGGTCGAGTTCCCCATTCAAATGCATGTAACAGTGAGAAATGCACTGTCTTGGCGAAAGAAAGCGTTTTTGTACAACTTCATAGAAATAGCTGTAACTTTTGATAGAAGACTCGGATACACATGTTTATGGCTTTATCTTATAGAACTCAAGGTTCCCGTGCTGGGAAAACATGTTTTGTAGCTGTTTGAGCTAAGATTTCCAAGTTATTCACATAATGAAAACCTATACTTTGTTTCGGTCGAGTTCCCCATTCAAATGCATGTAACAGTGAGAAACGCACTGTCTTGGCGAAAGAAAGCGTTTTTGTACAACTTCATAGAAATAGCTGTAACTTTTGATAGAAGACTCAGACAAACATGTTTATGGCCTTATATTATAGAACTCAAGGTCTCCGTGCTGGGAAAACAGGTTTTGCAGCTGTTTGAGCTAAGATTTCCAAGTTATTCACATAATGAAAACCTATACTTTGTTTCGGTCGAGTTCCCCATTCAAATGCATGTAACAGTGAGAAATGCACTGTCTTGGCGAAAGAAAGCGTTTTTGTACAACTTCATAGAAATAGCTGTAACTTTTGATAGAAGACTCAGACAAACATGTTTATGGCTTTATCTTATAGAACTCAAGGTCTCCGTGCTGGGAAAACAGGTTTTGCAGCTGTTTGAGCTAAGATTTCCAAGTTATTCACATAATGAAAACCTATACTTTGTTTCGGTCGAGTTCCCCATTCAAATGCATGTAACAGTGAGAAATGCACTGTCTTGGCGAAAGAAAGCGTTTTTGTACAACTTCATATAAATAGCTGTAACTTTTGATAGAAGACTCAGACAAACATGTTTATGGCCTTATCTTATAGAACTCAAGGTCTCCGTGCTGGGAAAACAGGTTTTGCAGCTGTTTGAGCTAAGATTTCCAAGTTATTCACATAATGAAAACCTATACTTTGTTTCGGTCGAGTTCCCCATTCAAATGCATGTAACAGTGAGAAACGCACTGTCTTGGCGAAAGAAAGCGTTTTTGTACAACTTCATAGAAATAGCTGTAACTTTTGATAGAAGACTCAGACAAACATGTTTATGGCCTTATCTTATAGAACTCAAGGTCTCCGTGCTGGGAAAACAGGTTTTGCAGCTGTTTGAGCTAAGATTTCCAAGTTATTCACATAATGAAAACCTATACTTTGTTTCGGTCGAGTTCCCCATTCAAATGCATGTAACAGTGAGAAACGCACTGTCTTGGCGAAAGAAAGCGTTTTTGTACAACTTCATAGAAATAGCTGTAACTTTTGATAGAAGACTCGGATACACATGTTTATGGCTTTATCTTATAGAACTCAAGGTCTCCGTGCTGGGAAAACAGGTTTTGCAGCTGTTTGAGCTAAGATTTCCAAGTTATTCACATAATGAAAACCTATACTTTGTTTCGGTCGAGTTCCCCATTCAAATGCATGTAACAGTGAGAAACGCACTGTCTTGGCGAAAGAAAGCGTTTTTGTACAACTTCATAGAAATAGCTGTAACTTTTGATAGAAGACTCGGATACACATGTTTATGGCTTTATCTTATAGAACTCAAGGTTCCGTGCTGGGAAAACAGGTTTTGTAGCTGTTTGAGCTAAGATTTCCAAGTTATTCACATAATGAAAACCTATACTTTGTTTCGGTCGAGTTCCCCATTCAAATGCATGTAACAGTGAGAAACGCACTGTCTTGGCGAAAGAAAGCGTTTTTGTACAACTTCATAGAAATAGCTGTAACTTTTGATAGAAGACTCAGACAAACATGTTTATGGCCTTATCTTATAGAACTCAAGGTCTCCGTGCTGGGAAAACAGGTTTTGCAGCTGTTTGAGCTAAGATTTCCAAGTTATTCACATAATGAAAACCTATACTTTGTTTCGGTCGAGTTCCCCATTCAAATGCATGTAACAGTGAGAAACGCACTGTCTTGGCGAAAGAAAGCGTTTTTGTACAACTTCATAGAAATAGCTGTAACTTTTGATAGAAGACTCAGACAAACATGTTTATGGCTTTATCTTATAGAACTCAAGGTTCCCGTGCTGGGAAAACAGGTTTTGTAGCTGTTTGAGCTAAGATTTCCAAGTTATTCACATAATGAAAACCTATACTTTGTTTCGGTCGAGTTCCCCATTCAAATGCATGTAACAGTGAGAAACGCACTGTCTTGGCGAAAGAAAGCGTTTTTGTACAACTTCATAGAAATAGCTGTAACTTTTGATAGAAGACTCAGACAAACATGTTTATGGCTTTATCTTATAGAACTCAAGGTCTCCGTGCTGGGAAAACAGGTTTTGCAGCTGTTTGAGCTAAGATTTCCAAGTTATTCACATAATGAAAACCTATACTTTGTTTCGGTCGAGTTCCCCATTCAAATGCATGTAACAGTGAGAAATGCACTGTCTTGGCGAAAGAAAGCGTTTTTGTACAACTTCATAGAAATAGCTGTAACTTTTGATAGAAGACTCGGATACACATGTTTATGGCTTTATCTTATAGAACTTAAGGTCTCCGTGCTGGGAAAACAGGTTTTGTAGCTGTTTGAGCTAAGATTTCCAAGTTATTCACATAATGAAAACCTATACTTTGTTTCGGTCGAGTTCCCCATTCAAATGCATGTAACAGTGAGAAACGCACTGTCTTGGCGAAAGAAAGCGTTTTTGTACAACTTCATAGAAATAGCTGTAACTTTTGATAGAAGACTCGGATACACATGTTTATGGCTTTATCTTATAGAACTCAAGGTTCCGTGCTGGGAAAACAGGTTTTGTAGCTGTTTGAGCTAAGATTTCCAAGTTATTCACATAATGAAAACCTATACTTTGTTTCGGTCGAGTTCCCCATTCAAATGCATGTAACAGTGAGAAACGCACTGTCTTGGCGAAAGAAAGCGTTTTTGTACAACTTCATAGAAATAGCTGTAACTTTTGATAGAAGACTCAGACAAACATGTTTATGGCCTTATCTTATAGAACTCAAGGTCTCCGTGCTGGGAAAACAGGTTTTGCAGCTGTTTGAGCTAAGATTTCCAAGTTATTCACATAATGAAAACCTATACTTTGTTTCGGTCGAGTTCCCCATTCAAATGCATGTAACAGTGAGAAACGCACTGTCTTGGCGAAAGAAAGCGTTTTTGTACAACTTCATAGAAATAGCTGTAACTTTTGATAGAAGACTCAGACAAACATGTTTATGGCTTTATCTTATAGAACTCAAGGTTCCCGTGCTGGGAAAACAGGTTTTGTAGCTGTTTGAGCTAAGATTTCCAAGTTATTCACATAATGAAAACCTATACTTTGTTTCGGTCGAGTTTCCCATTCAAATGCATGTAACAGTGAGAAATGCACTGTCTTGGCGAAAGAAAGCGTTTTTGTACAACTTCATAGAAATAGCTGTAACTTTTGATAGAAGACTCAGACAAACATGTTTATGGCCTTATCTTATAGAACTCAAGGTCTCCGTGCTGGGAAAACAGGTTTTGTAGCTGTTTGAGCTAAGATTTCCAAGTTATTCACATAATGAAAACCTATACTTTGTTTCGGTCGAGTTCCCCATTCAAATGCATGTAACAGTGAGAAATGCACTGTCTTGGCGAAAGAAAGCGTTTTTGTACAACTTCATAGAAATAGCTGTAACTTTTGATAGAAGACTCGGATACACATGTTTATGGCCTTATCTTATAGAACTCAAGGTCTCCGTGCTGGGAAAACAGGTTTTGCAGCTGTTTGAGCTAAGATTTCCAAGTTATTCACATAATGAAAACCTATACTTTGTTTCGGTCGAGTTCCCCATTCAAATGCATGTAACAGTGAGAAACGCACTGTCTTGGCGAAAGAAAGCGTTTTTGTACAACTTCATAGAAATAGCTGTAACTTTTGATAGAAGACTCAGACAAACATGTTTATGGCCTTATCTTATAGAACTCAAGGTCTCCGTGCTGGGAAAACAGGTTTTGCAGCTGTTTGAGCTAAGATTTCCAAGTTATTCACATAATGAAAACATATACTTTGTTTCGGTCGAGTTCCCCATTCAAATGCATGTAACAGTGAGAAACGCACTGTCTTGGCGAAAGAAAGCGTTTTTGTACAACTTCATAGAAATAGCTGTAACTTTTGATAGAAGACTCAGACAAACATGTTTATGGCCTTATATTATAGAACTCAAGGTCTCCGTGCTGGGAAAACAGGTTTTGCAGCTGTTTGAGCTAAGATTTCCAAGTTATTCACATAATGAAAACCTATACTTTGTTTCGGTCGAGTTCCCCATTCAAATGCATGTAACAGTGAGAAATGCACTGTCTTGGCGAAAGAAAGCGTTTTTGTACAACTTCATAGAAATAGCTGTAACTTTTGATAGAAGACTCAGACAAACATGTTTATGGCTTTATCTTATAGAACTCAAGGTCTCCGTGCTGGGAAAACAGGTTTTGCAGCTGTTTGAGCTAAGATTTCCAAGTTATTCACATAATGAAAACCTATACTTTGTTTCGGTCGAGTTCCCCATTCAAATGCATGTAACAGTGAGAAATGCACTGTCTTGGCGAAAGAAAGCGTTTTTGTACAACTTCATAGAAATAGCTGTAACTTTTGATAGAAGACTCGGATACACATGTTTATGGCTTTATCTTATAGAACTTAAGGTCTCCGTGCTGGGAAAACAGGTTTTGTAGCTGTTTGAGCTAAGATTTCCAAGTTATTCACATAATGAAAACCTATACTTTGTTTCGGTCGAGTTCCCCATTCAAATGCATGTAACAGTGAGAAACGCACTGTCTTGGCGAAAGAAAGCGTTTTTGTACAACTTCATAGAAATAGCTGTAACTTTTGATAGAAGACTCGGATACACATGTTTATGGCTTTATCTTATAGAACTCAAGGTTCCGTGCTGGGAAAACAGGTTTTGTAGCTGTTTGAGCTAAGATTTCCAAGTTATTCACATAATGAAAACCTATACTTTGTTTCGGTCGAGTTCCCCATTCAAATGCATGTAACAGTGAGAAACGCACTGTCTTGGCGAAAGAAAGCGTTTTTGTACAACTTCATAGAAATAGCTGTAACTTTTGATAGAAGACTCAGACAAACATGTTTATGGCCTTATCTTATAGAACTCAAGGTCTCCGTGCTGGGAAAACAGGTTTTGCAGCTGTTTGAGCTAAGATTTCCAAGTTATTCACATAATGAAAACCTATACTTTGTTTCGGTGGAGTTCCCCATTCAAATGCATGTAACAGTGAGAAACGCACTGTCTTGGCGAAAGAAAGCGTTTTTGTACAACTTCATAGAAATAGCTGTAACTTTTGATAGAAGACTCAGACAAACATGTTTATGGCTTTATCTTATAGAACTCAAGGTTCCCGTGCTGGGAAAACAGGTTTTGTAGCTGTTTGAGCTAAGATTTCCAAGTTATTCACATAATGAAAACCTATACTTTGTTTCGGTCGAGTTCCCCATTCAAATGCATGTAACAGTGAGAAATGCACTGTCTTGGCGAAAGAAAGCGTTTTTGTACAACTTCATAGAAATAGCTGTAACTTTTGATAGAAGACTCAGACAAACATGTTTATGGCCTTATCTTATAGAACTCAAGGTCTCCGTGCTGGGAAAACAGGTTTTGTAGCTGTTTGAGCTAAGATTTCCAAGTTATTCACATAATGAAAACCTATACTTTGTTTCGGTCGAGTTCCCCATTCAAATGCATGTAACAGTGAGAAATGCACTGTCTTGGCGAAAGAAAGCGTTTTTGTACAACTTCATAGAAATAGCTGTAACTTTTGATAGAAGACTCGGATACACATGTTTATGGCCTTATCTTATAGAACTCAAGGTCTCCGTGCTGGGAAAACAGGTTTTGCAGCTGTTTGAGCTAAGATTTCCAAGTTATTCACATAATGAAAACCTATACTTTGTTTCGGTCGAGTTCCCCATTCAAATGCATGTAACAGTGAGAAACGCACTGTCTTGGCGAAAGAAAGCGTTTTTGTACAACTTCATAGAAATAGCTGTAACTTTTGATAGAAGACTCAGACAAACATGTTTATGGCCTTATCTTATAGAACTCAAGGTCTCCGTGCTGGGAAAACAGGTTTTGCAGCTGTTTGAGCTAAGATTTCCAAGTTATTCACATAATGAAAACATATACTTTGTTTCGGTCGAGTTCCCCATTCAAATGCATGTAACAGTGAGAAACGCACTGTCTTGGCGAAAGAAAGCGTTTTTGTACAACTTCATAGAAATAGCTGTAACTTTTGATAGAAGACTCAGACAAACATGTTTATGGCCTTATATTATAGAACTCAAGGTCTCCGTGCTGGGAAAACAGGTTTTGCAGCTGTTTGAGCTAAGATTTCCAAGTTATTCACATAATGAAAACCTATACTTTGTTTCGGTCGAGTTCCCCATTCAAATGCATGTAACAGTGAGAAATGCACTGTCTTGGCGAAAGAAAGCGTTTTTGTACAACTTCATAGAAATAGCTGTAACTTTTGATAGAAGACTCAGACAAACATGTTTATGGCTTTATCTTATAGAACTCAAGGTCTCCGTGCTGGGAAAACAGGTTTTGCAGCTGTTTGAGCTAAGATTTCCAAGTTATTCACATAATGAAAACCTATACTTTGTTTCGGTCGAGTTCCCCATTCAAATGCATGTAACAGTGAGAAATGCACTGTCTTGGCGAAAGAAAGCGTTTTTGTACAACTTCATAGAAATAGCTGTAACTTTTGATAGAAGACTCAGACAAACATGTTTATGGCTTTATCTTATAGAACTCAAGGTTCCCGTGCTGGGAAGACAGGTTTTGTAGCTGTTTGAGCTAAGATTTCCAAGTTATTCACATAATGAAAACCTATACTTTGTTTCGGTCGAGTTCCCCATTCAAATGCATGTAACAGTGAGAAATGCACTGTCTTGGCGAAAGAAAGCGTTTTTGTACAACTTCATAGAAATAGCTGTAACTTTTGATAGAAGACTCAGACAAACATGTTTATGGCTTTATCTTATAGAACTCAAGGTCTCCGTGCTGGGAAAACAGGTTTTGCAGCTGTTTGAGCTAAGATTTCCAAGTTATTCACATAATGAAAACCTATACTTTGTTTCGGTCGAGTTCCCCATTCAAATGCATGTAACAGTGAGAAACGCACTGTCTTTGCGAAAGAAAGCGTTTTTGTACAACTTCATATAAATAGCTGTAACTTTTGATAGAAGACTCAGACAAACATGTTTATGGCTTTATCTTATAGAACTCAAGGTCTCCGTGCTGGGAAAACAGGTTTTGCAGCTGTTTGAGCTAAGATTTCCAAGTTATTCACATAATGAAAACCTATACTTTGTTTCGGTCGAGTTCCCCATTCAAATGCATGTAACAGTGAGAAACGCACTGTCTTGGCGAAAGAAAGCGTTTTTGTACAACTTCATAGAAATAGCTGTAACTTTTGATAGAAGACTCAGACAAACATGTTTATGGCTTTATCTTATAGAACTCAAGGTTCCCGTGCTGGGAAAACAGGTTTTGTAGCTGTTTGAGCTAAGATTTCCAAGTTATTCACATAATGAAAACCTATACTTTGTTTCGGTCGAGTTCCCCATTCAAATGCATGTAACAGTGAGAAACGCACTGTCTTGGCGAAAGAAAGCGTTTTTGTACAACTTCATAGAAATAGCTGTAACTTTTGATAGAAGACTCAGACAAACATGTTTATGGCTTTATCTTATAGAACTCAAGGTTCCCGTGCTGGGAAAACAGGTTTTGTAGCTGTTTGAGCTAAGATTTCCAAGTTATTCACATAATGAAAACCTATACTTTGTTTCGGTCGAGTTCCCCATTCAAATGCATGTAACAGTGAGAAACGCACTGTCTTTGCGAAAGAAAGCGTTTTTGTACAACTTCATATAAATAGCTGTAACTTTTGATAGAAGACTCAGACAAACATGTTTATGGCTTTATCTTATAGAACTCAAGGTCTCCGTGCTGGGAAAACAGGTTTTGCAGCTGTTTGAGCTAAGATTTCCAAGTTATTCACATAATGAAAACCTATACTTTGTTTCGGTCGAGTTCCCCATTCAAATGCATGTAACAGTGAGAAACGCACTGTCTTGGCGAAAGAAAGCGTTTTTGTACAACTTCATAGAAATAGCTGTAACTTTTGATAGAAGACTCAGACAAACATGTTTATGGCTTTATCTTATAGAACTCAAGGTTCCCGTGCTGGGAAAACAGGTTTTGTAGCTGTTTGAGCTAAGATTTCCAAGTTATTCACATAATGAAAACCTATACTTTGTTTCGGTCGAGTTCCCCATTCAAATGCATGTAACAGTGAGAAATGCACTGTCTTGGAGAAAGAAAGCGTTTTTGTACAACTTCATAGAAATAGCTGTAACTTTTGATAGAAGACTCGGATACACATGTTTATGGCTTTATCTTATAGAACTCAAGGTTCCCGTGCTGGGAAAACAGGTTTTGTAGCTGTTTGAGCTAAGATTTCCAAGTTATTCACATAATGAAAACCTATACTTTGTTTCGGTCGAGTTCCCCATTCAAATGCATGTAACAGTGAGAAACGCACTGTCTTGGCGAAAGAAAGCGTTTTTGTACAACTTCATAGAAATAGCTGTAACTTTTGATAGAAGACTCAGACAAACATGTTTATGGCCTTATCTTATAGAACTCAAGGTCTCCGTGCTGGGAAAACAGGTTTTGCAGCTGTTTGAGCTAAGATTTCCAAGTTATTCACATAATGAAAACCTATACTTTGTTTCGGTCGAGTTCCCCATTCAAATGCATGTAACAGTGAGAAACGCACTGTCTTGGCGAAAGAAAGCGTTTTTGTACAACTTCATAGAAATAGCTGTAACTTTTGATAGAAGACTCAGACAAACATGTTTATGGCCTTATCTTATAGAACTCAAGGTCTCCGTGCTGGGAAAACAGGTTTTGCAGCTGTTTGAGCTAAGATTTCCAAGTTATTCACATAATGAAAACCTATACTTTGTTTCGGTCGAGTTCCCCATTCAAATGCATGTAACAGTGAGAAACGCACTGTCTTGGCGAAAGAAAGCGTTTTTGTACAACTTCATAGAAATAGCTGTAACTTTTGATAGAAGACTCAGACAAACATGTTTATGGCTTTATCTTATAGAACTCAAGGTTCCCGTGCTGGGAAAACAGGTTTTGTAGCTGTTTGAGCTAAGATTTCCAAGTTATTCACATAATGAAAACGTATACTTTGTTTCGGTCGAGTTCCCCATTCAAATGCATGTAACAGTGAGAAATGCACTGTCTTGGCGAAAGAAAGCGTTTTTGTACAACTTCATAGAAATAGCTGTAACTTTTGATAGAAGACTCAGACAAACATGTTTATGGCCTTATATTATAGAACTCAAGGTCTCCGTGCTGGGAAAACAGGTTTTGCAGCTGTTTGAGCTAAGATTTCCAAGTTATTCACATAATGAAAACCTATACTTTGTTTCGGTCGAGTTCCCCATTCAAATGCATGTAACAGTGAGAAATGCACTGTCTTGGCGAAAGAAAGCGTTTTTGTACAACTTCATAGAAATAGCTGTAACTTTTGATAGAAGACTCGGATACACATGTTTATGGCTTTATCTTATAGAACTCAAGGTTCCCGTGCTGGGAAAACAGGTTTTGTAGCTGTTTGAGCTAAGATTTCCAAGTTATTCACATAATGAAAACCTATACTTTGTTTCGGTCGAGTTCCCCATTCAAATGCATGTAACAGTGAGAAACGCACTGTCTTGGCGAAAGAAAGCGTTTTTGTACAACTTCATAGAAATAGCTGTAACTTTTGATAGAAGACTCAGACAAACATGTTTATGGCCTTATATTATAGAACTCAAGGTCTCCGTGCTGGGAAAACAGGTTTTGCAGCTGTTTGAGCTAAGATTTCCAAGTTATTCACATAATGAAAACCTATACTTTGTTTCGGTCGAGTTCCCCATTCAAATGCATGTAACAGTGAGAAATGCACTGTCTTGGCGAAAGAAAGCGTTTTTGTACAACTTCATAGAAATAGCTGTAACTTTTGATAGAAGACTCGGATACACATGTTTATGGCTTTATCTTATAGAACTCAAGGTTCCCGTGCTGGGAAAACAGGTTTTGTAGCTGTTTGAGCTAAGATTTCCAAGTTATTCACATAATGAAAACCTATACTTTGTTTCGGTCGAGTTCCCCATTCAAATGCATGTAACAGTGAGAAATGCACTGTCTTGGCGAAAGAAAGCGTTTTTGTACAACTTCATAGAAATAGCTGTAACTTTTGATAGAAGACTCGGATACACATGTTTATGGCTTTATCTTATAGAACTCAAGGTTCCCGTGCTGGGAAAACAGGTTTTGTAGCTGTTTGAGCTAAGATTTCCAAGTTATTCACATAATGAAAACCTATACTTTGTTTCGGTCGAGTTCCCCATTCAAATGCATGTAACAGTGAGAAACGCACTGTCTTGGCGAAAGAAAGCGTTTTTGTACAACTTCATAGAAATAGCTGTAACTTTTGATAGAAGACTCAGACAAACATGTTTATGGCCTTATCTTATAGAACTCAAGGTCTCCGTGCTGGGAAAACAGGTTTTGCAGCTGTTTGAGCTAAGATTTCCAAGTTATTCACATAATGAAAACCTATACTTTGTTTCGGTCGAGTTCCCCATTCAAATGCATGTAACAGTGAGAAACGCACTGTCTTGGCGAAAGAAAGCGTTTTTGTACAACTTCATAGAAATAGCTGTAACTTTTGATAGAAGACTCAGACAAACATGTTTATGGCCTTATCTTATAGAACTCAAGGTCTCCGTGCTGGGAAAACAGGTTTTGCAGCTGTTTGAGCTAAGATTTCCAAGTTATTCACATAATGAAAACCTATACTTTGTTTCGGTCGAGTTCCCCATTCAAATGCATGTAACAGTGAGAAACGCACTGTCTTGGCGAAAGAAAGCGTTTTTGTACAACTTCATAGAAATAGCTGTAACTTTTGATAGAAGACTCAGACAAACATGTTTATGGCCTTATCTTATAGAACTCAAGGTTCCCGTGCTGGGAAAACAGGTTTTGTAGCTGTTTGAGCTAAGATTTCCAAGTTATTCACATAATGAAAACCTATACTTTGTTTCGGTCGAGTTCCCCATTCAAATGCATGTAACAGTGAGAAATGCACTGTCTTGGCGAAAGAAAGCGTTTTTGTACAACTTCATAGAAATAGCTGTAACTTTTGATAGAAGACTCGGATACACATGTTTATGGCTTTATCTTATAGAACTCAAGGTTCCCGTGCTGGGAAAACAGGTTTTGTAGCTGTTTGAGCTAAGATTTCCAAGTTATTCACATAATGAAAACCTATACTTTGTTTCGGTCGAGTTCCCCATTCAAATGCATGTAACAGTGAGAAACGCACTGTCTTGGCGAGAGAAAGCGTTTTTGTACAACTTCATAGAAATAGCTGTAACTTTTGATAGAAGACTCAGACAAACATGTTTATGGCCTTATCTTATAGAACTCAAGGTCTCCGTGCTGGGAAAACAGGTTTTGCAGCTGTTTGAGCTAAGATTTCCAAGTTATTCACATAATGAAAACCTATACTTTGTTTCGGTCGAGTTCCCCATTCAAATGCATGTAACAGTGAGAAACGCACTGTCTTGGCGAAAGAAAGCGTTTTTGTACAACTTCATAGAAATAGCTGTAACTTTTGATAGAAGACTCAGACAAACATGTTTATGGCCTTATCTTATAGAACTCAAGGTCTCCGTGCTGGGAAAACAGGTTTTGCAGCTGTTTGAGCTAAGATTTCCAAGTTATTCACATAATGAAAACATATACTTTGTTTCGGTCGAGTTCCCCATTCAAATGCATGTAACAGTGAGAAATGCACTGTCTTGGCGAAAGAAAGCGTTTTTGTACAACTTCATAGAAATAGCTGTAACTTTTGATAGAAGACTCAGACAAACATGTTTATGGCTTTATCTTATAGAACTCAAGGTTCCCGTGCTGGGAAGACAGGTTTTGTAGCTGTTTGAGCTAAGATTTCCAAGTTATTCACATAATGAAAACCTATACTTTGTTTCGGTCGAGTTCCCCATTCAAATGCATGTAACAGTGAGAAACGCACTGTCTTTGCGAAAGAAAGCGTTTTTGTACAACTTCATATAAATAGCTGTAACTTTTGATAGAAGACTCAGACAAACATGTTTATGGCTTTATCTTATAGAACTCAAGGTCTCCGTGCTGGGAAAACAGGTTTTGCAGCTGTTTGAGCTAAGATTTCCAAGTTATTCACATAATGAAAACCTATACTTTGTTTCGGTCGAGTTCCCCATTCAAATGCATGTAACAGTGAGAAACGCACTGTCTTGGCGAAAGAAAGCGTTTTTGTACAACTTCATAGAAATAGCTGTAACTTTTGATAGAAGACTCAGACAAACATGTTTATGGCTTTATCTTATAGAACTCAAGGTTCCCGTGCTGGGAAAACAGGTTTTGTAGCTGTTTGAGCTAAGATTTCCAAGTTATTCACATAATGAAAACCTATACTTTGTTTCGGTCGAGTTCCCCATTCAAATGCATGTAACAGTGAGAAACGCACTGTCTTGGCGAAAGAAAGCGTTTTTGTACAACTTCATAGAAATAGCTGTAACTTTTGATAGAAGACTCAGACAAACATGTTTATGGCTTTATCTTATAGAACTCAAGGTTCCCGTGCTGGGAAAACAGGTTTTGTAGCTGTTTGAGCTAAGATTTCCAAGTTATTCACATAATGAAAACCTATACTTTGTTTCGGTCGAGTTCCCCATTCAAATGCATGTAACAGTGAGAAACGCACTGTCTTTGCGAAAGAAAGCGTTTTTGTACAACTTCATATAAATAGCTGTAACTTTTGATAGAAGACTCAGACAAACATGTTTATGGCTTTATCTTATAGAACTCAAGGTCTCCGTGCTGGGAAAACAGGTTTTGCAGCTGTTTGAGCTAAGATTTCCAAGTTATTCACATAATGAAAACCTATACTTTGTTTCGGTCGAGTTCCCCATTCAAATGCATGTAACAGTGAGAAACGCACTGTCTTGGCGAAAGAAAGCGTTTTTGTACAACTTCATAGAAATAGCTGTAACTTTTGATAGAAGACTCAGACAAACATGTTTATGGCTTTATCTTATAGAACTCAAGGTTCCCGTGCTGGGAAAACAGGTTTTGTAGCTGTTTGAGCTAAGATTTCCAAGTTATTCACATAATGAAAACCTATACTTTGTTTCGGTCGAGTTCCCCATTCAAATGCATGTAACAGTGAGAAATGCACTGTCTTGGAGAAAGAAAGCGTTTTTGTACAACTTCATAGAAATAGCTGTAACTTTTGATAGAAGACTCGGATACACATGTTTATGGCTTTATCTTATAGAACTCAAGGTTCCCGTGCTGGGAAAACAGGTTTTGTAGCTGTTTGAGCTAAGATTTCCAAGTTATTCACATAATGAAAACCTATACTTTGTTTCGGTCGAGTTCCCCATTCAAATGCATGTAACAGTGAGAAACGCACTGTCTTGGCGAAAGAAAGCGTTTTTGTACAACTTCATAGAAATAGCTGTAACTTTTGATAGAAGACTCAGACAAACATGTTTATGGCCTTATCTTATAGAACTCAAGGTCTCCGTGCTGGGAAAACAGGTTTTGCAGCTGTTTGAGCTAAGATTTCCAAGTTATTCACATAATGAAAACCTATACTTTGTTTCGGTCGAGTTCCCCATTCAAATGCATGTAACAGTGAGAAACGCACTGTCTTGGCGAAAGAAAGCGTTTTTGTACAACTTCATAGAAATAGCTGTAACTTTTGATAGAAGACTCAGACAAACATGTTTATGGCCTTATCTTATAGAACTCAAGGTCTCCGTGCTGGGAAAACAGGTTTTGCAGCTGTTTGAGCTAAGATTTCCAAGTTATTCACATAATGAAAACCTATACTTTGTTTCGGTCGAGTTCCCCATTCAAATGCATGTAACAGTGAGAAACGCACTGTCTTGGCGAAAGAAAGCGTTTTTGTACAACTTCATAGAAATAGCTGTAACTTTTGATAGAAGACTCAGACAAACATGTTTATGGCTTTATCTTATAGAACTCAAGGTTCCCGTGCTGGGAAAACAGGTTTTGTAGCTGTTTGAGCTAAGATTTCCAAGTTATTCACATAATGAAAACGTATACTTTGTTTCGGTCGAGTTCCCCATTCAAATGCATGTAACAGTGAGAAATGCACTGTCTTGGCGAAAGAAAGCGTTTTTGTACAACTTCATAGAAATAGCTGTAACTTTTGATAGAAGACTCAGACAAACATGTTTATGGCCTTATATTATAGAACTCAAGGTCTCCGTGCTGGGAAAACAGGTTTTGCAGCTGTTTGAGCTAAGATTTCCAAGTTATTCACATAATGAAAACCTATACTTTGTTTCGGTCGAGTTCCCCATTCAAATGCATGTAACAGTGAGAAATGCACTGTCTTGGCGAAAGAAAGCGTTTTTGTACAACTTCATAGAAATAGCTGTAACTTTTGATAGAAGACTCGGATACACATGTTTATGGCTTTATCTTATAGAACTCAAGGTTCCCGTGCTGGGAAAACAGGTTTTGTAGCTGTTTGAGCTAAGATTTCCAAGTTATTCACATAATGAAAACCTATACTTTGTTTCGGTCGAGTTCCCCATTCAAATGCATGTAACAGTGAGAAACGCACTGTCTTGGCGAAAGAAAGCGTTTTTGTACAACTTCATAGAAATAGCTGTAACTTTTGATAGAAGACTCAGACAAACATGTTTATGGCCTTATATTATAGAACTCAAGGTCTCCGTGCTGGGAAAACAGGTTTTGCAGCTGTTTGAGCTAAGATTTCCAAGTTATTCACATAATGAAAACCTATACTTTGTTTCGGTCGAGTTCCCCATTCAAATGCATGTAACAGTGAGAAATGCACTGTCTTGGCGAAAGAAAGCGTTTTTGTACAACTTCATAGAAATAGCTGTAACTTTTGATAGAAGACTCGGATACACATGTTTATGGCTTTATCTTATAGAACTCAAGGTTCCCGTGCTGGGAAAACAGGTTTTGTAGCTGTTTGAGCTAAGATTTCCAAGTTATTCACATAATGAAAACCTATACTTTGTTTCGGTCGAGTTCCCCATTCAAATGCATGTAACAGTGAGAAATGCACTGTCTTGGCGAAAGAAAGCGTTTTTGTACAACTTCATAGAAATAGCTGTAACTTTTGATAGAAGACTCGGATACACATGTTTATGGCTTTATCTTATAGAACTCAAGGTTCCCGTGCTGGGAAAACAGGTTTTGTAGCTGTTTGAGCTAAGATTTCCAAGTTATTCACATAATGAAAACCTATACTTTGTTTCGGTCGAGTTCCCCATTCAAATGCATGTAACAGTGAGAAACGCACTGTCTTGGCGAAAGAAAGCGTTTTTGTACAACTTCATAGAAATAGCTGTAACTTTTGATAGAAGACTCAGACAAACATGTTTATGGCCTTATCTTATAGAACTCAAGGTCTCCGTGCTGGGAAAACAGGTTTTGCAGCTGTTTGAGCTAAGATTTCCAAGTTATTCACATAATGAAAACCTATACTTTGTTTCGGTCGAGTTCCCCATTCAAATGCATGTAACAGTGAGAAACGCACTGTCTTGGCGAAAGAAAGCGTTTTTGTACAACTTCATAGAAATAGCTGTAACTTTTGATAGAAGACTCAGACAAACATGTTTATGGCCTTATCTTATAGAACTCAAGGTCTCCGTGCTGGGAAAACAGGTTTTGCAGCTGTTTGAGCTAAGATTTCCAAGTTATTCACATAATGAAAACCTATACTTTGTTTCGGTCGAGTTCCCCATTCAAATGCATGTAACAGTGAGAAACGCACTGTCTTGGCGAAAGAAAGCGTTTTTGTACAACTTCATAGAAATAGCTGTAACTTTTGATAGAAGACTCAGACAAACATGTTTATGGCCTTATCTTATAGAACTCAAGGTTCCCGTGCTGGGAAAACAGGTTTTGTAGCTGTTTGAGCTAAGATTTCCAAGTTATTCACATAATGAAAACCTATACTTTGTTTCGGTCGAGTTCCCCATTCAAATGCATGTAACAGTGAGAAATGCACTGTCTTGGCGAAAGAAAGCGTTTTTGTACAACTTCATAGAAATAGCTGTAACTTTTGATAGAAGACTCGGATACACATGTTTATGGCTTTATCTTATAGAACTCAAGGTTCCCGTGCTGGGAAAACAGGTTTTGTAGCTGTTTGAGCTAAGATTTCCAAGTTATTCACATAATGAAAACCTATACTTTGTTTCGGTCGAGTTCCCCATTCAAATGCATGTAACAGTGAGAAACGCACTGTCTTGGCGAGAGAAAGCGTTTTTGTACAACTTCATAGAAATAGCTGTAACTTTTGATAGAAGACTCAGACAAACATGTTTATGGCCTTATCTTATAGAACTCAAGGTCTCCGTGCTGGGAAAACAGGTTTTGCAGCTGTTTGAGCTAAGATTTCCAAGTTATTCACATAATGAAAACCTATACTTTGTTTCGGTCGAGTTCCCCATTCAAATGCATGTAACAGTGAGAAACGCACTGTCTTGGCGAAAGAAAGCGTTTTTGTACAACTTCATAGAAATAGCTGTAACTTTTGATAGAAGACTCAGACAAACATGTTTATGGCCTTATCTTATAGAACTCAAGGTCTCCGTGCTGGGAAAACAGGTTTTGCAGCTGTTTGAGCTAAGATTTCCAAGTTATTCACATAATGAAAACATATACTTTGTTTCGGTCGAGTTCCCCATTCAAATGCATGTAACAGTGAGAAACGCACTGTCTTGGCGAAAGAAAGCGTTTTTGTACAACTTCATAGAAATAGCTGTAACTTTTGATAGAAGACTCAGACAAACATGTTTATGGCCTTATATTATAGAACTCAAGGTCTCCGTGCTGGGAAAACAGGTTTTGCAGCTGTTTGAGCTAAGATTTCCAAGTTATTCACATAATGAAAACCTATACTTTGTTTCGGTCGAGTTCCCCATTCAAATGCATGTAACAGTGAGAAATGCACTGTCTTGGCGAAAGAAAGCGTTTTTGTACAACTTCATAGAAATAGCTGTAACTTTTGATAGAAGACTCAGACAAACATGTTTATGGCTTTATCTTATAGAACTCAAGGTTCCCGTGCTGGGAAAACAGGTTTTGTAGCTGTTTGAGCTAAGATTTCCAAGTTATTCACATAATGAAAACCTATACTTTGTTTCGGTCGAGTTCCCCATTCAAATGCATGTAACAGTGAGAAACGCACTGTCTTTGCGAAAGAAAGCGTTTTTGTACAACTTCATATAAATAGCTGTAACTTTTGATAGAAGACTCAGACAAACATGTTTATGGCTTTATCTTATAGAACTCAAGGTCTCCGTGCTGGGAAAACAGGTTTTGCAGCTGTTTGAGCTAAGATTTCCAAGTTATTCACATAATGAAAACCTATACTTTGTTTCGGTCGAGTTCCCCATTCAAATGCATGTAACAGTGAGAAACGCACTGTCTTGGCGAAAGAAAGCGTTTTTGTACAACTTCATAGAAATAGCTGTAACTTTTGATAGAAGACTCAGACAAACATGTTTATGGCCTTATCTTATAGAACTCAAGGTCTCCGTGCTGGGAAAACAGGTTTTGCAGCTGTTTGAGCTAAGATTTCCAAGTTATTCACATAATGAAAACATATACTTTGTTTCGGTCGAGTTCCCCATTCAAATGCATGTAACAGTGAGAAACGCACTGTCTTGGCGAAAGAAAGCGTTTTTGTACAACTTCATAGAAATAGCTGTAACTTTTGATAGAAGACTCAGACAAACATGTTTATGGCCTTATATTATAGAACTCAAGGTCTCCGTGCTGGGAAAACAGGTTTTGCAGCTGTTTGAGCTAAGATTTCCAAGTTATTCACATAATGAAAACCTATACTTTGTTTCGGTCGAGTTCCCCATTCAAATGCATGTAACAGTGAGAAATGCACTGTCTTGGCGAAAGAAAGCGTTTTTGTACAACTTCATAGAAATAGCTGTAACTTTTGATAGAAGACTCAGACAAACATGTTTATGGCTTTATCTTATAGAACTCAAGGTTCCCGTGCTGGGAAAACAGGTTTTGTAGCTGTTTGAGCTAAGATTTCCAAGTTATTCACATAATGAAAACCTATACTTTGTTTCGGTCGAGTTCCCCATTCAAATGCATGTAACAGTGAGAAACGCACTGTCTTTGCGAAAGAAAGCGTTTTTGTACAACTTCATATAAATAGCTGTAACTTTTGATAGAAGACTCAGACAAACATGTTTATGGCCTTATCTTATAGAACTCAAGGTCTCCGTGCTGGGAAAACAGGTTTTGCAGCTGTTTGAGCTAAGATTTCCAAGTTATTCACATAATGAAAACCTATACTTTGTTTCGGTCGAGTTCCCCATTCAAATGCATGTAACAGTGAGAAATGCACTGTCTTGGCGAAAGAAAGCGTTTTTGTACAACTTCATAGAAATAGCTGTAACTTTTGATAGAAGACTCGGATACACATGTTTATGGCTTTATCTTATAGAACTCAAGGTTCCCGTGCTGGGAAAACAGGTTTTGTAGCTGTTTGAGCTAAGATTTCCAAGTTATTCACATAATGAAAACCTATACTTTGTTTCGGTCGAGTTCCCCATTCAAATGCATGTAACAGTGAGAAATGCACTGTCTTGGCGAAAGAAAGCGTTTTTGTACAACTTCATAGAAATAGCTGTAACTTTTGATAGAAGACTCAGACAAACATGTTTATGGCCTTATATTATAGAACTCAAGGTCTCCGTGCTGGGAAAACAGGTTTTGCAGCTGTTTAAGCTAAGATTTCCAAGTTATTCACATAATGAAAACCTATACTTTGTTTCGGTCGAGTTCCCCATTCAAATGCATGTAACAGTGAGAAATGCACTGTCTTGGCGAAAGAAAGCGTTTTTGTACAACTTCATAGAAATAGCTGTAACTTTTGATAGAAGACTCGGATACACATGTTTATGGCTTTATCTTATAGAACTCAAGGTTCCCGTGCTGGGAAAACAGGTTTTGTAGCTGTTTGAGCTAAGATTTCCAAGTTATTCACATAATGAAAACCTATACTTTCGGTCGAGTTCCCCATTCAAATGCATGTAACAGTGAGAAATGCACTGTCTTGGCGAAAGAAAGCGTTTTTGTACAACTTCATAGAAATAGCTGTAACTTTTGATAGAAGACTCGGATACACATGTTTATGGCTTTATCTTATAGAACTCAAGGTTCCCGTGCTGGGAAAACAGGTTTTGTAGCTGTTTGAGCTAAGATTTCCAAGTTATTCACATAATGAAAACCTATACTTTGTTTCGGTCGAGTTCCCCATTCAAATGCATGTAACAGTGAGAAACGCACTGTTTTGGCGAAAGAAAGCGTTTTTGTACAACTTCATAGAAATAGCTGTAACTTTTGATAGAAGACTCAGACAAACATGTTTATGGCCTCATCTTATAGAACTCAAGGTCTCCGTGCTGGGAAAACAGGTTTTGCAGCTGTTTGAGCTAAGATTTCCAAGTTATTCACATAATGAAAACCTATACTTTGTTTCGGTCGAGTTCCCCATTCAAATGCATGTAACAGTGAGAAACGCACTGTCTTGGCGAAAGAAAGCGTTTTTGTACAACTTCATAGAAATAGCTGTAACTTTTGATAGAAGACTCAGACAAACATGTTTATGGCCTTATCTTATAGAACTCAAGGTCTCCGTGCTGGGAAAACAGGTTTTGCAGCTGTTTGAGCTAAGATTTCCAAGTTATTCACATAATGAAAACCTATACTTTGTTTCGGTCGAGTTCCCCATTCAAATGCATGTAACAGTGAGAAACGCACTGTCTTGGCGAAAGAAAGCGTTTTTGTACAACTTCATAGAAATAGCTGTAACTTTTGATAGAAGACTCAGACAAACATGTTTATGGCCTTATCTTATAGAACTCAAGGTTCCCGTGCTGGGAAAACAGGTTTTGTAGCTGTTTGAGCTAAGATTTCCAAGTTATTCACATAATGAAAACCTATACTTTGTTTCGGTCGAGTTCCCCATTCAAATGCATGTAACAGTGAGAAATGCACTGTCTTGGCGAAAGAAAGCGTTTTTGTACAACTTCATAGAAATAGCTGTAACTTTTGATAGAAGACTCGGATACACATGTTTATGGCTTTATCTTATAGAACTCAAGGTTCCCGTGCTGGGAAAACAGGTTTTGTAGCTGTTTGAGCTAAGATTTCCAAGTTATTCACATAATGAAAACCTATACTTTGTTTCGGTCGAGTTCCCCATTCAAATGCATGTAACAGTGAGAAATGCACTGTCTTGGCGAAAGAAAGCGTTTTTGTACAACTTCATAGAAATAGCTGTAACTTTTGATAGAAGACTCAGACAAACATGTTTATGGCCTTATCTTATAGAACTCAAGGTTCCCGTGCTGGGAAAACAGGTTTTGTAGCTGTTTGAGCTAAGATTTCCAAGTTATTCACATAATGAAAACCTATACTTTGTTTCGGTCGAGTTCCCCATTCAAATGCATGTAACAGTGAGAAATGCACTGTCTTGGCGAAAGAAAGCGTTTTTGTACAACTTCATAGAAATAGCTGTAACTTTTGATAGAAGACTCAGACAAACATGTTTATGGCCTTATCTTATAGAACTCAAGGTCTCCGTGCTGGGAAAACAGGTTTTGCAGCTGTTTGAGCTAAGATTTCCAAGTTATTCACATAATGAAAACCTATACTTTGTTTCGGTCGAGTTCCCCATTCAAATGCATGTAACAGTGAGAAACGCACTGTCTTGGCGAAAGAAAGCGTTTTTGTACAACTTCATAGAAATAGCTGTAACTTTTGATAGAAGACTCAGACAAACATGTTTATGGCCTTATCTTATAGAACTCAAGGTCTCCGTGCTGGGAAAACAGGTTTTGCAGCTGTTTGAGCTAAGATTTCCAAGTTATTCACATAATGAAAACCTATACTTTGTTTCGGTCGAGTTCCCCATTCAAATGCATGTAACAGTGAGAAATGCACTGTCTTGGCGAAAGAAAGCGTTTTTGTACAACTTCATAGAAATAGCTGTAACTTTTGATAGAAGACTCGGATACACATGTTTATGGCTTTATCTTATAGAACTCAAGGTTCCCGTGCTGGGCAAACAGGTTTTGCAGCTGTTTGAGCTAAGATTTCCAAGTTATTCACATAATGAAAACCTATACTTTGTTTCGGTCGAGTTCCCCATTCAAATGCATGTAACAGTGAGAAATGCACTGTCTTGGCGAAAGAAAGCGTTTTTGTACAACTTCATAGAAATAGCTGTAACTTTTGATAGAAGACTCGGATACACATGTTTATGGCTTTATCTTATAGAACTCAAGGTTCCCGTGCTGGGAAAACAGGTTTTGTAGCTGTTTGAGCTAAGATTTCCAAGTTATTCACATAATGAAAACCTATACTTTGTTTCGGTCGAGTTCCCCATTCAAATGCATGTAACAGTGAGAAATGCACTGTCTTGGCGAAAGAAAGCGTTTTTGTACAACTTCATAGAAATAGCTGTAACTTTTGATAGAAGACTCAGACAAACATGTTTATGGCCTTATATTATAGAACTCAAGGTCTCCGTGCTGGGAAAACAGGTTTTGCAGCTGTTTGAGCTAAGATTTCCAAGTTATTCACATAATGAAAACCTATACTTTGTTTCGGTCGAGTTCCCCATTCAAATGCATGTAACAGTGAGAAACGCACTGTCTTTGCGAAAGAAAGCGTTTTTGTACAACTTCATATAAATAGCTGTAACTTTTGATAGAAGACTCAGACAAACATGTTTATGGCCTTATCTTATAGAACTCAAGGTCTCCGTGCTGGGAAAACAGGTTTTGCAGCTGTTTGAGCTAAGATTTCCAAGTTATTCACATAATGAAAACCTATACTTTGTTTCGGTCGAGTTCCCCATTCAAATGCATGTAACAGTGAGAAATGCACTGTCTTGGCGAAAGAAAGCGTTTTTGTACAACTTCATAGAAATAGCTGTAACTTTTGATAGAAGACTCGGATACACATGTTTATGGCTTTATCTTATAGAACTCAAGGTTCCCGTGCTGGGAAAACAGGTTTTGTAGCTGTTTGAGCTAAGATTTCCAAGTTATTCACATAATGAAAACCTATACTTTGTTTCGGTCGAGTTCCCCATTCAAATGCATGTAACAGTGAGAAATGCACTGTCTTGGCGAAAGAAAGCGTTTTTGTACAACTTCATAGAAATAGCTGTAACTTTTGATAGAAGACTCAGACAAACATGTTTATGGCCTTATATTATAGAACTCAAGGTCTCCGTGCTGGGAAAACAGGTTTTGCAGCTGTTTAAGCTAAGATTTCCAAGTTATTCACATAATGAAAACCTATACTTTGTTTCGGTCGAGTTCCCCATTCAAATGCATGTAACAGTGAGAAATGCACTGTCTTGGCGAAAGAAAGCGTTTTTGTACAACTTCATAGAAATAGCTGTAACTTTTGATAGAAGACTCGGATACACATGTTTATGGCTTTATCTTATAGAACTCAAGGTTCCCGTGCTGGGAAAACAGGTTTTGTAGCTGTTTGAGCTAAGATTTCCAAGTTATTCACATAATGAAAACCTATACTTTCGGTCGAGTTCCCCATTCAAATGCATGTAACAGTGAGAAATGCACTGTCTTGGCGAAAGAAAGCGTTTTTGTACAACTTCATAGAAATAGCTGTAACTTTTGATAGAAGACTCGGATACACATGTTTATGGCTTTATCTTATAGAACTCAAGGTTCCCGTGCTGGGAAAACAGGTTTTGTAGCTGTTTGAGCTAAGATTTCCAAGTTATTCACATAATGAAAACCTATACTTTGTTTCGGTCGAGTTCCCCATTCAAATGCATGTAACAGTGAGAAACGCACTGTTTTGGCGAAAGAAAGCGTTTTTGTACAACTTCATAGAAATAGCTGTAACTTTTGATAGAAGACTCAGACAAACATGTTTATGGCCTCATCTTATAGAACTCAAGGTCTCCGTGCTGGGAAAACAGGTTTTGCAGCTGTTTGAGCTAAGATTTCCAAGTTATTCACATAATGAAAACCTATACTTTGTTTCGGTCGAGTTCCCCATTCAAATGCATGTAACAGTGAGAAACGCACTGTCTTGGCGAAAGAAAGCGTTTTTGTACAACTTCATAGAAATAGCTGTAACTTTTGATAGAAGACTCAGACAAACATGTTTATGGCCTTATCTTATAGAACTCAAGGTCTCCGTGCTGGGAAAACAGGTTTTGCAGCTGTTTGAGCTAAGATTTCCAAGTTATTCACATAATGAAAACCTATACTTTGTTTCGGTCGAGTTCCCCATTCAAATGCATGTAACAGTGAGAAACGCACTGTCTTGGCGAAAGAAAGCGTTTTTGTACAACTTCATAGAAATAGCTGTAACTTTTGATAGAAGACTCAGACAAACATGTTTATGGCCTTATCTTATAGAACTCAAGGTTCCCGTGCTGGGAAAACAGGTTTTGTAGCTGTTTGAGCTAAGATTTCCAAGTTATTCACATAATGAAAACCTATACTTTGTTTCGGTCGAGTTCCCCATTCAAATGCATGTAACAGTGAGAAATGCACTGTCTTGGCGAAAGAAAGCGTTTTTGTACAACTTCATAGAAATAGCTGTAACTTTTGATAGAAGACTCGGATACACATGTTTATGGCTTTATCTTATAGAACTCAAGGTTCCCGTGCTGGGAAAACAGGTTTTGTAGCTGTTTGAGCTAAGATTTCCAAGTTATTCACATAATGAAAACCTATACTTTGTTTCGGTCGAGTTCCCCATTCAAATGCATGTAACAGTGAGAAATGCACTGTCTTGGCGAAAGAAAGCGTTTTTGTACAACTTCATAGAAATAGCTGTAACTTTTGATAGAAGACTCAGACAAACATGTTTATGGCCTTATCTTATAGAACTCAAGGTTCCCGTGCTGGGAAAACAGGTTTTGTAGCTGTTTGAGCTAAGATTTCCAAGTTATTCACATAATGAAAACCTATACTTTGTTTCGGTCGAGTTCCCCATTCAAATGCATGTAACAGTGAGAAATGCACTGTCTTGGCGAAAGAAAGCGTTTTTGTACAACTTCATAGAAATAGCTGTAACTTTTGATAGAAGACTCGGATACACATGTTTATGGCTTTATCTTATAGAACTCAAGGTTCCCGTGCTGGGAAAACAGGTTTTGTAGCTGTTTGAGCTAAGATTTCCAAGTTATTCACATAATGAAAACCTATACTTTGTTTCGGTCGAGTTCCCCATTCAAATGCATGTAACAGTGAGAAACGCACTGTCTTGGCGAAAGAAAGCGTTTTTGTACAACTTCATAGAAATAGCTGTAACTTTTGATAGAAGACTCAGACAAACATGTTTATGGCCTTATCTTATAGAACTCAAGGTCTCCGTGCTGGGAAAACAGGTTTTGCAGCTGTTTGAGCTAAGATTTCCAAGTTATTCACATAATGAAAACCTATACTTTGTTTCGGTCGAGTTCCCCATTCAAATGCATGTAACAGTGAGAAACGCACTGTCTTGGCGAAAGAAAGCGTTTTTGTACAACTTCATAGAAATAGCTGTAACTTTTGATAGAAGACTCAGACAAACATGTTTATGGCCTTATCTTATAGAACTCAAGGTCTCCGTGCTGGGAAAACAGGTTTTGCAGCTGTTTGAGCTAAGATTTCCAAGTTATTCACATAATGAAAACCTATACTTTGTTTCGGTCGAGTTCCCCATTCAAATGCATGTAACAGTGAGAAACGCACTGTCTTGGCGAAAGAAAGCGTTTTTGTACAACTTCATAGAAATAGCTGTAACTTTTGATAGAAGACTCAGACAAACATGTTTATGGCCTTATCTTATAGAACTCAAGGTCTCCGTGCTGGGAAAACAGGTTTTGCAGCTGTTTGAGCTAAGATTTCCAAGTTATTCACATAATGAAAACCTATACTTTGTTTCGGTCGAGTTCCCCATTCAAATGCATGTAACAGTGAGAAATGCACTGTCTTGGCGAAAGAAAGCGTTTTTGTACAACTTCATAGAAATAGCTGTAACTTTTGATAGAAGACTCGGATACACATGTTTATGGCTTTATCTTATAGAACTCAAGGTTCCCGTGCTGGGCAAACAGGTTTTGCAGCTGTTTGAGCTAAGATTTCCAAGTTATTCACATAATGAAAACCTATACTTTGTTTCGGTCGAGTTCCCCATTCAAATGCATGTAACAGTGAGAAATGCACTGTCTTGGCGAAAGAAAGCGTTTTTGTACAACTTCATAGAAATAGCTGTAACTTTTGATAGAAGACTCGGATACACATGTTTATGGCTTTATCTTATAGAACTCAAGGTTCCCGTGCTGGGAAAACAGGTTTTGTAGCTGTTTGAGCTAAGATTTCCAAGTTATTCACATAATGAAAACCTATACTTTGTTTCGGTCGAGTTCCCCATTCAAATGCATGTAACAGTGAGAAATGCACTGTCTTGGCGAAAGAAAGCGTTTTTGTACAACTTCATAGAAATAGCTGTAACTTTTGATAGAAGACTCAGACAAACATGTTTATGGCCTTATATTATAGAACTCAAGGTCTCCGTGCTGGGAAAACAGGTTTTGCAGCTGTTTGAGCTAAGATTTCCAAGTTATTCACATAATGAAAACCTATACTTTGTTTCGGTCGAGTTCCCCATTCAAATGCATGTAACAGTGAGAAATGCACTGTCTTGGCGAAAGAAAGCGTTTTTGTACAACTTCATAGAAATAGCTGTAACTTTTGATAGAAGACTCGGATACACATGTTTATGGCTTTATCTTATAGAACTCAAGGTTCCCGTGCTGGGCAAACAGGTTTTGCAGCTGTTTGAGCTAAGATTTCCAAGTTATTCACATAATGAAAACCTATACTTTGTTTCGGTCGAGTTCCCCATTCAAATGCATGTAACAGTGAGAAACGCACTGTCTTGGCGAAAGAAAGCGTTTTTGTACAACTTCATAGAAATAGCTGTAACTTTTGATAGAAGACTCAGACAAACATGTTTATGGCCTTATATTATAGAACTCAAGGTCCCCGTGCTGGGAAAACAGGTTTTGCAGCTGTTTGAGCTAAGATTTTCAAGTTATTCACATAATGAAAACGTATACTTTGTTTCGGTCGAGTTCCCCATTCAAATGCATGTAACAGTGAGAAACGCACTGTCTTGGCGAAAGAAAGCGTTTTTGTACAACTTCATATAAATAGCTGTAACTTTTGATAGAAGACTCGGATACACATGTTTATGGCTTTATCTTATAGAACTCAAGGTTCCCGTGCTGGGAAAACAGGTTTTGTAGCTGTTTGAGCTAAGATTTCCAAGTTATTCACATAATGAAAACCTATACTTTGTTTCGGTCGAGTTCCCCATTCAAATGCATGTAACAGTGAGAAACGCACTGTCTTGGCGAAAGAAAGCGTTTTTGTACAACTTCATATAAATAGCTGTAACTTTTGATAGAAGACTCGGATACACATGTTTATGGCTTTATCTTATAGAACTCAAGGTTCCCGTGCTGGGAAAACAGGTTTTGTAGCTGTTTGAGCTAAGATTTCCAAGTTATTCACATAATGAAAACCTATACTTTGTTTCGGTCGAGTTCCCCATTCAAATGCATGTAACAGTGAGAAATGCACTGTCTTGGCGAAAGAAAGCGTTTTTGTACAACTTCATAGAAATAGCTGTAACTTTTGATAGAAGACTCGGATACACATGTTTATGGCTTTATCTTATAGAACTCAAGGTTCCCGTGCTGGGAAAACAGGTTTTGTAGCTGTTTGAGCTAAGATTTCCAAGTTATTCACATAATGAAAACCTATACTTTGTTTCGGTCGAGTTCCCCATTCAAATGCATGTAACAGTGAGAAACGCACTGTCTTGGCGAAAGAAAGCGTTTTTGTACAACTTCATAGAAATAGCTGTAACTTTTGATAGAAGACTCAGACAAACATGTTTATGGCCTTATCTTATAGAACTCAAGGTCTCCGTGCTGGGAAAACAGGTTTTGCAGCTGTTTGAGCTAAGATTTCCAAGTTATTCACATAATGAAAACCTATACTTTGTTTCGGTCGAGTTCCCCATTCAAATGCATGTAACAGTGAGAAACGCACTGTCTTGGCGAAAGAAAGCGTTTTTGTACAACTTCATAGAAATAGCTGTAACTTTTGATAGAAGACTCAGACAAACATGTTTATGGCCTTATCTTATAGAACTCAAGGTCTCCGTGCTGGGAAAACAGGTTTTGCAGCTGTTTGAGCTAAGATTTCCAAGTTATTCACATAATGAAAACCTATACTTTGTTTCGGTCGAGTTCCCCATTCAAATGCATGTAACAGTGAGAAACGCACTGTCTTGGCGAAAGAAAGCGTTTTTGTACAACTTCATAGAAATAGCTGTAACTTTTGATAGAAGACTCAGACAAACATGTTTATGGCCTTATCTTATAGAACTCAAGGTCTCCGTGCTGGGAAAACAGGTTTTGCAGCTGTTTGAGCTAAGATTTCCAAGTTATTCACATAATGAAAACCTATACTTTGTTTCGGTCGAGTTCCCCATTCAAATGCATGTAACAGTGAGAAATGCACTGTCTTGGCGAAAGAAAGCGTTTTTGTACAACTTCATAGAAATAGCTGTAACTTTTGATAGAAGACTCGGATACACATGTTTATGGCTTTATCTTATAGAACTCAAGGTTCCCGTGCTGGGCAAACAGGTTTTGCAGCTGTTTGAGCTAAGATTTCCAAGTTATTCACATAATGAAAACCTATACTTTGTTTCGGTCGAGTTCCCCATTCAAATGCATGTAACAGTGAGAAATGCACTGTCTTGGCGAAAGAAAGCGTTTTTGTACAACTTCATAGAAATAGCTGTAACTTTTGATAGAAGACTCGGATACACATGTTTATGGCTTTATCTTATAGAACTCAAGGTTCCCGTGCTGGGAAAACAGGTTTTGTAGCTGTTTGAGCTAAGATTTCCAAGTTATTCACATAATGAAAACCTATACTTTGTTTCGGTCGAGTTCCCCATTCAAATGCATGTAACAGTGAGAAATGCACTGTCTTGGCGAAAGAAAGCGTTTTTGTACAACTTCATAGAAATAGCTGTAACTTTTGATAGAAGACTCAGACAAACATGTTTATGGCCTTATATTATAGAACTCAAGGTCTCCGTGCTGGGAAAACAGGTTTTGCAGCTGTTTGAGCTAAGATTTCCAAGTTATTCACATAATGAAAACCTATACTTTGTTTCGGTCGAGTTCCCCATTCAAATGCATGTAACAGTGAGAAATGCACTGTCTTGGCGAAAGAAAGCGTTTTTGTACAACTTCATAGAAATAGCTGTAACTTTTGATAGAAGACTCGGATACACATGTTTATGGCTTTATCTTATAGAACTCAAGGTTCCCGTGCTGGGCAAACAGGTTTTGCAGCTGTTTGAGCTAAGATTTCCAAGTTATTCACATAATGAAAACCTATACTTTGTTTCGGTCGAGTTCCCCATTCAAATGCATGTAACAGTGAGAAACGCACTGTCTTGGCGAAAGAAAGCGTTTTTGTACAACTTCATAGAAATAGCTGTAACTTTTGATAGAAGACTCAGACAAACATGTTTATGGCCTTATATTATAGAACTCAAGGTCCCCGTGCTGGGAAAACAGGTTTTGCAGCTGTTTGAGCTAAGATTTTCAAGTTATTCACATAATGAAAACGTATACTTTGTTTCGGTCGAGTTCCCCATTCAAATGCATGTAACAGTGAGAAACGCACTGTCTTGGCGAAAGAAAGCGTTTTTGTACAACTTCATATAAATAGCTGTAACTTTTGATAGAAGACTCGGATACACATGTTTATGGCTTTATCTTATAGAACTCAAGGTTCCCGTGCTGGGAAAACAGGTTTTGTAGCTGTTTGAGCTAAGATTTCCAAGTTATTCACATAATGAAAACCTATACTTTGTTTCGGTCGAGTTCCCCATTCAAATGCATGTAACAGTGAGAAACGCAGTGTCTTGGCGAAAGAAAGCGTTTTTGTACAACTTCATAGAAATAGCTGTAACTTTTGATAGAAGACTCGGATACACATGTTTATGGCTTTATCTTATAGAACTCAAGGTTCCCGTGCTGGGAAAACAGGTTTTGTAGCTGTTTGAGCTAAGATTTCCAAGTTATTCACATAATGAAAACCTATACTTTGTTTCGGTCGAGTTCCCCATTCAAATGCATGTAACAGTGAGAAATGCACTGTCTTGGCGAAAGAAAGCGTTTTTGTACAACTTCATAGAAATAGCTGTAACTTTTGATAGAAGACTCAGACAAACATGTTTATGGCCTTATCTTATAGAACTCAAGGTCTCCGTGCTGGGAAAACAGGTTTTGCAGCTGTTTGAGCTAAGATTTCCAAGTTATTCACATAATGAAAACCTATACTTTGTTTCGGTCGAGTTCCCCATTCAAATGCATGTAACAGTGAGAAACGCACTGTCTTGGCGAAAGAAAGCGTTTTTGTACAACTTCATAGAAATAGCTGTAACTTTTGATAGAAGACTCAGACAAACATGTTTATGGCCTTATCTTATAGAACTCAAGGTCTCCGTGCTGGGCAAACAGGTTTTGCAGCTGTTTGAGCTAAGATTTCCAAGTTATTCACATAATGAAAACCTATACTTTGTTTCGGTCGAGTTCCCCATTCAAATGCATGTAACAGTGAGAAACGCACTGTCTTGGCGAAAGAAAGCGTTTTTGTACAACTTCATAGAAATAGCTGTAACTTTTGATAGAAGACTCAGACAAACATGTTTATGGCCTTATATTATAGAACTCAAGGTCCCCGTGCTGGGAAAACAGGTTTTGCAGCTGTTTGAGCTAAGATTTTCAAGTTATTCACATAATGAAAACGTATACTTTGTTTCGGTCGAGTTCCCCATTCAAATGCATGTAACAGTGAGAAACGCACTGTCTTGGCGAAAGAAAGCGTTTTTGTACAACTTCATATAAATAGCTGTAACTTTTGATAGAAGACTCGGATACACATGTTTATGGCTTTATCTTATAGAACTCAAGGTTCCCGTGCTGGGAAAACAGGTTTTGTAGCTGTTTGAGCTAAGATTTCCAAGTTATTCACATAATGAAAACCTATACTTTGTTTCGGTCGAGTTCCCCATTCAAATGCATGTAACAGTGAGAAACGCACTGTCTTGGCGAAAGAAAGCGTTTTTGTACAACTTCATATAAATAGCTGTAACTTTTGATAGAAGACTCGGATACACATGTTTATGGCTTTATCTTATAGAACTCAAGGTTCCCGTGCTGGGAAAACAGGTTTTGTAGCTGTTTGAGCTAAGATTTCCAAGTTATTCACATAATGAAAACCTATACTTTGTTTCGGTCGAGTTCCCCATTCAAATGCATGTAACAGTGAGAAATGCACTGTCTTGGCGAAAGAAAGCGTTTTTGTACAACTTCATAGAAATAGCTGTAACTTTTGATAGAAGACTCGGATACACATGTTTATGGCTTTATCTTATAGAACTCAAGGTTCCCGTGCTGGGAAAACAGGTTTTGTAGCTGTTTGAGCTAAGATTTCCAAGTTATTCACATAATGAAAACCTATACTTTGTTTCGGTCGAGTTCCCCATTCAAATGCATGTAACAGTGAGAAACGCACTGTCTTGGCGAAAGAAAGCGTTTTTGTACAACTTCATAGAAATAGCTGTAACTTTTGATAGAAGACTCAGACAAACATGTTTATGGCCTTATCTTATAGAACTCAAGGTCTCCGTGCTGGGAAAACAGGTTTTGCAGCTGTTTGAGCTAAGATTTCCAAGTTATTCACATAATGAAAACCTATACTTTGTTTCGGTCGAGTTCCCCATTCAAATGCATGTAACAGTGAGAAACGCACTGTCTTGGCGAAAGAAAGCGTTTTTGTACAACTTCATAGAAATAGCTGTAACTTTTGATAGAAGACTCAGACAAACATGTTTATGGCCTTATCTTATAGAACTCAAGGTCTCCGTGCTGGGAAAACAGGTTTTGCAGCTGTTTGAGCTAAGATTTCCAAGTTATTCACATAATGAAAACCTATACTTTGTTTCGGTCGAGTTCCCCATTCAAATGCATGTAACAGTGAGAAACGCACTGTCTTGGCGAAAGAAAGCGTTTTTGTACAACTTCATAGAAATAGCTGTAACTTTTGATAGAAGACTCAGACAAACATGTTTATGGCCTTATCTTATAGAACTCAAGGTCTCCGTGCTGGGAAAACAGGTTTTGCAGCTGTTTGAGCTAAGATTTCCAAGTTATTCACATAATGAAAACCTATACTTTGTTTCGGTCGAGTTCCCCATTCAAATGCATGTAACAGTGAGAAATGCACTGTCTTGGCGAAAGAAAGCGTTTTTGTACAACTTCATAGAAATAGCTGTAACTTTTGATAGAAGACTCGGATACACATGTTTATGGCTTTATCTTATAGAACTCAAGGTTCCCGTGCTGGGCAAACAGGTTTTGCAGCTGTTTGAGCTAAGATTTCCAAGTTATTCACATAATGAAAACCTATACTTTGTTTCGGTCGAGTTCCCCATTCAAATGCATGTAACAGTGAGAAATGCACTGTCTTGGCGAAAGAAAGCGTTTTTGTACAACTTCATAGAAATAGCTGTAACTTTTGATAGAAGACTCGGATACACATGTTTATGGCTTTATCTTATAGAACTCAAGGTTCCCGTGCTGGGAAAACAGGTTTTGTAGCTGTTTGAGCTAAGATTTCCAAGTTATTCACATAATGAAAACCTATACTTTGTTTCGGTCGAGTTCCCCATTCAAATGCATGTAACAGTGAGAAATGCACTGTCTTGGCGAAAGAAAGCGTTTTTGTACAACTTCATAGAAATAGCTGTAACTTTTGATAGAAGACTCAGACAAACATGTTTATGGCCTTATATTATAGAACTCAAGGTCTCCGTGCTGGGAAAACAGGTTTTGCAGCTGTTTGAGCTAAGATTTCCAAGTTATTCACATAATGAAAACCTATACTTTGTTTCGGTCGAGTTCCCCATTCAAATGCATGTAACAGTGAGAAATGCACTGTCTTGGCGAAAGAAAGCGTTTTTGTACAACTTCATAGAAATAGCTGTAACTTTTGATAGAAGACTCGGATACACATGTTTATGGCTTTATCTTATAGAACTCAAGGTTCCCGTGCTGGGCAAACAGGTTTTGCAGCTGTTTGAGCTAAGATTTCCAAGTTATTCACATAATGAAAACCTATACTTTGTTTCGGTCGAGTTCCCCATTCAAATGCATGTAACAGTGAGAAACGCACTGTCTTGGCGAAAGAAAGCGTTTTTGTACAACTTCATAGAAATAGCTGTAACTTTTGATAGAAGACTCAGACAAACATGTTTATGGCCTTATATTATAGAACTCAAGGTCCCCGTGCTGGGAAAACAGGTTTTGCAGCTGTTTGAGCTAAGATTTTCAAGTTATTCACATAATGAAAACGTATACTTTGTTTCGGTCGAGTTCCCCATTCAAATGCATGTAACAGTGAGAAACGCACTGTCTTGGCGAAAGAAAGCGTTTTTGTACAACTTCATATAAATAGCTGTAACTTTTGATAGAAGACTCGGATACACATGTTTATGGCTTTATCTTATAGAACTCAAGGTTCCCGTGCTGGGAAAACAGGTTTTGTAGCTGTTTGAGCTAAGATTTCCAAGTTATTCACATAATGAAAACCTATACTTTGTTTCGGTCGAGTTCCCCATTCAAATGCATGTAACAGTGAGAAACGCAGTGTCTTGGCGAAAGAAAGCGTTTTTGTACAACTTCATAGAAATAGCTGTAACTTTTGATAGAAGACTCGGATACACATGTTTATGGCTTTATCTTATAGAACTCAAGGTTCCCGTGCTGGGAAAACAGGTTTTGTAGCTGTTTGAGCTAAGATTTCCAAGTTATTCACATAATGAAAACCTATACTTTGTTTCGGTCGAGTTCCCCATTCAAATGCATGTAACAGTGAGAAATGCACTGTCTTGGCGAAAGAAAGCGTTTTTGTACAACTTCATAGAAATAGCTGTAACTTTTGATAGAAGACTCAGACAAACATGTTTATGGCCTTATCTTATAGAACTCAAGGTCTCCGTGCTGGGAAAACAGGTTTTGCAGCTGTTTGAGCTAAGATTTCCAAGTTATTCACATAATGAAAACCTATACTTTGTTTCGGTCGAGTTCCCCATTCAAATGCATGTAACAGTGAGAAACGCACTGTCTTGGCGAAAGAAAGCGTTTTTGTACAACTTCATAGAAATAGCTGTAACTTTTGATAGAAGACTCAGACAAACATGTTTATGGCCTTATCTTATAGAACTCAAGGTCTCCGTGCTGGGAAAACAGGTTTTGCAGCTGTTTGAGCTAAGATTTCCAAGTTATTCACATAATGAAAACCTATACTTTGTTTCGGTCGAGTTCCCCATTCAAATGCATGTAACAGTGAGAAACGCACTGTCTTGGCGAAAGAAAGCGTTTTTGTACAACTTCATATAAATAGCTGTAACTTTTGATAGAAGACTCGGATACACATGTTTATGGCTTTATCTTATAGAACTCAAGGTTCCCGTGCTGGGAAAACAGGTTTTGTAGCTGTTTGAGCTAAGATTTCCAAGTTATTCACATAATGAAAACCTATACTTTGTTTCGGTCGAGTTCCCCATTCAAATGCATGTAACAGTGAGAAATGCACTGTCTTGGCGAAAGAAAGCGTTTTTGTACAACTTCATAGAAATAGCTGTAACTTTTGATAGAAGACTCAGACAAACATGTTTATGGCCTTATCTTATAGAACTCAAGGTCTCCGTGCTGGGAAAACAGGTTTTGCAGCTGTTTGAGCTAAGATTTCCAAGTTATTCACATAATGAAAACCTATACTTTGTTTCGGTCGAGTTCCCCATTCAAATGCATGTAACAGTGAGAAATGCACTGTCTTGGCGAAAGAAAGCGTTTTTGTACAACTTCATAGAAATAGCTGTAACTTTTGATAGAAGACTCGGATACACATGTTTATGGCTTTATCTTATAGAACTCAAGGTTCCCGTGCTGGGAAAACAGGTTTTGTAGCTGTTTGAGCTAAGATTTCCAAGTTATTCACATAATGAAAACCTATACTTTGTTTCGGTCGAGTTCCCCATTCAAATGCATGTAACAGTGAGAAATGCACTGTCTTGGCGAAAGAAAGCGTTTTTGTACAACTTCATAGAAATAGCTGTAACTTTTGATAGAAGACTCGGATACACATGTTTATGGCTTTATCTTATAGAACTCAAGGTTCCCGTGCTGGGAAAACAGGTTTTGTAGCTGTTTGAGCTAAGATTTCCAAGTTATTCACATAATGAAAACCTATACTTTGTTTCGGTCGAGTTCCCCATTCAAATGCATGTAACAGTGAGAAATGCACTGTCTTGGCGAAAGAAAGCGTTTTTGTACAACTTCATAGAAATAGCTGTAACTTTTGATAGAAGACTCAGACAAACATGTTTATGGCCTTATCTTATAGAACTCAAGGTCTCCGTGCTGGGAAAACAGGTTTTGCAGCTGTTTGAGCTAAGATTTCCAAGTTATTCACATAATGAAAACCTATACTTTGTTTCGGTCGAGTTCCCCATTCAAATGCATGTAACAGTGAGAAACGCACTGTCTTGGCGAAAGAAAGCGTTTTTGTACAACTTCATAGAAATAGCTGTAACTTTTGATAGAAGACTCAGACAAACATGTTTATGGCCTTATCTTATAGAACTCAAGGTCTCCGTGCTGGGAAAACAGGTTTTGCAGCTGTTTGAGCTAAGATTTCCAAGTTATTCACATAATGAAAACCTATACTTTGTTTCGGTCGAGTTCCCCATTCAAATGCATGTAACAGTGAGAAACGCACTGTCTTGGCGAAAGAAAGCGTTTTTGTACAACTTCATAGAAATAGCTGTAACTTTTGATAGAAGACTCGGATACACATGTTTATGGCTTTATCTTATAGAACTCAAGGTTCCCGTGCTGGGAAAACAGGTTTTGCAGCTGTTTGAGCTAAGATTTTCAAGTTATTCACATAATGAAAACGTATACTTTGTTTCGGTCGAGTTCCCCATTCAAATGCATGTAACAGTGAGAAACGCACTGTCTTGGCGAAAGAAAGCGTTTTTGTACAACTTCATAGAAATAGCTGTAACTTTTGATAGAAGACTTGGATACACATGTTTATGGCTTTATCTTATAGAACTCAAGGTTCCCGTGCTGGGAAAACAGGTTTTGTAGCTGTTTGAGCTAAGATTTCCAAGTTATTCACATAATGAAAACCTATACTTTGTTTCGGTCGAGTTCCCCATTCAAATGCATGTAACAGTGAGAAATGCACTGTCTTGGCGAAAGAAAGCGTTTTTGTACAACTTCATAGAAATAGCTGTAACTTTTGATAGAAGACTCAGACAAACATGTTTATGGCCTTATCTTATAGAACTCAAGGTCTCCGTGCTGGGAAAACAGGTTTTGCAGCTGTTTGAGCTAAGATTTCCAAGTTATTCACATAATGAAAACCTATACTTTGTTTCGGTCGAGTTCCCCATTCAAATGCATGTAACAGTGAGAAATGCACTGTCTTGGCGAAAGAAAGCGTTTTTGTACAACTTCATAGAAATAGCTGTAACTTTTGATAGAAGACTCGGATACACATGTTTATGGCTTTATCTTATAGAACTCAAGGTTCCCGTGCTGGGAAAACAGGTTTTGTAGCTGTTTGAGCTAAGATTTCCAAGTTATTCACATAATGAAAACCTATACTTTGTTTCGGTCGAGTTCCCCATTCAAATGCATGTAACAGTGAGAAACGCACTGTCTTGGCGAAAGAAAGCGTTTTTGTACAACTTCATATAAATAGCTGTAACTTTTGATAGAAGACTCAGACAAACATGTTTATGGCCTTATCTTATAGAACTCAAGGTCTCCGTGCTGGGAAAACAGGTTTTGCAGCTGTTTGAGCTAAGATTTCCAAGTTATTCACATAATGAAAACCTATACTTTGTTTCGGTCGAGTTCCCCATTCAAATGCATGTAACAGTGAGAAACGCACTGTCTTGGCGAAAGAAAGCGTTTTTGTACAACTTCATAGAAATAGCTGTAACTTTTGATAGAAGACTCGGATACACATGTTTATGGCTTTATCTTATAGAACTCAAGGTTCCCGTGCTGGGCAAACAGGTTTTGCAGCTGTTTGAGCTAAGATTTCCAAGTTATTCACATAATGAAAACCTATACTTTGTTTCGGTCGAGTTCCCCATTCAAATGCATGTAACAGTGAGAAACGCAGTGTCTTGGCGAAAGAAAGCGTTTTTGTACAACTTCATAGAAATAGCTGTAACTTTTGATAGAAGACTCGGATACACATGTTTATGGCTTTATCTTATAGAACTCAAGGTTCCCGTGCTGGGAAAACAGGTTTTGTAGCTGTTTGAGCTAAGATTTCCAAGTTATTCACATAATGAAAACCTATACTTTGTTTCGGTCGAGTTCCCCATTCAAATGCATGTAACAGTGAGAAATGCACTGTCTTGGCGAAAGAAAGCGTTTTTGTACAACTTCATAGAAATAGCTGTAACTTTTGATAGAAGACTCAGACAAACATGTTTATGGCCTTATCTTATAGAACTCAAGGTCTCCGTGCTGGGAAAACAGGTTTTGCAGCTGTTTGAGCTAAGATTTCCAAGTTATTCACATAATGAAAACCTATACTTTGTTTCGGTCGAGTTCCCCATTCAAATGCATGTAACAGTGAGAAACGCACTGTCTTGGCGAAAGAAAGCGTTTTTGTACAACTTCATAGAAATAGCTGTAACTTTTGATAGAAGACTCAGACAAACATGTTTATGGCCTTATATTATAGAACTCAAGGTCTCCGTGCTGGGAAAACAGGTTTTGCAGCTGTTTGAGCTAAGATTTCCAAGTTATTCACATAATGAAAACCTATACTTTGTTTCGGTCGAGTTCCCCATTCAAATGCATGTAACAGTGAGAAATGCACTGTCTTGGCGAAAGAAAGCGTTTTTGTACAACTTCATAGAAATAGCTGTAACTTTTGATAGAAGACTCAGACAAACATGTTTATGGCCTTATCTTATAGAACTCAAGGTCTCCGTGCTGGGAAAACAGGTTTTGCAGCTGTTTGAGCTAAGATTTCCAAGTTATTCACATAATGAAAACCTATACTTTGTTTCGGTCGAGTTCCCCATTCAAATGCATGTAACAGTGAGAAACGCACTGTCTTGGCGAAAGAAAGCGTTTTTGTACAACTTCATAGAAATAGCTGTAACTTTTGATAGAAGACTCAGACAAACATGTTTATGGCCTTATCTTATAGAACTCAAGGTCTCCGTGCTGGGAAAACAGGTTTTGCAGCTGTTTGAGCTAAGATTTCCAAGTTATTCACATAATGAAAACCTATACTTTGTTTCGGTCGAGTTCCCCATTCAAATGCATGTAACAGTGAGAAACGCACTGTCTTGGCGAAAGAAAGCGTTTTTGTACAACTTCATAGAAATAGCTGTAACTTTTGATAGAAGACTCGGATACACATGTTTATGGCTTTATCTTATAGAACTCAAGGTTCCCGTGCTGGGAAAACAGGTTTTGCAGCTGTTTGAGCTAAGATTTTCAAGTTATTCACATAATGAAAACGTATACTTTGTTTCGGTCGAGTTCCCCATTCAAATGCATGTAACAGTGAGAAACGCACTGTCTTGGCGAAAGAAAGCGTTTTTGTACAACTTCATAGAAATAGCTGTAACTTTTGATAGAAGACTTGGATACACATGTTTATGGCTTTATCTTATAGAACTCAAGGTTCCCGTGCTGGGAAAACAGGTTTTGTAGCTGTTTGAGCTAAGATTTCCAAGTTATTCACATAATGAAAACCTATACTTTGTTTCGGTCGAGTTCCCCATTCAAATGCATGTAACAGTGAGAAATGCACTGTCTTGGCGAAAGAAAGCGTTTTTGTACAACTTCATAGAAATAGCTGTAACTTTTGATAGAAGACTCAGACAAACATGTTTATGGCCTTATCTTATAGAACTCAAGGTCTCCGTGCTGGGAAAACAGGTTTTGCAGCTGTTTGAGCTAAGATTTCCAAGTTATTCACATAATGAAAACCTATACTTTGTTTCGGTCGAGTTCCCCATTCAAATGCATGTAACAGTGAGAAATGCACTGTCTTGGCGAAAGAAAGCGTTTTTGTACAACTTCATAGAAATAGCTGTAACTTTTGATAGAAGACTCGGATACACATGTTTATGGCTTTATCTTATAGAACTCAAGGTTCCCGTGCTGGGAAAACAGGTTTTGTAGCTGTTTGAGCTAAGATTTCCAAGTTATTCACATAATGAAAACCTATACTTTGTTTCGGTCGAGTTCCCCATTCAAATGCATGTAACAGTGAGAAACGCACTGTCTTGGCGAAAGAAAGCGTTTTTGTACAACTTCATATAAATAGCTGTAACTTTTGATAGAAGACTCAGACAAACATGTTTATGGCCTTATCTTATAGAACTCAAGGTCTCCGTGCTGGGAAAACAGGTTTTGCAGCTGTTTGAGCTAAGATTTCCAAGTTATTCACATAATGAAAACCTATACTTTGTTTCGGTCGAGTTCCCCATTCAAATGCATGTAACAGTGAGAAACGCACTGTCTTGGCGAAAGAAAGCGTTTTTGTACAACTTCATAGAAATAGCTGTAACTTTTGATAGAAGACTCGGATACACATGTTTATGGCTTTATCTTATAGAACTCAAGGTTCCCGTGCTGGGCAAACAGGTTTTGCAGCTGTTTGAGCTAAGATTTCCAAGTTATTCACATAATGAAAACCTATACTTTGTTTCGGTCGAGTTCCCCATTCAAATGCATGTAACAGTGAGAAACGCAGTGTCTTGGCGAAAGAAAGCGTTTTTGTACAACTTCATAGAAATAGCTGTAACTTTTGATAGAAGACTCGGATACACATGTTTATGGCTTTATCTTATAGAACTCAAGGTTCCCGTGCTGGGAAAACAGGTTTTGTAGCTGTTTGAGCTAAGATTTCCAAGTTATTCACATAATGAAAACCTATACTTTGTTTCGGTCGAGTTCCCCATTCAAATGCATGTAACAGTGAGAAATGCACTGTCTTGGCGAAAGAAAGCGTTTTTGTACAACTTCATAGAAATAGCTGTAACTTTTGATAGAAGACTCAGACAAACATGTTTATGGCCTTATCTTATAGAACTCAAGGTCTCCGTGCTGGGAAAACAGGTTTTGCAGCTGTTTGAGCTAAGATTTCCAAGTTATTCACATAATGAAAACCTATACTTTGTTTCGGTCGAGTTCCCCATTCAAATGCATGTAACAGTGAGAAACGCACTGTCTTGGCGAAAGAAAGCGTTTTTGTACAACTTCATAGAAATAGCTGTAACTTTTGATAGAAGACTCAGACAAACATGTTTATGGCCTTATATTATAGAACTCAAGGTCTCCGTGCTGGGAAAACAGGTTTTGCAGCTGTTTGAGCTAAGATTTCCAAGTTATTCACATAATGAAAACCTATACTTTGTTTCGGTCGAGTTCCCCATTCAAATGCATGTAACAGTGAGAAACGCACTGTCTTGGCGAAAGAAAGCGTTTTTGTACAACTTCATATAAATAGCTGTAACTTTTGATAGAAGACTCAGACAAACATGTTTATGGCCTTATCTTATAGAACTCAAGGTCTCCGTGCTGGGAAAACAGGTTTTGCAGCTGTTTGAGCTAAGATTTCCAAGTTATTCACATAATGAAAACCTATACTTTGTTTCGGTCGAGTTCCCCATTCAAATGCATGTAACAGTGAGAAACGCACTGTCTTGGCGAAAGAAAGCGTTTTTGTACAACTTCATAGAAATAGCTGTAACTTTTGATAGAAGACTCAGACAAACATGTTTATGGCCTTATCTTATAGAACTCAAGGTCTCCGTGCTGGGAAAACAGGTTTTGCAGCTGTTTGAGCTAAGATTTCCAAGTTATTCACATAATGAAAACCTATACTTTGTTTCGGTCGAGTTCCCCATTCAAATGCATGTAACAGTGAGAAACGCACTGTCTTGGCGAAAGAAAGCGTTTTTGTACAACTTCATATAAATAGCTGTAACTTTTGATAGAAGACTCAGACAAACATGTTTATGGCTTTATCTTATAAAACTCAAGGTCTCCGTGCTGGGAAAACAGGTTTTGTAGCTGTTTGAGCTAAGATTTCCAAGTTATTCACATAATGAAAACCTATACTTTGTTTCGGTCGAGTTCCCCATTCAAATGCATGTAACAGTGAGAAACGCACTGTCTTGGCGAAAGAAAGCGTTTTTGTACAACTTCATATAAATAGCTGTAACTTTTGATAGAAGACTCAGACAAACATGTTTATGGCTTTATCTTATAGAACTCAAGGTCTCCGTGCTGGGAAAACAGGTTTTGCAGCTGTTTGAGCTAAGATTTCCAAGTTATTCACATAATGAAAACCTATACTTTGTTTCGGTCGAGTTCCCCATTCAAATGCATGTAACAGTGAGAAACGCACTGTCTTGGCGAAAGAAAGCGTTTTTGTACAACTTCATAGAAATAGCTGTAACTTTTGATAGAAGACTCGGATACACATGTTTATGGCTTTATCTTATAGAACTCAAGGTTCCGTGCTGGGAAAACAGGTTTTGTAGCTGTTTGAGCTAAGATTTCCAAGTTATTCACATAATGAAAACCTATACTTTGTTTCGGTCGAGTTCCCCATTCAAATGCATGTAACAGTGAGAAACGCACTGTCTTGGCGAAAGAAAGCGTTTTTGTACAACTTCATAGAAATAGCTGTAACTTTTGATAGAAGACTCAGACAAACATGTTTATGGCCTTATCTTATAGAACTCAAGGTCTCCGTGCTGGGAAAACAGGTTTTGCAGCTGTTTGAGCTAAGATTTCCAAGTTATTCACATAATGAAAACCTATACTTTGTTTCGGTCGAGTTCCCCATTCAAATGCATGTAACAGTGAGAAACGCACTGTCTTGGCGAAAGAAAGCGTTTTTGTACAACTTCATAGAAATAGCTGTAACTTTTGATAGAAGACTCGGATACACATGTTTATGGCTTTATCTTATAGAACTCAAGGTTCCCGTGCTGGGAAAACAGGTTTTGCAGCTGTTTGAGCTAAGATTTTCAAGTTATTCACATAATGAAAACGTATACTTTGTTTCGGTCGAGTTCCCCATTCAAATGCATGTAACAGTGAGAAACGCACTGTCTTGGCGAAAGAAAGCGTTTTTGTACAACTTCATAGAAATAGCTGTAACTTTTGATAGAAGACTTGGATACACATGTTTATGGCTTTATCTTATAGAACTCAAGGTTCCCGTGCTGGGAAAACAGGTTTTGTAGCTGTTTGAGCTAAGATTTCCAAGTTATTCACATAATGAAAACCTATACTTTGTTTCGGTCGAGTTCCCCATTCAAATGCATGTAACAGTGAGAAATGCACTGTCTTGGCGAAAGAAAGCGTTTTTGTACAACTTCATAGAAATAGCTGTAACTTTTGATAGAAGACTCAGACAAACATGTTTATGGCCTTATCTTATAGAACTCAAGGTCTCCGTGCTGGGAAAACAGGTTTTGCAGCTGTTTGAGCTAAGATTTCCAAGTTATTCACATAATGAAAACCTATACTTTGTTTCGGTCGAGTTCCCCATTCAAATGCATGTAACAGTGAGAAATGCACTGTCTTGGCGAAAGAAAGCGTTTTTGTACAACTTCATAGAAATAGCTGTAACTTTTGATAGAAGACTCGGATACACATGTTTATGGCTTTATCTTATAGAACTCAAGGTTCCCGTGCTGGGAAAACAGGTTTTGTAGCTGTTTGAGCTAAGATTTCCAAGTTATTCACATAATGAAAACCTATACTTTGTTTCGGTCGAGTTCCCCATTCAAATGCATGTAACAGTGAGAAACGCACTGTCTTGGCGAAAGAAAGCGTTTTTGTACAACTTCATATAAATAGCTGTAACTTTTGATAGAAGACTCAGACAAACATGTTTATGGCCTTATCTTATAGAACTCAAGGTCTCCGTGCTGGGAAAACAGGTTTTGCAGCTGTTTGAGCTAAGATTTCCAAGTTATTCACATAATGAAAACCTATACTTTGTTTCGGTCGAGTTCCCCATTCAAATGCATGTAACAGTGAGAAACGCACTGTCTTGGCGAAAGAAAGCGTTTTTGTACAACTTCATAGAAATAGCTGTAACTTTTGATAGAAGACTCGGATACACATGTTTATGGCTTTATCTTATAGAACTCAAGGTTCCCGTGCTGGGCAAACAGGTTTTGCAGCTGTTTGAGCTAAGATTTCCAAGTTATTCACATAATGAAAACCTATACTTTGTTTCGGTCGAGTTCCCCATTCAAATGCATGTAACAGTGAGAAACGCAGTGTCTTGGCGAAAGAAAGCGTTTTTGTACAACTTCATAGAAATAGCTGTAACTTTTGATAGAAGACTCGGATACACATGTTTATGGCTTTATCTTATAGAACTCAAGGTTCCCGTGCTGGGAAAACAGGTTTTGTAGCTGTTTGAGCTAAGATTTCCAAGTTATTCACATAATGAAAACCTATACTTTGTTTCGGTCGAGTTCCCCATTCAAATGCATGTAACAGTGAGAAATGCACTGTCTTGGCGAAAGAAAGCGTTTTTGTACAACTTCATAGAAATAGCTGTAACTTTTGATAGAAGACTCAGACAAACATGTTTATGGCCTTATCTTATAGAACTCAAGGTCTCCGTGCTGGGAAAACTGGTTTTGCAGCTGTTTGAGCTAAGATTTCCAAGTTATTCACATAATGAAAACCTATACTTTGTTTCGGTCGAGTTCCCCATTCAAATGCATGTAACAGTGAGAAACGCACTGTCTTGGCGAAAGAAAGCGTTTTTGTACAACTTCATAGAAATAGCTGTAACTTTTGATAGAAGACTCAGACAAACATGTTTATGGCCTTATATTATAGAACTCAAGGTCTCCGTGCTGGGAAAACAGGTTTTGCAGCTGTTTGAGCTAAGATTTCCAAGTTATTCACATAATGAAAACCTATACTTTGTTTCGGTCGAGTTCCCCATTCAAATGCATGTAACAGTGAGAAACGCACTGTCTTGGCGAAAGAAAGCGTTTTTGTACAACTTCATATAAATAGCTGTAACTTTTGATAGAAGACTCAGACAAACATGTTTATGGCCTTATCTTATAGAACTCAAGGTCTCCGTGCTGGGAAAACAGGTTTTGCAGCTGTTTGAGCTAAGATTTCCAAGTTATTCACATAATGAAAACCTATACTTTGTTTCGGTCGAGTTCCCCATTCAAATGCATGTAACAGTGAGAAATGCACTGTCTTGGCGAAAGAAAGCGTTTTTGTACAACTTCATATAAATAGCTGTAACTTTTGATAGAAGACTCAGACAAACATGTTTATGGCCTTATCTTATAGAACTCAAGGTCTCCGTGCTGGGAAAACAGGTTTTGCAGCTGTTTGAGCTAAGATTTCCAAGTTATTCACATAATGAAAACCTATACTTTGTTTCGGTCGAGTTCCCCATTCAAATGCATGTAACAGTGAGAAACGCACTGTCTTGGCGAAAGAAAGCGTTTTTGTACAACTTCATAGAAATAGCTGTAACTTTTGATAGAAGACTCAGACAAACATGTTTATGGCCTTATCTTATAGAACTCAAGGTCTCCGTGCTGGGAAAACAGGTTTTGCAGCTGTTTGAGCTAAGATTTCCAAGTTATTCACATAATGAAAACCTATACTTTGTTTCGGTCGAGTTCCCCATTCAAATGCATGTAACAGTGAGAAACGCACTGTCTTGGCGAAAGAAAGCGTTTTTGTACAACTTCATATAAATAGCTGTAACTTTTGATAGAAGACTCAGACAAACATGTTTATGGCCTTATCTTATAGAACTCAAGGTCTCCGTGCTGGGAAAACAGGTTTTGCAGCTGTTTGAGCTAAGATTTCCAAGTTATTCACATAATGAAAACCTATACTTTGTTTCGGTCGAGTTCCCCATTCAAATGCATGTAACAGTGAGAAATGCACTGTCTTGGCGAAAGAAAGCGTTTTTGTACAACTTCATATAAATAGCTGTAACTTTTGATAGAAGACTCAGACAAACATGTTTATGGCCTTATCTTATAGAACTCAAGGTCTCCGTGCTGGGAAAACAGGTTTTGCAGCTGTTTGAGCTAAGATTTCCAAGTTATTCACATAATGAAAACCTATACTTTGTTTCGGTCGAGTTCCCCATTCAAATGCATGTAACAGTGAGAAACGCACTGTCTTGGCGAAAGAAAGCGTTTTTGTACAACTTCATAGAAATAGCTGTAACTTTTGATAGAAGACTCAGACAAACATGTTTATGGCCTTATCTTATAGAACTCAAGGTCTCCGTGCTGGGAAAACAGGTTTTGCAGCTGTTTGAGCTAAGATTTCCAAGTTATTCACATAATGAAAACCTATACTTTGTTTCGGTCGAGTTCCCCATTCAAATGCATGTAACAGTGAGAAACGCAGTGTCTTGGCGAAAGAAAGCGTTTTTGTACAACTTCATAGAAATAGCTGTAACTTTTGATAGAAGACTCGGATACACATGTTTATGGCTTTATCTTATAGAACTCAAGGTTCCCGTGCTGGGAAAACAGGTTTTGTAGCTGTTTGAGCTAAGATTTCCAAGTTATTCACATAATGAAAACCTATACTTTGTTTCGGTCGAGTTCCCCATTCAAATGCATGTAACAGTGAGAAATGCACTGTCTTGGCGAAAGAAAGCGTTTTTGTACAACTTCATAGAAATAGCTGTAACTTTTGATAGAAGACTCAGACAAACATGTTTATGGCCTTATCTTATAGAACTCAAGGTCTCCGTGCTGGGAAAACAGGTTTTGCAGCTGTTTGAGCTAAGATTTCCAAGTTATTCACATAATGAAAACCTATACTTTGTTTCGGTCGAGTTCCCCATTCAAATGCATGTAACAGTGAGAAACGCACTGTCTTGGCGAAAGAAAGCGTTTTTGTACAACTTCATAGAAATAGCTGTAACTTTTGATAGAAGACTCAGACAAACATGTTTATGGCCTTATCTTATAGAACTCAAGGTCTCCGTGCTGGGAAAACAGGTTTTGCAGCTGTTTGAGCTAAGATTTCCAAGTTATTCACATAATGAAAACCTATACTTTGTTTCGGTCGAGTTCCCCATTCAAATGCATGTAACAGTGAGAAACGCACTGTCTTGGCGAAAGAAAGCGTTTTTGTACAACTTCATAGAAATAGCTGTAACTTTTGATAGAAGACTTGGATACACATGTTTATGGCTTTATCTTATAGAACTCAAGGTTCCCGTGCTGGGAAAACAGGTTTTGTAGCTGTTTGAGCTAAGATTTCCAAGTTATTCACATAATGAAAACCTATACTTTGTTTCGGTCGAGTTCCCCATTCAAATGCATGTAACAGTGAGAAATGCACTGTCTTGGCGAAAGAAAGCGTTTTTGTACAACTTCATAGAAATAGCTGTAACTTTTGATAGAAGACTCAGACAAACATGTTTATGGCCTTATCTTATAGAACTCAAGGTCTCCGTGCTGGGAAAACAGGTTTTGCAGCTGTTTGAGCTAAGATTTCCAAGTTATTCACATAATGAAAACCTATACTTTGTTTCGGTCGAGTTCCCCATTCAAATGCATGTAACAGTGAGAAATGCACTGTCTTGGCGAAAGAAAGCGTTTTTGTACAACTTCATAGAAATAGCTGTAACTTTTGATAGAAGACTCGGATACACATGTTTATGGCTTTATCTTATAGAACTCAAGGTTCCCGTGCTGGGAAAACAGGTTTTGTAGCTGTTTGAGCTAAGATTTCCAAGTTATTCACATAATGAAAACCTATACTTTGTTTCGGTCGAGTTCCCCATTCAAATGCATGTAACAGTGAGAAACGCACTGTCTTGGCGAAAGAAAGCGTTTTTGTACAACTTCATATAAATAGCTGTAACTTTTGATAGAAGACTCAGACAAACATGTTTATGGCCTTATCTTATAGAACTCAAGGTCTCCGTGCTGGGAAAACAGGTTTTGCAGCTGTTTGAGCTAAGATTTCCAAGTTATTCACATAATGAAAACCTATACTTTGTTTCGGTCGAGTTCCCCATTCAAATGCATGTAACAGTGAGAAACGCACTGTCTTGGCGAAAGAAAGCGTTTTTGTACAACTTCATAGAAATAGCTGTAACTTTTGATAGAAGACTCGGATACACATGTTTATGGCTTTATCTTATAGAACTCAAGGTTCCCGTGCTGGGCAAACAGGTTTTGCAGCTGTTTGAGCTAAGATTTCCAAGTTATTCACATAATGAAAACCTATACTTTGTTTCGGTCGAGTTCCCCATTCAAATGCATGTAACAGTGAGAAACGCAGTGTCTTGGCGAAAGAAAGCGTTTTTGTACAACTTCATAGAAATAGCTGTAACTTTTGATAGAAGACTCGGATACACATGTTTATGGCTTTATCTTATAGAACTCAAGGTTCCCGTGCTGGGAAAACAGGTTTTGTAGCTGTTTGAGCTAAGATTTCCAAGTTATTCACATAATGAAAACCTATACTTTGTTTCGGTCGAGTTCCCCATTCAAATGCATGTAACAGTGAGAAATGCACTGTCTTGGCGAAAGAAAGCGTTTTTGTACAACTTCATAGAAATAGCTGTAACTTTTGATAGAAGACTCAGACAAACATGTTTATGGCCTTATCTTATAGAACTCAAGGTCTCCGTGCTGGGAAAACAGGTTTTGCAGCTGTTTGAGCTAAGATTTCCAAGTTATTCACATAATGAAAACCTATACTTTGTTTCGGTCGAGTTCCCCATTCAAATGCATGTAACAGTGAGAAACGCACTGTCTTGGCGAAAGAAAGCGTTTTTGTACAACTTCATAGAAATAGCTGTAACTTTTGATAGAAGACTCAGACAAACATGTTTATGGCCTTATATTATAGAACTCAAGGTCTCCGTGCTGGGAAAACAGGTTTTGCAGCTGTTTGAGCTAAGATTTCCAAGTTATTCACATAATGAAAACCTATACTTTGTTTCGGTCGAGTTCCCCATTCAAATGCATGTAACAGTGAGAAACGCACTGTCTTGGCGAAAGAAAGCGTTTTTGTACAACTTCATATAAATAGCTGTAACTTTTGATAGAAGACTCAGACAAACATGTTTATGGCCTTATCTTATAGAACTCAAGGTCTCCGTGCTGGGAAAACAGGTTTTGCAGCTGTTTGAGCTAAGATTTCCAAGTTATTCACATAATGAAAACCTATACTTTGTTTCGGTCGAGTTCCCCATTCAAATGCATGTAACAGTGAGAAACGCACTGTCTTGGCGAAAGAAAGCGTTTTTGTACAACTTCATAGAAATAGCTGTAACTTTTGATAGAAGACTCAGACAAACATGTTTATGGCCTTATCTTATAGAACTCAAGGTCTCCGTGCTGGGAAAACAGGTTTTGCAGCTGTTTGAGCTAAGATTTCCAAGTTATTCACATAATGAAAACCTATACTTTGTTTCGGTCGAGTTCCCCATTCAAATGCATGTAACAGTGAGAAACGCACTGTCTTGGCGAAAGAAAGCGTTTTTGTACAACTTCATATAAATAGCTGTAACTTTTGATAGAAGACTCAGACAAACATGTTTATGGCTTTATCTTATAAAACTCAAGGTCTCCGTGCTGGGAAAACAGGTTTTGTAGCTGTTTGAGCTAAGATTTCCAAGTTATTCACATAATGAAAACCTATACTTTGTTTCGGTCGAGTTCCCCATTCAAATGCATGTAACAGTGAGAAACGCACTGTCTTGGCGAAAGAAAGCGTTTTTGTACAACTTCATATAAATAGCTGTAACTTTTGATAGAAGACTCAGACAAACATGTTTATGGCTTTATCTTATAGAACTCAAGGTCTCCGTGCTGGGAAAACAGGTTTTGCAGCTGTTTGAGCTAAGATTTCCAAGTTATTCACATAATGAAAACCTATACTTTGTTTCGGTCGAGTTCCCCATTCAAATGCATGTAACAGTGAGAAACGCACTGTCTTGGCGAAAGAAAGCGTTTTTGTACAACTTCATAGAAATAGCTGTAACTTTTGATAGAAGACTCGGATACACATGTTTATGGCTTTATCTTATAGAACTCAAGGTTCCGTGCTGGGAAAACAGGTTTTGTAGCTGTTTGAGCTAAGATTTCCAAGTTATTCACATAATGAAAACCTATACTTTGTTTCGGTCGAGTTCCCCATTCAAATGCATGTAACAGTGAGAAACGCACTGTCTTGGCGAAAGAAAGCGTTTTTGTACAACTTCATAGAAATAGCTGTAACTTTTGATAGAAGACTCAGACAAACATGTTTATGGCCTTATCTTATAGAACTCAAGGTCTCCGTGCTGGGAAAACAGGTTTTGCAGCTGTTTGAGCTAAGATTTCCAAGTTATTCACATAATGAAAACCTATACTTTGTTTCGGTCGAGTTCCCCATTCAAATGCATGTAACAGTGAGAAACGCACTGTCTTGGCGAAAGAAAGCGTTTTTGTACAACTTCATAGAAATAGCTGTAACTTTTGATAGAAGACTCGGATACACATGTTTATGGCTTTATCTTATAGAACTCAAGGTTCCCGTGCTGGGAAAACAGGTTTTGCAGCTGTTTGAGCTAAGATTTTCAAGTTATTCACATAATGAAAACGTATACTTTGTTTCGGTCGAGTTCCCCATTCAAATGCATGTAACAGTGAGAAACGCACTGTCTTGGCGAAAGAAAGCGTTTTTGTACAACTTCATAGAAATAGCTGTAACTTTTGATAGAAGACTTGGATACACATGTTTATGGCTTTATCTTATAGAACTCAAGGTTCCCGTGCTGGGAAAACAGGTTTTGTAGCTGTTTGAGCTAAGATTTCCAAGTTATTCACATAATGAAAACCTATACTTTGTTTCGGTCGAGTTCCCCATTCAAATGCATGTAACAGTGAGAAATGCACTGTCTTGGCGAAAGAAAGCGTTTTTGTACAACTTCATAGAAATAGCTGTAACTTTTGATAGAAGACTCAGACAAACATGTTTATGGCCTTATCTTATAGAACTCAAGGTCTCCGTGCTGGGAAAACAGGTTTTGCAGCTGTTTGAGCTAAGATTTCCAAGTTATTCACATAATGAAAACCTATACTTTGTTTCGGTCGAGTTCCCCATTCAAATGCATGTAACAGTGAGAAATGCACTGTCTTGGCGAAAGAAAGCGTTTTTGTACAACTTCATAGAAATAGCTGTAACTTTTGATAGAAGACTCGGATACACATGTTTATGGCTTTATCTTATAGAACTCAAGGTTCCCGTGCTGGGAAAACAGGTTTTGTAGCTGTTTGAGCTAAGATTTCCAAGTTATTCACATAATGAAAACCTATACTTTGTTTCGGTCGAGTTCCCCATTCAAATGCATGTAACAGTGAGAAACGCACTGTCTTGGCGAAAGAAAGCGTTTTTGTACAACTTCATATAAATAGCTGTAACTTTTGATAGAAGACTCAGACAAACATGTTTATGGCCTTATCTTATAGAACTCAAGGTCTCCGTGCTGGGAAAACAGGTTTTGCAGCTGTTTGAGCTAAGATTTCCAAGTTATTCACATAATGAAAACCTATACTTTGTTTCGGTCGAGTTCCCCATTCAAATGCATGTAACAGTGAGAAACGCACTGTCTTGGCGAAAGAAAGCGTTTTTGTACAACTTCATAGAAATAGCTGTAACTTTTGATAGAAGACTCGGATACACATGTTTATGGCTTTATCTTATAGAACTCAAGGTTCCCGTGCTGGGCAAACAGGTTTTGCAGCTGTTTGAGCTAAGATTTCCAAGTTATTCACATAATGAAAACCTATACTTTGTTTCGGTCGAGTTCCCCATTCAAATGCATGTAACAGTGAGAAACGCAGTGTCTTGGCGAAAGAAAGCGTTTTTGTACAACTTCATAGAAATAGCTGTAACTTTTGATAGAAGACTCGGATACACATGTTTATGGCTTTATCTTATAGAACTCAAGGTTCCCGTGCTGGGAAAACAGGTTTTGTAGCTGTTTGAGCTAAGATTTCCAAGTTATTCACATAATGAAAACCTATACTTTGTTTCGGTCGAGTTCCCCATTCAAATGCATGTAACAGTGAGAAATGCACTGTCTTGGCGAAAGAAAGCGTTTTTGTACAACTTCATAGAAATAGCTGTAACTTTTGATAGAAGACTCAGACAAACATGTTTATGGCCTTATCTTATAGAACTCAAGGTCTCCGTGCTGGGAAAACAGGTTTTGCAGCTGTTTGAGCTAAGATTTCCAAGTTATTCACATAATGAAAACCTATACTTTGTTTCGGTCGAGTTCCCCATTCAAATGCATGTAACAGTGAGAAACGCACTGTCTTGGCGAAAGAAAGCGTTTTTGTACAACTTCATAGAAATAGCTGTAACTTTTGATAGAAGACTCAGACAAACATGTTTATGGCCTTATATTATAGAACTCAAGGTCTCCGTGCTGGGAAAACAGGTTTTGCAGCTGTTTGAGCTAAGATTTCCAAGTTATTCACATAATGAAAACCTATACTTTGTTTCGGTCGAGTTCCCCATTCAAATGCATGTAACAGTGAGAAACGCACTGTCTTGGCGAAAGAAAGCGTTTTTGTACAACTTCATATAAATAGCTGTAACTTTTGATAGAAGACTCAGACAAACATGTTTATGGCCTTATCTTATAGAACTCAAGGTCTCCGTGCTGGGAAAACAGGTTTTGCAGCTGTTTGAGCTAAGATTTCCAAGTTATTCACATAATGAAAACCTATACTTTGTTTCGGTCGAGTTCCCCATTCAAATGCATGTAACAGTGAGAAATGCACTGTCTTGGCGAAAGAAAGCGTTTTTGTACAACTTCATATAAATAGCTGTAACTTTTGATAGAAGACTCAGACAAACATGTTTATGGCCTTATCTTATAGAACTCAAGGTCTCCGTGCTGGGAAAACAGGTTTTGCAGCTGTTTGAGCTAAGATTTCCAAGTTATTCACATAATGAAAACCTATACTTTGTTTCGGTCGAGTTCCCCATTCAAATGCATGTAACAGTGAGAAACGCACTGTCTTGGCGAAAGAAAGCGTTTTTGTACAACTTCATAGAAATAGCTGTAACTTTTGATAGAAGACTCAGACAAACATGTTTATGGCCTTATCTTATAGAACTCAAGGTCTCCGTGCTGGGAAAACAGGTTTTGCAGCTGTTTGAGCTAAGATTTCCAAGTTATTCACATAATGAAAACCTATACTTTGTTTCGGTCGAGTTCCCCATTCAAATGCATGTAACAGTGAGAAACGCACTGTCTTGGCGAAAGAAAGCGTTTTTGTACAACTTCATATAAATAGCTGTAACTTTTGATAGAAGACTCAGACAAACATGTTTATGGCCTTATCTTATAGAACTCAAGGTCTCCGTGCTGGGAAAACAGGTTTTGCAGCTGTTTGAGCTAAGATTTCCAAGTTATTCACATAATGAAAACCTATACTTTGTTTCGGTCGAGTTCCCCATTCAAATGCATGTAACAGTGAGAAATGCACTGTCTTGGCGAAAGAAAGCGTTTTTGTACAACTTCATATAAATAGCTGTAACTTTTGATAGAAGACTCAGACAAACATGTTTATGGCCTTATCTTATAGAACTCAAGGTCTCCGTGCTGGGAAAACAGGTTTTGCAGCTGTTTGAGCTAAGATTTCCAAGTTATTCACATAATGAAAACCTATACTTTGTTTCGGTCGAGTTCCCCATTCAAATGCATGTAACAGTGAGAAACGCACTGTCTTGGCGAAAGAAAGCGTTTTTGTACAACTTCATAGAAATAGCTGTAACTTTTGATAGAAGACTCAGACAAACATGTTTATGGCCTTATCTTATAGAACTCAAGGTCTCCGTGCTGGGAAAACAGGTTTTGCAGCTGTTTGAGCTAAGATTTCCAAGTTATTCACATAATGAAAACCTATACTTTGTTTCGGTCGAGTTCCCCATTCAAATGCATGTAACAGTGAGAAACGCACTGTCTTGGCGAAAGAAAGCGTTTTTGTACAACTTCATATAAATAGCTGTAACTTTTGATAGAAGACTCAGACAAACATGTTTATGGCTTTATCTTATAAAACTCAAGGTCTCCGTGCTGGGAAAACAGGTTTTGTAGCTGTTTGAGCTAAGATTTCCAAGTTATTCACATAATGAAAACCTATACTTTGTTTCGGTCGAGTTCCCCATTCAAATGCATGTAACAGTGAGAAACGCACTGTCTTGGCGAAAGAAAGCGTTTTTGTACAACTTCATATAAATAGCTGTAACTTTTGATAGAAGACTCAGACAAACATGTTTATGGCTTTATCTTATAGAACTCAAGGTCTCCGTGCTGGGAAAACAGGTTTTGCAGCTGTTTGAGCTAAGATTTCCAAGTTATTCACATAATGAAAACCTATACTTTGTTTCGGTCGAGTTCCCCATTCAAATGCATGTAACAGTGAGAAACGCACTGTCTTGGCGAAAGAAAGCGTTTTTGTACAACTTCATAGAAATAGCTGTAACTTTTGATAGAAGACTCGGATACACATGTTTATGGCTTTATCTTATAGAACTCAAGGTTCCGTGCTGGGAAAACAGGTTTTGTAGCTGTTTGAGCTAAGATTTCCAAGTTATTCACATAATGAAAACCTATACTTTGTTTCGGTCGAGTTCCCCATTCAAATGCATGTAACAGTGAGAAATGCACTGTCTTGGCGAAAGAAAGCGTTTTTGTACAACTTCATAGAAATAGCTGTAACTTTTGATAGAAGACTCAGACAAACATGTTTATGGCCTTATCTTATAGAACTCAAGGTCTCCGTGCTGGGAAAACAGGTTTTGCAGCTGTTTGAGCTAAGATTTCCAAGTTATTCACATAATGAAAACCTATACTTTGTTTCGGTCGAGTTCCCCATTCAAATGCATGTAACAGTGAGAAACGCACTGTCTTGGCGAAAGAAAGCGTTTTTGTACAACTTCATAGAAATAGCTGTAACTTTTGATAGAAGACTCAGACAAACATGTTTATGGCCTTATATTATAGAACTCAAGGTCTCCGTGCTGGGAAAACAGGTTTTGCAGCTGTTTGAGCTAAGATTTCCAAGTTATTCACATAATGAAAACCTATACTTTGTTTCGGTCGAGTTCCCCATTCAAATGCATGTAACAGTGAGAAACGCACTGTCTTGGCGAAAGAAAGCGTTTTTGTACAACTTCATATAAATAGCTGTAACTTTTGATAGAAGACTCAGACAAACATGTTTATGGCCTTATCTTATAGAACTCAAGGTCTCCGTGCTGGGAAAACAGGTTTTGCAGCTGTTTGAGCTAAGATTTCCAAGTTATTCACATAATGAAAACCTATACTTTGTTTCGGTCGAGTTCCCCATTCAAATGCATGTAACAGTGAGAAATGCACTGTCTTGGCGAAAGAAAGCGTTTTTGTACAACTTCATATAAATAGCTGTAACTTTTGATAGAAGACTCAGACAAACATGTTTATGGCCTTATCTTATAGAACTCAAGGTCTCCGTGCTGGGAAAACAGGTTTTGCAGCTGTTTGAGCTAAGATTTCCAAGTTATTCACATAATGAAAACCTATACTTTGTTTCGGTCGAGTTCCCCATTCAAATGCATGTAACAGTGAGAAACGCACTGTCTTGGCGAAAGAAAGCGTTTTTGTACAACTTCATAGAAATAGCTGTAACTTTTGATAGAAGACTCAGACAAACATGTTTATGGCCTTATCTTATAGAACTCAAGGTCTCCGTGCTGGGAAAACAGGTTTTGCAGCTGTTTGAGCTAAGATTTCCAAGTTATTCACATAATGAAAACCTATACTTTGTTTCGGTCGAGTTCCCCATTCAAATGCATGTAACAGTGAGAAACGCACTGTCTTGGCGAAAGAAAGCGTTTTTGTACAACTTCATATAAATAGCTGTAACTTTTGATAGAAGACTCAGACAAACATGTTTATGGCCTTATCTTATAGAACTCAAGGTCTCCGTGCTGGGAAAACAGGTTTTGCAGCTGTTTGAGCTAAGATTTCCAAGTTATTCACATAATGAAAACCTATACTTTGTTTCGGTCGAGTTCCCCATTCAAATGCATGTAACAGTGAGAAATGCACTGTCTTGGCGAAAGAAAGCGTTTTTGTACAACTTCATATAAATAGCTGTAACTTTTGATAGAAGACTCAGACAAACATGTTTATGGCCTTATCTTATAGAACTCAAGGTCTCCGTGCTGGGAAAACAGGTTTTGCAGCTGTTTGAGCTAAGATTTCCAAGTTATTCACATAATGAAAACCTATACTTTGTTTCGGTCGAGTTCCCCATTCAAATGCATGTAACAGTGAGAAACGCACTGTCTTGGCGAAAGAAAGCGTTTTTGTACAACTTCATAGAAATAGCTGTAACTTTTGATAGAAGACTCAGACAAACATGTTTATGGCCTTATCTTATAGAACTCAAGGTCTCCGTGCTGGGAAAACAGGTTTTGCAGCTGTTTGAGCTAAGATTTCCAAGTTATTCACATAATGAAAACCTATACTTTGTTTCGGTCGAGTTCCCCATTCAAATGCATGTAACAGTGAGAAACGCACTGTCTTGGCGAAAGAAAGCGTTTTTGTACAACTTCATATAAATAGCTGTAACTTTTGATAGAAGACTCAGACAAACATGTTTATGGCTTTATCTTATAAAACTCAAGGTCTCCGTGCTGGGAAAACAGGTTTTGTAGCTGTTTGAGCTAAGATTTCCAAGTTATTCACATAATGAAAACCTATACTTTGTTTCGGTCGAGTTCCCCATTCAAATGCATGTAACAGTGAGAAACGCACTGTCTTGGCGAAAGAAAGCGTTTTTGTACAACTTCATATAAATAGCTGTAACTTTTGATAGAAGACTCAGACAAACATGTTTATGGCTTTATCTTATAGAACTCAAGGTCTCCGTGCTGGGAAAACAGGTTTTGCAGCTGTTTGAGCTAAGATTTCCAAGTTATTCACATAATGAAAACCTATACTTTGTTTCGGTCGAGTTCCCCATTCAAATGCATGTAACAGTGAGAAACGCACTGTCTTGGCGAAAGAAAGCGTTTTTGTACAACTTCATAGAAATAGCTGTAACTTTTGATAGAAGACTCGGATACACATGTTTATGGCTTTATCTTATAGAACTCAAGGTTCCGTGCTGGGAAAACAGGTTTTGTAGCTGTTTGAGCTAAGATTTCCAAGTTATTCACATAATGAAAACCTATACTTTGTTTCGGTCGAGTTCCCCATTCAAATGCATGTAACAGTGAGAAACGCACTGTCTTGGCGAAAGAAAGCGTTTTTGTACAACTTCATAGAAATAGCTGTAACTTTTGATAGAAGACTCAGACAAACATGTTTATGGCCTTATCTTATAGAACTCAAGGTCTCCGTGCTGGGAAAACAGGTTTTGCAGCTGTTTGAGCTAAGATTTCCAAGTTATTCACATAATGAAAACCTATACTTTGTTTCGGTCGAGTTCCCCATTCAAATGCATGTAACAGTGAGAAACGCACTGTCTTGGCGAAAGAAAGCATTTTTGTACAACTTCATAGAAATAGCTGTAACTTTTGATAGAAGACTCAGACAAACATGTTTATGGCTTTATCTTATAGAACTCAAGGTTCCCGTGCTGGGAAAACAGGTTTTGTAGCTGTTTGAGCTAAGATTTCCAAGTTATTCACATAATGAAAACCTATACTTTGTTTCGGTCGAGTTCCCCATTCAAATGCATGTAACAGTGAGAAACGCACTGTCTTGGCGAAAGAAAGCGTTTTTGTACAACTTCATAGAAATAGCTGTAACTTTTGATAGAAGACTCAGACAAACATGTTTATGGCTTTATCTTATAGAACTCAAGGTCTCCGTGCTGGGAAAACAGGTTTTGCAGCTGTTTGAGCTAAGATTTCCAAGTTATTCACATAATGAAAACCTATACTTTGTTTCGGTCGAGTTCCCCATTCAAATGCATGTAACAGTGAGAAACGCACTGTCTTGGCGAAAGAAAGCGTTTTTGTACAACTTCATAGAAATAGCTGTAACTTTTGATAGAAGGCTCGGATACACATGTTTATGGCTTTATCTTATAGAACTCAAGGTTCCCGTGCTGGGAAAACAGGTTTTGTAGCTGTTTGAGCTAAGATTTCCAAGTTATTCACATAATGAAAACCTATACTTTGTTTCGGTCGAGTTCCCCATTCAAATGCATGTAACAGTGAGAAACGCACTGTCTTGGCGAAAGAAAGCGTTTTTGTACAACTTCATAGAAATAGCTGTAACTTTTGATAGAAGACTCGGATACACATGTTTATGGCTTTATCTTATAGAACTCAAGGTTCCGTGCTGGGAAAACAGGTTTTGTAGCTGTTTGAGCTAAGATTTCCAAGTTATTCACATAATGAAAACCTATACTTTGTTTCGGTCGAGTTCCCCATTCAAATGCATGTAACAGTGAGAAACGCACTGTCTTGGCGAAAGAAAGCGTTTTTGTACAACTTCATAGAAATAGCTGTAACTTTTGATAGAAGACTCAGACAAACATGTTTATGGCCTTATCTTATAGAACTCAAGGTCTCCGTGCTGGGAAAACAGGTTTTGCAGCTGTTTGAGCTAAGATTTCCAAGTTATTCACATAATGAAAACCTATACTTTGTTTCGGTGGAGTTCCCCATTCAAATGCATGTAACAGTGAGAAACGCACTGTCTTGGCGAAAGAAAGCGTTTTTGTACAACTTCATAGAAATAGCTGTAACTTTTGATAGAAGACTCAGACAAACATGTTTATGGCTTTATCTTATAGAACTCAAGGTTCCCGTGCTGGGAAAACAGGTTTTGTAGCTGTTTGAGCTAAGATTTCCAAGTTATTCACATAATGAAAACCTATACTTTGTTTCGGTCGAGTTCCCCATTCAAATGCATGTAACAGTGAGAAACGCACTGTCTTGGCGAAAGAAAGCGTTTTTGTACAACTTCATAGAAATAGCTGTAACTTTTGATAGAAGACTCAGACAAACATGTTTATGGCTTTATCTTATAGAACTCAAGGTCTCCGTGCTGGGAAAACAGGTTTTGCAGCTGTTTGAGCTAAGATTTCCAAGTTATTCACATAATGAAAACCTATACTTTGTTTCGGTCGAGTTCCCCATTCAAATGCATGTAACAGTGAGAAACGCACTGTCTTGGCGAAAGAAAGCGTTTTTGTACAACTTCATAGAAATAGCTGTAACTTTTGATAGAAGACTCAGACAAACATGTTTATGGCCTTATCTTATAGAACTCAAGGTCTCCGTGCTGGGAAAACAGGTTTTGCAGCTGTTTGAGCTAAGATTTCCAAGTTATTCACATAATGAAAACCTATACTTTGTTTCGGTCGAGTTCCCCATTCAAATGCATGTAACAGTGAGAAACGCACTGTCTTGGCGAAAGAAAGTGTTTTTGTACAACTTCATAGAAATAGCTGTAACTTTTGATAGAAGACTCAGACAAACATGTTTATGGCCTTATCTTATAGAACTCAAGGTTCCCGTGCTGGGAAAACAGGTTTTGTAGCTGTTTGAGCTAAGATTTCCAAGTTATTCACATAATGAAAACCTATACTTTGTTTCGGTCGAGTTCCCCATTCAAATGCATGTAACAGTGAGAAATGCACTGTCTTGGCGAAAGAAAGCGTTTTTGTACAACTTCATAGAAATAGCTGTAACTTTTGATAGAAGACTCGGATACACATGTTTATGGCCTTATCTTATAGAACTCAAGGTCTCCGTGCTGGGAAAACAGGTTTTGCAGCTGTTTGAGCTAAGATTTCCAAGTTATTCACATAATGAAAACCTATACTTTGTTTCGGTCGAGTTCCCCATTCAAATGCATGTAACAGTGAGAAACGCACTGTCTTGGCGAAAGAAAGCGTTTTTGTACAACTTCATAGAAATAGCTGTAACTTTTGATAGAAGACTCAGACAAACATGTTTATGGCCTTATCTTATAGAACTCAAGGTTTCCGTGCTGGGAAAACAGGTTTTGCAGCTGTTTGAGCTAAGATTTCCAAGTTATTCACATAATGAAAACATATACTTTGTTTCGGTCGAGTTCCCCATTCAAATGCATGTAACAGTGAGAAACGCACTGTCTTGGCGAAAGAAAGCGTTTTTGTACAACTTCATAGAAATAGCTGTAACTTTTGATAGAAGACTCAGACAAACATGTTTATGGCCTTATATTATAGAACTCAAGGTCTCCGTGCTGGGAAAACAGGTTTTGCAGCTGTTTGAGCTAAGATTTCCAAGTTATTCACATAATGAAAACCTATACTTTGTTTCGGTCGAGTTCCCCATTCAAATGCATGTAACAGTGAGAAATGCACTGTCTTGGCGAAAGAAAGCGTTTTTGTACAACTTCATAGAAATAGCTGTAACTTTTGATAGAAGACTCAGACAAACATGTTTATGGCTTTATCTTATAGAACTCAAGGTTCCCGTGCTGGGAAAACAGGTTTTGTAGCTGTTTGAGCTAAGATTTCCAAGTTATTCACATAATGAAAACCTATACTTTGTTTCGGTCGAGTTCCCCATTCAAATGCATGTAACAGTGAGAAACGCACTGTCTTTGCGAAAGAAAGCGTTTTTGTACAACTTCATATAAATAGCTGTAACTTTTGATAGAAGACTCAGACAAACATGTTTATGGCTTTATCTTATAGAACTCAAGGTCTCCGTGCTGGGAAAACAGGTTTTGCAGCTGTTTGAGCTAAGATTTCCAAGTTATTCACATAATGAAAACCTATACTTTGTTTCGGTCGAGTTCCCCATTCAAATGCATGTAACAGTGAGAAACGCACTGTCTTGGCGAAAGAAAGCTATTTATTACAACTTCATATAAATAGCTGTAACTTTTGATAGAAGACTCGGACAAACATGTTTATGGCTTTATCTTATAGAACTCAAGGTCTCCGTGCTGGGAAAACAGGTTTTGCAGCTGTTTGAGCTAAGATTTCCAAGTTATTCACATAATGAAAACCTATACTTTGTTTCGGTCGAGTTCCCCATTCAAATGCATGTAACAGTGAGAAACGCACTGTCTTGGCGAAAGAAAGCTATTTTGTACAACTTCATATAAATAGCTGTAACTTTTGATAGAAGACTCGGATACACATGTTTATGGCTTTATCTTATAGAACTCAAGGTCTCCGTGCTGGGCAAAAAGGTTTTGCAGCTGTTTGAGCTAAGATTTCCAAGTTATTCACATAATGAAAACCTATACTTTGTTTCGGTCGAGTTCCCCATTCAAATGCATGTAACAGTGAGAAACGCACTGTCTTGGCGAAAGAAAGCGTTTTTGTACAACTTCATATAAATAGCTGTAACTTTTGATAGAAGACTCAGACAAACATGTTTATGGCCTTATCTTATAGAACTCAAGGTCTCCGTGCTGGGAAAACAGGTTTTGCAGCTGTTTGAGCTAAGATTTCCAAGTTATTCACATAATGAAAACCTATACTTTGTTTCGGTCGAGTTCCCCATTCAAATGCATGTAACAGTGAGAAATGCACTGTCTTGGCGAAAGAAAGCGTTTTTGTACAACTTCATATAAATAGCTGTAACTTTTGATAGAAGACTCAGACAAACATGTTTATGGCCTTATCTTATAGAACTCAAGGTCTCCGTGCTGGGAAAACAGGTTTTGCAGCTGTTTGAGCTAAGATTTCCAAGTTATTCACATAATGAAAACCTATACTTTGTTTCGGTCGAGTTCCCCATTCAAATGCATGTAACAGTGAGAAACGCACTGTCTTGGCGAAAGAAAGCGTTTTTGTACAACTTCATAGAAATAGCTGTAACTTTTGATAGAAGACTCAGACAAACATGTTTATGGCCTTATCTTATAGAACTCAAGGTCTCCGTGCTGGGAAAACAGGTTTTGCAGCTGTTTGAGCTAAGATTTCCAAGTTATTCACATAATGAAAACCTATACTTTGTTTCGGTCGAGTTCCCCATTCAAATGCATGTAACAGTGAGAAACGCACTGTCTTGGCGAAAGAAAGCGTTTTTGTACAACTTCATATAAATAGCTGTAACTTTTGATAGAAGACTCAGACAAACATGTTTATGGCTTTATCTTATAAAACTCAAGGTCTCCGTGCTGGGAAAACAGGTTTTGTAGCTGTTTGAGCTAAGATTTCCAAGTTATTCACATAATGAAAACCTATACTTTGTTTCGGTCGAGTTCCCCATTCAAATGCATGTAACAGTGAGAAACGCACTGTCTTGGCGAAAGAAAGCGTTTTTGTACAACTTCATATAAATAGCTGTAACTTTTGATAGAAGACTCAGACAAACATGTTTATGGCTTTATCTTATAGAACTCAAGGTCTCCGTGCTGGGAAAACAGGTTTTGCAGCTGTTTGAGCTAAGATTTCCAAGTTATTCACATAATGAAAACCTATACTTTGTTTCGGTCGAGTTCCCCATTCAAATGCATGTAACAGTGAGAAACGCACTGTCTTGGCGAAAGAAAGCGTTTTTGTACAACTTCATAGAAATAGCTGTAACTTTTGATAGAAGACTCGGATACACATGTTTATGGCTTTATCTTATAGAACTCAAGGTTCCGTGCTGGGAAAACAGGTTTTGTAGCTGTTTGAGCTAAGATTTCCAAGTTATTCACATAATGAAAACCTATACTTTGTTTCGGTCGAGTTCCCCATTCAAATGCATGTAACAGTGAGAAACGCACTGTCTTGGCGAAAGAAAGCGTTTTTGTACAACTTCATAGAAATAGCTGTAACTTTTGATAGAAGACTCAGACAAACATGTTTATGGCCTTATCTTATAGAACTCAAGGTCTCCGTGCTGGGAAAACAGGTTTTGCAGCTGTTTGAGCTAAGATTTCCAAGTTATTCACATAATGAAAACCTATACTTTGTTTCGGTCGAGTTCCCCATTCAAATGCATGTAACAGTGAGAAACGCACTGTCTTGGCGAAAGAAAGCATTTTTGTACAACTTCATAGAAATAGCTGTAACTTTTGATAGAAGACTCAGACAAACATGTTTATGGCTTTATCTTATAGAACTCAAGGTTCCCGTGCTGGGAAAACAGGTTTTGTAGCTGTTTGAGCTAAGATTTCCAAGTTATTCACATAATGAAAACCTATACTTTGTTTCGGTCGAGTTCCCCATTCAAATGCATGTAACAGTGAGAAACGCACTGTCTTGGCGAAAGAAAGCGTTTTTGTACAACTTCATAGAAATAGCTGTAACTTTTGATAGAAGACTCAGACAAACATGTTTATGGCTTTATCTTATAGAACTCAAGGTCTCCGTGCTGGGAAAACAGGTTTTGCAGCTGTTTGAGCTAAGATTTCCAAGTTATTCACATAATGAAAACCTATACTTTGTTTCGGTCGAGTTCCCCATTCAAATGCATGTAACAGTGAGAAACGCACTGTCTTGGCGAAAGAAAGCGTTTTTGTACAACTTCATAGAAATAGCTGTAACTTTTGATAGAAGGCTCGGATACACATGTTTATGGCTTTATCTTATAGAACTCAAGGTTCCCGTGCTGGGAAAACAGGTTTTGTAGCTGTTTGAGCTAAGATTTCCAAGTTATTCACATAATGAAAACCTATACTTTGTTTCGGTCGAGTTCCCCATTCAAATGCATGTAACAGTGAGAAACGCACTGTCTTGGCGAAAGAAAGCGTTTTTGTACAACTTCATAGAAATAGCTGTAACTTTTGATAGAAGACTCGGATACACATGTTTATGGCTTTATCTTATAGAACTCAAGGTTCCGTGCTGGGAAAACAGGTTTTGTAGCTGTTTGAGCTAAGATTTCCAAGTTATTCACATAATGAAAACCTATACTTTGTTTCGGTCGAGTTCCCCATTCAAATGCATGTAACAGTGAGAAACGCACTGTCTTGGCGAAAGAAAGCGTTTTTGTACAACTTCATAGAAATAGCTGTAACTTTTGATAGAAGACTCAGACAAACATGTTTATGGCCTTATCTTATAGAACTCAAGGTCTCCGTGCTGGGAAAACAGGTTTTGCAGCTGTTTGAGCTAAGATTTCCAAGTTATTCACATAATGAAAACCTATACTTTGTTTCGGTGGAGTTCCCCATTCAAATGCATGTAACAGTGAGAAACGCACTGTCTTGGCGAAAGAAAGCGTTTTTGTACAACTTCATAGAAATAGCTGTAACTTTTGATAGAAGACTCAGACAAACATGTTTATGGCTTTATCTTATAGAACTCAAGGTTCCCGTGCTGGGAAAACAGGTTTTGTAGCTGTTTGAGCTAAGATTTCCAAGTTATTCACATAATGAAAACCTATACTTTGTTTCGGTCGAGTTCCCCATTCAAATGCATGTAACAGTGAGAAACGCACTGTCTTGGCGAAAGAAAGCGTTTTTGTACAACTTCATAGAAATAGCTGTAACTTTTGATAGAAGACTCAGACAAACATGTTTATGGCTTTATCTTATAGAACTCAAGGTCTCCGTGCTGGGAAAACAGGTTTTGCAGCTGTTTGAGCTAAGATTTCCAAGTTATTCACATAATGAAAACCTATACTTTGTTTCGGTCGAGTTCCCCATTCAAATGCATGTAACAGTGAGAAACGCACTGTCTTGGCGAAAGAAAGCGTTTTTGTACAACTTCATAGAAATAGCTGTAACTTTTGATAGAAGACTCAGACAAACATGTTTATGGCCTTATCTTATAGAACTCAAGGTCTCCGTGCTGGGAAAACAGGTTTTGCAGCTGTTTGAGCTAAGATTTCCAAGTTATTCACATAATGAAAACCTATACTTTGTTTCGGTCGAGTTCCCCATTCAAATGCATGTAACAGTGAGAAACGCACTGTCTTGGCGAAAGAAAGTGTTTTTGTACAACTTCATAGAAATAGCTGTAACTTTTGATAGAAGACTCAGACAAACATGTTTATGGCCTTATCTTATAGAACTCAAGGTTCCCGTGCTGGGAAAACAGGTTTTGTAGCTGTTTGAGCTAAGATTTCCAAGTTATTCACATAATGAAAACCTATACTTTGTTTCGGTCGAGTTCCCCATTCAAATGCATGTAACAGTGAGAAATGCACTGTCTTGGCGAAAGAAAGCGTTTTTGTACAACTTCATAGAAATAGCTGTAACTTTTGATAGAAGACTCGGATACACATGTTTATGGCCTTATCTTATAGAACTCAAGGTCTCCGTGCTGGGAAAACAGGTTTTGCAGCTGTTTGAGCTAAGATTTCCAAGTTATTCACATAATGAAAACCTATACTTTGTTTCGGTCGAGTTCCCCATTCAAATGCATGTAACAGTGAGAAACGCACTGTCTTGGCGAAAGAAAGCGTTTTTGTACAACTTCATAGAAATAGCTGTAACTTTTGATAGAAGACTCAGACAAACATGTTTATGGCCTTATCTTATAGAACTCAAGGTTTCCGTGCTGGGAAAACAGGTTTTGCAGCTGTTTGAGCTAAGATTTCCAAGTTATTCACATAATGAAAACATATACTTTGTTTCGGTCGAGTTCCCCATTCAAATGCATGTAACAGTGAGAAACGCACTGTCTTGGCGAAAGAAAGCGTTTTTGTACAACTTCATAGAAATAGCTGTAACTTTTGATAGAAGACTCAGACAAACATGTTTATGGCCTTATATTATAGAACTCAAGGTCTCCGTGCTGGGAAAACAGGTTTTGCAGCTGTTTGAGCTAAGATTTCCAAGTTATTCACATAATGAAAACCTATACTTTGTTTCGGTCGAGTTCCCCATTCAAATGCATGTAACAGTGAGAAATGCACTGTCTTGGCGAAAGAAAGCGTTTTTGTACAACTTCATAGAAATAGCTGTAACTTTTGATAGAAGACTCAGACAAACATGTTTATGGCTTTATCTTATAGAACTCAAGGTTCCCGTGCTGGGAAAACAGGTTTTGTAGCTGTTTGAGCTAAGATTTCCAAGTTATTCACATAATGAAAACCTATACTTTGTTTCGGTCGAGTTCCCCATTCAAATGCATGTAACAGTGAGAAACGCACTGTCTTTGCGAAAGAAAGCGTTTTTGTACAACTTCATATAAATAGCTGTAACTTTTGATAGAAGACTCAGACAAACATGTTTATGGCTTTATCTTATAGAACTCAAGGTCTCCGTGCTGGGAAAACAGGTTTTGCAGCTGTTTGAGCTAAGATTTCCAAGTTATTCACATAATGAAAACCTATACTTTGTTTCGGTCGAGTTCCCCATTCAAATGCATGTAACAGTGAGAAACGCACTGTCTTGGCGAAAGAAAGCTATTTATTACAACTTCATATAAATAGCTGTAACTTTTGATAGAAGACTCGGACAAACATGTTTATGGCTTTATCTTATAGAACTCAAGGTCTCCGTGCTGGGAAAACAGGTTTTGCAGCTGTTTGAGCTAAGATTTCCAAGTTATTCACATAATGAAAACCTATACTTTGTTTCGGTCGAGTTCCCCATTCAAATGCATGTAACAGTGAGAAACGCACTGTCTTGGCGAAAGAAAGCTATTTTGTACAACTTCATATAAATAGCTGTAACTTTTGATAGAAGACTCGGATACACATGTTTATGGCTTTATCTTATAGAACTCAAGGTCTCCGTGCTGGGCAAAAAGGTTTTGCAGCTGTTTGAGCTAAGATTTCCAAGTTATTCACATAATGAAAACCTATAATTTGTTTCGGTCGAGTTCCCCATTCAAATGCATGTAACAGTGAGAAACGCACTGTCTTGGCGAAAGAAAGCTATTTTGTACAACTTCATATAAATAGCTGTAACTTTTGATAGAAGACTCAGACAAACATGTTTATGGCCTTATATTATAGAACTCAAGGTCTCCGTGCTGGGAAAACAGGTTTTGCAGCTGTTTGAGCTAAGATTTCCAAGTTATTCACATAATGAAAACTTATACTTTGTTTCGCTCGAGTTCCCCATTCAAATGCATGTAACAGTGAGAAACGCACTGTCTTGGCGAAAGAAAGCGTTTTTGTACAACTTCATATAAATAGCTGTAACTTTTGATAGAAGACTCGGATACACATGTTTATGGCTTTATCTTATAGAACTCAAGGTCTCCGTGCTGGGCAAAAAGGTTTTGCAGCTGTTTGAGCTAAGATTTCCAAGTTATTCACATAATGAAAACCTATACTTTGTTTCGGTCGAGTTCCCCATTCAAATGCATGTAACAGTGAGAAACGCACTGTCTTGGCGAAAGAAAGCTATTTTGTACAACTTCATATAAATAGCTGTAACTTTTGATAGAAGACTCGGATACACATGTTTATGGCTTTATCTTATAGAACTCAAGGTTCCCGTGCTGGGCAAACAGGTTTTGCAGCTGTTTGAGCTAAGATTTCTAAGTTATTCACATAATGAAAATCTATACTTTGTTTCGGTCGAGTTCCCCATTCAAATGCATGTAACAGTGAGAAACGCACTGTCTTGGCGAAAGAAAGCTATTTTGTACAACTTCATAGAAATAGCTGTAACTTTTGATAGAAGACTCAGACAAACATGTTTATGGCCTTATATTATAGAACTGAAGGTCTCCGTGCTGGGAAAACAGGTTTTGCAGCTGTTTGAGCTAAGATTTCCAAGTTATTCACATAATGAAAACTTATACTTTGTTTCGGTCGAGTTCCCCATTCAAATGCATGTAACAGTGAGAAACGCACTGTCTTGGCGAAAGAAAGCGTTTTTTGTACAACTTCATATAAATAGCTGTAACTTTTGATAGAAGACTCGGATACACATGTTTATGGCTTTATCTTATAGAACTCAAGGTTCCCGTGCTGGGCAAACAGGTTTTGCAGCTGTTTGAGCTAAGATTTCCAAGTTATTCACATAATGAAAACCTATACTTTGTTTCGGTCGAGTTCCCCATTCAAATGCATGTAACATTGAGAAGCGCACTGTCTTGGCGAAAGAAAGCTATTTTGTACAACTTCATATAAATAGCTGTAACTTTTGATAGAAGACTCAGACAAACATGTTTATGGCCTTATATTATAGAACTCAAGGTCTCCGTGCTGGGAAAACAGGTTTTGCAGCTGTTTGAGCTAAGATTTCCAAGTTATTCACATAATGAAAACTTATACTTTGTTTCGGTCGAGTTCCCCATTCAAATGCATGTAACAGTGAGAAACGCACTGTCTTGGCGAAAGAAAGCGTTTTTGTACAACTTCATATAAATAGCTGTAACTTTTGATAGAAGACTCGGATACACATGTTTATGGCTTTATCTTATAGAACTCAAGGTCTCCGTGCTGGGCAAAAAGGTTTTGCAGCTGTTTGAGCTAAGATTTCCAAGTTATTCACATAATGAAAACCTATAATTTGTTTCGGTCGAGTTCCCCATTCAAATGCATGTAACAGTGAGAAACGCACTGTCTTGGCGAAAGAAAGCTATTTTGTACAACTTCATATAAATAGCTGTAACTTTTGATAGAAGACTCAGACAAACATGTTTATGGCCTTATATTATAGAACTCAAGGTCTCCGTGCTGGGAAAACAGGTTTTGCAGCTGTTTGAGCTAAGATTTCCAAGTTATTCACATAATGAAAACTTATACTTTGTTTCGGTCGAGTTCCCCATTCAAATGCATGTAACAGTGAGAAACGCACTGTCTTGGCGAAAGAAAGCGTTTTTGTACAACTTCATATAAATAGCTGTAACTTTTGATAGAAGACTCGGATACACATGTTTATGGCTTTATCTTATAGAACTCAAGGTCTCCGTGCTGGGCAAAAAGGTTTTGCAGCTGTTTGAGCTAAGATTTCCAAGTTATTCACATAATGAAAACCTATAATTTGTTTCGGTCGAGTTCCCCATTCAAATGCATGTAACAGTGAGAAACGCACTGTCTTGGCGAAAGAAAGCTATTTTGTACAACTTCATATAAATAGCTGTAACTTTTGATAGAAGACTCAGACAAACATGTTTATGGCCTTATATTATAGAACTCAAGGTCTCCGTGCTGGGAAAACAGGTTTTGCAGCTGTTTGAGCTAAGATTTCCAAGTTATTCACATAATGAAAACTTATACTTTGTTTCGGTCGAGTTCCCCATTCAAATGCATGTAACAGTGAGAAACGCACTGTCTTGGCGAAAGAAAGCGTTTTTGTACAACTTCATATAAATAGCTGTAACTTTTGATAGAAGACTCGGATACACATGTTTATGGCTTTATCTTATAGAACTCAAGGTCTCCGTGCTGGGCAAAAAGGTTTTGCAGCTGTTTGAGCTAAGATTTCCAAGTTATTCACATAATGAAAACCTATAATTTGTTTCGGTCGAGTTCCCCATTCAAATGCATGTAACAGTGAGAAACGCACTGTCTTGGCGAAAGAAAGCTATTTATTACAACTTCATATAAATAGCTGTAACTTTTGATAGAAGACTCGGACAAACATGTTTATGGCTTTATCTTATAGAACTCAAGGTCTCCGTGCTGGGAAAACAGGTTTTGCAGCTGTTTGAGCTAAGATTTCCAAGTTATTCACATAATGAAAACCTATATTTTGTTTCGGTCGAGTTCCCCATTCAAATGCATGTAACAGTGAGAAACGCACTGTCTTGGCGAAAGAAAGCGTTTTTGTACAACTTCATATAAATAGCTGTAACTTTTGATAGAAGACTCAGACAAACATGTTTATGGCTTTATCTTATAGAACTCAAGGTCTCCGTGCTGGGAAAACAGGTTTTGCAGCTGTTTGAGCTAAGATTTCCAAGTTATTCACATAATGAAAACCTATACTTTGTTTCGGTCGAGTTCCCCATTCAAATGCATGTAACAGTGAGAAACGCACTGTCTTGGCGAAAGAAAGCGTTTTTGTACAACTTCATATAAATAGCTGTAACTTTTGATAGAAGACTCGGATACACATGTTTATGGCTTTATCTTATAGAACTCAAGGTCTCCGTGCTGGGAAAACAGGTTTTGCAGCTGTTTGAGCTAAGATTTCCAAGTTATTCACATAATGAAAACCTATACTTTGTTTCGGTCGAGTTCCCCATTCAAATGCATGTAACAGTGAGAAATGCACTGTCTTGGCGAAAGAAAGCGTTTTTGTACAACTTCATATAAATAGCTGTAACTTTTGATAGAAGACTCGGATACACATGTTTATGGCTTTATCTTATAGAACTCAAGGTCTCCGTGCTGGGAAAACAGGTTTTGCAGCTGTTTGAGCTAAGATTTCCAAGTTATTCACATAATGAAAACCTATACTTTGTTTCGGTCGAGTTCCCCATTCAAATGCATGTAACAGTGAGAAACGCACTGTCTTGGCGAAAGAAAGCGTTTTTGTACAACTTCATATAAATAGCTGTAACTTTTGATAGAAGACTCGGACAAACATGTTTATGGCTTTATCTTATAGAACTCAAGGTCTCCGTGCTGGGAAAACAGGTTTTGCAGCTGTTTGAGCTAAGATTTCCAAGTTATTCACATAATGAAAACCTATACTTTGTTTCGGTCGAGTTCCCCATTCAAATGCATGTAACAGTGAGAAACGCACTGTCTTGGCGAAAGAAAGCGTTTTTGTACAACTTCATATAAATAGCTGTAACTTTTGATAGAAGACTCAGACAAACATGTTTATGGCTTTATCTTATAGAACTCAAGGTTCCCGTGCTGGGAAAACAGGTTTTGCAGCTGTTTGAGCTAAGATTTCCAAGTTATTCACATAATGAAAACCTATACTTTGTTTCGGTCGAGTTCCCCATTCAAATGCATGTAACAGTGAGAAACGCACTGTCTTGGCGAAAGAAAGCGTTTTTGTACAACTTCATATAAATAGCTGTAACTTTTGATAGAAGACTCGGATACACATGTTTATGGCTTTATCTTATAGAACTCAAGGTCTCCGTGCTGGGTAAAAATGTTTTGCAGCTGTTTGAGCTAAGATTTTCAAGTTATTCACATAATGAAAACCTATACTTTGTTTCGGTCGAGTTCCCCATTCAAATGCATGTAACAGTGAGAAACGCACTGTCTTGGCGAAAGAAAGCGTTTTTGTACAACTTCATATAAATAGCTGTAACTTTTGATAGAAGACTCAGACAAACATGTTTATGGCTTTATCTTATAGAACTCAAGGTCTCCGTGCTGGGAAAACAGGTTTTGCAGCTGTTTGAGCTAAGATTTCCAAGTTATTCACATAATGAAAACCTATACTTTGTTTCGGTCGAGTTCCCCATTCAAATGCATGTAACAGTGAGAAACGCACTGTCTTGGCGAAAGAAAGCGTTTTTGTACAACTTCATATAAATAGCTGTAACTTTTGCTAGAAGACTCGGATACACATGTTTATGGCTTTATCTTATAGAACTCAAGGTCTCCGTGCTGGGAAAACAGGTTTTGCAGCTGTTTGAGCTAAGATTTCAAAGTTATTCACATAATGAAAACCTATACTTTGTTTCGGTCGAGTTCCCCATTCAAATGCATGTAACAGTGAGAAACGCACTGTCTTGGCGAAAGAAAGCGTTTTTGTACAACTTCATAGAAATAGCTGTAACTTTTGATAGAAGACTCAGACAAACATGTTTATGGCCTTATATTATAGAACTCAAGGTCTCCGTGCTGGGAAAACAGGTTTTGCAGCTGTTTGAGCTAAGATTTCCAAGTTATTCACATAATGAAAACCTATACTTTGTTTCGGTCGAGTTCCCCATTCAAATGCATGTAACAGTGAGAAACGCACTGTCTTGGCGAAAGAAAGCGTTTTTGTACAACTTCATAGAAATAGCTGTAACTTTTGATAGAAGACTCGGATACACATGTTTATGGCTTTATCTTATAGAACTCAAGGTTCCCGTGCTGGGAAAACAGGTTTTGCAGCTGTTTGAGCTAAGATTTTCAAGTTATTCACATAATGAAAACCTATACTTTGTTTCGGTCGAGTTCCCCATTCAAATGCATGTAACAGTGAGAAACGCACTGTCTTGGCGAAAGAAAGCGTTTTTGTACAACTTCATAGAAATAGCTGTAACTTTTGATAGAAGACTCAGACAAACATGTTTATGGCCTTATATTATAGAACTCAAGGTTCCCGTGCTGGGAAAACAGGTTTTGCAGCTGTTTGAGCTAAGATTTCCAAGTTATTCACATAATGAAAACATATACTTTGTTTCGGTCGAGTTCCCCATTCAAATGCATGTAACAGTGAGAAACGCACTGTCTTGGCGAAAGAAAGCGTTTTTGTACAACTTCATATGAATAGCTGTAACTTTTGATAGAAGACTCGGATACACATGTTTATGGCTTTATCTTATAGAACTCAAGGTTCCCGTGCTGGGAAAACAGGTTTTGCAGCTGTTTGAGCTAAGATTTCCAAGTTATTCACATAATGAAAACCTATACTTTGTTTCGGTCGAGTTCCCCATTCAAATGCATGTAACAGTGAGAAACGCACTGTCTTGGCGAAAGAAAGCGTTTTTGTACAACTTCATAGAAATAGCTGTAACTTTTGATAGAAGACTCGGATACACATGTTTATGGCTTTATCTTATAGAACTCAAGGTTCCCGTGCTGGGAAAACAGGTTTTGCAGCTGTTTGAGCTAAGATTTTCAAGTTATTCACATAATGAAAACGTATACTTTGTTTCGGTCGAGTTCCCCATTCAAATGCATGTAACAGTGAGAAACGCACTGTCTTGGCGAAAGAAAGCGTTTTTGTACAACTTCATAGAAATAGCTGTAACTTTTGATAGAAGACTCAGACAAACATGTTTATGGCCTTATATTATAGAACTCAAGGTTCCCGTGCTGGGAAAACAGGTTTTGCAGCTGTTTGAGCTAAGATTTCCAAGTTATTCACATAATGAAAACATATACTTTGTTTCGGTCGAGTTCCCCATTCAAATGCATGTAACAGTGAGAAACGCACTGTCTTGGCGAAAGAAAGCGTTTTTGTACAACTTCATATGAATAGCTGTAACTTTTGATAGAAGACTCGGATACACATGTTTATGGCTTTATCTTATAGAACTCAAGGTTCCCGTGCTGGGAAAACAGGTTTTGCAGCTGTTTGAGCTAAGATTTCCAAGTTATTCACATAATGAAAACATATACTTTGTTTCGGTCGAGTTCCCCATTCAAATGCATGTAACAGTGAGAAACGCACTGTCTTGGCGAAAGAAAGCGTTTTTGTACAACTTCATATGAATAGCTGTAACTTTTGATAGAAGACTCGGATACACATGTTTATGGCTTTATCTTATAGAACTCAAGGTTCCCGTGCTGGGAAAACAGGTTTTGCAGCTGTTTGAGCTAAGATTTCCAAGTTATTCACATAATGAAAACATATACTTTGTTTCGGTCGAGTTCCCCATTCAAATGCATGTAACAGTGAGAAACGCACTGTCTTGGCGAAAGAAAGCGTTTTTGTACAACTTCATAGAAATAGCTGTAACTTTTGATAGAAGACTCAGACAAACATGTTTATGGCCTTATATTATAGAACTCAAGGTCTCCGTGCTGGGAAAACAGGTTTTGCAGCTGTTTGAGCTAAGATTTCCAAGTTATTCACATAATGAAAACATATACTTTGTTTCGGTCGAGTTCCCCATTCAAATGCATGTAACAGTGAGAAACGCACTGTCTTGGCGAAAGAAAGCGTTTTTGTACAACTTCATAGAAATAGCTGTAACTTTTGATAGAAGACTCAGACAAACATGTTTATGGCCTTATATTATAGAACTCAAGGTCCCCGTGCTGGGAAAACAGGTTTTGCAGCTGTTTGAGCTAAGATTTCCAAGTTATTCACATAATGAAAACCTATACTTTGTTTCGGTCGAGTTCCCCATTCAAATGCATGTAACAGTGAGAAACGCACTGTCTTGGCGAAAGAAAGCGTTTTTGTACAACTTCATAGAAATAGCTGTAACTTTTGATAGAAGACTCGGATACACATGTTTATGGCTTTATCTTATAGAACTCAAGGTTCCCGTGCTGGGAAAACAGGTTTTGCAGCTGTTTGAGCTAAGATTTTCAAGTTATTCACATAATGAAAACGTATACTTTGTTTCGGTCGAGTTCCCCATTCAAATGCATGTAACAGTGAGAAACGCACTGTCTTGGCGAAAGAAAGCGTTTTTGTACAACTTCATAGAAATAGCTGTAACTTTTGATAGAAGACTCAGACAAACATGTTTATGGCCTTATATTATAGAACTCAAGGTTCCCGTGCTGGGAAAACAGGTTTTGCAGCTGTTTGAGCTAAGATTTCCAAGTTATTCACATAATGAAAACATATACTTTGTTTCGGTCGAGTTCCCCATTCAAATGCATGTAACAGTGAGAAACGCACTGTCTTGGCGAAAGAAAGCGTTTTTGTACAACTTCATATAAATAGCTGTAACTTTTGATAGAAGACTCGGATACACATGTTTATGGCTTTATCTTATAGAACTCAAAGTTCCCGTGCTGGGAAAACAGGTTTTGCAGCTGTTTGAGCTAAGATTTCCAAGTTATTCACATAATGAAAACATATACTTTGTTTCGGTCGAGTTCCCCATTCAAATGCATGTAACAGTGAGAAACGCACTGTCTTGGCGAAAGAAAGCGTTTTTGTACAACTTCATATGAATAGCTGTAACTTTTGATAGAAGACTCGGATATACATGTTTATGGCTTTATCTTATAGAACTCAAGGTTCCCGTGCTGGGAAAACAGGTTTTGCAGCTGTTTGAGCTAAGATTTCCAAGTTATTCACATAATGAAAACATATACTTTGTTTCGGTCGAGTTCCCCATTCAAATGCATGTAACAGTGAGAAACGCACTGTCTTGGCGAAAGAAAGCGTTTTTGTACAACTTCATATGAATAGCTGTAACTTTTGATAGAAGACTCGGATACACATGTTTATGGCTTTATCTTATAGAACTCAAGGTTCCCGTGCTGGGAAAACAGGTTTTGCAGCTGTTTGAGCTAAGATTTCCAAGTTATTCACATAATGAAAACATATACTTTGTTTCGGTCGAGTTCCCCATTCAAATGCATGTAACAGTGAGAAACGCACTGTCTTGGCGAAAGAAAGCGTTTTTGTACAACTTCATAGAAATAGCTGTAACTTTTGATAGAAGACTCGGATACACATGTTTATGGCTTTATCTTATAGAACTCAAGGTTCCCGTGCTGGGAAAACAGGTTTTGCAGCTGTTTGAGCTAAGATTTTCAAGTTATTCACATAATGAAAACGTATACTTTGTTTCGGTCGAGTTCCCCATTCAAATGCATGTAACAGTGAGAAACGCACTGTCTTGGCGAAAGAAAGCGTTTTTGTACAACTTCATAGAAATAGCTGTAACTTTTGATAGAAGACTCAGACAAACATGTTTATGGCCTTATATTATAGAACTCAAGGTTCCCGTGCTGGGAAAACAGGTTTTGCAGCTGTTTGAGCTAAGATTTCCAAGTTATTCACATAATGAAAACATATACTTTGTTTCGGTCGAGTTCCCCATTCAAATGCATGTAACAGTGAGAAACGCACTGTCTTGGCGAAAGAAAGCGTTTTTGTACAACTTCATATGAATAGCTGTAACTTTTGATAGAAGACTCAGACAAACATGTTTATGGCCTTATATTATAGAACTCAAGGTCTCCGTGCTGGGAAAACAGGTTTTGCAGCTGTTTGAGCTAAGATTTCCAAGTTATTCACATAATGAAAACATATACTTTGTTTCGGTCGAGTTCCCCATTCAAATGCATGTAACAGTGAGAAACGCACTGTCTTGGCGAAAGAAAGCGTTTTTGTACAACTTCATAGAAATAGCTGTAACTTTTGATAGAAGACTCAGACAAACATGTTTATGGCTTTATCTTATAGAACTCAAGGTCTCCGTGCTGGGAAAACTGGTTTTGCAGCTGTTTGAGCTAAGATTTCCAAGTTATTCACATAATGAAAACTTGTACTTTGTTTCGGTGGAGTTCCCCATTCAAATGCATGTAACAGTGAGAAACGCACTGTCTTGGCGAAAGAAAGCGTTTTTGTACAACTTCATAGAAATAGCTGTAACTTTTGATAGAAGACTCAGACAAACATGTTTATGGCCTTATATTATAGAACTCAAGGTCTCCGTGCTGGGAAAACAGGTTTTGCAGCTGTTTGAGCTAAGATTTCCAAGTTATTCACATAATGAAAACATATACTTTGTTTCGGTCGAGTTCCCCATTCAAATGCATGTAACAGTGAGAAACGCACTGTCTTGGCGAAAGAAAGCGTTTTTGTACAACTTCATAGAAATAGCTGTAACTTTTGATAGAAGACTCAGACAAACATGTTTATGGCCTTATATTATAGAACTCAAGGTCCCCGTGCTGGGAAAACAGGTTTTGCAGCTGTTTGAGCTAAGATTTCCAAGTTATTCACATAATGAAAACCTATACTTTGTTTCGGTCGAGTTCCCCATTCAAATGCATGTAACAGTGAGAAACGCACTGTCTTGGCGAAAGAAAGCGTTTTTGTACAACTTCATAGAAATAGCTGTAACTTTTGATAGAAGACTCGGATACACATGTTTATGGCTTTATCTTATAGAACTCAAGGTTCCCGTGCTGGGAAAACAGGTTTTGCAGCTGTTTGAGCTAAGATTTTCAAGTTATTCACATAATGAAAACGTATACTTTGTTTCGGTCGAGTTCCCCATTCAAATGCATGTAACAGTGAGAAACGCACTGTCTTGGCGAAAGAAAGCGTTTTTGTACAACTTCATAGAAATAGCTGTAACTTTTGATAGAAGACTCAGACAAACATGTTTATGGCCTTATATTATAGAACTCAAGGTTCCCGTGCTGGGAAAACAGGTTTTGCAGCTGTTTGAGCTAAGATTTCCAAGTTATTCACATAATGAAAACATATACTTTGTTTCGGTCGAGTTCCCCATTCAAATGCATGTAACAGTGAGAAACGCACTGTCTTGGCGAAAGAAAGCGTTTTTGTACAACTTCATATGAATAGCTGTAACTTTTGATAGAAGACTCAGACAAACATGTTTATGGCCTTATATTATAGAACTCAAGGTCTCCGTGCTGGGAAAACAGGTTTTGCAGCTGTTTGAGCTAAGATTTCCAAGTTATTCACATAATGAAAACATATACTTTGTTTCGGTCGAGTTCCCCATTCAAATGCATGTAACAGTGAGAAACGCACTGTCTTGGCGAAAGAAAGCGTTTTTGTACAACTTCATAGAAATAGCTGTAACTTTTGATAGAAGACTCAGACAAACATGTTTATGGCTTTATCTTATAGAACTCAAGGTCTCCGTGCTGGGAAAACTGGTTTTGCAGCTGTTTGAGCTAAGATTTCCAAGTTATTCACATAATGAAAACTTGTACTTTGTTTCGGTGGAGTTCCCCATTCAAATGCATGTAACAGTGAGAAACGCACTGTCTTGGCGAAAGAAAGCGTTTTTGTACAACTTCATATGAATAGCTGTAACTTTTGATAGAAGACTCGGATACACATGTTTATGGCTTTATCTTATAGAACTCAAGGTCTCCGTGCTGGGCAAAAAGGTTTTGCAGCTGTTTGAGCTAAGATTTCCAAGTTATTCAGATAATGAAAACCTATACTTTGTTTCGGTCGAGTTCCCCATTCAAATGCATGTAACAGTGAGAAACGCACTGTCTTGGCGAAAGAAAGCGTTTTTGTACAACTTCATAGAAATAGCTGTAACTTTTGATAGAAGACTCGGATACACATGTTTATGGCTTTATCTTATAGAACTCAAGGTTCCCGTGCTGGGAAAACAGGTTTTGTAGCTGTTTGAGCTAAGATTTCCAAGTTATTCACATAATGAAAACCTATACTTTGTTTCGGTCGAGTTCCCCATTCAAATGCATGTAACAGTGAGAAACGCACTGTCTTGGCGAAAGAAAGCGTTTTTGTACAACTTCATAGAAATAGCTGTAACTTTTGATAGAAGACTCAGACAAACATGTTTATGGCTTTATCTTATAAAACTCAAGGTCTCCGTGCTGGGAAAACTGGTTTTGCAGCTGTTTGAGCTAAGATTTCCAAGTTATTCACATAATGAAAACTTGTACTTTGTTTCGGTGGAGTTCCCCATTCAAATGCATGTAACAGTGAGAAACGCACTGTCTTGGCGAAAGAAAGCGTTTTTGTACAACTTCATATGAATAGCTGTAACTTTTGATAGAAGACTCGGATACACATGTTTATGGCTTTATCTTATAGAACTCAAGGTTCCCGTGCTGGGAAAACAAGTTTTGCAGCTGTTTGAGCTAAGATTTCCAAGTTATTCACATAATGAAAACCTATACTTTGTTTCGGTCGAGTTCCCCATTCAAATGCATGTAACAGTGAGAAACGCACTGTCTTGGCGAAAGAAAGCGTTTTTGTACAACTTCATAGAAATAGCTGTAACTTTTGATAGAAGACTCAGACAAACATGTTTATGGCTTTATCTTATAGAACTCAAGGTCTCCGTGCTGGGCAACCAGGTTTTGCAGCTGTTTGAGCTAAGATTTCCAAGTTATTCACATAATGAAAACCTATACTTTGTTTCGGTCGAGTTCCCCATTCAAATGCATGTAACAGTGAGAAACGCACTGTCTTGGCGAAAGAAAGCGTTTTTGTACAACTTCATAGAAATAGCTGTAACTTTTGATAGAAGACTCAGACAAACATGTTTATGGCTTTATCTTATAGAACTCAAGGTCTCCGTGCTGGGAAAACAGGTTTTGCAGCTGTTTGAGCTAAGATTTCCAAGTTATTCACATAATGAAAACTTGTACTTTGTTTCGGCATGTAACAGTGAGAAACGCACTGTCTTGGCGAAAGAAAGCGTTTTTGTACAACTTCATATGAATAGCTGTAACTTTTGATAGAAGACTCGGATACACATGTTTATGGCTTTATCTTATAGAACTCAAGGTTCCCGTGCTGGGCAAACAGGTTTTGCAGCTGTTTGAGCTAAGATTTCCAAGTTATTCACATAATGAAAACCTATACTTTGTTTCGGTCGAGTTCCCCATTCAAATGCATGTAACAGGGAGAAACGCACTGTCTTGGCGAAAGAAAGCGTTTTCTTACAACTTCATAGAAATAGCTGTAACTTTTGATAGAAGACTCAGACAAACATGTTTATGGCCTTATATTATAGAACTCAAGGTCCCCGTGCTGGGAAAACAGGTTTTGCAGCTGTTTGAGCTAAGATTTCCAAGTTATTCACATAATGAAAACCTATACTTTGTTTCGGTCGAGTTCCCCATTCAAATGCATGTAACAGTGAGAAACGCACTGTCTTGGCGAAAGAAAGCATTTTTGTACAACTTCATATGAATAGCTGTAACTTTTGATAGAAGACTCGGATACACATGTTTATGGCTTTATCTTATAGAACTTAAGTTTCCCGTGCTGGGCAAACAGGTTTTGCAGCTGTTTGAGCTAAGATTTCCAAGTTATTCACATAATGAAAACCTATACTTTGTTTCGGTCGAGTTCCCCATTCAAATGCATGTAACAGTGAGAAACGCACTGTCTTGGCGAAAGAAAGCGTTTTTGTACAACTTCATAGAAATAGCTGTAACTTTTGATAGAAGACTCGGATACACATGTTTATGGCTTTATCTTATAGAACTCAAGGTTCCCGTGCTGGGAAAACAGGTTTTGTAGCTGTTTGAGCTAAGATTTCCAAGTTATTCACATAATGAAAACCTATACTTTGTTTCGGTCGAGTTCCCCATTCAAATGCATGTAACAGTGAGAAACGCACTGTCTTGGCGAAAGAAAGCGTTTTTGTACAACTTCATAGAAATAGCTGTAACTTTTGATAGAAGACTCAGACAAACATGTTTATGGCTTTATCTTATAGAACTCAAGGTCTCCGTGCTGGGAAAACTGGTTTTGCAGCTGTTTGAGCTAAGATTTCCAAGTTATTCACATAATGAAAACTTGTACTTTGTTTCGGTGGAGTTCCCCATTCAAATGCATGTAACAGTGAGAAACGCACTGTCTTGGCGAAAGAAAGCGTTTTTGTACAACTTCATATGAATAGCTGTAACTTTTGATAGAAGACTCGGATACACATGTTTATGGCTTTATCTTATAGAACTCAAGGTTCCCGTGCTGGGCAAACAGGTTTTGCAGCTGTTTGAGCTAAGATTTCCAAGTTATTCACATAATGAAAACCTATACTTTGTTTCGGTCGAGTTCCCCATTCAAATGCATGTAACAGTGAGAAACGCACTGTCTTGGCGAAAGAAAGCGTTTTTGTACAACTTCATAGAAATAGCTGTAACTTTTGATAGAAGACTCAGACAAACATGTTTATGGCCTTATATTATAGAACTCAAGGTCCCCGTGCTGGGAAAACAGGTTTTGCAGCTGTTTGAGCTAAGATTTCCAAGTTATTCAGATAATGAAAACCTATACTTTGTTTCGGTCGAGTTCCCCATTCAAATGCATGTAACAGTGAGAAACGCACTGTCTTGGCGAAAGAAAGCGTTTTTGTACAACTTCATAGAAATAGCTGTAACTTTTGATAGAAGACTCGGATACACATGTTTATGGCTTTATCTTATAGAACTCAAGGTTCCCGTGCTGGGAAAACAGGTTTTGTAGCTGTTTGAGCTAAGATTTCCAAGTTATTCACATAATGAAAACCTATACTTTGTTTCGGTCGAGTTCCCCATTCAAATGCATGTAACAGTGAGAAACGCACTGTCTTGGCGAAAGAAAGCGTTTTTGTACAACTTCATAGAAATAGCTGTAACTTTTGATAGAAGACTCAGACAAACATGTTTATGGCTTGATCTTATAGAACTCAAGGTCTCCGTGCTGGGAAAACTGGTTTTGCAGCTGTTTGAGCTAAGATTTCCAAGTTATTCACATAATGAAAACTTGTACTTTGTTTCGGTGGAGTTCCCCATTCAAATGCATGTAACAGTGAGAAACGCACTGTCTTGGCGAAAGAAAGCGTTTTTGTACAACTTCATATGAATAGCTGTAACTTTTGATAGAAGACTCGGATATACATGTTTATGGCTTTATCTTATAGAACTCAAGGTTCCCGTGCTGGGAAAACAGGTTTTGCAGCTGTTTGAGCTAAGATTTCCAAGTTATTCACATAATGAAAACCTATACTTTGTTTCGGTCGAGTTCCCCATTCAAATGCATGTAACAGTGAGAAACGCACTGTCTTGGCGAAAGAAAGCGTTTTTGTACAACTTCATAGAAATAGCTGTAACTTTTGATAGAAGACTCAGACAAACATGTTTATGGCCTTATATTATAGAACTCAAGGTCCCCGTGCTGGGAAAACAGGTTTTGCAGCTGTTTGAGCTAAGATTTCCAAGTTATTCAGATAATGAAAACCTATACTTTGTTTCGGTCGAGTTCCCCATTCAAATGCATGTAACAGTGAGAAACGCACTGTCTTGGCGAAAGAAAGCGTTTTTGTACAACTTCATAGAAATAGCTGTAACTTTTGATAGAAGACTCGGATACACATGTTTATGGCTTTATCTTATAGAACTCAAGGTTCCCGTGCTGGGAAAACAGGTTTTGTAGCTGTTTGAGCTAAGATTTCCAAGTTATTCACATAATGAAAACCTATACTTTGTTTCGGTCGAGTTCCCCATTCAAATGCATGTAACAGTGAGAAACGCACTGTCTTGGCGAAAGAAAGCGTTTTTGTACAACTTCATAGAAATAGCTGTAACTTTTGATAGAAGACTCAGACAAACATGTTTATGGCTTGATCTTATAGAACTCAAGGTCTCCGTGCTGGGAAAACTGGTTTTGCAGCTGTTTGAGCTAAGATTTCCAAGTTATTCACATAATGAAAACCTATACTTTGTTTCGGTCGAGTTCCCCATTCAAATGCATGTAACAGTGAGAAACGCACTGTCTTGGCGAAAGAAAGCGTTTTTGTACAACTTCATAGAAATAGCTGTAACTTTTGATAGAAGACTCGGATACACATGTTTATGGCTTTATCTTATAGAACTCAAGGTTCCCGTGCTGGGAAAACAGGTTTTGTAGCTGTTTGAGCTAAGATTTCCAAGTTATTCACATAATGAAAACCTATACTTTGTTTCGGTCGAGTTCCCCATTCAAATGCATGTAACAGTGAGAAACGCACTGTCTTGGCGAAAGAAAGCGTTTTTGTACAACTTCATAGAAATAGCTGTAACTTTTGATAGAAGACTCAGACAAACATGTTTATGGCTTGATCTTATAGAACTCAAGGTCTCCGTGCTGGGAAAACAGGTTTTGCAGCTGTTTGAGCTAAGATTTCCAAGTTATTCACATAATGAAAACCTATACTTTGTTTCGGTCGAGTTCCCCATTCAAATGCATGTAACAGTGAGAAACGCACTGTCTTGGCGAAAGAAAGCGTTTTTGTACAACTTCATAGAAATAGCTGTAACTTTTGATAGAAGACTCGGATACACATGTTTATGGCTTTATCTTATAGAACTCAAGTTTCCCGTGCTGGGAAAACAGGTTTTGTAGCTGTTTGAGCTAAGATTTCCAAGTTATTCACATAATGAAAACCTATACTTTGTTTCGGTCGAGTTCCCCATTCAAATGCATGTAACAGTGAGAAACGCACTGTCTTGGCGAAAGAAAGCGTTTTTGTACAACTTCATAGAAATAGCTGTAACTTTTGATAGAAGACTCAGACAAACATGTTTATGGCTTGATCTTATAGAACTCAAGGTCTCCGTGCTGGGAAAACTGGTTTTGCAGCTGTTTGAGCTAAGATTTCCAAGTTATTCACATAATGAAAACTTGTACTTTGTTTCGGTCGAGTTCCCCATTCAAATGCATGTAACAGTGAGAAACGCACTGTCTTGGCGAAAGAAAGCGTTTTTGTACAACTTCATATGAATAGCTGTAACTTTTGATAGAAGACTCGGATACACATGTTTATGGCTTTATCTTATAGAACTCAAGGTTCCCGTGCTGGGAAAACAGGTTTTGCAGCTGTTTGAGCTAAGATTTCCAAGTTATTCACATAATGAAAACCTATACTTTGTTTCGGTCGAGTTCCCCATTCAAATGCATGTAACAGTGAGAAACGCACTGTCTTGGCGAAAGAAAGCGTTTTTGTACAACTTCATAGAAATAGCTGTAACTTTTGATAGAAGACTCAGACAAACATGTTTATGGCCTTATATTATAGAACTCAAGGTCCCCGTGCTGGGAAAACAGGTTTTGCAGCTGTTTGAGCTAAGATTTCCAAGTTATTCAGATAATGAAAACCTATACTTTGTTTCGGTCGAGTTCCCCATTCAAATGCATGTAACAGTGAGAAACGCACTGTCTTGGCGAAAGAAAGCGTTTTTGTACAACTTCATAGAAATAGCTGTAACTTTTGATAGAAGACTCGGATACACATGTTTATGGCTTTATCTTATAGAACTCAAGGTTCCCGTGCTGGGAAAACAGGTTTTGTAGCTGTTTGAGCTAAGATTTCCAAGTTATTCACATAATGAAAACCTATACTTTGTTTCGGTCGAGTTCCCCATTCAAATGCATGTAACAGTGAGAAACGCACTGTCTTGGCGAAAGAAAGCGTTTTTGTACAACTTCATAGAAATAGCTGTAACTTTTGATAGAAGACTCAGACAAACATGTTTATGGCCTTATATTATAGAACTCAAGGTCCCCGTGCTGGGAAAACAGGTTTTGCAGCTGTTTGAGCTAAGATTTCCAAGTTATTCACATAATGAAAACCTATACTTTGTTTCGGTCGAGTTCCCCATTCAAATGCATGTAACAGTGAGAAACGCACTGTCTTGGCGAAAGAAAGCGTTTTTGTACAACTTCATAGAAATAGCTGTAACTTTTGATAGAAGACTCGGATACACATGTTTATGGCTTTATCTTATAGAACTCAAGGTTCCCGTGCTGGGAAAACAGGTTTTGTAGCTGTTTGAGCTAAGATTTCCAAGTTATTCACATAATGAAAACCTATACTTTGTTTCGGTCGAGTTCCCCATTCAAATGCATGTAACAGTGAGAAACGCACTGTCTTGGCGAAAGAAAGCGTTTTTGTACAACTTCATAGAAATAGCTGTAACTTTTGATAGAAGACTCAGACAAACATGTTTATGGCTTTATCTTATAAAACTCAAGGTCTCCGTGCTGGGAAAACTGGTTTTGCAGCTGTTTGAGCTAAGATTTCCAAGTTATTCACATAATGAAAACTTGTACTTTGTTTCGGTGGAGTTCCCCATTCAAATGCATGTAACAGTGAGAAACGCACTGTCTTGGCGAAAGAAAGCGTTTTTGTACAACTTCATATGAATAGCTGTAACTTTTGATAGAAGACTCGGATACACATGTTTATGGCTTTATCTTATAGAACTCAAGGTTCCCGTGCTGGGAAAACAGGTTTTGTAGCTGTTTGAGCTAAGATTTCCAAGTTATTCACATAATGAAAACCTATACTTTGTTTCGGTCGAGTTCCCCATTCAAATGCATGTAACAGTGAGAAATGCACTGTCTTGGCGAAAGAAAGCGTTTTTGTACAACTTCATAGAAATAGCTGTAACTTTTGATAGAAGACTCAGACAAACATGTTTATGGCCTTATCTTATAGAACTCAAGGTCTCCGTGCTGGGAAAACAGGTTTTGCAGCTGTTTGAGCTAAGATTTCCAAGTTATTCACATAATGAAAACCTATACTTTGTTTCGGTTGAGTTCCCCATTCAAATGCATGTAACAGTGAGAAACGCACTGTCTTGGCGAAAGAAAGCGTTTTTGTACAACTTCATAGAAATAGCTGTAACTTTTGATAGAAGACTCAGACAAACATGTTTATGGCCTTATATTATAGAACTCAAGGTCTCCGTGCTGGGAAAACAGGTTTTGCAGCTGTTTGAGCTAAGATTTCCAAGTTATTCACATAATGAAAACCTATACTTTGTTTCGGTCGAGTTCCCCATTCAAATGCATGTAACAGTGAGAAACGCACTGTCTTGGCGAAAGAAAGCGTTTTTGTACAACTTCATAGAAATAGCTGTAACTTTTGATAGAAGACTCGGATACACATGTTTATGGCTTTATCTTATAGAACTCAAGGTTCCCGTGCTGGGAAAACAGGTTTTGTAGCTGTTTGAGCTAAGATTTCCAAGTTATTCACATAATGAAAACCTATACTTTGTTTCGGTCGAGTTCCCCATTCAAATGCATGTAACAGTGAGAAATGCACTGTCTTGGCGAAAGAAAGCGTTTTTGTACAACTTCATAGAAATAGCTGTAACTTTTGATAGAAGACTCAGACAAACATGTTTATGGCCTTATCTTATAGAACTCAAGGTCTCCGTGCTGGGAAAACAGGTTTTGCAGCTGTTTGAGCTAAGATTTCCAAGTTATTCACATAATGAAAACCTATACTTTGTTTCGGTCGAGTTCCCCATTCAAATGCATGTAACAGTGAGAAACGCACTGTCTTGGCGAAAGAAAGCGTTTTTGTACAACTTCATAGAAATAGCTGTAACTTTTGATAGAAGACTCAGACAAACATGTTTATGGCTTTATCTTATAGAACTCAAGGTTCCCGTGCTGGGAAAACAGGTTTTGTAGCTGTTTGAGCTAAGATTTCCAAGTTATTCACATAATGAAAACCTATACTTTGTTTCGGTCGAGTTCCCCATTCAAATGCATGTAACAGTGAGAAACGCACTGTCTTGGCGAAAGAAAGCGTTTTTGTACAACTTCATATAAATAGCTGTAACTTTTGATAGAAGACTCAGACAAACATGTTTATGGCTTTATCTTATAGAACTCAAGGTCTCCGTGCTGGGAAAACAGGTTTTGCAGCTGTTTGAGCTAAGATTTCCAAGTTATTCACATAATGAAAACCTATACTTTGTTTCGGTCGAGTTCCCCATTCAAATGCATGTAACAGTGAGAAACGCACTGTCTTGGCGAAAGAAAGCGTTTTTGTACAACTTCATAGAAATAGCTGTAACTTTTGATAGAAGACTCAGACAAACATGTTTATGGCCTTATATTATAGAACTCAAGGTCTCCGTGCTGGGAAAACAGGTTTTGCAGCTGTTTGAGCTAAGATTTCCAAGTTATTCACATAATGAAAACCTATACTTTGTTTCGGTCGAGTTCCCCATTCAAATGCATGTAACAGTGAGAAACGCACTGTCTTGGCGAAAGAAAGCGTTTTTGTACAACTTCATAGAAATAGCTGTAACTTTTGATAGAAGACTCGGATACACATGTTTATGGCTTTATCTTATAGGACTCAAGGTTCCCGTGCTGGGAAAACAGGTTTTGTAGCTGTTTGAGCTAAGATTTCCCAGTTATTCACATAATGAAAACCTATACTTTGTTTCGGTCGAGTTCCCCATTCAAATGCATGTAACAGTGAGAAATGCACTGTCTTGGCGAAAGAAAGCGTTTTTGTACAACTTCATAGAAATAGCTGTAACTTTTGATAGAAGACTCAGACAAACATGTTTATGGCCTTATCTTATAGAACTCAAGGTCTCCGTGCTGGGAAAACAGGTTTTGCAGCTGTTTGAGCTAAGATTTCCAAGTTATTCACATAATGAAAACCTATACTTTGTTTCGGTCGAGTTCCCCATTCAAATGCATGTAACAGTGAGAAACGCACTGTCTTGGCGAAAGAAAGCGTTTTTGTACAACTTCATAGAAATAGCTGTAACTTTTGATAGAAGACTCAGACAAACATGTTTATGGCCTTATCTTATAGAACTCAAGGTCTCCGTGCTGGGAAAACAGGTTTTGCAGCTGTTTGAGCTAAGATTTCCAAGTTATTCACATAATGAAAACCTATACTTTGTTTCGGTCGAGTTCCCCATTCAAATGCATGTAACAGTGAGAAACGCACTGTCTTGGCGAAAGAAAGCGTTTTTGTACAACTTCATAGAAATAGCTGTAACTTTTGATAGAAGACTCGGATACACATGTTTATGGCTTTATCTTATAGAACTCAAGGTTCCCGTGCTGGGAAAACAGGTTTTGCAGCTGTTTGAGCTAAGATTTTCAAGTTATTCACATAATGAAAACGTATACTTTGTTTCGGTCGAGTTCCCCATTCAAATGCATGTAACAGTGAGAAACGCACTGTCTTGGCGAAAGAAAGCGTTTTTGTACAACTTCATAGAAATAGCTGTAACTTTTGATAGAAGACTCGGATACACATGTTTATGGCTTTATCTTATAGAACTCAAGGTTCCCGTGCTGGGAAAACAGGTTTTGTAGCTGTTTGAGCTAAGATTTCCAAGTTATTCACATAATGAAAACCTATACTTTGTTTCGGTCGAGTTCCCCATTCAAATGCATGTAACAGTGAGAAACGCACTGTCTTGGCGAAAGAAAGCGTTTTTGTACAACTTCATAGAAATAGCTGTAACTTTTGATAGAAGACTCAGACAAACATGTTTATGGCTTGATCTTATAGAACTCAAGGTCTCCGTGCTGGGAAAACTGGTTTTGCAGCTGTTTGAGCTAAGATTTCCAAGTTATTCACATAATGAAAACTTGTACTTTGTTTCGGTGGAGTTCCCCATTCAAATGCATGTAACAGTGAGAAACGCACTGTCTTGGCGAAAGAAAGCGTTTTTGTACAACTTCATATGAATAGCTGTAACTTTTGATAGAAGACTCGGATACACATGTTTATGGCTTTATCTTATAGAACTCAAGGTTCCCGTGCTGGGAAAACAGGTTTTGCAGCTGTTTGAGCTAAGATTTCCAAGTTATTCACATAATGAAAACCTATACTTTGTTTCGGTCGAGTTCCCCATTCAAATGCATGTAACAGTGAGAAACGCACTGTCTTGGCGAAAGAAAGCGTTTTTGTACAACTTCATAGAAATAGCTGTAACTTTTGATAGAAGACTCAGACAAACATGTTTATGGCCTTATATTATAGAACTCAAGGTCCCCGTGCTGGGAAAACAGGTTTTGCAGCTGTTTGAGCTAAGATTTCCAAGTTATTCAGATAATGAAAACCTATACTTTGTTTCGGTCGAGTTCCCCATTCAAATGCATGTAACAGTGAGAAACGCACTGTCTTGGCGAAAGAAAGCGTTTTTGTACAACTTCATAGAAATAGCTGTAACTTTTGATAGAAGACTCGGATACACATGTTTATGGCTTTATCTTATAGAACTCAAGGTTCCCGTGCTGGGAAAACAGGTTTTGTAGCTGTTTGAGCTAAGATTTCCAAGTTATTCACATAATGAAAACCTATACTTTGTTTCGGTCGAGTTCCCCATTCAAATGCATGTAACAGTGAGAAACGCACTGTCTTGGCGAAAGAAAGCGTTTTTGTACAACTTCATAGAAATAGCTGTAACTTTTGATAGAAGACTCAGACAAACATGTTTATGGCTTGATCTTATAGAACTCAAGGTCTCCGTGCTGGGAAAACTGGTTTTGCAGCTGTTTGAGCTAAGATTTCCAAGTTATTCACATAATGAAAACCTATACTTTGTTTCGGTCGAGTTCCCCATTCAAATGCATGTAACAGTGAGAAACGCACTGTCTTGGCGAAAGAAAGCGTTTTTGTACAACTTCATAGAAATAGCTGTAACTTTTGATAGAAGACTCGGATACACATGTTTATGGCTTTATCTTATAGAACTCAAGGTTCCCGTGCTGGGAAAACAGGTTTTGTAGCTGTTTGAGCTAAGATTTCCAAGTTATTCACATAATGAAAACCTATACTTTGTTTCGGTCGAGTTCCCCATTCAAATGCATGTAACAGTGAGAAACGCACTGTCTTGGCGAAAGAAAGCGTTTTTGTACAACTTCATAGAAATAGCTGTAACTTTTGATAGAAGACTCAGACAAACATGTTTATGGCTTGATCTTATAGAACTCAAGGTCTCCGTGCTGGGAAAACAGGTTTTGCAGCTGTTTGAGCTAAGATTTCCAAGTTATTCACATAATGAAAACCTATACTTTGTTTCGGTCGAGTTCCCCATTCAAATGCATGTAACAGTGAGAAACGCACTGTCTTGGCGAAAGAAAGCGTTTTTGTACAACTTCATAGAAATAGCTGTAACTTTTGATAGAAGACTCAGACAAACATGTTTATGGCCTTATATTATAGAACTCAAGGTCCCCGTGCTGGGAAAACAGGTTTTGCAGCTGTTTGAGCTAAGATTTCCAAGTTATTCACATAATGAAAACCTATACTTTGTTTCGGTCGAGTTCCCCATTCAAATGCATGTAACAGTGAGAAACGCACTGTCTTGGCGAAAGAAAGCGTTTTTGTACAACTTCATAGAAATAGCTGTAACTTTTGATAGAAGACTCGGATACACATGTTTATGGCTTTATCTTATAGAACTCAAGGTTCCCGTGCTGGGAAAACAGGTTTTGTAGCTGTTTGAGCTAAGATTTCCAAGTTATTCACATAATGAAAACCTATACTTTGTTTCGGTCGAGTTCCCCATTCAAATGCATGTAACAGTGAGAAACGCACTGTCTTGGCGAAAGAAAGCGTTTTTGTACAACTTCATAGAAATAGCTGTAACTTTTGATAGAAGACTCAGACAAACATGTTTATGGCTTGATCTTATAGAACTCAAGGTCTCCGTGCTGGGAAAACTGGTTTTGCAGCTGTTTGAGCTAAGATTTCCAAGTTATTCACATAATGAAAACTTGTACTTTGTTTCGGTCGAGTTCCCCATTCAAATGCATGTAACAGTGAGAAACGCACTGTCTTGGCGAAAGAAAGCGTTTTTGTACAACTTCATATGAATAGCTGTAACTTTTGATAGAAGACTCGGATACACATGTTTATGGCTTTATCTTATAGAACTCAAGGTTCCCGTGCTGGGAAAACAGGTTTTGCAGCTGTTTGAGCTAAGATTTCCAAGTTATTCACATAATGAAAACCTATACTTTGTTTCGGTCGAGTTCCCCATTCAAATGCATGTAACAGTGAGAAACGCACTGTCTTGGCGAAAGAAAGCGTTTTTGTACAACTTCATAGAAATAGCTGTAACTTTTGATAGAAGACTCAGACAAACATGTTTATGGCCTTATATTATAGAACTCAAGGTCCCCGTGCTGGGAAAACAGGTTTTGCAGCTGTTTGAGCTAAGATTTCCAAGTTATTCAGATAATGAAAACCTATACTTTGTTTCGGTCGAGTTCCCCATTCAAATGCATGTAACAGTGAGAAACGCACTGTCTTGGCGAAAGAAAGCGTTTTTGTACAACTTCATAGAAATAGCTGTAACTTTTGATAGAAGACTCGGATACACATGTTTATGGCTTTATCTTATAGAACTCAAGGTTCCCGTGCTGGGAAAACAGGTTTTGTAGCTGTTTGAGCTAAGATTTCCAAGTTATTCACATAATGAAAACCTATACTTTGTTTCGGTCGAGTTCCCCATTCAAATGCATGTAACAGTGAGAAACGCACTGTCTTGGCGAAAGAAAGCGTTTTTGTACAACTTCATAGAAATAGCTGTAACTTTTGATAGAAGACTCAGACAAACATGTTTATGGCCTTATATTATAGAACTCAAGGTCCCCGTGCTGGGAAAACAGGTTTTGCAGCTGTTTGAGCTAAGATTTCCAAGTTATTCACATAATGAAAACCTATACTTTGTTTCGGTCGAGTTCCCCATTCAAATGCATGTAACAGTGAGAAACGCACTGTCTTGGCGAAAGAAAGCGTTTTTGTACAACTTCATAGAAATAGCTGTAACTTTTGATAGAAGACTCGGATACACATGTTTATGGCTTTATCTTATAGAACTCAAGGTTCCCGTGCTGGGAAAACAGGTTTTGTAGCTGTTTGAGCTAAGATTTCCAAGTTATTCACATAATGAAAACCTATACTTTGTTTCGGTCGAGTTCCCCATTCAAATGCATGTAACAGTGAGAAACGCACTGTCTTGGCGAAAGAAAGCGTTTTTGTACAACTTCATAGAAATAGCTGTAACTTTTGATAGAAGACTCAGACAAACATGTTTATGGCTTTATCTTATAAAACTCAAGGTCTCCGTGCTGGGAAAACTGGTTTTGCAGCTGTTTGAGCTAAGATTTCCAAGTTATTCACATAATGAAAACTTGTACTTTGTTTCGGTGGAGTTCCCCATTCAAATGCATGTAACAGTGAGAAACGCACTGTCTTGGCGAAAGAAAGCGTTTTTGTACAACTTCATATGAATAGCTGTAACTTTTGATAGAAGACTCGGATACACATGTTTATGGCTTTATCTTATAGAACTCAAGGTTCCCGTGCTGGGAAAACAGGTTTTGTAGCTGTTTGAGCTAAGATTTCCAAGTTATTCACATAATGAAAACCTATACTTTGTTTCGGTCGAGTTCCCCATTCAAATGCATGTAACAGTGAGAAATGCACTGTCTTGGCGAAAGAAAGCGTTTTTGTACAACTTCATAGAAATAGCTGTAACTTTTGATAGAAGACTCAGACAAACATGTTTATGGCCTTATCTTATAGAACTCAAGGTCTCCGTGCTGGGAAAACAGGTTTTGCAGCTGTTTGAGCTAAGATTTCCAAGTTATTCACATAATGAAAACCTATACTTTGTTTCGGTTGAGTTCCCCATTCAAATGCATGTAACAGTGAGAAACGCACTGTCTTGGCGAAAGAAAGCGTTTTTGTACAACTTCATAGAAATAGCTGTAACTTTTGATAGAAGACTCAGACAAACATGTTTATGGCCTTATATTATAGAACTCAAGGTCTCCGTGCTGGGAAAACAGGTTTTGCAGCTGTTTGAGCTAAGATTTCCAAGTTATTCACATAATGAAAACCTATACTTTGTTTCGGTCGAGTTCCCCATTCAAATGCATGTAACAGTGAGAAACGCACTGTCTTGGCGAAAGAAAGCGTTTTTGTACAACTTCATAGAAATAGCTGTAACTTTTGATAGAAGACTCGGATACACATGTTTATGGCTTTATCTTATAGAACTCAAGGTTCCCGTGCTGGGAAAACAGGTTTTGTAGCTGTTTGAGCTAAGATTTCCAAGTTATTCACATAATGAAAACCTATACTTTGTTTCGGTCGAGTTCCCCATTCAAATGCATGTAACAGTGAGAAATGCACTGTCTTGGCGAAAGAAAGCGTTTTTGTACAACTTCATAGAAATAGCTGTAACTTTTGATAGAAGACTCAGACAAACATGTTTATGGCCTTATCTTATAGAACTCAAGGTCTCCGTGCTGGGAAAACAGGTTTTGCAGCTGTTTGAGCTAAGATTTCCAAGTTATTCACATAATGAAAACCTATACTTTGTTTCGGTCGAGTTCCCCATTCAAATGCATGTAACAGTGAGAAACGCACTGTCTTGGCGAAAGAAAGCGTTTTTGTACAACTTCATAGAAATAGCTGTAACTTTTGATAGAAGACTCAGACAAACATGTTTATGGCTTTATCTTATAGAACTCAAGGTTCCCGTGCTGGGAAAACAGGTTTTGTAGCTGTTTGAGCTAAGATTTCCAAGTTATTCACATAATGAAAACCTATACTTTGTTTCGGTCGAGTTCCCCATTCAAATGCATGTAACAGTGAGAAACGCACTGTCTTGGCGAAAGAAAGCGTTTTTGTACAACTTCATATAAATAGCTGTAACTTTTGATAGAAGACTCAGACAAACATGTTTATGGCTTTATCTTATAGAACTCAAGGTCTCCGTGCTGGGAAAACAGGTTTTGCAGCTGTTTGAGCTAAGATTTCCAAGTTATTCACATAATGAAAACCTATACTTTGTTTCGGTCGAGTTCCCCATTCAAATGCATGTAACAGTGAGAAACGCACTGTCTTGGCGAAAGAAAGCGTTTTTGTACAACTTCATAGAAATAACTGTAACTTTTGATAGAAGACTCAGACAAACATGTTTATGGCCTTATATTATAGAACTCAAGGTCTCCGTGCTGGGAAAACAGGTTTTGCAGCTGTTTGAGCTAAGATTTCCAAGTTATTCACATAATGAAAACCTATACTTTGTTTCGGTCGAGTTCCCCATTCAAATGCATGTAACAGTGAGAAACGCACTGTCTTGGCGAAAGAAAGCGTTTTTGTACAACTTCATAGAAATAGCTGTAACTTTTGATAGAAGACTCGGATACACATGTTTATGGCTTTATCTTATAGGACTCAAGGTTCCCGTGCTGGGAAAACAGGTTTTGTAGCTGTTTGAGCTAAGATTTCCCAGTTATTCACATAATGAAAACCTATACTTTGTTTCGGTCGAGTTCCCCATTCAAATGCATGTAACAGTGAGAAATGCACTGTCTTGGCGAAAGAAAGCGTTTTTGTACAACTTCATAGAAATAGCTGTAACTTTTGATAGAAGACTCAGACAAACATGTTTATGGCCTTATCTTATAGAACTCAAGGTCTCCGTGCTGGGAAAACAGGTTTTGCAGCTGTTTGAGCTAAGATTTCCAAGTTATTCACATAATGAAAACCTATACTTTGTTTCGGTCGAGTTCCCCATTCAAATGCATGTAACAGTGAGAAACGCACTGTCTTGGCGAAAGAAAGCGTTTTTGTACAACTTCATAGAAATAGCTGTAACTTTTGATAGAAGACTCAGACAAACATGTTTATGGCCTTATCTTATAGAACTCAAGGTCTCCGTGCTGGGAAAACAGGTTTTGCAGCTGTTTGAGCTAAGATTTCCAAGTTATTCACATAATGAAAACCTATACTTTGTTTCGGTCGAGTTCCCCATTCAAATGCATGTAACAGTGAGAAACGCACTGTCTTGGCGAAAGAAAGCGTTTTTGTACAACTTCATAGAAATAGCTGTAACTTTTGATAGAAGACTCGGATACACATGTTTATGGCTTTATCTTATAGAACTCAAGGTTCCCGTGCTGGGAAAACAGGTTTTGCAGCTGTTTGAGCTAAGATTTTCAAGTTATTCACATAATGAAAACGTATACTTTGTTTCGGTCGAGTTCCCCATTCAAATGCATGTAACAGTGAGAAACGCACTGTCTTGGCGAAAGAAAGCGTTTTTGTACAACTTCATAGAAATAGCTGTAACTTTTGATAGAAGACTCGGATACACATATTTATGGCTTTATCTTATAGAACTCAAGGTTCCCGTGCTGGGAAAACAGGTTTTGTAGCTGTTTGAGCTAAGATTTCCAAGTTATTCACATAATGAAAACCTATACTTTGTTTCGGTCGAGTTCCCCATTCAAATGCATGTAACAGTGAGAAATGCACTGTCTTGGCGAAAGAAAGCGTTTTTGTACAACTTCATAGAAATAGCTGTAACTTTTGATAGAAGACTCAGACAAACATGTTTATGGCCTTATCTTATAGAACTCAAGGTCTCCGTGCTGGGAAAACAGGTTTTGCAGCTGTTTGAGCTAAGATTTCCAAGTTATTCACATAATGAAAACCTATACTTTGTTTCGGTCGAGTTCCCCATTCAAATGCATGTAACAGTGAGAAACGCACTGTCTTGGCGAAAGAAAGCGTTTTTGTACAACTTCATAGAAATAGCTGTAACTTTTGATAGAAGACTCAGACAAACATGTTTATGGCCTTATATTATAGAACTCAAGGTCTCCGTGCTGGGAAAACAGGTTTTGCAGCTGTTTGAGCTAAGATTTCCAAGTTATTCACATAATGAAAACCTATACTTTGTTTCGGTCGAGTTCCCCATTCAAATGCATGTAACAGTGAGAAACGCACTGTCTTGGCGAAAGAAAGCGTTTTTGTACAACTTCATAGAAATAGCTGTAACTTTTGATAGAAGACTCAGACAAACATGTTTATGGCCTTATATTATAGAACTCAAGGTCTCCGTGCTGGGAAAACAGGTTTTGCAGCTGTTTGAGCTAAGATTTCCAAGTTATTCACATAATGAAAACCTATACTTTGTTTCGGTCGAGTTCCCCATTCAAATGCATGTAACAGTGAGAAACGCACTGTCTTGGCGAAAGAAAGCGTTTTTGTACAACTTCATATGAATAGCTGTAACTTTTGATAGAAGACTCGGATACACATGTTTATGGCTTTATCTTATAGAACTCAAGGTTCCCGTGCTGGGAAAACAGGTTTTGCAGCTGTTTGAGCTAAGATTTCCAAGTTATTCACATAATGAAAACCTATACTTTGTTTCGGTCGAGTTCCCCATTCAAATGCATGTAACAGTGAGAAACGCACTGTCTTGGCGAAAGAAAGCGTTTTTGTACAACTTCATAGAAATAGCTGTAACTTTTGATAGAAGACTCAGACAAACATGTTTATGGCCTTATATTATAGAACTCAAGGTCTCCGTGCTGGGAAAACAGGTTTTGCAGCTGTTTGAGCTAAGATTTCCAAGTTATTCACATAATGAAAACCTATACTTTGTTTCGGTCGAGTTCCCCATTCAAATGCATGTAACAGTGAGAAACGCACTGTCTTGGCGAAAGAAAGCGTTTTTGTACAACTTCATAGAAATAGCTGTAACTTTTGATAGAAGACTCAGACAAACATGTTTATGGCCTTATATTATAGAACTCAAGGTCTCCGTGCTGGGAAAACAGGTTTTGCAGCTGTTTGAGCTAAGATTTCCAAGTTATTCACATAATGAAAACCTATACTTTGTTTCGGTCGAGTTCCCCATTCAAATGCATGTAACAGTGAGAAACGCACTGTCTTGGCGAAAGAAAGCGTTTTTGTACAACTTCATATGAATAGCTGTAACTTTTGATAGAAGACTCGGATACACATGTTTATGGCTTTATCTTATAGAACTCAAGGTTCCCGTGCTGGGAAAACAGGTTTTGCAGCTGTTTGAGCTAAGATTTCCAAGTTATTCACATAATGAAAACCTATACTTTGTTTCGGTCGAGTTCCCCATTCAAATGCATGTAACAGTGAGAAACGCACTGTCTTGGCGAAAGAAAGCGTTTTTGTACAACTTCATAGAAATAGCTGTAACTTTTGATAGAAGACTCAGACAAACATGTTTATGGCCTTATATTATAGAACTCAAGGTCTCCGTGCTGGGAAAACAGGTTTTGCAGCTGTTTGAGCTAAGATTTCCAAGTTATTCACATAATGAAAACCTATACTTTGTTTCGGTCGAGTTCCCCATTCAAATGCATGTAACAGTGAGAAACGCACTGTCTTGGCGAAAGAAAGCGTTTTTGTACAACTTCATAGAAATAGCTGTAACTTTTGATAGAAGACTCAGACAAACATGTTTATGGCCTTATATTATAGAACTCAAGGTCTCCGTGCTGGGAAAACAGGTTTTGCAGCTGTTTGAGCTAAGATTTCCAAGTTATTCACATAATGAAAACCTATACTTTGTTTCGGTCGAGTTCCCCATTCAAATGCATGTAACAGTGAGAAACGCACTGTCTTGGCGAAAGAAAGCGTTTTTGTACAACTTCATATGAATAGCTGTAACTTTTGATAGAAGACTCGGATACACATGTTTATGGCTTTATCTTATAGAACTCAAGGTTCCCGTGCTGGGAAAACAGGTTTTGCAGCTGTTTGAGCTAAGATTTCCAAGTTATTCACATAATGAAAACCTATACTTTGTTTCGGTCGAGTTCCCCATTCAAATGCATGTAACAGTGAGAAACGCACTGTCTTGGCGAAAGAAAGCGTTTTTGTACAACTTCATATAAATAGCTGTAACTTTTGATAGAAGACTCGGATACACATGTTTATGGCTTTATCTTATAGAACTCAAGGTTCCCGTGCTGGGAAAACAGGTTTTGTAGCTGTTTGAGCTAAGATTTCCAAGTTATTCACATAATGAAAACCTATACTTTGTTTCGGTCGAGTTCCCCATTCAAATGCATGTAACAGTGAGAAATGCACTGTCTTGGCGAAAGAAAGCGTTTTTGTACAACTTCATAGAAATAGCTGTAACTTTTGATAGAAGACTCAGACAAACATGTTTATGGCCTTATTTTATAGAACTCAAGGTCTCCGTGCTGGGAAAACAGGTTTTGCAGCTGTTTGAGCTAAGATTTCCAAGTTATTCACATAATGAAAACTTGTACTTTGTTTCGGTCGAGTTCCCCATTCAAATGCATGTAACAGTGAGAAACGCACTGTCTTGGCGAAAGAAAGCGTTTTTGTACAACTTCATAGAAATAGCTGTAACTTTTGATAGAAGACTCGGATACACATGTTTATGGCTTTATCTTATAGAACTCAAGGTTCCCGTGCTGGGAAAACAGGTTTTGTAGCTGTTTGAGCTAAGATTTCCAAGTTATTCACATAATGAAAACCTATACTTTGTTTCGGTCGAGTTCCCCATTCAAATGCATGTAACAGTGAGAAATGCACTGTCTTGGCGAAAGAAAGCGTTTTTGTACAACTTCATAGAAATAGCTGTAACTTTTGATAGAAGACTCAAACAAACATGTTTATGGCCTTATCTTATAGAACTCAAGGTCTCCGTGCTGGGAAAACAGGTTTTGCAGCTGTTTGAGCTAAGATTTCCAAGTTATTCACATAATGAAAACCTATACTTTGTTTCAGTCGAGTTCCCCATTCAAATGCATGTAACAGTGAGAAACGCACTGTCTTGGCGAAAGAAAGCGTTTTTGTACAACTTCATAGAAATAGCTGTAACTTTTGATAGAAGACTCAGACAAACATGTTTATGGCCTTATCTTATAGAACTCAAGGTCTCCATGCTGGGAAAACAGGTTTTGCAGCTGTTTGAGCTAAGATTTCCAAGTTATTCACATAATGAAAACCTATACTTTGTTTCGGTCGAGTTCCCCATTCAAATGCATGTAACAGTGAGAAACGCACTGTCTTGGCGAAAGAAAGCGTTTTTGTACAACTTCATATGAATAGCTGTAACTTTTGATAGAAGACTCGGATACACATGTTTATGGCTTTATCTTATAGAACTCAAGGTTCCCGTGCTGGGAAAACAGGTTTTGCAGCTGTTTGAGCTAAGATTTCCAAGTTATTCACATAATGAAAACCTATACTTTGTTTCGGTCGAGTTCCCCATTCAAATGCATGTAACAGTGAGAAACGCACTGTCTTGGCGAAAGAAAGCGTTTTTGTACAACTTCATAGAAATAGCTGTAACTTTTGATAGAAGACTCGGATACACATGTTTATGGCTTTATCTTATAGAACTCAAGGTTCCCGTGCTGGGAAAACAGGTTTTGCAGCTGTTTGAGCTAAGATTTCCAAGTTATTCACATAATGAAAACCTATACTTTGTTTCGGTCGAGTTCCCCATTCAAATGCATGTAACAGTGAGAAACGCACTGTCTTGGCGAAAGAAAGCGTTTTTGTACAACTTCATAGAAATAGCTGTAACTTTTGATAGAAGACTCGGATACACATGTTTATGGCTTTATCTTATAGAACTCAAGGTTCCCGTGCTGGGAAAACAGGTTTTGTAGCTGTTTGAGCTAAGATTTCCAAGTTATTCACATAATGAAAACCTATACTTTGTTTCGGTCGAGTTCCCCATTCAAATGCATGTAACAGTGAGAAACGCACTGTCTTGGCGAAAGAAAGCGTTTTTGTACAACTTCATATGAATAGCTGTAACTTTTGATAGAAGACTCGGATACACATGTTTATGGCTTTATCTTATAGAACTCAAGGTCTCCGTGCTGGGAAAACAGGTTTTGCAGCTGTTTGAGCTAAGATTTCCAAGTTATTCACATAATGAAAACCTATACTTTGTTTCGGTCGAGTTCCCCATTCAAATGCATGTAACAGTGAGAAATGCACTGTCTTGGCGAAAGAAAGCGTTTTTGTACAACTTCATAGAAATAGCTGTAACGTTTGATAGAAGACTCGGATACACATGTTTATGGCTTTATCTTATAGAACTCAAGGTTCCCGTGCTGGGAAAACAGGTTTTGCAGCTGTTTGAGCTAAGATTTCCAAGTTATTCACATAATGAAAACCTATACTTTGTTTCGGTCGAGTTCCCCATTCAAATGCATGTAACAGTGAGAAACGCACTGTCTTGGCGAAAGAAAGCGTTTTTGTACAACTTCATAGAAATAGCTGTAACTTTTGATAGAAGACTCAGACAAACATGTTTATGGCCTTATATTATAGAACTCAAGGTCTCCGTGCTGGGAAAACAGGTTTTGCAGCTGTTTGAGCTAAGATTTCCAAGTTATTCACATAATGAAAACCTATACTTTGTTTCGGTCGAGTTCCCCATTCAAATGCATGTAACAGTGAGAAATGCACTGTCTTGGCGAAAGAAAGCGTTTTTGTACAACTTCATAGAAATAGCTGTAACTTTTGATAGAAGACTCGGATACACATGTTTATGGCTTTATCTTATAGAACTCAAGGTTCCCGTGCTGGGAAAACAGGTTTTGTAGCTGTTTGAGCTAAGATTTCCAAGTTATTCACATAATGAAAACCTATACTTTGTTTCGGTCGAGTTCCCCATTCAAATGCATGTAACAGTGAGAAACGCACTGTCTTGGCGAAAGAAAGCGTTTTTGTACAACTTCATATAAATAGCTGTAACTTTTGATAGAAGACTCAGACAAACATGTTTATGGCCTTATCTTATAGAACTCAAGGTCTCCGTGCTGGGAAAACAGGTTTTGCAGCTGTTTGAGCTAAGATTTCCAAGTTATTCACATAATGAAAACCTATACTTTGTTTCGGTCGAGTTCCCCATTCAAATGCATGTAACAGTGAGAAACGCACTGTCTTGGCGAAAGAAAGCGTTTTTGTACAACTTCATATAAATAGCTGTAACTTTTGATAGAAGACTCAGACAAACATGTTTATGGCTTTATCTTATAGAACTCAAGGTCTCCGTGCTGGGAAAACAGGTTTTGCAGCTGTTTGAGCTAAGATTTCCAAGTTATTCACATAATGAAAACCTATACTTTGTTTCGGTCGAGTTCCCCATTCAAATGCATGTAACAGTGAGAAACGCACTGTCTTGGCGAAAGAAAGCGTTTTTGTACAACTTCATAGAAATAGCTGTAACTTTTGATAGAAGACTCAGACAAACATGTTTATGGCCTTATATTATAGAACTCAAGGTCTCCGTGCTGGGAAAACAGGTTTTGCAGCTGTTTGAGCTAAGATTTCCAAGTTATTCACATAATGAAAACCTATACTTTGTTTCGGTCGAGTTCCCCATTCAAATGCATGTAACAGTGAGAAACGCACTGTCTTGGCGAAAGAAAGCGTTTTTGTACAACTTCATAGAAATAGCTGTAACTTTTGATAGAAGACTCGGATACACATGTTTATGGCTTTATCTTATAGAACTCAAGGTTCCGTGCTGGGAAAACAGGTTTTGTAGCTGTTTGAGCTAAGATTTCCAAGTTATTCACATAATGAAAACCTATACTTTGTTTCGGTCGAGTTCCCCATTCAAATGCATGTAACAGTGAGAAACGCACTGTCTTGGCGAAAGAAAGCGTTTTTGTACAACTTCATAGAAATAGCTGTAACTTTTGATAGAAGACTCGGATACACATGTTTATGGCTTTATCTTATAGAACTCAAGGTTCCCGTGCTGGGAAAACAGGTTTTGTAGCTGTTTGAGCTAAGATTTCCAAGTTATTCACATAATGAAAACCTATACTTTGTTTCGGTCGAGTTCCCCATTCAAATGCATGTAACAGTGAGAAACGCACTGTCTTGGCGAAAGAAAGCGTTTTTGTACAACTTCATATGAATAGCTGTAACTTTTGATAGAAGACTCGGATACACATGTTTATGGCTTTATCTTATAGAACTCAAGGTCTCCGTGCTGGGAAAACAGGTTTTGCAGCTGTTTGAGCTAAGATTTCCAAGTTATTCACATAATGAAAACCTATACTTTGTTTCGGTCGAGTTCCCCATTCAAATGCATGTAACAGTGAGAAATGCACTGTCTTGGCGAAAGAAAGCGTTTTTGTACAACTTCATAGAAATAGCTGTAACTTTTGATAGAAGACTCAGACAAACATGTTTATGGCCTTATTTTATAGAACTCAAGGTCTCCGTGCTGGGAAAACAGGTTTTGCAGCTGTTTGAGCTAAGATTTCCAAGTTATTCACATAATGAAAACTTGTACTTTGTTTCGGTCGAGTTCCCCATTCAAATGCATGTAACAGTGAGAAACGCACTGTCTTGGCGAAAGAAAGCGTTTTTGTACAACTTCATAGAAATAGCTGTAACTTTTGATAGAAGACTCGGATACACATGTTTATGGCTTTATCTTATAGAACTCAAGGTTCCCGTGCTGGGAAAACAGGTTTTGTAGCTGTTTGAGCTAAGATTTCCAAGTTATTCACATAATGAAAACCTATACTTTGTTTCGGTCGAGTTCCCCATTCAAATGCATGTAACAGTGAGAAATGCACTGTCTTGGCGAAAGAAAGCGTTTTTGTACAACTTCATAGAAATAGCTGTAACTTTTGATAGAAGACTCAGACAAACATGTTTATGGCCTTATCTTATAGAACTCAAGGTCTCCGTGCTGGGAAAACAGGTTTTGCAGCTGTTTGAGCTAAGATTTCCAAGTTATTCACATAATGAAAACCTATACTTTGTTTCGGTCGAGTTCCCCATTCAAATGCATGTAACAGTGAGAAACGCACTGTCTTGGCGAAAGAAAGCGTTTTTGTACAACTTCATAGAAATAGCTGTAACTTTTGATAGAAGACTCAGACAAACATGTTTATGGCCTTATCTTATAGAACTCAAGGTCTCCATGCTGGGAAAACAGGTTTTGCAGCTGTTTGAGCTAAGATTTCCAAGTTATTCACATAATGAAAACCTATACTTTGTTTCGGTCGAGTTCCCCATTCAAATGCATGTAACAGTGAGAAACGCACTGTCTTGGCGAAAGAAAGCGTTTTTGTACAACTTCATATGAATAGCTGTAACTTTTGATAGAAGACTCGGATACACATGTTTATGGCTTTATCTTATAGAACTCAAGGTTCCCGTGCTGGGAAAACAGGTTTTGCAGCTGTTTGAGCTAAGATTTCCAAGTTATTCACATAATGAAAACCTATACTTTGTTTCGGTCGAGTTCCCCATTCAAATGCATGTAACAGTGAGAAACGCACTGTCTTGGCGAAAGAAAGCGTTTTTGTACAACTTCATAGAAATAGCTGTAACTTTTGATAGAAGACTCGGATACACATGTTTATGGCTTTATCTTATAGAACTCAAGGTTCCCGTGCTGGGAAAACAGGTTTTGTAGCTGTTTGAGCTAAGATTTCCAAGTTATTCACATAATGAAAACCTATACTTTGTTTCGGTCGAGTTCCCCATTCAAATGCATGTAACAGTGAGAAACGCACTGTCTTGGCGAAAGAAAGCGTTTTTGTACAACTTCATAGAAATAGCTGTAACTTTTGATAGAAGACTCAGACAAACATGTTTATGGCCTTATCTTATAGAACTCAAGGTCTCCGTGCTGGGAAAACAGGTTTTGCAGCTGTTTGAGCTAAGATTTCCAAGTTATTCACATAATGAAAACCTATACTTTGTTTCGGTCGAGTTCCCCATTCAAATGCATGTAACAGTGAGAAACGCACTGTCTTGGCGAAAGAAAGCGTTTTTGTACAACTTCATAGAAATAGCTGTAACTTTTGATAGAAGACTCGGATACACATGTTTATGGCTTTATCTTATAGAACTCAAGGTTCCCGTGCTGGGAAAACAGGTTTTGTAGCTGTTTGAGCTAAGATTTCCAAGTTATTCACATAATGAAAACCTATACTTTGTTTCGGTCGAGTTCCCCATTCAAATGCATGTAACAGTGAGAAACGCACTGTCTTGGCGAAAGAAAGCGTTTTTGTACAACTTCATAGAAATAGCTGTAACTTTTGATAGAAGACTCAGACAAACACGTTTATGGCCTTATCTTATAGAACTCAAGGTCTCCGTGCTGGGAAAACAGGTTTTGCAGCTGTTTGAGCTAAGATTTCCAAGTTATTCACATAATGAAAACCTATACTTTGTTTCGGTCGAGTTCCCCATTCAAATGCATGTAACAGTGAGAAACGCACTGTCTTGGCGAAAGAAAGCGTTTTTGTACAACTTCATAGAAATAGCTGTAACTTTTGATAGAAGACTCGGATACACATGTTTATGGCTTTATCTTATAGAACTCAAGGTTCCCGTGCTGGGAAAACAGGTTTTGTAGCTGTTTGAGCTAAGATTTCCAAGTTATTCACATAATGAAAACCTATACTTTGTTTCGGTCGAGTTCCCCATTCAAATGCATGTAACAGTGAGAAACGCACTGTCTTGGCGAAAGAAAGCGTTTTTGTACAACTTCATATGAATAGCTGTAACTTTTGATAGAAGACTCGGATACACATGTTTATGGCTTTATCTTATAGAACTCAAGGTCTCCGTGCTGGGAAAACAGGTTTTGCAGCTGTTTGAGCTAAGATTTCCAAGTTATTCACATAATGAAAACCTATACTTTGTTTCGGTCGAGTTCCCCATTCAAATGCATGTAACAGTGAGAAATGCACTGTCTTGGCGAAAGAAAGCGTTTTTGTACAACTTCATAGAAATAGCTGTAACTTTTGATAGAAGACTCGGATACACATGTTTATGGCTTTATCTTATAGAACTCAAGGTTCCCGTGCTGGGAAAACAGGTTTTGCAGCTGTTTGAGCTAAGATTTCCAAGTTATTCACATAATGAAAACCTATACTTTGTTTCGGTCGAGTTCCCCATTCAAATGCATGTAACAGTGAGAAATGCACTGTCTTGGCGAAAGAAAGCGTTTTTGTACAACTTCATATAAATAGCTGTAACTTTTGATAGAAGACTCAGACAAACATGTTTATGGCCTTATCTTATAGAACTCAAGGTCTCCGTGCTGGGAAAACAGGTTTTGCAGCTGTTTGAGCTAAGATTTCCAAGTTATTCACATAATGAAAACCTATACTTTGTTTCGGTCGAGTTCCCCATTCAAATGCATGTAACAGTGAGAAACGCACTGTCTTGGCGAAAGAAAGCGTTTTTGTACAACTTCATAGAAATAGCTGTAACTTTTGATAGAAGACTCAGACAAACATGTTTATGGCTTTATCTTATAGAACTCAAGGTTCCCGTGCTGGGAAAACAGGTTTTGTAGCTGTTTGAGCTAAGATTTCCAAGTTATTCACATAATGAAAACCTATACTTTGTTTCGGTCGAGTTCCCCATTCAAATGCATGTAACAGTGAGAAACGCACTGTCTTGGCGAAAGAAAGCGTTTTTGTACAACTTCATATAAATAGCTGTAACTTTTGATAGAAGACTCAGACAAACATGTTTCTGGCTTTATCTTATAGAACTCAAGGTCTCCGTGCTGGGAAAACAGGTTTTGCAGCTGTTTGAGCTAAGATTTCCAAGTTATTCACATAATGAAAACCTATACTTTGTTTCGGTCGAGTTCCCCATTCAAATGCATGTAACAGTGAGAAACGCACTGTCTTGGCGAAAGAAAGCGTTTTTGTACAACTTCATAGAAATAGCTGTAACTTTTGATAGAAGACTCAGACAAACATGTTTATGGCCTTATATTATAGAACTCAAGGTCTCCGTGCTGGGAAAACAGGTTTTGCAGCTGTTTGAGCTAAGATTTCCAAGTTATTCACATAATGAAAACCTATACTTTGTTTCGGTCGAGTTCCCCATTCAAATGCATGTAACAGTGAGAAACGCACTGTCTTGGCGAAAGAAAGCGTTTTTGTACAACTTCATATGAATAGCTGTAACTTTTGATAGAAGACTCGGATACACATGTTTATGGCTTTATCTTATAGAACTCAAGGTTCCCGTGCTGGGAAAACAGGTTTTGCAGCTGTTTGAGCTAAGATTTCCAAGTTATTCACATAATGAAAACCTATACTTTGTTTCGGTCGAGTTCCCCATTCAAATGCATGTAACAGTGAGAAACGCACTGTCTTGGCGAAAGAAAGCGTTTTTGTACAACTTCATATGAATAGCTGTAACTTTTGATAGAAGACTCGGATACACATGTTTATGGCTTTATCTTATAGAACTCAAGGTTCCCGTGCTGGGAAAACCGGTTTTGCAGCTGTTTGAGCTAAGATTTCCAAGTTATTCACATAATGAAAACCTATACTTTGTTTCGGTCGAGTTCCCCATTCAAATGCATGTAACAGTGAGAAACGCACTGTCTTGGCGAAAGAAAGCGTTTTTGTACAACTTCATATAAATAGCTGTAACTTTTGATAGAAGACTCGGATACACATGTTTATGGCTTTATCTTATAGAACTCAAGGTTCCCGTGCTGGGAAAACAGGTTTTGTAGCTGTTTGAGCTAAGATTTCCAAGTTATTCACATAATGAAAACCTATACTTTGTTTCGGTCGAGTTCCCCATTCAAATGCATGTAACAGTGAGAAATGCACTGTCTTGGCGAAAGAAAGCGTTTTTGTACAACTTCATAGAAATAGCTGTAACTTTTGATAGAAGACTCAGACAAACATGTTTATGGCCTTATCTTATAGAACTCAAGGTCTCCGTGCTGGGAAAACAGGTTTTGCAGCTGTTTGAGCTAAGATTTCCAAGTTATTCACATAATGAAAACCTATACTTTGTTTCGGTCGAGTTCCCCATTCAAATGCATGTAACAGTGAGAAACGCACTGTCTTGGCGAAAGAAAGCGTTTTTGTACAACTTCATAGAAATAGCTGTAACTTTTGATAGAAGACTCGGATACACATGTTTATGGCTTTATCTTATAGAACTCAAGGTTCCCGTGCTGGGAAAACAGGTTTTGTAGCTGTTTGAGCTAAGATTTCCAAGTTATTCACATAATGAAAACCTATACTTTGTTTCGGTCGAGTTCCCCATTCAAATGCATGTAACAGTGAGAAACGCACTGTCTTGGCGAAAGAAAGCGTTTTTGTACAACTTCATATGAATAGCTGTAACTTTTGATAGAAGACTCGGATACACATGTTTATGGCTTTATCTTATAGAACTCAAGGTCTCCGTGCTGGGAAAACAGGTTTTGCAGCTGTTTGAGCTAAGATTTCCAAGTTATTCACATAATGAAAACCTATACTTTGTTTCGGTCGAGTTCCCCATTCAAATGCATGTAACAGTGAGAAATGCACTGTCTTGGCGAAAGAAAGCGTTTTTGTACAACTTCATAGAAATAGCTGTAACTTTTGATAGAAGACTCGGATACACATGTTTATGGCTTTATCTTATAGAACTCAAGGTTCCCGTGCTGGGAAAACAGGTTTTGCAGCTGTTTGAGCTAAGATTTCCAAGTTATTCACATAATGAAAACCTATACTTTGTTTCGGTCGAGTTCCCCATTCAAATGCATGTAACAGTGAGAAACGCACTGTCTTGGCGAAAGAAAGCGTTTTTGTACAACTTCATAGAAATAGCTGTAACTTTTGATAGAAGACTCAGACAAACATGTTTATGGCCTTATATTATAGAACTCAAGGTTCCCGTGCTGGGCAAACAGGTTTTGCAGCTGTTTGAGCTAAGATTTCCAAGTTATTCACATAATGAAAACCTATACTTTGTTTCGGTCGAGTTCCCCATTCAAATGCATGTAACAGTGAGAAATGCACTGTCTTGGCGAAAGAAAGCGTTTTTGTACAACTTCATAGAAATAGCTGTAACTTTTGATAGAAGACTCGGATACACATGTTTATGGCTTTATCTTATAGAACTCAAGGTTCCCGTGCTGGGAAAACAGGTTTTGCAGCTGTTTGAGCTAAGATTTCCAAGTTATTCACATAATGAAAACCTATACTTTGTTTCGGTCGAGTTCCCCATTCAAATGCATGTAACAGTGAGAAACGCACTGTCTTGGCGAAAGAAAGCGTTTTTGTACAACTTCATAGAAATAGCTGTAACTTTTGATAGAAGACTCGGATACACATGTTTATGGCTTTATCTTATAGAACTCAAGGTTCCCGTGCTGGGCAAACAGGTTTTGCAGCTGTTTGAGCTAAGATTTCCAAGTTATTCACATAATGAAAACCTATACTTTGTTTCGGTCGAGTTCCCCATTCAAATGCATGTAACAGTGAGGAACGCACTGTCTTGGCGAAAGAAAGCGTTTTTGTACAACTTCATAGAAATAGCTGTAACTTTTGATAGAAGACTCGGATACACATGTTTATGGCTTTATCTTATAGAACTCAAGGTTCCCGTGCTGGGCAAACAGGTTTTGCAGCTGTTTGAGCTAAGATTTCCAAGTTATTCACATAATGAAAACCTATACTTTGTTTCGGTCGAGTTCCCCATTCAAATGCATGTAACAGTGAGAAACGCACTGTCTTGGCGAAAGAAAGCGTTTTTGTACAACTTCATAGAAATAGCTGTAACTTTTGATAGAAGACTCGGATACACATGTTTATGGCTTTATCTTATAGAACTCAAGGTTCCCGTGCTGGGCAAACAGGTTTTGCAGCTGTTTGAGCTAAGATTTCCAAGTTATTCACATAATGAAAACCTATACTTTGTTTCGGTCGAGTTCCCCATTCAAATGCATGTAACAGTGAGAAACGCACTGTCTTGGCGAAAGAAAGCGTTTTTGTACAACTTCATAGAAATAGCTGTAACTTTTGATAGAAGACTCGGATACACATGTTTATGGCTTTATCTTATAGAACTCAAGGTTCCCGTGCTGGGCAAACAGGTTTTGCAGCTGTTTGAGCTAAGATTTCCAAGTTATTCACATAATGAAAACCTATACTTTGTTTCGGTCGAGTTCCCCATTCAAATGCATGTAACAGTGAGAAACGCACTGTCTTGGCGAAAGAAAGCGTTTTTGTACAACTTCATAGAAATAGCTGTAACTTTTGATAGAAGACTCAGACAAACATGTTTATGGCCTTATATTATAGAACTCAAGGTCTCCGTGCTGGGAAAACAGGTTTTGCAGCTGTTTGAGCTAAGATTTCCAAGTTATTCACATAATGAAAACCTATACTTTGTTTCGGTCGAGTTCCCCATTCAAATGCATGTAACAGTGAGAAATGCACTGTCTTGGCGAAAGAAAGCGTTTTTGTACAACTTCATAGAAATAGCTGTAACTTTTGATAGAAGACTCGGATACACATGTTTATGGCTTTATCTTATAGAACTCAAGGTTCCCGTGCTGGGAAAACAGGTTTTGTAGCTGTTTGAGCTAAGATTTCCAAGTTATTCACATAATGAAAACCTATACTTTGTTTCGGTCGAGTTCCCCATTCAAATGCATGTAACAGTGAGAAACGCACTGTCTTGGCGAAAGAAAGCGTTTTTGTACAACTTCATATGAATAGCTGTAACTTTTGATAGAAGACTCGGATACACATGTTTATGGCTTTATCTTATAGAACTCAAGGTTCCCGTGCTGGGAAAACAGGTTTTGCAGCTGTTTGAGCTAAGATTTCCAAGTTATTCACATAATGAAAACCTATACTTTGTTTCGGTCGAGTTCCCCATTCAAATGCATGTAACAGTGAGAAACGCACTGTCTTGGCGAAAGAAAGCGTTTTTGTACAACTTCATATAAATAGCTGTAACTTTTGATAGAAGACTCGGATACACATGTTTATGGCTTTATCTTATAGAACTCAAGGTTCCCGTGCTGGGAAAACAGGTTTTGTAGCTGTTTGAGCTAAGATTTCCAAGTTATTCACATAATGAAAACCTATACTTTGTTTCGGTCGAGTTCCCCATTCAAATGCATGTAACAGTGAGAAATGCACTGTCTTGGCGAAAGAAAGCGTTTTTGTACAACTTCATAGAAATAGCTGTAACTTTTGATAGAAGACTCAGACAAACATGTTTATGGCCTTATCTTATAGAACTCAAGGTCTCCGTGCTGGGAAAACAGGTTTTGCAGCTGTTTGAGCTAAGATTTCCAAGTTATTCACATAATGAAAACGTATACTTTGTTTCGGTCGAGTTCCCCATTCAAATGCATGTAACAGTGAGAAACGCACTGTCTTGGCGAAAGAAAGCGTTTTTGTACAACTTCATATAAATAGCTGTAACTTTTGATAGAAGACTCGGATACACATGTTTATGGCTTTATCTTATAGAACTCAAGGTTCCGTGCTGGGAAAACAGGTTTTGTAGCTGTTTGAGCTAAGATTTCCAAGTTATTCACATAATGAAAACCTATACTTTGTTTCGGTCGAGTTCCCCATTCAAATGCATGTAACAGTGAGAAACGCACTGTCTTGGCGAAAGAAAGCGTTTTTGTACAACTTCATAGAAATAGCTGTAACTTTTGATAGAAGACTCGGATACACATGTTTATGGCTTTATCTTATAGAACTCAAGGTTCCCGTGCTGGGAAAACAGGTTTTGTAGCTGTTTGAGCTAAGATTTCCAAGTTATTCACATAATGAAAACCTATACTTTGTTTCGGTCGAGTTCCCCATTCAAATGCATGTAACAGTGAGAAACGCACTGTCTTGGCGAAAGAAAGCGTTTTTGTACAACTTCATATGAATAGCTGTAACTTTTGATAGAAGACTCGGATACACATGTTTATGGCTTTATCTTATAGAACTCAAGGTCTCCGTGCTGGGAAAACAGGTTTTGCAGCTGTTTGAGCTAAGATTTCCAAGTTATTCACATAATGAAAACCTATACTTTGTTTCGGTCGAGTTCCCCATTCAAATGCATGTAACAGTGAGAAACGCACTGTCTTGGCGAAAGAAAGCGTTTTTGTACAACTTCATAGAAATAGCTGTAACTTTTGATAGAAGACTCAGACAAACATGTTTATGGCCTTATATTATAGAACTCAAGGTTCCCGTGCTGGGCAAACAGGTTTTGCAGCTGTTTGAGCTAAGATTTCCAAGTTATTCACATAATGAAAACCTATACTTTGTTTCGGTCGAGTTCCCCATTCAAATGCATGTAACAGTGAGAAACGCACTGTCTTGGCGAAAGAAAGCGTTTTTGTACAACTTCATATGAATAGCTGTAACTTTTGATAGAAGACTCGGATACACATGTTTATGGCTTTATCTTATAGAACTCAAGGTTCCCGTGCTGGGAAAACAGGTTTTGCAGCTGTTTGAGCTAAGATTTCCAAGTTATTCACATAATGAAAACGTATACTTTGTTTCGGTCGAGTTCCCCATTCAAATGCATGTAACAGTGAGAAACGCACTGTCTTGGCGAAAGAAAGCGTTTTTGTACAACTTCATAGAAATAGCTGTAACTTTTGATAGAAGACTCAGACAAACATGTTTATGGCCTTATATTATAGAACTCAAGGTCTCCGTGCTGGGAAAACAGGTTTTGCAGCTGTTTGAGCTAAGATTTCCAAGTTATTCACATAATGAAAACCTATACTTTGTTTCGGTCGAGTTCCCCATTCAAATGCATGTAACAGTGAGAAATGCACTGTCTTGGCGAAAGAAAGCGTTTTTGTACAACTTCATAGAAATAGCTGTAACTTTTGATAGAAGACTCGGATACACATGTTTATGGCTTTATCTTATAGAACTCAAGGTTCCCGTGCTGGGAAAACAGGTTTTGCAGCTGTTTGAGCTAAGATTTTCAAGTTATTCACATAATGAAAACGTATACTTTGTTTCGGTCGAGTTCCCCATTCAAATGCATGTAACAGTGAGAAACGCACTGTCTTGGCGAAAGAAAGCGTTTTTGTACAACTTCATAGAAATAGCTGTAACTTTTGATAGAAGACTCAGACAAACATGTTTATGGCCTTATATTATAGAACTCAAGGTCTCCGTGCTGGGAAAACAGGTTTTGCAGCTGTTTGAGCTAAGATTTCCAAGTTATTCACATAATGAAAACCTATACTTTGTTTCGGTCGAGTTCCCCATTCAAATGCATGTAACAGTGAGAAACGCACTGTCTTGGCGAAAGAAAGCGTTTTTGTACAACTTCATAGAAATAGCTGTAACTTTTGATAGAAGACTCGGATACACATGTTTATGGCTTTATCTTATAGAACTCAAGGTTCCCGTGCTGGGAAAACAGGTTTTGTAGCTGTTTGAGCTAAGATTTCCAAGTTATTCACATAATGAAAACCTATACTTTGTTTCGGTCGAGTTCCCCATTCAAATGCATGTAACAGTGAGAAACGCACTGTCTTGGCGAAAGAAAGCGTTTTTGTACAACTTCATATGAATAGCTGTAACTTTTGATAGAAGACTCGGATACACATGTTTATGGCTTTATCTTATAGAACTCAAGGTTCCCGTGCTGGGAAAACAGGTTTTGCAGCTGTTTGAGCTAAGATTTCCAAGTTATTCACATAATGAAAACCTATACTTTGTTTCGGTCGAGTTCCCCATTCAAATGCATGTAACAGTGAGAAACGCACTGTCTTGACGAAAGAAAGCGTTTTTGTACAACTTCATATAAATAGCTGTAACTTTTGATAGAAGACTCGGATACACATGTTTATGGCTTTATCTTATAGAACTCAAGGTTCCCGTGCTGGGAAAACAGGTTTTGTAGCTGTTTGAGCTAAGATTTCCAAGTTATTCACATAATGAAAACCTATACTTTGTTTCGGTCGAGTTCCCCATTCAAATGCATGTAACAGTGAGAAATGCACTGTCTTGGCGAAAGAAAGCGTTTTTGTACAACTTCATAGAAATAGCTGTAACTTTTGATAGAAGACTCAGACAAACATGTTTATGGCCTTATCTTATAGAACTCAAGGTTCCCGTGCTGGGAAAACAGGTTTTGCAGCTGTTTGAGCTAAGATTTCCAAGTTATTCACATAATGAAAACCTATACTTTGTTTCGGTCGAGTTCCCCATTCAAATGCATGTAACAGTGAGAAACGCACTGTCTTGGCGAAAGAAAGCGTTTTTGTACAACTTCATATAAATAGCTGTAACTTTTGATAGAAGACTCGGATACACATGTTTATGGCTTTATCTTATAGAACTCAAGGTTCCCGTGCTGGGAAAACAGGTTTTGTAGCTGTTTGAGCTAAGATTTCCAAGTTATTCACATAATGAAAACCTATACTTTGTTTCGGTCGAGTTCCCCATTCAAATGCATGTAACAGTGAGAAATGCACTGTCTTGGCGAAAGAAAGCGTTTTTGTACAACTTCATAGAAATAGCTGTAACTTTTGATAGAAGACTCAGACAAACATGTTTATGGCCTTATCTTATAGAACTCAAGGTCTCCGTGCTGGGAAAACAGGTTTTGCAGCTGTTTGAGCTAAGATTTCCAAGTTATTCACATAATGAAAACGTATACTTTGTTTCGGTCGAGTTCCCCATTCAAATGCATGTAACAGTGAGAAACGCACTGTCTTGGCGAAAGAAAGCGTTTTTGTACAACTTCATATAAATAGCTGTAACTTTTGATAGAAGACTCGGATACACATGTTTATGGCTTTATCTTATAGAACTCAAGGTTCCGTGCTGGGAAAACAGGTTTTGTAGCTGTTTGAGCTAAGATTTCCAAGTTATTCACATAATGAAAACCTATACTTTGTTTCGGTCGAGTTCCCCATTCAAATGCATGTAACAGTGAGAAACGCACTGTCTTGGCGAAAGAAAGCGTTTTTGTACAACTTCATAGAAATAGCTGTAACTTTTGATAGAAGACTCGGATACACATGTTTATGGCTTTATCTTATAGAACTCAAGGTTCCCGTGCTGGGAAAACAGGTTTTGTAGCTGTTTGAGCTAAGATTTCCAAGTTATTCACATAATGAAAACCTATACTTTGTTTCGGTCGAGTTCCCCATTCAAATGCATGTAACAGTGAGAAACGCACTGTCTTGGCGAAAGAAAGCGTTTTTGTACAACTTCATATGAATAGCTGTAACTTTTGATAGAAGACTCGGATACACATGTTTATGGCTTTATCTTATAGAACTCAAGGTCTCCGTGCTGGGAAAACAGGTTTTGCAGCTGTTTGAGCTAAGATTTCCAAGTTATTCACATAATGAAAACCTATACTTTGTTTCGGTCGAGTTCCCCATTCAAATGCATGTAACAGTGAGAAATGCACTGTCTTGGCGAAAGAAAGCGTTTTTGTACAACTTCATAGAAATAGCTGTAACTTTTGATAGAAGACTCGGATACACATGTTTATGGCTTTATCTTATAGAACTCAAGGTTCCCGTGCTGGGAAAACAGGTTTTGCAGCTGTTTGAGCTAAGATTTCCAAGTTATTCACATAATGAAAACCTATACTTTGTTTCGGTCGAGTTCCCCATTCAAATGCATGTAACAGTGAGAAACGCACTGTCTTGGCGAAAGAAAGCGTTTTTGTACAACTTCATAGAAATAGCTGTAACTTTTGATAGAAGACTCAGACAAACATGTTTATGGCCTTATATTATAGAACTCAAGGTTCCCGTGCTGGGCAAACAGGTTTTGCAGCTGTTTGAGCTAAGATTTCCAAGTTATTCACATAATGAAAACCTATACTTTGTTTCGGTCGAGTTCCCCATTCAAATGCATGTAACAGTGAGAAACGCACTGTCTTGGCGAAAGAAAGCGTTTTTGTACAACTTCATATGAATAGCTGTAACTTTTGATAGAAGACTCGGATACACATGTTTATGGCTTTATCTTATAGAACTCAAGGTTCCCGTGCTGGGAAAACAGGTTTTGCAGCTGTTTGAGCTAAGATTTCCAAGTTATTCACATAATGAAAACGTATACTTTGTTTCGGTCGAGTTCCCCATTCAAATGCATGTAACAGTGAGAAACGCACTGTCTTGGCGAAAGAAAGCGTTTTTGTACAACTTCATAGAAATAGCTGTAACTTTTGATAGAAGACTCAGACAAACATGTTTATGGCCTTATATTATAGAACTCAAGGTCTCCGTGCTGGGAAAACAGGTTTTGCAGCTGTTTGAGCTAAGATTTCCAAGTTATTCACATAATGAAAACCTATACTTTGTTTCGGTCGAGTTCCCCATTCAAATGCATGTAACAGTGAGAAATGCACTGTCTTGGCGAAAGAAAGCGTTTTTGTACAACTTCATAGAAATAGCTGTAACTTTTGATAGAAGACTCAGACAAACATGTTTATGGCCTTATATTATAGAACTCAAGGTTCCCGTGCTGGGCAAACAGGTTTTGCAGCTGTTTGAGCTAAGATTTCCAAGTTATTCACATAATGAAAACCTATACTTTGTTTCGGTCGAGTTCCCCATTCAAATGCATGTAACAGTGAGAAACGCACTGTCTTGGCGAAAGAAAGCGTTTTTGTACAACTTCATATGAATAGCTGTAACTTTTGATAGAAGACTCGGATACACATGTTTATGGCTTTATCTTATAGAACTCAAGGTTCCCGTGCTGGGAAAACAGGTTTTGCAGCTGTTTGAGCTAAGATTTCCAAGTTATTCACATAATGAAAACGTATACTTTGTTTCGGTCGAGTTCCCCATTCAAATGCATGTAACAGTGAGAAACGCACTGTCTTGGCGAAAGAAAGCGTTTTTGTACAACTTCATAGAAATAGCTGTAACTTTTGATAGAAGACTCAGACAAACATGTTTATGGCCTTATATTATAGAACTCAAGGTCTCCGTGCTGGGAAAACAGGTTTTGCAGCTGTTTGAGCTAAGATTTCCAAGTTATTCACATAATGAAAACCTATACTTTGTTTCGGTCGAGTTCCCCATTCAAATGCATGTAACAGTGAGAAATGCACTGTCTTGGCGAAAGAAAGCGTTTTTGTACAACTTCATAGAAATAGCTGTAACTTTTGATAGAAGACTCAGACAAACATGTTTATGGCCTTATCTTATAGAACTCAAGGTCTCCGTGCTGGGAAAACAGGTTTTGCAGCTGTTTGAGCTAAGATTTCCAAGTTATTCACATAATGAAAACGTATACTTTGTTTCGGTCGAGTTCCCCATTCAAATGCATGTAACAGTGAGAAACGCACTGTCTTGGCGAAAGAAAGCGTTTTTGTACAACTTCATATAAATAGCTGTAACTTTTGATAGAAGACTCGGATACACATGTTTATGGCTTTATCTTATAGAACTCAAGGTTCCGTGCTGGGAAAACAGGTTTTGTAGCTGTTTGAGCTAAGATTTCCAAGTTATTCACATAATGAAAACCTATACTTTGTTTCGGTCGAGTTCCCCATTCAAATGCATGTAACAGTGAGAAACGCACTGTCTTGGCGAAAGAAAGCGTTTTTGTACAACTTCATAGAAATAGCTGTAACTTTTGATAGAAGACTCGGATACACATGTTTATGGCTTTATCTTATAGAACTCAAGGTTCCCGTGCTGGGAAAACAGGTTTTGTAGCTGTTTGAGCTAAGATTTCCAAGTTATTCACATAATGAAAACCTATACTTTGTTTCGGTCGAGTTCCCCATTCAAATGCATGTAACAGTGAGAAACGCACTGTCTTGGCGAAAGAAAGCGTTTTTGTACAACTTCATATGAATAGCTGTAACTTTTGATAGAAGACTCGGATACACATGTTTATGGCTTTATCTTATAGAACTCAAGGTCTCCGTGCTGGGAAAACAGGTTTTGCAGCTGTTTGAGCTAAGATTTCCAAGTTATTCACATAATGAAAACCTATACTTTGTTTCGGTCGAGTTCCCCATTCAAATGCATGTAACAGTGAGAAATGCACTGTCTTGGCGAAAGAAAGCGTTTTTGTACAACTTCATAGAAATAGCTGTAACTTTTGATAGAAGACTCGGATACACATGTTTATGGCTTTATCTTATAGAACTCAAGGTTCCCGTGCTGGGAAAACAGGTTTTGCAGCTGTTTGAGCTAAGATTTCCAAGTTATTCACATAATGAAAACCTATACTTTGTTTCGGTCGAGTTCCCCATTCAAATGCATGTAACAGTGAGAAACGCACTGTCTTGGCGAAAGAAAGCGTTTTTGTACAACTTCATAGAAATAGCTGTAACTTTTGATAGAAGACTCAGACAAACATGTTTATGGCCTTATATTATAGAACTCAAGGTTCCCGTGCTGGGCAAACAGGTTTTGCAGCTGTTTGAGCTAAGATTTCCAAGTTATTCACATAATGAAAACCTATACTTTGTTTCGGTCGAGTTCCCCATTCAAATGCATGTAACAGTGAGAAACGCACTGTCTTGGCGAAAGAAAGCGTTTTTGTACAACTTCATATGAATAGCTGTAACTTTTGATAGAAGACTCGGATACACATGTTTATGGCTTTATCTTATAGAACTCAAGGTTCCCGTGCTGGGAAAACAGGTTTTGCAGCTGTTTGAGCTAAGATTTCCAAGTTATTCACATAATGAAAACGTATACTTTGTTTCGGTCGAGTTCCCCATTCAAATGCATGTAACAGTGAGAAACGCACTGTCTTGGCGAAAGAAAGCGTTTTTGTACAACTTCATAGAAATAGCTGTAACTTTTGATAGAAGACTCAGACAAACATGTTTATGGCCTTATATTATAGAACTCAAGGTCTCCGTGCTGGGAAAACAGGTTTTGCAGCTGTTTGAGCTAAGATTTCCAAGTTATTCACATAATGAAAACCTATACTTTGTTTCGGTCGAGTTCCCCATTCAAATGCATGTAACAGTGAGAAATGCACTGTCTTGGCGAAAGAAAGCGTTTTTGTACAACTTCATATAAATAGCTGTAACTTTTGATAGAAGACTCAGACAAACATGTTTATGGCTTTATCTTATAGAACTCAAGGTCTCCGTGCTGGGAAAACAGGTTTTGCAGCTGTTTGAGCTAAGATTTCCAAGTTATTCACATAATGAAAACCTATACTTTGTTTCGGTCGAGTTCCCCATTCAAATGCATGTAACAGTGAGAAACGCACTGTCTTGGCGAAAGAAAGCGTTTTTGTACAACTTCATAGAAATAGCTGTAACTTTTGATAGAAGACTCAGACAAACATGTTTATGGCCTTATATTATAGAACTCAAGGTCTCCGTGCTGGGAAAACAGGTTTTGCAGCTGTTTGAGCTAAGATTTCCAAGTTATTCACATAATGAAAACCTATACTTTGTTTCGGTCGAGTTCCCCATTCAAATGCATGTAACAGTGAGAAACGCACTGTCTTGGCGAAAGAAAGCGTTTTTGTACAACTTCATATAAATAGCTGTAACTTTTGATAGAAGACTCGGATACACATGTTTATGGCTTTATCTTATAGAACTCAAGGTTCCCGTGCTGGGAAAACAGGTTTTGTAGCTGTTTGAGCTAAGATTTCCAAGTTATTCACATAATGAAAACGTATACTTTGTTTCGGTCGAGTTCCCCATTCAAATGCATGTAACAGTGAGAAACGCACTGTCTTGGCGAAAGAAAGCGTTTTTGTACAACTTCATAGAAATAGCTGTAACTTTTGATAGAAGACTCGGATACACATGTTTATGGCTTTATCTTATAGAACTCAAGGTTCCCGTGCTGGGAAAACAGGTTTTGCAGCTGTTTGAGCTAAGATTTTCAAGTTATTCACATAATGAAAACGTATACTTTGTTTCGGTCGAGTTCCCCATTCAAATGCATGTAACAGTGAGAAACGCACTGTCTTGGCGAAAGAAAGCGTTTTTGTACAACTTCATAGAAATAGCTGTAACTTTTGATAGAAGACTCAGACAAACATGTTTATGGCCTTATATTATAGAACTCAAGGTCTCCGTGCTGGGAAAACAGGTTTTGCAGCTGTTTGAGCTAAGATTTCCAAGTTATTCACATAATGAAAACCTATACTTTGTTTCGGTCGAGTTCCCCATTCAAATGCATGTAACAGTGAGAAACGCACTGTCTTGGCGAAAGAAAGCGTTTTTGTACAACTTCATAGAAATAGCTGTAACTTTTGATAGAAGACTCGGATACACATGTTTATGGCTTTATCTTATAGAACTCAAGGTTCCCGTGCTGGGAAAACAGGTTTTGTAGCTGTTTGAGCTAAGATTTCCAAGTTATTCACATAATGAAAACCTATACTTTGTTTCGGTCGAGTTCCCCATTCAAATGCATGTAACAGTGAGAAACGCACTGTCTTGGCGAAAGAAAGCGTTTTTGTACAACTTCATATGAATAGCTGTAACTTTTGATAGAAGACTCGGATACACATGTTTATGGCTTTATCTTATAGAACTCAAGGTTCCCGTGCTGGGAAAACAGGTTTTGCAGCTGTTTGAGCTAAGATTTCCAAGTTATTCACATAATGAAAACCTATACTTTGTTTCGGTCGAGTTCCCCATTCAAATGCATGTAACAGTGAGAAACGCACTGTCTTGGCGAAAGAAAGCGTTTTTGTACAACTTCATATAAATAGCTGTAACTTTTGATAGAAGACTCGGATACACATGTTTATGGCTTTATCTTATAGAACTCAAGGTTCCCGTGCTGGGAAAACAGGTTTTGTAGCTGTTTGAGCTAAGATTTCCAAGTTATTCACATAATGAAAACCTATACTTTGTTTCGGTCGAGTTCCCCATTCAAATGCATGTAACAGTGAGAAATGCACTGTCTTGGCGAAAGAAAGCGTTTTTGTACAACTTCATAGAAATAGCTGTAACTTTTGATAGAAGACTCAGACAAACATGTTTATGGCCTTATCTTATAGAACTCAAGGTCTCCGTGCTGGGAAAACAGGTTTTGCAGCTGTTTGAGCTAAGATTTCCAAGTTATTCACATAATGAAAACCTATACTTTGTTTCGGTCGAGTTCCCCATTCAAATGCATGTAACAGTGAGAAACGCACTGTCTTGGCGAAAGAAAGCGTTTTTGTACAACTTCATAGAAATAGCTGTAACTTTTGATAGAAGACTCAGACAAACATGTTTATGGCTTTATCTTATAGAACTCAAGGTTCCCGTGCTGGGAAAACAGGTTTTGTAGCTGTTTGAGCTAAGATTTCCAAGTTATTCACATAATGAAAACCTATACTTTGTTTCGGTCGAGTTCCCCATTCAAATGCATGTAACAGTGAGAAACGCACTGTCTTGGCGAAAGAAAGCGTTTTTGTACAACTTCATATAAATAGCTGTAACTTTTGATAGAAGACTCAGACAAACATGTTTATGGCTTTATCTTATAGAACTCAAGGTCTCCGTGCTGGGAAAACAGGTTTTGCAGCTGTTTGAGCTAAGATTTCCAAGTTATTCACATAATGAAAACCTATACTTTGTTTCGGTCGAGTTCCCCATTCAAATGCATGTAACAGTGAGAAACGCACTGTCTTGGCGAAAGAAAGCGTTTTTGTACAACTTCATAGAAATAGCTGTAACTTTTGATAGAAGACTCAGACAAACATGTTTATGGCCTTATATTATAGAACTCAAGGTCTCCGTGCTGGGAAAACAGGTTTTGCAGCTGTTTGAGCTAAGATTTCCAAGTTATTCACATAATGAAAACCTATACTTTGTTTCGGTCGAGTTCCCCATTCAAATGCATGTAACAGTGAGAAACGCACTGTCTTGGCGAAAGAAAGCGTTTTTGTACAACTTCATATAAATAGCTGTAACTTTTGATAGAAGACTCGGATACACATGTTTATGGCTTTATCTTATAGAACTCAAGGTTCCCGTGCTGGGAAAACAGGTTTTGTAGCTGTTTGAGCTAAGATTTCCAAGTTATTCACATAATGAAAACCTATACTTTGTTTCGGTCGAGTTCCCCATTCAAATGCATGTAACAGTGAGAAATGCACTGTCTTGGCGAAAGAAAGCGTTTTTGTACAACTTCATATAAATAGCTGTAACTTTTGATAGAAGACTCGGAAACACATGTTTATGGCTTTATCTTATAGAACTCAAGGTTCCCGTGCTGGGAAAACAGGTTTTGTAGCTGTTTGAGCTAAGATTTCCAAGTTATTCACATAATGAAAACCTATACTTTGTTTCGGTCGAGTTCCCCATTCAAATGCATGTAACAGTGAGAAATGCACTGTCTTGGCGAAAGAAAGCGTTTTTGTACAACTTCATAGAAATAGCTGTAACTTTTGATAGAAGACTCAGACAAACATGTTTATGGCCTTATCTTATAGAACTCAAGGTCTCCGTGCTGGGAAAACAGGTTTTGCAGCTGTTTGAGCTAAGATTTCCAAGTTATTCACATAATGAAAACCTATACTTTGTTTCGGTCGAGTTCCCCATTCAAATGCATGTAACAGTGAGAAACGCACTGTCTTGGCGAAAGAAAGCGTTTTTGTACAACTTCATAGAAATAGCTGTAACTTTTGATAGAAGACTCAGACAAACATGTTTATGGCTTTATCTTATAGAACTCAAGGTTCCCGTGCTGGGAAAACAGGTTTTGTAGCTGTTTGAGCTAAGATTTCCAAGTTATTCACATAATGAAAACCTATACTTTGTTTCGGTCGAGTTCCCCATTCAAATGCATGTAACAGTGAGAAACGCACTGTCTTGGCGAAAGAAAGCGTTTTTGTACAACTTCATATAAATAGCTGTAACTTTTGATAGAAGACTCAGACAAACATGTTTATGGCTTTATCTTATAGAACTCAAGGTCTCCGTGCTGGGAAAACAGGTTTTGCAGCTGTTTGAGCTAAGATTTCCAAGTTATTCACATAATGAAAACCTATACTTTGTTTCGGTCGAGTTCCCCATTCAAATGCATGTAACAGTGAGAAACGCACTGTCTTGGCGAAAGAAAGCGTTTTTGTACAACTTCATAGAAATAGCTGTAACTTTTGATAGAAGACTCAGACAAACATGTTTATGGCCTTATATTATAGAACTCAAGGTCTCCGTGCTGGGAAAACAGGTTTTGCAGCTGTTTGAGCTAAGATTTCCAAGTTATTCACATAATGAAAACCTATACTTTGTTTCGGTCGAGTTCCCCATTCAAATGCATGTAACAGTGAGAAACGCACTGTCTTGGCGAAAGAAAGCGTTTTTGTACAACTTCATATAAATAGCTGTAACTTTTGATAGAAGACTCGGATACACATGTTTATGGCTTTATCTTATAGAACTCAAGGTTCCCGTGCTGGGAAAACAGGTTTTGTAGCTGTTTGAGCTAAGATTTCCAAGTTATTCACATAATGAAAACCTATACTTTGTTTCGGTCGAGTTCCCCATTCAAATGCATGTAACAGTGAGAAATGCACTGTCTTGGCGAAAGAAAGCGTTTTTGTACAACTTCATAGAAATAGCTGTAACTTTTGATAGAAGACTCAGACAAACATGTTTATGGCCTTATCTTATAGAACTCAAGGTCTCCGTGCTGGGAAAACAGGTTTTGCAGCTGTTTGAGCTAAGATTTCCAAGTTATTCACATAATGAAAACCTATACTTTGTTTCGGTCGAGTTCCCCATTCAAATGCATGTAACAGTGAGAAACGCACTGTCTTGGCGAAAGAAAGCGTTTTTGTACAACTTCATAGAAATAGCTGTAACTTTTGATAGAAGACTCAGACAAACATGTTTATGGCTTTATCTTATAGAACTCAAGGTCTCCGTGCTGGGAAAACAGGTTTTGCAGCTGTTTGAGCTAAGATTTCCAAGTTATTCACATAATGAAAACCTATACTTTGTTTCGGTCGAGTTCCCCATTCAAATGCATGTAACAGTGAGAAACGCACTGTCTTGGCGAAAGAAAGCGTTTTTGTACAACTTCATAGAAATAGCTGTAACTTTTGATAGAAGACTCAGACAAACATGTTTATGGCCTTATATTATAGAACTCAAGGTCTCCGTGCTGGGAAAACAGGTTTTGCAGCTGTTTGAGCTAAGATTTCCAAGTTATTCACATAATGAAAACCTATACTTTGTTTCGGTCGAGTTCCCCATTCAAATGCATGTAACAGTGAGAAATGCACTGTCTTGGCGAAAGAAAGCGTTTTTGTACAACTTCATAGAAATAGCTGTAACTTTTGATAGAAGACTCGGATACACATGTTTATGGCTTTATCTTATAGAACTCAAGGTTCCCGTGCTGGGAAAACAGGTTTTGCAGCTGTTTGAGCTAAGATTTCCAAGTTATTCACATAATGAAAACCTATACTTTGTTTCGGTCGAGTTCCCCATTCAAATGCATGTAACAGTGAGAAACGCACTGTCTTGGCGAAAGAAAGCGTTTTTGTACAACTTCATATGAATAGCTGTAACTTTTGATAGAAGACTCGGATACACATGTTTATGGCTTTATCTTATAGAACTCAAGGTTCCCGTGCTGGGAAAACAGGTTTTGCAGCTGTTTGAGCTAAGATTTCCAAGTTATTCACATAATGAAAACCTATACTTTGTTTCGGTCGAGTTCCCCATTCAAATGCATGTAACAGTGAGAAATGCACTGTCTTGGCGAAAGAAAGCGTTTTTGTACAACTTCATAGAAATAGCTGTAACTTTTGATAGAAGACTCAGACAAACATGTTTATGGCCTTATCTTATAGAACTCAAGGTCTCCGTGCTGGGAAAACAGGTTTTGCAGCTGTTTGAGCTAAGATTTCCAAGTTATTCACATAATGAAAACCTATACTTTGTTTCGGTCGAGTTCCCCATTCAAATGCATGTAACAGTGAGAAACGCACTGTCTTGGCGAAAGAAAGCGTTTTTGTACAACTTCATAGAAATAGCTGTAACTTTTGATAGAAGACTCGGATACACATGTTTATGGCTTTATCTTATAGAACTCAAGGTTGCGTGCTGGGAAAACAGGTTTTGTAGCTGTTTGAGCTAAGATTTCCAAGTTATTCACATAATGAAAACCTATACTTTGTTTCGGTCGAGTTCCCCATTCAAATGCATGTAACAGTGAGAAACGCACTGTCTTGGCGAAAGAAAGCGTTTTTGTACAACTTCATATGAATAGCTGTAACTTTTGATAGAAGACTCGGATACACATGTTTATGGCTTTATCTTATAGAACTCAAGGTTCCCGTGCTGGGAAAACAGGTTTTGCAGCTGTTTGAGCTAAGATTTCCAAGTTATTCACATAATGAAAACCTATACTTTGTTTCGGTCGAGTTCCCCATTCAAATGCATGTAACAGTGAGAAATGCACTGTCTTGGCGAAAGAAAGCGTTTTTGTACAACTTCATAGAAATAGCTGTAACTTTTGATAGAAGACTCAGACAAACATGTTTATGGCCTTATCTTATAGAACTCAAGGTCTCCGTGCTGGGAAAACAGGTTTTGCAGCTGTTTGAGCTAAGATTTCCAAGTTATTCACATAATGAAAACCTATACTTTGTTTCGGTCGAGTTCCCCATTCAAATGCATGTAACAGTGAGAAACGCACTGTCTTGGCGAAAGAAAGCGTTTTTGTACAACTTCATAGAAATAGCTGTAACTTTTGATAGAAGACTCAGACAAACATGTTTATGGCCTTATCTTATAGAACTCAAGGTCTCCGTGCTGGGAAAACAGGTTTTGCAGCTGTTTGAGCTAAGATTTCCAAGTTATTCACATAATGAAAACCTATACTTTGTTTCGGTCGAGTTCCCCATTCAAATGCATGTAACAGTGAGAAACGCACTGTCTTGGCGAAAGAAAGCGTTTTTGTACAACTTCATAGAAATAGCTGTAACTTTTGATAGAAGACTCAGACAAACATGTTTATGGCTTTATCTTATAGAACTCAAGGTTCCCGTGCTGGGAAAACAGGTTTTGTAGCTGTTTGAGCTAAGATTTCCAAGTTATTCACATAATGAAAACCTATACTTTGTTTCGGTCGAGTTCCCCATTCAAATGCATGTAACAGTGAGAAACGCACTGTCTTGGCGAAAGAAAGCGTTTTTGTACAACTTCATATAAATAGCTGTAACTTTTGATAGAAGACTCAGACAAACATGTTTATGGCTTTATCTTATAGAACTCAAGGTCTCCGTGCTGGGAAAACAGGTTTTGCAGCTGTTTGAGCTAAGATTTCCAAGTTATTCACATAATGAAAACCTATACTTTGTTTCGGTCGAGTTCCCCATTCAAATGCATGTAACAGTGAGAAACGCACTGTCTTGGCGAAAGAAAGCGTTTTTGTACAACTTCATAGAAATAGCTGTAACTTTTGATAGAAGACTCAGACAAACATGTTTATGGCCTTATATTATAGAACTCAAGGTCTCCGTGCTGGGAAAACAGGTTTTGCAGCTGTTTGAGCTAAGATTTCCAAGTTATTCACATAATGAAAACCTATACTTTGTTTCGGTCGAGTTCCCCATTCAAATGCATGTAACAGTGAGAAATGCACTGTCTTGGCGAAAGAAAGCGTTTTTGTACAACTTCATAGAAATAGCTGTAACTTTTGATAGAAGACTCGGATACACATGTTTATGGCTTTATCTTATAGAACTCAAGGTTCCCGTGCTGGGAAAACAGGTTTTGTAGCTGTTTGAGCTAAGATTTCCAAGTTATTCACATAATGAAAACCTATACTTTGTTTCGGTCGAGTTCCCCATTCAAATGCATGTAACAGTGAGAAATGCACTGTCTTGGCGAAAGAAAGCGTTTTTGTACAACTTCATAGAAATAGCTGTAACTTTTGATAGAAGACTCAGACAAACATGTTTATGGCCTTATCTTATAGAACTCAAGGTCTCCGTGCTGGGAAAACAGGTTTTGCAGCTGTTTGAGCTAAGATTTCCAAGTTATTCACATAATGAAAACCTATACTTTGTTTCGGTCGAGTTCCCCATTCAAATGCATGTAACAGTGAGAAACGCACTGTCTTGGCGAAAGAAAGCGTTTTTGTACAACTTCATAGAAATAGCTGTAACTTTTGATAGAAGACTCAGACAAACATGTTTATGGCCTTATCTTATAGAACTCAAGGTCTCCGTGCTGGGAAAACAGGTTTTGCAGCTGTTTGAGCTAAGATTTCCAAGTTATTCACATAATGAAAACCTATACTTTGTTTCGGTCGAGTTCCCCATTCAAATGCATGTAACAGTGAGAAATGCACTGTCTTGGCGAAAGAAAGCGTTTTTGTACAACTTCATAGAAATAGCTGTAACTTTTGATAGAAGACTCGGATACACATGTTTATGGCTTTATCTTATAGAACTCAAGGTTCCCGTGCTGGGAAAACAGGTTTTGCAGCTGTTTGAGCTAAGATTTCCAAGTTATTCACATAATGAAAACCTATACTTTGTTTCGGTCGAGTTCCCCATTCAAATGCATGTAACAGTGAGAAACGCACTGTCTTGGCGAAAGAAAGCGTTTTTGTACAACTTCATAGAAATAGCTGTAACTTTTGATAGAAGACTCAGACAAACATGTTTATGGCCTTATCTTATAGAACTCAAGGTCTCCGTGCTGGGAAAACAGGTTTTGCAGTTGTTTGAGCTAAGATTTCCAAGTTATTCACATAATGAAAACCTATACTTTGTTTCGGTCGAGTTCCCCATTCAAATGCATGTAACAGTGAGAAATGCACTGTCTTGGCGAAAGAAAGCGTTTTTGTACAACTTCATAGAAATAGCTGTAACTTTTGATAGAAGACTCAGACAAACATGTTTATGGCCTTATCTTATAGAACTCAAGGTCTCCGTGCTGGGAAAACAGGTTTTGCAGCTGTTTGAGCTAAGATTTCCAAGTTATTCACATAATGAAAACCTATACTTTGTTTCGGTCGAGTTCCCCATTCAAATGCATGTAACAGTGAGAAACGCACTGTCTTGGCGAAAGAAAGCGTTTTTGTACAACTTCATATAAATAGCTGTAACTTTTGATAGAAGACTCAGACAAACATGTTTATGGCCTTATATTATAGAACTCAAGGTCTCCGTGCTGGGAAAACAGGTTTTGCAGCTGTTTGAGCTAAGATTTCCAAGTTATTCACATAATGAAAACCTATACTTTGTTTCGGTCGAGTTCCCCATTCAAATGCATGTAACAGTGAGAAACGCACTGTCTTGGCGAAAGAAAGCGTTTTTGTACAACTTCATAGAAATAGCTGTAACTTTTGATAGAAGACTCGGATACACATGTTTATGGCTTTATCTTATAGAACTCAAGGTTCCCGTGCTGGGAAAACAGGTTTTGTAGCTGTTTGAGCTAAGATTTCCAAGTTATTCACATAATGAAAACCTATACTTTGTTTCGGTCGAGTTCCCCATTCAAATGCATGTAACAGTGAGAAACGCACTGTCTTGGCGAAAGAAAGCGTTTTTGTACAACTTCATATGAATAGCTGTAACTTTTGATAGAAGACTCGGATACACATGTTTATGGCTTTATCTTATAGAACTCAAGGTTCCCGTGCTGGGAAAACAGGTTTTGCAGCTGTTTGAGCTAAGATTTCCAAGTTATTCACATAATGAAAACCTATACTTTGTTTCGGTCGAGTTCCCCATTCAAATGCATGTAACAGTGAGAAATGCACTGTCTTGGCGAAAGAAAGCGTTTTTGTACAACTTCATAGAAATAGCTGTAACTTTTGATAGAAGACTCAGACAAACATGTTTATGGCCTTATCTTATAGAACTCAAGGTCTCCGTGCTGGGAAAACAGGTTTTGCAGCTGTTTGAGCTAAGATTTCCAAGTTATTCACATAATGAAAACCTATACTTTGTTTCGGTCGAGTTCCCCATTCAAATGCATGTAACAGTGAGAAACGCACTGTCTTGGCGAAAGAAAGCGTTTTTGTACAACTTCATAGAAATAGCTGTAACTTTTGATAGAAGACTCAGACAAACATGTTTATGGCCTTATCTTATAGAACTCAAGGTCTCCGTGCTGGGAAAACAGGTTTTGCAGCTGTTTGAGCTAAGATTTCCAAGTTATTCACATAATGAAAACCTATACTTTGTTTCGGTCGAGTTCCCCATTCAAATGCATGTAACAGTGAGAAATGCACTGTCTTGGCGAAAGAAAGCGTTTTTGTACAACTTCATAGAAATAGCTGTAACTTTTGATAGAAGACTCGGATACACATGTTTATGGCTTTATCTTATAGAACTCAAGGTTCCCGTGCTGGGAAAACAGGTTTTGCAGCTGTTTGAGCTAAGATTTCCAAGTTATTCACATAATGAAAACCTATACTTTGTTTCGGTCGAGTTCCCCATTCAAATGCATGTAACAGTGAGAAACGCACTGTCTTGGCGAAAGAAAGCGTTTTTGTACAACTTCATAGAAATAGCTGTAACTTTTGATAGAAGACTCAGACAAACATGTTTATGGCCTTATCTTATAGAACTCAAGGTCTCCGTGCTGGGAAAACAGGTTTTGCAGTTGTTTGAGCTAAGATTTCCAAGTTATTCACATAATGAAAACCTATACTTTGTTTCGGTCGAGTTCCCCATTCAAATGCATGTAACAGTGAGAAATGCACTGTCTTGGCGAAAGAAAGCGTTTTTGTACAACTTCATAGAAATAGCTGTAACTTTTGATAGAAGACTCGGATACACATGTTTATGGCTTTATCTTATAGAACTCAAGGTTCCCGTGCTGGGAAAACAGGTTTTGTAGCTGTTTGAGCTAAGATTTCCAAGTTATTCACATAATGAAAACCTATACTTTGTTTCGGTCGAGTTCCCCATTCAAATGCATGTAACAGTGAGAAATGCACTGTCTTGGCGAAAGAAAGCGTTTTTGTACAACTTCATAGAAATAGCTGTAACTTTTGATAGAAGACTCAGACAAACATGTTTATGGCCTTATCTTATAGAACTCAAGGTCTCCGTGCTGGGAAAACAGGTTTTGCAGCTGTTTGAGCTAAGATTTCCAAGTTATTCACATAATGAAAACCTATACTTTGTTTCGGTCGAGTTCCCCATTCAAATGCATGTAACAGTGAGAAACGCACTGTCTTGGCGAAAGAAAGCGTTTTTGTACAACTTCATATAAATAGCTGTAACTTTTGATAGAAGACTCAGACAAACATGTTTATGGCCTTATATTATAGAACTCAAGGTCTCCGTGCTGGGAAAACAGGTTTTGCAGCTGTTTGAGCTAAGATTTCCAAGTTATTCACATAATGAAAACCTATACTTTGTTTCGGTCGAGTTCCCCATTCAAATGCATGTAACAGTGAGAAACGCACTGTCTTGGCGAAAGAAAGCGTTTTTGTACAACTTCATAGAAATAGCTGTAACTTTTGATAGAAGACTCGGATACACATGTTTATGGCTTTATCTTATAGAACTCAAGGTTCCCGTGCTGGGAAAACAGGTTTTGTAGCTGTTTGAGCTAAGATTTCCAAGTTATTCACATAATGAAAACCTATACTTTGTTTCGGTCGAGTTCCCCATTCAAATGCATGTAACAGTGAGAAACGCACTGTCTTGGCGAAAGAAAGCGTTTTTGTACAACTTCATATGAATAGCTGTAACTTTTGATAGAAGACTCGGATACACATGTTTATGGCTTTATCTTATAGAACTCAAGGTTCCCGTGCTGGGAAAACAGGTTTTGCAGCTGTTTGAGCTAAGATTTCCAAGTTATTCACATAATGAAAACCTATACTTTGTTTCGGTCGAGTTCCCCATTCAAATGCATGTAACAGTGAGAAATGCACTGTCTTGGCGAAAGAAAGCGTTTTTGTACAACTTCATAGAAATAGCTGTAACTTTTGATAGAAGACTCAGACAAACATGTTTATGGCCTTATCTTATAGAACTCAAGGTCTCCGTGCTGGGAAAACAGGTTTTGCAGCTGTTTGAGCTAAGATTTCCAAGTTATTCACATAATGAAAACCTATACTTTGTTTCGGTCAAGTTCCCCATTCAAATGCATGTAACAGTGAGAAACGCACTGTCTTGGCGAAAGAAAGCGTTTTTGTACAACTTCATAGAAATAGCTGTAACTTTTGATAGAAGACTCGGATACACATGTTTATGGCTTTATCTTATAGAACTCAAGGTTCCCGTGCTGGGAAAACAGGTTTTGCAGCTGTTTGAGCTAAGATTTCCAAGTTATTCACATAATGAAAACCTATACTTTGTTTCGGTCGAGTTCCCCATTCAAATGCATGTAACAGTGAGAAACGCACTGTCTTGGCGAAAGAAAGCGTTTTTGTACAACTTCATAGAAATAGCTGTAACTTTTGATAGAAGACTCGGATACACATGTTTATGGCTTTATCTTATAGAACTCAAGGTTCCCGTGCTGGGAAAACAGGTTTTGTAGCTGTTTGAGCTAAGATTTCCAAGTTATTCACATAATGAAAACCTATACTTTGTTTCGGTCGAGTTCCCCATTCAAATGCATGTAACAGTGAGAAACGCACTGTCTTGGCGAAAGAAAGCGTTTTTGTACAACTTCATATGAATAGCTGTAACTTTTGATAGAAGACTCGGATACACATGTTTATGGCTTTATCTTATAGAACTCAAGGTTCCCGTGCTGGGAAAACAGGTTTTGCAGCTGTTTGAGCTAAGATTTCCAAGTTATTCACATAATGAAAACCTATACTTTGTTTCGGTCGAGTTCCCCATTCAAATGCATGTAACAGTGAGAAATGCACTGTCTTGGCGAAAGAAAGCGTTTTTGTACAACTTCATAGAAATAGCTGTAACTTTTGATAGAAGACTCAGACAAACATGTTTATGGCCTTATCTTATAGAACTCAAGGTCTCCGTGCTGGGAAAACAGGTTTTGCAGCTGTTTGAGCTAAGATTTCCAAGTTATTCACATAATGAAAACCTATACTTTGTTTCGGTCGAGTTCCCCATTCAAATGCATGTAACAGTGAGAAACGCACTGTCTTGGCGAAAGAAAGCGTTTTTGTACAACTTCATAGAAATAGCTGTAACTTTTGATAGAAGACTCGGATACACATGTTTATGGCTTTATCTTATAGAACTCAAGGTTGCGTGCTGGGAAAACAGGTTTTGTAGCTGTTTGAGCTAAGATTTCCAAGTTATTCACATAATGAAAACCTATACTTTGTTTCGGTCGAGTTCCCCATTCAAATGCATGTAACAGTGAGAAACGCACTGTCTTGGCGAAAGAAAGCGTTTTTGTACAACTTCATATGAATAGCTGTAACTTTTGATAGAAGACTCGGATACACATGTTTATGGCTTTATCTTATAGAACTCAAGGTTCCCGTGCTGGGAAAACAGGTTTTGCAGCTGTTTGAGCTAAGATTTCCAAGTTATTCACATAATGAAAACCTATACTTTGTTTCGGTCGAGTTCCCCATTCAAATGCATGTAACAGTGAGAAACGCACTGTCTTGGCGAAAGAAAGCGTTTTTGTACAACTTCATATAAATAGCTGTAACTTTTGATAGAAGACTCGGATACACATGTTTATGGCTTTATCTTATAGAACTCAAGGTTCCCGTGCTGGGAAAACAGGTTTTGCAGCTGTTTGAGCTAAGATTTCCAAGTTATTCACATAATGAAAACCTATACTTTGTTTCGGTCGAGTTCCCCATTCAAATGCATGTAACAGTGAGAAATGCACTGTCTTGGCGAAAGAAAGCGTTTTTGTACAACTTCATAGAAATAGCTGTAACTTTTGATAGAAGACTCAGACAAACATGTTTATGGCCTTATCTTACAGAACTCAAGGTCTCCGTGCTGGGAAAACAGGTTTTGCAGCTGTTTGAGCTAAGATTTCCAAGTTATTCACATAATGAAAACCTATACTTTGTTTCGGTCGAGTTCCCCATTCAAATGCATGTAACAGTGAGAAACGCACTGTCTTGGCGAAAGAAAGCGTTTTTGTACAACTTCATAGAAATAGCTGTAACTTTTGATAGAAGACTCAGACAAACATGTTTATGGCCTTATCTTATAGAACTCAAGGTCTCCGTGCTGGGAAAACAGGTTTTGCAGCTGTTTGAGCTAAGATTTCCAAGTTATTCACATAATGAAAACCTATACTTTGTTTCGGTCGAGTTCCCCATTCAAATGCATGTAACAGTGAGAAACGCACTGTCTTGGCGAAAGAAAGCGTTTTTGTACAACTTCATAGAAATAGCTGTAACTTTTGATAGAAGACTCAGACAAACATGTTTATGGCTTTATCTTATAGAACTCAAGGTTCCCGTGCTGGGAAAACAGGTTTTGCAGCTGTTTGAGCTAAGATTTCCAAGTTATTCACATAATGAAAACCTATACTTTGTTTCGGTCGAGTTCCCCATTCAAATGCATGTAACAGTGAGAAACGCACTGTCTTGGCGAAAGAAAGCGTTTTTGTACAACTTCATAGAAATAGCTGTAACTTTTGATAGAAGACTCAGACAAACATGTTTATGGCCTTATCTTATAGAACTCAAGGTCTCCGTGCTGGGAAAACAGGTTTTGCAGCTGTTTGAGCTAAGATTTCCAAGTTATTCACATAATGAAAACCTATACTTTGTTTCGGTCGAGTTCCCCATTCAAATGCATGTAACAGTGAGAAATGCACTGTCTTGGCGAAAGAAAGCGTTTTTGTACAACTTCATAGAAATAGCTGTAACTTTTGATAGAAGACTCAGACAAACATGTTTATGGCCTTATCTTATAGAACTCAAGGTCTCCGTGCTGGGAAAACAGGTTTTGCAGCTGTTTGAGCTAAGATTTCCAAGTTATTCACATAATGAAAACCTATACTTTGTTTCGGTCGAGTTCCCCATTCAAATGCATGTAACAGTGAGAAACGCACTGTCTTGGCGAAAGAAAGCGTTTTTGTACAACTTCATAGAAATAGCTGTAACTTTTGATAGAAGACTCAGACAAACATGTTTATGGCCTTATCTTATAGAACTCAAGGTCTCCGTGCTGGGAAAACAGGTTTTGCAGCTGTTTGAGCTAAGATTTCCAAGTTATTCACATAATGAAAACCTATACTTTGTTTCGGTCGAGTTCCCCATTCAAATGCATGTAACAGTGAGAAATGCACTGTCTTGGCGAAAGAAAGCGTTTTTGTACAACTTCATAGAAATAGCTGTAACTTTTGATAGAAGACTCGGATACACATGTTTATGGCTTTATCTTATAGAACTCAAGGTTCCCGTGCTGGGAAAACAGGTTTTGCAGCTGTTTGAGCTAAGATTTCCAAGTTATTCACATAATGAAAACCTATACTTTGTTTCGGTCGAGTTCCCCATTCAAATGCATGTAACAGTGAGAAACGCACTGTCTTGGCGAAAGAAAGCGTTTTTGTACAACTTCATAGAAATAGCTGTAACTTTTGATAGAAGACTCAGACAAACATGTTTATGGCCTTATCTTATAGAACTCAAGGTCTCCGTGCTGGGAAAACAGGTTTTGCAGTTGTTTGAGCTAAGATTTCCAAGTTATTCACATAATGAAAACCTATACTTTGTTTCGGTCGAGTTCCCCATTCAAATGCATGTAACAGTGAGAAATGCACTGTCTTGGCGAAAGAAAGCGTTTTTGTACAACTTCATAGAAATAGCTGTAACTTTTGATAGAAGACTCGGATACACATGTTTATGGCTTTATCTTATAGAACTCAAGGTTCCCGTGCTGGGAAAACAGGTTTTGTAGCTGTTTGAGCTAAGATTTCCAAGTTATTCACATAATGAAAACCTATACTTTGTTTCGGTCGAGTTCCCCATTCAAATGCATGTAACAGTGAGAAATGCACTGTCTTGGCGAAAGAAAGCGTTTTTGTACAACTTCATAGAAATAGCTGTAACTTTTGATAGAAGACTCAGACAAACATGTTTATGGCCTTATCTTATAGAACTCAAGGTCTCCGTGCTGGGAAAACAGGTTTTGCAGCTGTTTGAGCTAAGATTTCCAAGTTATTCACATAATGAAAACCTATACTTTGTTTCGGTCGAGTTCCCCATTCAAATGCATGTAACAGTGAGAAACGCACTGTCTTGGCGAAAGAAAGCGTTTTTGTACAACTTCATAGAAATAGCTGTAACTTTTGATAGAAGACTCAGACAAACATGTTTATGGCCTTATATTATAGAACTCAAGGTCTCCGTGCTGGGAAAACAGGTTTTGCAGCTGTTTGAGCTAAGATTTCCAAGTTATTCACATAATGAAAACCTATACTTTGTTTCGGTCGAGTTCCCCATTCAAATGCATGTAACAGTGAGAAACGCACTGTCTTGGCGAAAGAAAGCGTTTTTGTACAACTTCATAGAAATAGCTGTAACTTTTGATAGAAGACTCGGATACACATGTTTATGGCTTTATCTTATAGAACTCAAGGTTCCCGTGCTGGGAAAACAGGTTTTGTAGCTGTTTGAGCTAAGATTTCCAAGTTATTCACATAATGAAAACCTATACTTTGTTTCGGTCGAGTTCCCCATTCAAATGCATGTAACAGTGAGAAACGCACTGTCTTGGCGAAAGAAAGCGTTTTTGTACAACTTCATATGAATAGCTGTAACTTTTGATAGAAGACTCGGATACACATGTTTATGGCTTTATCTTATAGAACTCAAGGTTCCCGTGCTGGGAAAACAGGTTTTGCAGCTGTTTGAGCTAAGATTTCCAAGTTATTCACATAATGAAAACCTATACTTTGTTTCGGTCGAGTTCCCCATTCAAATGCATGTAACAGTGAGAAATGCACTGTCTTGGCGAAAGAAAGCGTTTTTGTACAACTTCATAGAAATAGCTGTAACTTTTGATAGAAGACTCAGACAAACATGTTTATGGCCTTATCTTATAGAACTCAAGGTCTCCGTGCTGGGAAAACAGGTTTTGCAGCTGTTTGAGCTAAGATTTCCAAGTTATTCACATAATGAAAACCTATACTTTGTTTCGGTCGAGTTCCCCATTCAAATGCATGTAACAGTGAGAAACGCACTGTCTTGGCGAAAGAAAGCGTTTTTGTACAACTTCATAGAAATAGCTGTAACTTTTGATAGAAGACTCAGACAAACATGTTTATGGCCTTATCTTATAGAACTCAAGGTCTCCGTGCTGGGAAAACAGGTTTTGCAGCTGTTTGAGCTAAGATTTCCAAGTTATTCACATAATGAAAACCTATACTTTGTTTCGGTCGAGTTCCCCATTCAAATGCATGTAACAGTGAGAAATGCACTGTCTTGGCGAAAGAAAGCGTTTTTGTACAACTTCATAGAAATAGCTGTAACTTTTGATAGAAGACTCGGATACACATGTTTATGGCTTTATCTTATAGAACTCAAGGTTCCCGTGCTGGGAAAACAGGTTTTGCAGCTGTTTGAGCTAAGATTTCCAAGTTATTCACATAATGAAAACCTATACTTTGTTTCGGTCGAGTTCCCCATTCAAATGCATGTAACAGTGAGAAACGCACTGTCTTGGCGAAAGAAAGCGTTTTTGTACAACTTCATAGAAATAGCTGTAACTTTTGATAGAAGACTCAGACAAACATGTTTATGGCCTTATCTTATAGAACTCAAGGTCTCCGTGCTGGGAAAACAGGTTTTGCAGTTGTTTGAGCTAAGATTTCCAAGTTATTCACATAATGAAAACCTATACTTTGTTTCGGTCGAGTTCCCCATTCAAATGCATGTAACAGTGAGAAATGCACTGTCTTGGCGAAAGAAAGCGTTTTTGTACAACTTCATAGAAATAGCTGTAACTTTTGATAGAAGACTCGGATACACATGTTTATGGCTTTATCTTATAGAACTCAAGGTTCCCGTGCTGGGAAAACAGGTTTTGTAGCTGTTTGAGCTAAGATTTCCAAGTTATTCACATAATGAAAACCTATACTTTGTTTCGGTCGAGTTCCCCATTCAAATGCATGTAACAGTGAGAAATGCACTGTCTTGGCGAAAGAAAGCGTTTTTGTACAACTTCATAGAAATAGCTGTAACTTTTGATAGAAGACTCAGACAAACATGTTTATGGCCTTATCTTATAGAACTCAAGGTCTCCGTGCTGGGAAAACAGGTTTTGCAGCTGTTTGAGCTAAGATTTCCAAGTTATTCACATAATGAAAACCTATACTTTGTTTCGGTCGAGTTCCCCATTCAAATGCATGTAACAGTGAGAAACGCACTGTCTTGGCGAAAGAAAGCGTTTTTGTACAACTTCATATAAATAGCTGTAACTTTTGATAGAAGACTCAGACAAACATGTTTATGGCCTTATATTATAGAACTCAAGGTCTCCGTGCTGGGAAAACAGGTTTTGCAGCTGTTTGAGCTAAGATTTCCAAGTTATTCACATAATGAAAACCTATACTTTGTTTCGGTCGAGTTCCCCATTCAAATGCATGTAACAGTGAGAAACGCACTGTCTTGGCGAAAGAAAGCGTTTTTGTACAACTTCATAGAAATAGCTGTAACTTTTGATAGAAGACTCGGATACACATGTTTATGGCTTTATCTTATAGAACTCAAGGTTCCCGTGCTGGGAAAACAGGTTTTGTAGCTGTTTGAGCTAAGATTTCCAAGTTATTCACATAATGAAAACCTATACTTTGTTTCGGTCGAGTTCCCCATTCAAATGCATGTAACAGTGAGAAACGCACTGTCTTGGCGAAAGAAAGCGTTTTTGTACAACTTCATATGAATAGCTGTAACTTTTGATAGAAGACTCGGATACACATGTTTATGGCTTTATCTTATAGAACTCAAGGTTCCCGTGCTGGGAAAACAGGTTTTGCAGCTGTTTGAGCTAAGATTTCCAAGTTATTCACATAATGAAAACCTATACTTTGTTTCGGTCGAGTTCCCCATTCAAATGCATGTAACAGTGAGAAATGCACTGTCTTGGCGAAAGAAAGCGTTTTTGTACAACTTCATAGAAATAGCTGTAACTTTTGATAGAAGACTCAGACAAACATGTTTATGGCCTTATCTTATAGAACTCAAGGTCTCCGTGCTGGGAAAACAGGTTTTGCAGCTGTTTGAGCTAAGATTTCCAAGTTATTCACATAATGAAAACCTATACTTTGTTTCGGTCGAGTTCCCCATTCAAATGCATGTAACAGTGAGAAACGCACTGTCTTGGCGAAAGAAAGCGTTTTTGTACAACTTCATAGAAATAGCTGTAACTTTTGATAGAAGACTCAGACAAACATGTTTATGGCCTTATCTTATAGAACTCAAGGTCTCCGTGCTGGGAAAACAGGTTTTGCAGCTGTTTGAGCTAAGATTTCCAAGTTATTCACATAATGAAAACCTATACTTTGTTTCGGTCGAGTTCCCCATTCAAATGCATGTAACAGTGAGAAATGCACTGTCTTGGCGAAAGAAAGCGTTTTTGTACAACTTCATAGAAATAGCTGTAACTTTTGATAGAAGACTCGGATACACATGTTTATGGCTTTATCTTATAGAACTCAAGGTTCCCGTGCTGGGAAAACAGGTTTTGCAGCTGTTTGAGCTAAGATTTCCAAGTTATTCACATAATGAAAACCTATACTTTGTTTCGGTCGAGTTCCCCATTCAAATGCATGTAACAGTGAGAAACGCACTGTCTTGGCGAAAGAAAGCGTTTTTGTACAACTTCATAGAAATAGCTGTAACTTTTGATAGAAGACTCAGACAAACATGTTTATGGCCTTATCTTATAGAACTCAAGGTCTCCGTGCTGGGAAAACAGGTTTTGCAGTTGTTTGAGCTAAGATTTCCAAGTTATTCACATAATGAAAACCTATACTTTGTTTCGGTCGAGTTCCCCATTCAAATGCATGTAACAGTGAGAAATGCACTGTCTTGGCGAAAGAAAGCGTTTTTGTACAACTTCATAGAAATAGCTGTAACTTTTGATAGAAGACTCGGATACACATGTTTATGGCTTTATCTTATAGAACTCAAGGTTCCCGTGCTGGGAAAACAGGTTTTGTAGCTGTTTGAGCTAAGATTTCCAAGTTATTCACATAATGAAAACCTATACTTTGTTTCGGTCGAGTTCCCCATTCAAATGCATGTAACAGTGAGAAATGCACTGTCTTGGCGAAAGAAAGCGTTTTTGTACAACTTCATAGAAATAGCTGTAACTTTTGATAGAAGACTCAGACAAACATGTTTATGGCCTTATCTTATAGAACTCAAGGTCTCCGTGCTGGGAAAACAGGTTTTGCAGCTGTTTGAGCTAAGATTTCCAAGTTATTCACATAATGAAAACCTATACTTTGTTTCGGTCGAGTTCCCCATTCAAATGCATGTAACAGTGAGAAACGCACTGTCTTGGCGAAAGAAAGCGTTTTTGTACAACTTCATATAAATAGCTGTAACTTTTGATAGAAGACTCAGACAAACATGTTTATGGCCTTATATTATAGAACTCAAGGTCTCCGTGCTGGGAAAACAGGTTTTGCAGCTGTTTGAGCTAAGATTTCCAAGTTATTCACATAATGAAAACCTATACTTTGTTTCGGTCGAGTTCCCCATTCAAATGCATGTAACAGTGAGAAACGCACTGTCTTGGCGAAAGAAAGCGTTTTTGTACAACTTCATAGAAATAGCTGTAACTTTTGATAGAAGACTCGGATACACATGTTTATGGCTTTATCTTATAGAACTCAAGGTTCCCGTGCTGGGAAAACAGGTTTTGTAGCTGTTTGAGCTAAGATTTCCAAGTTATTCACATAATGAAAACCTATACTTTGTTTCGGTCGAGTTCCCCATTCAAATGCATGTAACAGTGAGAAACGCACTGTCTTGGCGAAAGAAAGCGTTTTTGTACAACTTCATATGAATAGCTGTAACTTTTGATAGAAGACTCGGATACACATGTTTATGGCTTTATCTTATAGAACTCAAGGTTCCCGTGCTGGGAAAACAGGTTTTGCAGCTGTTTGAGCTAAGATTTCCAAGTTATTCACATAATGAAAACCTATACTTTGTTTCGGTCGAGTTCCCCATTCAAATGCATGTAACAGTGAGAAATGCACTGTCTTGGCGAAAGAAAGCGTTTTTGTACAACTTCATAGAAATAGCTGTAACTTTTGATAGAAGACTCAGACAAACATGTTTATGGCCTTATCTTATAGAACTCAAGGTCTCCGTGCTGGGAAAACAGGTTTTGCAGCTGTTTGAGCTAAGATTTCCAAGTTATTCACATAATGAAAACCTATACTTTGTTTCGGTCAAGTTCCCCATTCAAATGCATGTAACAGTGAGAAACGCACTGTCTTGGCGAAAGAAAGCGTTTTTGTACAACTTCATAGAAATAGCTGTAACTTTTGATAGAAGACTCGGATACACATGTTTATGGCTTTATCTTATAGAACTCAAGGTTCCCGTGCTGGGAAAACAGGTTTTGCAGCTGTTTGAGCTAAGATTTCCAAGTTATTCACATAATGAAAACCTATACTTTGTTTCGGTCGAGTTCCCCATTCAAATGCATGTAACAGTGAGAAACGCACTGTCTTGGCGAAAGAAAGCGTTTTTGTACAACTTCATAGAAATAGCTGTAACTTTTGATAGAAGACTCAGACAAACATGTTTATGGCCTTATCTTATAGAACTCAAGGTCTCCGTGCTGGGAAAACAGGTTTTGCAGTTGTTTGAGCTAAGATTTCCAAGTTATTCACATAATGAAAACCTATACTTTGTTTCGGTCGAGTTCCCCATTCAAATGCATGTAACAGTGAGAAATGCACTGTCTTGGCGAAAGAAAGCGTTTTTGTACAACTTCATAGAAATAGCTGTAACTTTTGATAGAAGACTCGGATACACATGTTTATGGCTTTATCTTATAGAACTCAAGGTTCCCGTGCTGGGAAAACAGGTTTTGTAGCTGTTTGAGCTAAGATTTCCAAGTTATTCACATAATGAAAACCTATACTTTGTTTCGGTCGAGTTCCCCATTCAAATGCATGTAACAGTGAGAAATGCACTGTCTTGGCGAAAGAAAGCGTTTTTGTACAACTTCATAGAAATAGCTGTAACTTTTGATAGAAGACTCAGACAAACATGTTTATGGCCTTATCTTATAGAACTCAAGGTCTCCGTGCTGGGAAAACAGGTTTTGCAGCTGTTTGAGCTAAGATTTCCAAGTTATTCACATAATGAAAACCTATACTTTGTTTCGGTCGAGTTCCCCATTCAAATGCATGTAACAGTGAGAAACGCACTGTCTTGGCGAAAGAAAGCGTTTTTGTACAACTTCATATAAATAGCTGTAACTTTTGATAGAAGACTCAGACAAACATGTTTATGGCCTTATATTATAGAACTCAAGGTCTCCGTGCTGGGAAAACAGGTTTTGCAGCTGTTTGAGCTAAGATTTCCAAGTTATTCACATAATGAAAACCTATACTTTGTTTCGGTCGAGTTCCCCATTCAAATGCATGTAACAGTGAGAAACGCACTGTCTTGGCGAAAGAAAGCGTTTTTGTACAACTTCATATGAATAGCTGTAACTTTTGATAGAAGACTCGGATACACATGTTTATGGCTTTATCTTATAGAACTCAAGGTTCCCGTGCTGGGAAAACAGGTTTTGCAGCTGTTTGAGCTAAGATTTCCAAGTTATTCACATAATGAAAACCTATACTTTGTTTCGGTCGAGTTCCCCATTCAAATGCATGTAACAGTGAGAAATGCACTGTCTTGGCGAAAGAAAGCGTTTTTGTACAACTTCATAGAAATAGCTGTAACTTTTGATAGAAGACTCAGACAAACATGTTTATGGCCTTATCTTATAGAACTCAAGGTCTCCGTGCTGGGAAAACAGGTTTTGCAGCTGTTTGAGCTAAGATTTCCAAGTTATTCACATAATGAAAACCTATACTTTGTTTCGGTCAAGTTCCCCATTCAAATGCATGTAACAGTGAGAAACGCACTGTCTTGGCGAAAGAAAGCGTTTTTGTACAACTTCATAGAAATAGCTGTAACTTTTGATAGAAGACTCGGATACACATGTTTATGGCTTTATCTTATAGAACTCAAGGTTCCCGTGCTGGGAAAACAGGTTTTGCAGCTGTTTGAGCTAAGATTTCCAAGTTATTCACATAATGAAAACCTATACTTTGTTTCGGTCGAGTTCCCCATTCAAATGCATGTAACAGTGAGAAACGCACTGTCTTGGCGAAAGAAAGCGTTTTTGTACAACTTCATAGAAATAGCTGTAACTTTTGATAGAAGACTCGGATACACATGTTTATGGCTTTATCTTATAGAACTCAAGGTTCCCGTGCTGGGAAAACAGGTTTTGTAGCTGTTTGAGCTAAGATTTCCAAGTTATTCACATAATGAAAACCTATACTTTGTTTCGGTCGAGTTCCCCATTCAAATGCATGTAACAGTGAGAAACGCACTGTCTTGGCGAAAGAAAGCGTTTTTGTACAACTTCATATGAATAGCTGTAACTTTTGATAGAAGACTCGGATACACATGTTTATGGCTTTATCTTATAGAACTCAAGGTTCCCGTGCTGGGAAAACAGGTTTTGCAGCTGTTTGAGCTAAGATTTCCAAGTTATTCACATAATGAAAACCTATACTTTGTTTCGGTCGAGTTCCCCATTCAAATGCATGTAACAGTGAGAAATGCACTGTCTTGGCGAAAGAAAGCGTTTTTGTACAACTTCATAGAAATAGCTGTAACTTTTGATAGAAGACTCAGACAAACATGTTTATGGCCTTATCTTATAGAACTCAAGGTCTCCGTGCTGGGAAAACAGGTTTTGCAGCTGTTTGAGCTAAGATTTCCAAGTTATTCACATAATGAAAACCTATACTTTGTTTCGGTCGAGTTCCCCATTCAAATGCATGTAACAGTGAGAAACGCACTGTCTTGGCGAAAGAAAGCGTTTTTGTACAACTTCATAGAAATAGCTGTAACTTTTGATAGAAGACTCGGATACACATGTTTATGGCTTTATCTTATAGAACTCAAGGTTGCGTGCTGGGAAAACAGGTTTTGTAGCTGTTTGAGCTAAGATTTCCAAGTTATTCACATAATGAAAACCTATACTTTGTTTCGGTCGAGTTCCCCATTCAAATGCATGTAACAGTGAGAAACGCACTGTCTTGGCGAAAGAAAGCGTTTTTGTACAACTTCATATGAATAGCTGTAACTTTTGATAGAAGACTCGGATACACATGTTTATGGCTTTATCTTATAGAACTCAAGGTTCCCGTGCTGGGAAAACAGGTTTTGCAGCTGTTTGAGCTAAGATTTCCAAGTTATTCACATAATGAAAACCTATACTTTGTTTCGGTCGAGTTCCCCATTCAAATGCATGTAACAGTGAGAAACGCACTGTCTTGGCGAAAGAAAGCGTTTTTGTACAACTTCATATAAATAGCTGTAACTTTTGATAGAAGACTCGGATACACATGTTTATGGCTTTATCTTATAGAACTCAAGGTTCCCGTGCTGGGAAAACAGGTTTTGCAGCTGTTTGAGCTAAGATTTCCAAGTTATTCACATAATGAAAACCTATACTTTGTTTCGGTCGAGTTCCCCATTCAAATGCATGTAACAGTGAGAAATGCACTGTCTTGGCGAAAGAAAGCGTTTTTGTACAACTTCATAGAAATAGCTGTAACTTTTGATAGAAGACTCAGACAAACATGTTTATGGCCTTATCTTACAGAACTCAAGGTCTCCGTGCTGGGAAAACAGGTTTTGCAGCTGTTTGAGCTAAGATTTCCAAGTTATTCACATAATGAAAACCTATACTTTGTTTCGGTCGAGTTCCCCATTCAAATGCATGTAACAGTGAGAAACGCACTGTCTTGGCGAAAGAAAGCGTTTTTGTACAACTTCATAGAAATAGCTGTAACTTTTGATAGAAGACTCAGACAAACATGTTTATGGCCTTATCTTATAGAACTCAAGGTCTCCGTGCTGGGAAAACAGGTTTTGCAGCTGTTTGAGCTAAGATTTCCAAGTTATTCACATAATGAAAACCTATACTTTGTTTCGGTCGAGTTCCCCATTCAAATGCATGTAACAGTGAGAAACGCACTGTCTTGGCGAAAGAAAGCGTTTTTGTACAACTTCATAGAAATAGCTGTAACTTTTGATAGAAGACTCAGACAAACATGTTTATGGCTTTATCTTATAGAACTCAAGGTTCCCGTGCTGGGAAAACAGGTTTTGCAGCTGTTTGAGCTAAGATTTCCAAGTTATTCACATAATGAAAACCTATACTTTGTTTCGGTCGAGTTCCCCATTCAAATGCATGTAACAGTGAGAAACGCACTGTCTTGGCGAAAGAAAGCGTTTTTGTACAACTTCATAGAAATAGCTGTAACTTTTGATAGAAGACTCAGACAAACATGTTTATGGCCTTATCTTATAGAACTCAAGGTCTCCGTGCTGGGAAAACAGGTTTTGCAGCTGTTTGAGCTAAGATTTCCAAGTTATTCACATAATGAAAACCTATACTTTGTTTCGGTCGAGTTCCCCATTCAAATGCATGTAACAGTGAGAAATGCACTGTCTTGGCGAAAGAAAGCGTTTTTGTACAACTTCATAGAAATAGCTGTAACTTTTGATAGAAGACTCAGACAAACATGTTTATGGCCTTATCTTATAGAACTCAAGGTCTCCGTGCTGGGAAAACAGGTTTTGCAGCTGTTTGAGCTAAGATTTCCAAGTTATTCACATAATGAAAACCTATACTTTGTTTCGGTCGAGTTCCCCATTCAAATGCATGTAACAGTGAGAAACGCACTGTCTTGGCGAAAGAAAGCGTTTTTGTACAACTTCATAGAAATAGCTGTAACTTTTGATAGAAGACTCGGATACACATGTTTATGGCTTTATCTTATAGAACTCAAGGTTCCGTGCTGGGAAAACAGGTTTTGTAGCTGTTTGAGCTAAGATTTCCACGTTATTCACATAATGAAAACCTATACTTTGTTTCGGTCGAGTTCCCCATTCAAATGCATGTAACAGTGAGAAACGCACTGTCTTGGCGAAAGAAAGCGTTTTTGTACAACTTCATAGAAATAGCTGTAACTTTTGATAGAAGACTCAGACAAACATGTTTATGGCCTTATCTTATAGAACTCAAGGTCTCCGTGCTGGGAAAACAGGTTTTGCAGCTGTTTGAGCTAAGATTTCCAAGTTATTCACATAATGAAAACCTATACTTTGTTTCGGTCGAGTTCCCCATTCAAATGCATGTAACAGTGAGAAATGCACTGTCTTGGCGAAAGAAAGCGTTTTTGTACAACTTCATAGAAATAGCTGTAACTTTTGATAGAAGACTCGGATACACATGTTTATGGCTTTATCTTATAGAACTCAAGGTTCCCGTGCTGGGAAAACAGGTTTTGTAGCTGTTTGAGCTAAGATTTCCAAGTTATTCACATAATGAAAACCTATACTTTGTTTCGGTCGAGTTCCCCATTCAAATGCATGTAACAGTGAGAAATGCACTGTCTTGGCGAAAGAAAGCGTTTTTGTACAACTTCATAGAAATAGCTGTAACTTTTGATAGAAGACTCAGACAAACATGTTTATGGCCTTATCTTATAGAACTCAAGGTCTCCGTGCTGGGAAAACAGGTTTTGCAGCTGTTTGAGCTAAGATTTCCAAGTTATTCACATAATGAAAACCTATACTTTGTTTCGGTCGAGTTCCCCATTCAAATGCATGTAACAGTGAGAAACGCACTGTCTTGGCGAAAGAAAGCGTTTTTGTACAACTTCATAGAAATAGCTGTAACTTTTGATAGAAGACTCAGACAAACATGTTTATGGCCTTATCTTATAGAACTCAAGGTCTCCGTGCTGGGAAAACAGGTTTTGCAGCTGTTTGAGCTAAGATTTCCAAGTTATTCACATAATGAAAACCTATACTTTGTTTCGGTCGAGTTCCCCATTCAAATGCATGTAACAGTGAGAAATGCACTGTCTTGGCGAAAGAAAGCGTTTTTGTACAACTTCATAGAAATAGCTGTAACTTTTGATAGAAGACTCGGATACACATGTTTATGGCTTTATCTTATAGAACTCAAGGTTCCCGTGCTGGGAAAACAGGTTTTGCAGCTGTTTGAGCTAAGATTTCCAAGTTATTCACATAATGAAAACCTATACTTTGTTTCGGTCGAGTTCCCCATTCAAATGCATGTAACAGTGAGAAACGCACTGTCTTGGCGAAAGAAAGCGTTTTTGTACAACTTCATAGAAATAGCTGTAACTTTTGATAGAAGACTCAGACAAACATGTTTATGGCCTTATATTATAGAACTCAAGGTTCCCGTGCTGGGCAAACAGGTTTTGCAGCTGTTTGAGCTAAGATTTCCAAGTTATTCACATAATGAAAACCTATACTTTGTTTCGGTCGAGTTCCCCATTCAAATGCATGTAACAGTGAGAAACGCACTGTCTTGGCGAAAGAAAGCGTTTTTGTACAACTTCATATGAATAGCTGTAACTTTTGATAGAAGACTCGGATACACATGTTTATGGCTTTATCTTATAGAACTCAAGGTTCCCGTGCTGGGAAAACAGGTTTTGCAGCTGTTTGAGCTAAGATTTCCAAGTTATTCACATAATGAAAACCTATACTTTGTTTCGGTCGAGTTCCCCATTCAAATGCATGTAACAGTGAGAAACGCACTGTCTTGGCGAAAGAAAGCATTTTTGTACAACTTCATATAAATAGCTGTAACTTTTGATAGAAGACTCGGATACACATGTTTATGGCTTTATCTTATAGAACTCAAGGTTCCCGTGCTGGGAAAACAGGTTTTGTAGCTGTTTGAGCTAAGATTTCCAAGTTATTCACATAATGAAAACCTATACTTTGTTTCGGTCGAGTTCCCCATTCAAATGCATGTAACAGTGAGAAATGCACTGTCTTGGCGAAAGAAAGCGTTTTTGTACAACTTCATAGAAATAGCTGTAACTTTTGATAGAAGACTCAGACAAACATGTTTATGGCCTTATCTTATAGAACTCAAGGTCTCCGTGCTGGGAAAACAGGTTTTGCAGCTGTTTGAGCTAAGATTTCCAAGTTATTCACATAATGAAAACCTATACTTTGTTTCGGTCGAGTTCCCCATTCAAATGCATGTAACAGTGAGAAACGCACTGTCTTGGCGAAAGAAAGCGTTTTTGTACAACTTCATATGAATAGCTGTAACTTTTGATAGAAGACTCGGATACACATGTTTATGGCTTTATCTTATAGAACTCAAGGTTCCCGTGCTGGGAAAACAGGTTTTGCAGCTGTTTGAGCTAAGATTTCCAAGTTATTCACATAATGAAAACCTATACTTTGTTTCGGTCGAGTTCCCCATTCAAATGCATGTAACAGTGAGAAACGCACTGTCTTGGCGAAAGAAAGCGTTTTTGTACAACTTCATAGAAATAGCTGTAACTTTTGATAGAAGACTCAGACAAACATGTTTATGGCCTTATCTTATAGAACTCAAGGTCTCCGTGCTGGGAAAACAGGTTTTGCAGCTGTTTGAGCTAAGATTTCCAAGTTATTCACATAATGAAAACCTATACTTTGTTTCGGTCGAGTTCCCCATTCAAATGCATGTAACAGTGAGAAACGCACTGTCTTGGCGAAAGAAAGCGTTTTTGTACAACTTCATAGAAATAGCTGTAACTTTTGATAGAAGACTCAGACAAACATGTTTATGGCCTTATCTTATAGAACTCAAGGTCTCCGTGCTGGGAAAACAGGTTTTGCAGCTGTTTGAGCTAAGATTTCCAAGTTATTCACATAATGAAAACCTATACTTTGTTTCGGTCGAGTTCCCCATTCAAATGCATGTAACAGTGAGAAACGCACTGTCTTGGCGAAAGAAAGCGTTTTTGTACAACTTCATATAAATAGCTGTAACTTTTGATAGAAGACTCAGACAAACATGTTTATGGCCTTATCTTATAGAACTCAAGGTCTCCGTGCTGGGAAAACAGGTTTTGCAGCTGTTTGAGCTAAGATTTCCAAGTTATTCACATAATGAAAACCTATACTTTGTTTCGGTCGAGTTCCCCATTCAAATGCATGTAACAGTGAGAAACGCACTGTCTTGGCGAAAGAAAGCGTTTTTGTACAACTTCATAGAAATAGCTGTAACTTTTGATAGAAGACTCAGACAAACATGTTTATGGCCTTATCTTATAGAACTCAAGGTCTCCGTGCTGGGAAAACAGGTTTTGCAGCTGTTTGAGCTAAGATTTCCAAGTTATTCACATAATGAAAACCTATACTTTGTTTCGGTCGAGTTCCCCATTCAAATGCATGTAACAGTGAGAAACGCACTGTCTTGGCGAAAGAAAGCGTTTTTGTACAACTTCATATAAATAGCTGTAACTTTTGATAGAAGACTCAGACAAACATGTTTATGGCTTTATCTTATAAAACTCAAGGTCTCCGTGCTGGGAAAACAGGTTTTGTAGCTGTTTGAGCTAAGATTTCCAAGTTATTCACATAATGAAAACCTATACTTTGTTTCGGTCGAGTTCCCCATTCAAATGCATGTAACAGTGAGAAACGCACTGTCTTGGCGAAAGAAAGCGTTTTTGTACAACTTCATATAAATAGCTGTAACTTTTGATAGAAGACTCAGACAAACATGTTTATGGCTTTATCTTATAGAACTCAAGGTCTCCGTGCTGGGAAAACAGGTTTTGCAGCTGTTTGAGCTAAGATTTCCAAGTTATTCACATAATGAAAACCTATACTTTGTTTCGGTCGAGTTCCCCATTCAAATGCATGTAACAGTGAGAAACGCACTGTCTTGGCGAAAGAAAGCGTTTTTGTACAACTTCATAGAAATAGCTGTAACTTTTGATAGAAGACTCGGATACACATGTTTATGGCTTTATCTTATAGAACTCAAGGTCTCCGTGCTGGGAAAACAGGTTTTGCAGCTGTTTGAGCTAAGATTTCCAAGTTATTCACATAATGAAAACCTATACTTTGTTTCGGTCGAGTTCCCCATTCAAATGCATGTAACAGTGAGAAACGCACTGTCTTGGCGAAAGAAAGCGTTTTTGTACAACTTCATAGAAATAGCTGTAACTTTTGATAGAAGACTCGGATACACATGTTTATGGCTTTATCTTATAGAACTCAAGGTTCCGTGCTGGGAAAACAGGTTTTGTAGCTGTTTGAGCTAAGATTTCCAAGTTATTCACATAATGAAAACCTATACTTTGTTTCGGTCGAGTTCCCCATTCAAATGCATGTAACAGTGAGAAACGCACTGTCTTGGCGAAAGAAAGCGTTTTTGTACAACTTCATAGAAATAGCTGTAACTTTTGATAGAAGACTCAGACAAACATGTTTATGGCCTTATCTTATAGAACTCAAGGTCTCCGTGCTGGGAAAACAGGTTTTGCAGCTGTTTGAGCTAAGATTTCCAAGTTATTCACATAATGAAAACCTATACTTTGTTTCGGTCGAGTTCCCCATTCAAATGCATGTAACAGTGAGAAACGCACTGTCTTGGCGAAAGAAAGCGTTTTTGTACAACTTCATAGAAATAGCTGTAACTTTTGATAGAAGACTCAGACAAACATGTTTATGGCTTTATCTTATAGAACTCAAGGTTCCCGTGCTGGGAAAACAGGTTTTGTAGCTGTTTGAGCTAAGATTTCCAAGTTATTCACATAATGAAAACCTATACTTTGTTTCGGTCGAGTTCCCCATTCAAATGCATGTAACAGTGAGAAACGCACTGTCTTGGCGAAAGAAAGCGTTTTTGTACAACTTCATAGAAATAGCTGTAACTTTTGATAGAAGACTCAGACAAACATGTTTATGGCTTTATCTTATAGAACTCAAGGTCTCCGTGCTGGGAAAACAGGTTTTGCAGCTGTTTGAGCTAAGATTTCCAAGTTATTCACATAATGAAAACCTATACTTTGTTTCGGTCGAGTTCCCCATTCAAATGCATGTAACAGTGAGAAACGCACTGTCTTGGCGAAAGAAAGCGTTTTTGTACAACTTCATAGAAATAGCTGTAACTTTTGATAGAAGACTCAGACAAACATGTTTATGGCCTTATATTATAGAACTCAAGGTCTCCGTGCTGGGAAAACAGGTTTTGCAGCTGTTTGAGCTAAGATTTCCAAGTTATTCACATAATGAAAACCTATACTTTGTTTCGGTCGAGTTCCCCATTCAAATGCATGTAACAGTGAGAAATGCACTGTCTTGGCGAAAGAAAGCGTTTTTGTACAACTTCATAGAAATAGCTGTAACTTTTGATAGAAGACTCGGATACACATGTTTATGGCTTTATCTTATAGAACTCAAGGTTCCCGTGCTGGGAAAACATGTTTTGTAGCTGTTTGAGCTAAGATTTCCAAGTTATTCACATAATGAAAACCTATACTTTGTTTCGGTCGAGTTCCCCATTCAAATGCATGTAACAGTGAGAAACGCACTGTCTTGGCGAAAGAAAGCGTTTTTGTACAACTTCATAGAAATAGCTGTAACTTTTGATAGAAGACTCAGACAAACATGTTTATGGCCTTATATTATAGAACTCAAGGTCTCCGTGCTGGGAAAACAGGTTTTGCAGCTGTTTGAGCTAAGATTTCCAAGTTATTCACATAATGAAAACCTATACTTTGTTTCGGTCGAGTTCCCCATTCAAATGCATGTAACAGTGAGAAATGCACTGTCTTGGCGAAAGAAAGCGTTTTTGTACAACTTCATAGAAATAGCTGTAACTTTTGATAGAAGACTCGGATACACATGTTTATGGCTTTATCTTATAGAACTCAAGGTCTCCGTGCTGGGAAAACAGGTTTTGTAGCTGTTTGAGCTAAGATTTCCAAGTTATTCACATAATGAAAACCTATACTTTGTTTCGGTCGAGTTCCCCATTCAAATGCATGTAACAGTGAGAAACGCACTGTCTTGGCGAAAGAAAGCGTTTTTGTACAACTTCATAGAAATAGCTGTAACTTTTGATAGAAGACTCGGATACACATGTTTATGGCTTTATCTTATAGAACTCAAGGTTCCGTGCTGGGAAAACAGGTTTTGTAGCTGTTTGAGCTAAGATTTCCAAGTTATTCACATAATGAAAACCTATACTTTGTTTCGGTCGAGTTCCCCATTCAAATGCATGTAACAGTGAGAAACGCACTGTCTTGGCGAAAGAAAGCGTTTTTGTACAACTTCATAGAAATAGCTGTAACTTTTGATAGAAGACTCAGACAAACATGTTTATGGCCTTATCTTATAGAACTCAAGGTCTCCGTGCTGGGAAAACAGGTTTTGCAGCTGTTTGAGCTAAGATTTCCAAGTTATTCACATAATGAAAACCTATACTTTGTTTCGGTCGAGTTCCCCATTCAAATGCATGTAACAGTGAGAAACGCACTGTCTTGGCGAAAGAAAGCGTTTTTGTACAACTTCATAGAAATAGCTGTAACTTTTGATAGAAGACTCAGACAAACATGTTTATGGCTTTATCTTATAGAACTCAAGGTTCCCGTGCTGGGAAAACAGGTTTTGTAGCTGTTTGAGCTAAGATTTCCAAGTTATTCACATAATGAAAACCTATACTTTGTTTCGGTCGAGTTCCCCATTCAAATGCATGTAACAGTGAGAAATGCACTGTCTTGGCGAAAGAAAGCGTTTTTGTACAACTTCATAGAAATAGCTGTAACTTTTGATAGAAGACTCAGACAAACATGTTTATGGCCTTATCTTATAGAACTCAAGGTCTCCGTGCTGGGAAAACAGGTTTTGTAGCTGTTTGAGCTAAGATTTCCAAGTTATTCACATAATGAAAACCTATACTTTGTTTCGGTCGAGTTCCCCATTCAAATGCATGTAACAGTGAGAAATGCACTGTCTTGGCGAAAGAAAGCGTTTTTGTACAACTTCATAGAAATAGCTGTAACTTTTGATAGAAGACTCGGATACACATGTTTATGGCCTTATCTTATAGAACTCAAGGTCTCCGTGCTGGGAAAACAGGTTTTGCAGCTGTTTGAGCTAAGATTTCCAAGTTATTCACATAATGAAAACCTATACTTTGTTTCGGTCGAGTTCCCCATTCAAATGCATGTAACAGTGAGAAACGCACTGTCTTGGCGAAAGAAAGCGTTTTTGTACAACTTCATAGAAATAGCTGTAACTTTTGATAGAAGACTCAGACAAACATGTTTATGGCCTTATATTATAGAACTCAAGGTCTCCGTGCTGGGAAAACAGGTTTTGCAGCTGTTTGAGCTAAGATTTCCAAGTTATTCACATAATGAAAACCTATACTTTGTTTCGGTCGAGTTCCCCATTCAAATGCATGTAACAGTGAGAAATGCACTGTCTTGGCGAAAGAAAGCGTTTTTGTACAACTTCATAGAAATAGCTGTAACTTTTGATAGAAGACTCAGACAAACATGTTTATGGCTTTATCTTATAGAACTCAAGGTCTCCGTGCTGGGAAAACAGGTTTTGCAGCTGTTTGAGCTAAGATTTCCAAGTTATTCACATAATGAAAACCTATACTTTGTTTCGGTCGAGTTCCCCATTCAAATGCATGTAACAGTGAGAAATGCACTGTCTTGGCGAAAGAAAGCGTTTTTGTACAACTTCATAGAAATAGCTGTAACTTTTGATAGAAGACTCGGATACACATGTTTATGGCTTTATCTTATAGAACTCAAGGTTCCCGTGCTGGGAAAACAGGTTTTGCAGCTGTTTGAGCTAAGATTTTCAAGTTATTCACATAATGAAAACCTATACTTTGTTTCGGTCGAGTTCCCCATTCAAATGCATGTAACAGTGAGAAACGCACTGTCTTGGCGAAAGAAAGCGTTTTTGTACAACTTCATAGAAATAGCTGTAACTTTTGATAGAAGACTCAGACAAACATGTTTATGGCCTTATCTTATAGAACTCAAGGTTCCCGTGCTGGGAAAACAGGTTTTGTAGCTGTTTGAGCTAAGATTTCCAAGTTATTCACATAATGAAAACCTATACTTTGTTTCGGTCGAGTTCCCCATTCAAATGCATGTAACAGTGAGAAATGCACTGTCTTGGCGAAAGAAAGCGTTTTTGTACAACTTCATAGAAATAGCTGTAACTTTTGATAGAAGACTCGGATACACATGTTTATGGCTTTATCTTATAGAACTCAAGGTTCCCGTGCTGGGAAAACAGGTTTTGTAGCTGTTTGAGCTAAGATTTCCAAGTTATTCACATAATGAAAACCTATACTTTGTTTCGGTCGAGTTCCCCATTCAAATGCATGTAACAGTGAGAAACGCACTGTCTTGGCGAAAGAAAGCGTTTTTGTACAACTTCATAGAAATAGCTGTAACTTTTGATAGAAGACTCAGACAAACATGTTTATGGCCTTATCTTATAGAACTCAAGGTCTCCGTGCTGGGAAAACAGGTTTTGCAGCTGTTTGAGCTAAGATTTCCAAGTTATTCACATAATGAAAACCTATACTTTGTTTCGGTCGAGTTCCCCATTCAAATGCATGTAACAGTGAGAAACGCACTGTCTTGGCGAAAGAAAGCGTTTTTGTACAACTTCATAGAAATAGCTGTAACTTTTGATAGAAGACTCAGACAAACATGTTTATGGCCTTATCTTATAGAACTCAAGGTCTCCGTGCTGGGAAAACAGGTTTTGCAGCTGTTTGAGCTAAGATTTCCAAGTTATTCACATAATGAAAACCTATACTTTGTTTCGGTCGAGTTCCCCATTCAAATGCATGTAACAGTGAGAAACGCACTGTCTTGGCGAAAGAAAGCGTTTTTGTACAACTTCATAGAAATAGCTGTAACTTTTGATAGAAGACTCAGACAAACATGTTTATGGCCTCATCTTATAGAACTCAAGGTCTCCGTGCTGGGAAAACAGGTTTTGCAGCTGTTTGAGCTAAGATTTCCAAGTTATTCACATAATGAAAACCTATACTTTGTTTCGGTCGAGTTCCCCATTCAAATGCATGTAACAGTGAGAAACGCACTGTCTTGGCGAAAGAAAGCGTTTTTGTACAACTTCATAGAAATAGCTGTAACTTTTGATAGAAGACTCGGATACACATGTTTATGGCTTTATCTTATAGAACTCAAGGTTCCCGTGCTGGGAAAACAGGTTTTGTAGCTGTTTGAGCTAAGATTTCCAAGTTATTCACATAATGAAAACCTATACTTTGTTTCGGTCGAGTTCCCCATTCAAATGCATGTAACAGTGAGAAACGCACTGTCTTGGCGAAAGAAAGCGTTTTTGTACAACTTCATAGAAATAGCTGTAACTTTTGATAGAAGACTCAGACAAACATGTTTATGGCCTTATCTTATAGAACTCAAGGTCTCCGTGCTGGGAAAACAGGTTTTGCAGCTGTTTGAGCTAAGATTTCCAAGTTATTCACATAATGAAAACCTATACTTTGTTTCGGTCGAGTTCCCCATTCAAATGCATGTAACAGTGAGAAACGCACTGTCTTGGCGAAAGAAAGCGTTTTTGTACAACTTCATAGAAATAGCTGTAACTTTTGATAGAAGACTCAGACAAACATGTTTATGGCTTTATCTTATAGAACTCAAGGTTCCCGTGCTGGGAAAACAGGTTTTGTAGCTGTTTGAGCTAAGATTTCCAAGTTATTCACATAATGAAAACGTATACTTTGTTTCGGTCGAGTTCCCCATTCAAATGCATGTAACAGTGAGAAATGCACTGTCTTGGCGAAAGAAAGCGTTTTTGTACAACTTCATAGAAATAGCTGTAACTTTTGATAGAAGACTCAGACAAACATGTTTATGGCCTTATATTATAGAACTCAAGGTCTCCGTGCTGGGAAAACAGGTTTTGCAGCTGTTTGAGCTAAGATTTCCAAGTTATTCACATAATGAAAACCTATACTTTGTTTCGGTCGAGTTCCCCATTCAAATGCATGTAACAGTGAGAAATGCACTGTCTTGGCGAAAGAAAGCGTTTTTGTACAACTTCATAGAAATAGCTGTAACTTTTGATAGAAGACTCGGATACACATGTTTATGGCTTTATCTTATAGAACTCAAGGTTCCCGTGCTGGGAAAACAGGTTTTGTAGCTGTTTGAGCTAAGATTTCCAAGTTATTCACATAATGAAAACCTATACTTTGTTTCGGTCGAGTTCCCCATTCAAATGCATGTAACAGTGAGAAACGCACTGTCTTGGCGAAAGAAAGCGTTTTTGTACAACTTCATAGAAATAGCTGTAACTTTTGATAGAAGACTCAGACAAACATGTTTATGGCTTTATCTTATAGAACTCAAGGTCTCCGTGCTGGGAAAACAGGTTTTGCAGCTGTTTGAGCTAAGATTTCCAAGTTATTCACATAATGAAAACCTATACTTTGTTTCGGTCGAGTTCCCCATTCAAATGCATGTAACAGTGAGAAACGCACTGTCTTGGCGAAAGAAAGCGTTTTTGTACAACTTCATAGAAATAGCTGTAACTTTTGATAGAAGACTCAGACAAACATGTTTATGGCCTTATATTATAGAACTCAAGGTCTCCGTGCTGGGAAAACAGGTTTTGCAGCTGTTTGAGCTAAGATTTCCAAGTTATTCACATAATGAAAACCTATACTTTGTTTCGGTCGAGTTCCCCATTCAAATGCATGTAACAGTGAGAAATGCACTGTCTTGGCGAAAGAAAGCGTTTTTGTACAACTTCATAGAAATAGCTGTAACTTTTGATAGAAGACTCGGATACACATGTTTATGGCTTTATCTTATAGAACTCAAGGTTCCCGTGCTGGGAAAACATGTTTTGTAGCTGTTTGAGCTAAGATTTCCAAGTTATTCACATAATGAAAACCTATACTTTGTTTCGGTCGAGTTCCCCATTCAAATGCATGTAACAGTGAGAAACGCACTGTCTTGGCGAAAGAAAGCGTTTTTGTACAACTTCATAGAAATAGCTGTAACTTTTGATAGAAGACTCAGACAAACATGTTTATGGCCTTATATTATAGAACTCAAGGTCTCCGTGCTGGGAAAACAGGTTTTGCAGCTGTTTGAGCTAAGATTTCCAAGTTATTCACATAATGAAAACCTATACTTTGTTTCGGTCGAGTTCCCCATTCAAATGCATGTAACAGTGAGAAATGCACTGTCTTGGCGAAAGAAAGCGTTTTTGTACAACTTCATAGAAATAGCTGTAACTTTTGATAGAAGACTCGGATACACATGTTTATGGCTTTATCTTATAGAACTCAAGGTCTCCGTGCTGGGAAAACAGGTTTTGTAGCTGTTTGAGCTAAGATTTCCAAGTTATTCACATAATGAAAACCTATACTTTGTTTCGGTCGAGTTCCCCATTCAAATGCATGTAACAGTGAGAAACGCACTGTCTTGGCGAAAGAAAGCGTTTTTGTACAACTTCATAGAAATAGCTGTAACTTTTGATAGAAGACTCGGATACACATGTTTATGGCTTTATCTTATAGAACTCAAGGTTCCGTGCTGGGAAAACAGGTTTTGTAGCTGTTTGAGCTAAGATTTCCAAGTTATTCACATAATGAAAACCTATACTTTGTTTCGGTCGAGTTCCCCATTCAAATGCATGTAACAGTGAGAAACGCACTGTCTTGGCGAAAGAAAGCGTTTTTGTACAACTTCATAGAAATAGCTGTAACTTTTGATAGAAGACTCAGACAAACATGTTTATGGCCTTATCTTATAGAACTCAAGGTCTCCGTGCTGGGAAAACAGGTTTTGCAGCTGTTTGAGCTAAGATTTCCAAGTTATTCACATAATGAAAACCTATACTTTGTTTCGGTCGAGTTCCCCATTCAAATGCATGTAACAGTGAGAAACGCACTGTCTTGGCGAAAGAAAGCGTTTTTGTACAACTTCATAGAAATAGCTGTAACTTTTGATAGAAGACTCAGACAAACATGTTTATGGCTTTATCTTATAGAACTCAAGGTTCCCGTGCTGGGAAAACAGGTTTTGTAGCTGTTTGAGCTAAGATTTCCAAGTTATTCACATAATGAAAACCTATACTTTGTTTCGGTCGAGTTCCCCATTCAAATGCATGTAACAGTGAGAAATGCACTGTCTTGGCGAAAGAAAGCGTTTTTGTACAACTTCATAGAAATAGCTGTAACTTTTGATAGAAGACTCAGACAAACATGTTTATGGCCTTATCTTATAGAACTCAAGGTCTCCGTGCTGGGAAAACAGGTTTTGTAGCTGTTTGAGCTAAGATTTCCAAGTTATTCACATAATGAAAACCTATACTTTGTTTCGGTCGAGTTCCCCATTCAAATGCATGTAACAGTGAGAAATGCACTGTCTTGGCGAAAGAAAGCGTTTTTGTACAACTTCATAGAAATAGCTGTAACTTTTGATAGAAGACTCGGATACACATGTTTATGGCCTTATCTTATAGAACTCAAGGTCTCCGTGCTGGGAAAACAGGTTTTGCAGCTGTTTGAGCTAAGATTTCCAAGTTATTCACATAATGAAAACCTATACTTTGTTTCGGTCGAGTTCCCCATTCAAATGCATGTAACAGTGAGAAACGCACTGTCTTGGCGAAAGAAAGCGTTTTTGTACAACTTCATAGAAATAGCTGTAACTTTTGATAGAAGACTCAGACAAACATGTTTATGGCCTTATATTATAGAACTCAAGGTCTCCGTGCTGGGAAAACAGGTTTTGCAGCTGTTTGAGCTAAGATTTCCAAGTTATTCACATAATGAAAACCTATACTTTGTTTCGGTCGAGTTCCCCATTCAAATGCATGTAACAGTGAGAAATGCACTGTCTTGGCGAAAGAAAGCGTTTTTGTACAACTTCATAGAAATAGCTGTAACTTTTGATAGAAGACTCAGACAAACATGTTTATGGCTTTATCTTATAGAACTCAAGGTCTCCGTGCTGGGAAAACAGGTTTTGCAGCTGTTTGAGCTAAGATTTCCAAGTTATTCACATAATGAAAACCTATACTTTGTTTCGGTCGAGTTCCCCATTCAAATGCATGTAACAGTGAGAAATGCACTGTCTTGGCGAAAGAAAGCGTTTTTGTACAACTTCATAGAAATAGCTGTAACTTTTGATAGAAGACTCGGATACACATGTTTATGGCTTTATCTTATAGAACTCAAGGTTCCCGTGCTGGGAAAACAGGTTTTGCAGCTGTTTGAGCTAAGATTTTCAAGTTATTCACATAATGAAAACCTATACTTTGTTTCGGTCGAGTTCCCCATTCAAATGCATGTAACAGTGAGAAACGCACTGTCTTGGCGAAAGAAAGCGTTTTTGTACAACTTCATAGAAATAGCTGTAACTTTTGATAGAAGACTCAGACAAACATGTTTATGGCCTTATCTTATAGAACTCAAGGTTCCCGTGCTGGGAAAACAGGTTTTGTAGCTGTTTGAGCTAAGATTTCCAAGTTATTCACATAATGAAAACCTATACTTTGTTTCGGTCGAGTTCCCCATTCAAATGCATGTAACAGTGAGAAATGCACTGTCTTGGCGAAAGAAAGCGTTTTTGTACAACTTCATAGAAATAGCTGTAACTTTTGATAGAAGACTCGGATACACATGTTTATGGCTTTATCTTATAGAACTCAAGGTTCCCGTGCTGGGAAAACAGGTTTTGTAGCTGTTTGAGCTAAGATTTCCAAGTTATTCACATAATGAAAACCTATACTTTGTTTCGGTCGAGTTCCCCATTCAAATGCATGTAACAGTGAGAAACGCACTGTCTTGGCGAAAGAAAGCGTTTTTGTACAACTTCATAGAAATAGCTGTAACTTTTGATAGAAGACTCAGACAAACATGTTTATGGCCTTATCTTATAGAACTCAAGGTCTCCGTGCTGGGAAAACAGGTTTTGCAGCTGTTTGAGCTAAGATTTCCAAGTTATTCACATAATGAAAACCTATACTTTGTTTCGGTCGAGTTCCCCATTCAAATGCATGTAACAGTGAGAAACGCACTGTCTTGGCGAAAGAAAGCGTTTTTGTACAACTTCATAGAAATAGCTGTAACTTTTGATAGAAGACTCGGATACACATGTTTATGGCTTTATCTTATAGAACTCAAGGTTCCCGTGCTGGGAAAACAGGTTTTGTAGCTGTTTGAGCTAAGATTTCCAAGTTATTCACATAATGAAAACCTATACTTTGTTTCGGTCGAGTTCCCCATTCAAATGCATGTAACAGTGAGAAATGCACTGTCTTGGCGAAAGAAAGCGTTTTTGTACAACTTCATAGAAATAGCTGTAACTTTTGATAGAAGACTCGGATACACATGTTTATGGCTTTATCTTATAGAACTCAAGGTTCCCGTGCTGGGAAAACAGGTTTTGTAGCTGTTTGAGCTAAGATTTCCAAGTTATTCACATAATGAAAACCTATACTTTGTTTCGGTCGAGTTCCCCATTCAAATGCATGTAACAGTGAGAAACGCACTGTCTTGGCGAAAGAAAGCGTTTTTGTACAACTTCATAGAAATAGCTGTAACTTTTGATAGAAGACTCAGACAAACATGTTTATGGCCTTATCTTATAGAACTCAAGGTCTCCATGCTGGGAAAACAGGTTTTGCAGCTGTTTGAGCTAAGATTTCCAAGTTATTCACATAATGAAAACCTATACTTTGTTTCGGTCGAGTTCCCCATTCAAATGCATGTAACAGTGAGAAACGCACTGTCTTGGCGAAAGAAAGCGTTTTTGTACAACTTCATAGAAATAGCTGTAACTTTTGATAGAAGACTCAGACAAACATGTTTATGGCCTTATCTTATAGAACTCAAGGTCTCCGTGCTGGGAAAACAGGTTTTGCAGCTGTTTGAGCTAAGATTTCCAAGTTATTCACATAATGAAAACCTATACTTTGTTTCGGTCGAGTTCCCCATTCAAATGCATGTAACAGTGAGAAACGCACTGTCTTGGCGAAAGAAAGCGTTTTTGTACAACTTCATAGAAATAGCTGTAACTTTTGATAGAAGACTCAGACAAACATGTTTATGGCCTTATCTTATAGAACTCAAGGTTCCCGTGCTGGGAAAACAGGTTTTGTAGCTGTTTGAGCTAAGATTTCCAAGTTATTCACATAATGAAAACCTATACTTTGTTTCGGTCGAGTTCCCCATTCAAATGCATGTAACAGTGAGAAATGCACTGTCTTGGCGAAAGAAAGCGTTTTTGTACAACTTCATAGAAATAGCTGTAACTTTTGATAGAAGACTCGGATACACATGTTTATGGCTTTATCTTATAGAACTCAAGGTTCCCGTGCTGGGAAAACAGGTTTTGTAGCTGTTTGAGCTAAGATTTCCAAGTTATTCACATAATGAAAACCTATACTTTGTTTCGGTCGAGTTCCCCATTCAAATGCATGTAACAGTGAGAAACGCACTGTCTTGGCGAGAGAAAGCGTTTTTGTACAACTTCATAGAAATAGCTGTAACTTTTGATAGAAGACTCAGACAAACATGTTTATGGCCTTATCTTATAGAACTCAAGGTCTCCGTGCTGGGAAAACAGGTTTTGCAGCTGTTTGAGCTAAGATTTCCAAGTTATTCACATAATGAAAACCTATACTTTGTTTCGGTCGAGTTCCCCATTCAAATGCATGTAACAGTGAGAAACGCACTGTCTTGGCGAAAGAAAGCGTTTTTGTACAACTTCATAGAAATAGCTGTAACTTTTGATAGAAGACTCAGACAAACATGTTTATGGCCTTATCTTATAGAACTCAAGGTCTCCGTGCTGGGAAAACAGGTTTTGCAGCTGTTTGAGCTAAGATTTCCAAGTTATTCACATAATGAAAACCTATACTTTGTTTCGGTCGAGTTCCCCATTCAAATGCATGTAACAGTGAGAAATGCACTGTCTTGGCGAAAGAAAGCGTTTTTGTACAACTTCATAGAAATAGCTGTAACTTTTGATAGAAGACTCAGACAAACATGTTTATGGCTTTATCTTATAGAACTCAAGGTTCCCGTGCTGGGAAAACAGGTTTTGTAGCTGTTTGAGCTAAGATTTCCAAGTTATTCACATAATGAAAACCTATACTTTGTTTCGGTCGAGTTCCCCATTCAAATGCATGTAACAGTGAGAAACGCACTGTCTTTGCGAAAGAAAGCGTTTTTGTACAACTTCATATAAATAGCTGTAACTTTTGATAGAAGACTCAGACAAACATGTTTATGGCTTTATCTTATAGAACTCAAGGTCTCCGTGCTGGGAAAACAGGTTTTGCAGCTGTTTGAGCTAAGATTTCCAAGTTATTCACATAATGAAAACCTATACTTTGTTTCGGTCGAGTTCCCCATTCAAATGCATGTAACAGTGAGAAATGCACTGTCTTGGCGAAAGAAAGCGTTTTTGTACAACTTCATAGAAATAGCTGTAACTTTTGATAGAAGACTCGGATACACATGTTTATGGCTTTATCTTATAGAACTCAAGGTTCCCGTGCTGGGAAAACAGGTTTTGTAGCTGTTTGAGCTAAGATTTCCAAGTTATTCACATAATGAAAACCTATACTTTGTTTCGGTCGAGTTCCCCATTCAAATGCATGTAACAGTGAGAAATGCACTGTCTTGGCGAAAGAAAGCGTTTTTGTACAACTTCATAGAAATAGCTGTAACTTTTGATAGAAGACTCAGACAAACATGTTTATGGCCTTATATTATAGAACTCAAGGTCTCCGTGCTGGGAAAACAGGTTTTGCAGCTGTTTAAGCTAAGATTTCCAAGTTATTCACATAATGAAAACCTATACTTTGTTTCGGTCGAGTTCCCCATTCAAATGCATGTAACAGTGAGAAATGCACTGTCTTGGCGAAAGAAAGCGTTTTTGTACAACTTCATAGAAATAGCTGTAACTTTTGATAGAAGACTCGGATACACATGTTTATGGCTTTATCTTATAGAACTCAAGGTTCCCGTGCTGGGAAAACAGGTTTTGTAGCTGTTTGAGCTAAGATTTCCAAGTTATTCACATAATGAAAACCTATACTTTGTTTCGGTCGAGTTCCCCATTCAAATGCATGTAACAGTGAGAAATGCACTGTCTTGGCGAAAGAAAGCGTTTTTGTACAACTTCATAGAAATAGCTGTAACTTTTGATAGAAGACTCAGACAAACATGTTTATGGCCTTATATTATAGAACTCAAGGTCTCCGTGCTGGGAAAACAGGTTTTGCAGCTGTTTGAGCTAAGATTTCCAAGTTATTCACATAATGAAAACCTATACTTTGTTTCGGTCGAGTTCCCCTTTCAAATGCATGTAACAGTGAGAAATGCACTGTCTTGGCGAAAGAAAGCGTTTTTGTACAACTTCATAGAAATAGCTGTAACTTTTGATAGAAGACTCGGATACACATGTTTATGGCTTTATCTTATAGAACTCAAGGTTCCCGTGCTGGGAAAACAGGTTTTGTAGCTGTTTGAGCTAAGATTTCCAAGTTATTCACATAATGAAAACCTATACTTTCGGTCGAGTTCCCCATTCAAATGCATGTAACAGTGAGAAATGCACTGTCTTGGCGAAAGAAAGCGTTTTTGTACAACTTCATAGAAATAGCTGTAACTTTTGATAGAAGACTCGGATACACATGTTTATGGCTTTATCTTATAGAACTCAAGGTTCCCGTGCTGGGAAAACAGGTTTTGTAGCTGTTTGAGCTAAGATTTCCAAGTTATTCACATAATGAAAACCTATACTTTGTTTCGGTCGAGTTCCCCATTCAAATGCATGTAACAGTGAGAAACGCACTGTCTTGGCGAAAGAAAGCGTTTTTGTACAACTTCATAGAAATAGCTGTAACTTTTGATAGAAGACTCAGACAAACATGTTTATGGCCTCATCTTATAGAACTCAAGGTCTCCGTGCTGGGAAAACAGGTTTTGCAGCTGTTTGAGCTAAGATTTCCAAGTTATTCACATAATGAAAACCTATACTTTGTTTCGGTCGAGTTCCCCATTCAAATGCATGTAACAGTGAGAAACGCACTGTCTTGGCGAAAGAAAGCGTTTTTGTACAACTTCATAGAAATAGCTGTAACTTTTGATAGAAGACTCAGACAAACATGTTTATGGCCTTATCTTATAGAACTCAAGGTTCCCGTGCTGGGAAAACAGGTTTTGTAGCTGTTTGAGCTAAGATTTCCAAGTTATTCACATAATGAAAACCTATACTTTGTTTCGGTCGAGTTCCCCATTCAAATGCATGTAACAGTGAGAAATGCACTGTCTTGGCGAAAGAAAGCGTTTTTGTACAACTTCATAGAAATAGCTGTAACTTTTGATAGAAGACTCGGATACACATGTTTATGGCTTTATCTTATAGAACTCAAGGTTCCCGTGCTGGGAAAACAGGTTTTGTAGCTGTTTGAGCTAAGATTTCCAAGTTATTCACATAATGAAAACCTATACTTTGTTTCGGTCGAGTTCCCCATTCAAATGCATGTAACAGTGAGAAATGCACTGTCTTGGCGAAAGAAAGCGTTTTTGTACAACTTCATAGAAATAGCTGTAACTTTTGATAGAAGACTCAGACAAACATGTTTATGGCCTTATCTTATAGAACTCAAGGTTCCCGTGCTGGGAAAACAGGTTTTGTAGCTGTTTGAGCTAAGATTTCCAAGTTATTCACATAATGAAAACCTATACTTTGTTTCGGTCGAGTTCCCCATTCAAATGCATGTAACAGTGAGAAATGCACTGTCTTGGCGAAAGAAAGCGTTTTTGTACAACTTCATAGAAATAGCTGTAACTTTTGATAGAAGACTCGGATACACATGTTTATGGCTTTATCTTATAGAACTCAAGGTTCCCGTGCTGGGAAAACAGGTTTTGTAGCTGTTTGAGCTAAGATTTCCAAGTTATTCACATAATGAAAACCTATACTTTGTTTCGGTCGAGTTCCCCATTCAAATGCATGTAACAGTGAGAAACGCACTGTCTTGGCGAAAGAAAGCGTTTTTGTACAACTTCATAGAAATAGCTGTAACTTTTGATAGAAGACTCAGACAAACATGTTTATGGCCTTATCTTATAGAACTCAAGGTCTCCGTGCTGGGAAAACAGGTTTTGCAGCTGTTTGAGCTAAGATTTCCAAGTTATTCACATAATGAAAACCTATACTTTGTTTCGGTCGAGTTCCCCATTCAAATGCATGTAACAGTGAGAAACGCACTGTCTTGGCGAAAGAAAGCGTTTTTGTACAACTTCATAGAAATAGCTGTAACTTTTGATAGAAGACTCAGACAAACATGTTTATGGCCTTATCTTATAGAACTCAAGGTCTCCGTGCTGGGAAAACAGGTTTTGCAGCTGTTTGAGCTAAGATTTCCAAGTTATTCACATAATGAAAACCTATACTTTGTTTCGGTCGAGTTCCCCATTCAAATGCATGTAACAGTGAGAAACGCACTGTCTTGGCGAAAGAAAGCGTTTTTGTACAACTTCATAGAAATAGCTGTAACTTTTGATAGAAGACTCAGACAAACATGTTTATGGCCTTATCTTATAGAACTCAAGGTCTCCGTGCTGGGAAAACAGGTTTTGCAGCTGTTTGAGCTAAGATTTCCAAGTTATTCACATAATGAAAACCTATACTTTGTTTCGGTCGAGTTCCCCATTCAAATGCATGTAACAGTGAGAAATGCACTGTCTTGGCGAAAGAAAGCGTTTTTGTACAACTTCATAGAAATAGCTGTAACTTTTGATAGAAGACTCGGATACACATGTTTATAGCTTTATCTTATAGAACTCAAGGTTCCCGTGCTGGGAAAACAGGTTTTGTAGCTGTTTGAGCTAAGATTTCCAAGTTATTCACATAATGAAAACCTATACTTTGTTTCGGTCGAGTTCCCCATTCAAATGCATGTAACAGTGAGAAATGCACTGTCTTGGCGAAAGAAAGCGTTTTTGTACAACTTCATAGAAATAGCTGTAACTTTTGATAGAAGACTCGGATACACATGTTTATGGCTTTATCTTATAGAACTCAAGGTTCCCGTGCTGGGAAAACAGGTTTTGTAGCTGTTTGAGCTAAGATTTCCAAGTTATTCACATAATGAAAACCTATACTTTGTTTCGGTCGAGTTCCCCATTCAAATGCATGTAACAGTGAGAAATGCACTGTCTTGGCGAAAGAAAGCGTTTTTGTACAACTTCATAGAAATAGCTGTAACTTTTGATAGAAGACTCAGACAAACATGTTTATGGCCTTATATTATAGAACTCAAGGTCTCCGTGCTGGGAAAACAGGTTTTGCAGCTGTTTGAGCTAAGATTTCCAAGTTATTCACATAATGAAAACCTATACTTTGTTTCGGTCGAGTTCCCCATTCAAATGCATGTAACAGTGAGACACGCACTGTCTTGGCGAAAGAAAGCGTTTTTGTACAACTTCATAGAAATAGCTGTAACTTTTGATAGAAGACTCAGACAAACATGTTTATGGCCTTATCTTATAGAACTCAAGGTCTCCGTGCTGGGAAAACAGGTTTTGCAGCTGTTTGAGCTAAGATTTTCAAGTTATTCACATAATGAAAACCTATACTTTGTTTCGGTCGAGTTCCCCATTCAAATGCATGTAACAGTGAGAAATGCACTGTCTTGGCGAAAGAAAGCGTTTTTGTACAACTTCATAGAAATAGCTGTAACTTTTGATAGAAGACTCGGATACACATGTTTATGGCTTTATCTTATAGAACTCAAGGTTCCCGTGCTGGGAAAACAGGTTTTGTAGCTGTTTGAGCTAAGATTTCCAAGTTATTCACATAATGAAAACCTATACTTTGTTTCGGTCGAGTTCCCCATTCAAATGCATGTAACAGTGAGAAACGCAGTGTCTTGGCGAAAGAAAGCGTTTTTGTACAACTTCATAGAAATAGCTGTAACTTTTGATAGAAGACTCGGATACACATGTTTATGGCTTTATCTTATAGAACTCAAGGTTCCCGTGCTGGGAAAACAGGTTTTGTAGCTGTTTGAGCTAAGATTTCCAAGTTATTCACATAATGAAAACCTATACTTTGTTTCGGTCGAGTTCCCCATTCAAATGCATGTAACAGTGAGAAATGCACTGTCTTGGCGAAAGAAAGCGTTTTTGTACAACTTCATAGAAATAGCTGTAACTTTTGATAGAAGACTCAGACAAACATGTTTATGGCCTTATCTTATAGAACTCAAGGTCTCCGTGCTGGGAAAACAGGTTTTGCAGCTGTTTGAGCTAAGATTTCCAAGTTATTCACATAATGAAAACCTATACTTTGTTTCGGTCGAGTTCCCCATTCAAATGCATGTAACAGTGAGAAACGCACTGTCTTGGCGAAAGAAAGCGTTTTTGTACAACTTCATAGAAATAGCTGTAACTTTTGATAGAAGACTCGGATACACATGTTTATGGCTTTATCTTATAGAACTCAAGGTTCCCGTGCTGGGAAAACAGGTTTTGCAGCTGTTTGAGCTAAGATTTTCAAGTTATTCACATAATGAAAACGTATACTTTGTTTCGGTCGAGTTCCCCATTCAAATGCATGTAACAGTGAGAAACGCACTGTCTTGGCGAAAGAAAGCGTTTTTGTACAACTTCATAGAAATAGCTGTAACTTTTGATAGAAGACTTGGATACACATGTTTATGGCTTTATCTTATAGAACTCAAGGTTCCCGTGCTGGGAAAACAGGTTTTGTAGCTGTTTGAGCTAAGATTTCCAAGTTATTCACATAATGAAAACCTATACTTTGTTTCGGTCGAGTTCCCCATTCAAATGCATGTAACAGTGAGAAATGCACTGTCTTGGCGAAAGAAAGCGTTTTTGTACAACTTCATAGAAATAGCTGTAACTTTTGATAGAAGACTCAGACAAACATGTTTATGGCCTTATCTTATAGAACTCAAGGTCTCCGTGCTGGGAAAACAGGTTTTGCAGCTGTTTGAGCTAAGATTTCCAAGTTATTCACATAATGAAAACCTATACTTTGTTTCGGTCGAGTTCCCCATTCAAATGCATGTAACAGTGAGAAATGCACTGTCTTGGCGAAAGAAAGCGTTTTTGTACAACTTCATAGAAATAGCTGTAACTTTTGATAGAAGACTCGGATACACATGTTTATGGCTTTATCTTATAGAACTCAAGGTTCCCGTGCTGGGAAAACAGGTTTTGTAGCTGTTTGAGCTAAGATTTCCAAGTTATTCACATAATGAAAACCTATACTTTGTTTCGGTCGAGTTCCCCATTCAAATGCATGTAACAGTGAGAAACGCACTGTCTTGGCGAAAGAAAGCGTTTTTGTACAACTTCATATAAATAGCTGTAACTTTTGATAGAAGACTCAGACAAACATGTTTATGGCCTTATCTTATAGAACTCAAGGTCTCCGTGCTGGGAAAACAGGTTTTGCAGCTGTTTGAGCTAAGATTTCCAAGTTATTCACATAATGAAAACCTATACTTTGTTTCGGTCGAGTTCCCCATTCAAATGCATGTAACAGTGAGAAACGCAGTGTCTTGGCGAAAGAAAGCGTTTTTGTACAACTTCATAGAAATAGCTGTAACTTTTGATAGAAGACTCGGATACACATGTTTATGGCTTTATCTTATAGAACTCAAGGTTCCCGTGCTGGGAAAACAGGTTTTGTAGCTGTTTGAGCTAAGATTTCCAAGTTATTCACATAATGAAAACCTATACTTTGTTTCGGTCGAGTTCCCCATTCAAATGCATGTAACAGTGAGAAATGCACTGTCTTGGCGAAAGAAAGCGTTTTTGTACAACTTCATAGAAATAGCTGTAACTTTTGATAGAAGACTCAGACAAACATGTTTATGGCCTTATCTTATAGAACTCAAGGTCTCCGTGCTGGGAAAACAGGTTTTGCAGCTGTTTGAGCTAAGATTTCCAAGTTATTCACATAATGAAAACCTATACTTTGTTTCGGTCGAGTTCCCCATTCAAATGCATGTAACAGTGAGAAACGCACTGTCTTGGCGAAAGAAAGCGTTTTTGTACAACTTCATAGAAATAGCTGTAACTTTTGATAGAAGACTCAGACAAACATGTTTATGGCCTTATATTATAGAACTCAAGGTCTCCGTGCTGGGAAAACAGGTTTTGCAGCTGTTTGAGCTAAGATTTCCAAGTTATTCACATAATGAAAACCTATACTTTGTTTCGGTCGAGTTCCCCATTCAAATGCATGTAACAGTGAGAAACGCACTGTCTTGGCGAAAGAAAGCGTTTTTGTACAACTTCATATAAATAGCTGTAACTTTTGATAGAAGACTCAGACAAACATGTTTATGGCCTTATCTTATAGAACTCAAGGTCTCCGTGCTGGGAAAACAGGTTTTGCAGCTGTTTGAGCTAAGATTTCCAAGTTATTCACATAATGAAAACCTATACTTTGTTTCGGTCGAGTTCCCCATTCAAATGCATGTAACAGTGAGAAATGCACTGTCTTGGCGAAAGAAAGCGTTTTTGTACAACTTCATATAAATAGCTGTAACTTTTGATAGAAGACTCAGACAAACATGTTTATGGCCTTATCTTATAGAACTCAAGGTCTCCGTGCTGGGAAAACAGGTTTTGCAGCTGTTTGAGCTAAGATTTCCAAGTTATTCACATAATGAAAACCTATACTTTGTTTCGGTCGAGTTCCCCATTCAAATGCATGTAACAGTGAGAAACGCACTGTCTTGGCGAAAGAAAGCGTTTTTGTACAACTTCATAGAAATAGCTGTAACTTTTGATAGAAGACTCAGACAAACATGTTTATGGCCTTATCTTATAGAACTCAAGGTCTCCGTGCTGGGAAAACAGGTTTTGCAGCTGTTTGAGCTAAGATTTCCAAGTTATTCACATAATGAAAACCTATACTTTGTTTCGGTCGAGTTCCCCATTCAAATGCATGTAACAGTGAGAAACGCACTGTCTTGGCGAAAGAAAGCGTTTTTGTACAACTTCATATAAATAGCTGTAACTTTTGATAGAAGACTCAGACAAACATGTTTATGGCTTTATGTTATAAAACTCAAGGTCTCCGTGCTGGGAAAACAGGTTTTGTAGCTGTTTGAGCTAAGATTTCCAAGTTATTCACATAATGAAAACCTATACTTTGTTTCGGTCGAGTTCCCCATTCAAATGCATGTAACAGTGAGAAACGCACTGTCTTGGCGAAAGAAAGCGTTTTTGTACAACTTCATATAAATAGCTGTAACTTTTGATAGAAGACTCAGACAAACATGTTTATGGCTTTATCTTATAGAACTCAAGGTCTCCGTGCTGGGAAAACAGGTTTTGCAGCTGTTTGAGCTAAGATTTCCAAGTTATTCACATAATGAAAACCTATACTTTGTTTCGGTCGAGTTCCCCATTCAAATGCATGTAACAGTGAGAAACGCACTGTCTTGGCGAAAGAAAGCGTTTTTGTACAACTTCATAGAAATAGCTGTAACTTTTGATAGAAGACTCGGATACACATGTTTATGGCTTTATCTTATAGAACTCAAGGTTCCGTGCTGGGAAAACAGGTTTTGTAGCTGTTTGAGCTAAGATTTCCAAGTTATTCACATAATGAAAACCTATACTTTGTTTCGGTCGAGTTCCCCATTCAAATGCATGTAACAGTGAGAAACGCACTGTCTTGGCGAAAGAAAGCGTTTTTGTACAACTTCATAGAAATAGCTGTAACTTTTGATAGAAGACTCAGACAAACATGTTTATGGCCTTATCTTATAGAACTCAAGGTCTCCGTGCTGGGAAAACAGGTTTTGCAGCTGTTTGAGCTAAGATTTCCAAGTTATTCACATAATGAAAACCTATACTTTGTTTCGGTCGAGTTCCCCATTCAAATGCATGTAACAGTGAGAAACGCACTGTCTTGGCGAAAGAAAGCGTTTTTGTACAACTTCATAGAAATAGCTGTAACTTTTGATAGAAGACTCAGACAAACATGTTTATGGCTTTATCTTATAGAACTCAAGGTTCCCGTGCTGGGAAAACAGGTTTTGTAGCTGTTTGAGCTAAGATTTCCAAGTTATTCACATAATGAAAACCTATACTTTGTTTCGGTCGAGTTCCCCATTCAAATGCATGTAACAGTGAGAAACGCACTGTCTTGGCGAAAGAAAGCGTTTTTGTACAACTTCATAGAAATAGCTGTAACTTTTGATAGAAGACTCAGACAAACATGTTTATGGCTTTATCTTATAGAACTCAAGGTCTCCGTGCTGGGAAAACAGGTTTTGCAGCTGTTTGAGCTAAGATTTCCAAGTTATTCACATAATGAAAACCTATACTTTGTTTCGGTCGAGTTCCCCATTCAAATGCATGTAACAGTGAGAAACGCACTGTCTTGGCGAAAGAAAGCGTTTTTGTACAACTTCATAGAAATAGCTGTAACTTTTGATAGAAGACTCAGACAAACATGTTTATGGCCTTATATTATAGAACTCAAGGTCTCCGTGCTGGGAAAACAGGTTTTGCAGCTGTTTGAGCTAAGATTTCCAAGTTATTCACATAATGAAAACCTATACTTTGTTTCGGTCGAGTTCCCCATTCAAATGCATGTAACAGTGAGAAATGCACTGTCTTGGCGAAAGAAAGCGTTTTTGTACAACTTCATAGAAATAGCTGTAACTTTTGATAGAAGACTCGGATACACATGTTTATGGCTTTATCTTATAGAACTCAAGGTTCCCGTGCTGGGAAAACATGTTTTGTAGCTGTTTGAGCTAAGATTTCCAAGTTATTCACATAATGAAAACCTATACTTTGTTTCGGTCGAGTTCCCCATTCAAATGCATGTAACAGTGAGAAACGCACTGTCTTGGCGAAAGAAAGCGTTTTTGTACAACTTCATAGAAATAGCTGTAACTTTTGATAGAAGACTCAGACAAACATGTTTATGGCCTTATATTATAGAACTCAAGGTCTCCGTGCTGGGAAAACAGGTTTTGCAGCTGTTTGAGCTAAGATTTCCAAGTTATTCACATAATGAAAACCTATACTTTGTTTCGGTCGAGTTCCCCATTCAAATGCATGTAACAGTGAGAAACGCACTGTCTTGGCGAAAGAAAGCGTTTTTGTACAACTTCATAGAAATAGCTGTAACTTTTGATAGAAGACTCAGACAAACATGTTTATGGCCTTATATTATAGAACTCAAGGTCTCCGTGCTGGGAAAACAGGTTTTGCAGCTGTTTGAGCTAAGATTTCCAAGTTATTCACATAATGAAAACCTATACTTTGTTTCGGTCGAGTTCCCCATTCAAATGCATGTAACAGTGAGAAACGCACTGTCTTGGCGAAAGAAAGCGTTTTTGTACAACTTCATAGAAATAGCTGTAACTTTTGATAGAAGACTCAGACAAACATGTTTATGGCCTTATCTTATAGAACTCAAGGTCTCCGTGCTGGGAAAACAGGTTTTGCAGCTGTTTGAGCTAAGATTTCCAAGTTATTCACATAATGAAAACCTATACTTTGTTTCGGTCGAGTTCCCCATTCAAATGCATGTAACAGTGAGAAACGCACTGTCTTGGCGAAAGAAAGCGTTTTTGTACAACTTCATAGAAATAGCTGTAACTTTTGATAGAAGACTCGGATACACATGTTTATGGCTTTATCTTATAGAACTCAAGGTTCCCGTGCTGGGCAAACAGGTTTTGCAGCTGTTTGAGCTAAGATTTCCAAGTTATTCACATAATGAAAACCTATACTTTGTTTCGGTCGAGTTCCCCATTCAAATGCATGTAACAGTGAGAAACGCAGTGTCTTGGCGAAAGAAAGCGTTTTTGTACAACTTCATAGAAATAGCTGTAACTTTTGATAGAAGACTCGGATACACATGTTTATGGCTTTATCTTATAGAACTCAAGGTTCCCGTGCTGGGAAAACAGGTTTTGTAGCTGTTTGAGCTAAGATTTCCAAGTTATTCACATAATGAAAACCTATACTTTGTTTCGGTCGAGTTCCCCATTCAAATGCATGTAACAGTGAGAAATGCACTGTCTTGGCGAAAGAAAGCGTTTTTGTACAACTTCATAGAAATAGCTGTAACTTTTGATAGAAGACTCAGACAAACATGTTTATGGCCTTATCTTATAGAACTCAAGGTCTCCGTGCTGGGAAAACAGGTTTTGCAGCTGTTTGAGCTAAGATTTCCAAGTTATTCACATAATGAAAACCTATACTTTGTTTCGGTCGAGTTCCCCATTCAAATGCATGTAACAGTGAGAAACGCACTGTCTTGGCGAAAGAAAGCGTTTTTGTACAACTTCATAGAAATAGCTGTAACTTTTGATAGAAGACTCAGACAAACATGTTTATGGCCTTATATTATAGAACTCAAGGTCTCCGTGCTGGGAAAACAGGTTTTGCAGCTGTTTGAGCTAAGATTTCCAAGTTATTCACATAATGAAAACCTATACTTTGTTTCGGTCGAGTTCCCCATTCAAATGCATGTAACAGTGAGAAACGCACTGTCTTGGCGAAAGAAAGCGTTTTTGTACAACTTCATATAAATAGCTGTAACTTTTGATAGAAGACTCAGACAAACATGTTTATGGCCTTATCTTATAGAACTCAAGGTCTCCGTGCTGGGAAAACAGGTTTTGCAGCTGTTTGAGCTAAGATTTCCAAGTTATTCACATAATGAAAACCTATACTTTGTTTCGGTCGAGTTCCCCATTCAAATGCATGTAACAGTGAGAAATGCACTGTCTTGGCGAAAGAAAGCGTTTTTGTACAACTTCATATAAATAGCTGTAACTTTTGATAGAAGACTCAGACAAACATGTTTATGGCCTTATCTTATAGAACTCAAGGTCTCCGTGCTGGGAAAACAGGTTTTGCAGCTGTTTGAGCTAAGATTTCCAAGTTATTCACATAATGAAAACCTATACTTTGTTTCGGTCGAGTTCCCCATTCAAATGCATGTAACAGTGAGAAACGCACTGTCTTGGCGAAAGAAAGCGTTTTTGTACAACTTCATAGAAATAGCTGTAACTTTTGATAGAAGACTCAGACAAACATGTTTATGGCCTTATCTTATAGAACTCAAGGTCTCCGTGCTGGGAAAACAGGTTTTGCAGCTGTTTGAGCTAAGATTTCCAAGTTATTCACATAATGAAAACCTATACTTTGTTTCGGTCGAGTTCCCCATTCAAATGCATGTAACAGTGAGAAACGCACTGTCTTGGCGAAAGAAAGCGTTTTTGTACAACTTCATATAAATAGCTGTAACTTTTGATAGAAGACTCAGACAAACATGTTTATGGCTTTATCTTATAAAACTCAAGGTCTCCGTGCTGGGAAAACAGGTTTTGTAGCTGTTTGAGCTAAGATTTCCAAGTTATTCACATAATGAAAACCTATACTTTGTTTCGGTCGAGTTCCCCATTCAAATGCATGTAACAGTGAGAAACGCACTGTCTTGGCGAAAGAAAGCGTTTTTGTACAACTTCATATAAATAGCTGTAACTTTTGATAGAAGACTCAGACAAACATGTTTATGGCTTTATCTTATAGAACTCAAGGTCTCCGTGCTGGGAAAACAGGTTTTGCAGCTGTTTGAGCTAAGATTTCCAAGTTATTCACATAATGAAAACCTATACTTTGTTTCGGTCGAGTTCCCCATTCAAATGCATGTAACAGTGAGAAACGCACTGTCTTGGCGAAAGAAAGCGTTTTTGTACAACTTCATAGAAATAGCTGTAACTTTTGATAGAAGACTCGGATACACATGTTTATGGCTTTATCTTATAGAACTCAAGGTTCCGTGCTGGGAAAACAGGTTTTGTAGCTGTTTGAGCTAAGATTTCCAAGTTATTCACATAATGAAAACCTATACTTTGTTTCGGTCGAGTTCCCCATTCAAATGCATGTAACAGTGAGAAACGCACTGTCTTGGCGAAAGAAAGCGTTTTTGTACAACTTCATAGAAATAGCTGTAACTTTTGATAGAAGACTCAGACAAACATGTTTATGGCCTTATCTTATAGAACTCAAGGTCTCCGTGCTGGGAAAACAGGTTTTGCAGCTGTTTGAGCTAAGATTTCCAAGTTATTCACATAATGAAAACCTATACTTTGTTTCGGTCGAGTTCCCCATTCAAATGCATGTAACAGTGAGAAACGCACTGTCTTGGCGAAAGAAAGCGTTTTTGTACAACTTCATAGAAATAGCTGTAACTTTTGATAGAAGACTCAGACAAACATGTTTATGGCTTTATCTTATAGAACTCAAGGTTCCCGTGCTGGGAAAACAGGTTTTGTAGCTGTTTGAGCTAAGATTTCCAAGTTATTCACATAATGAAAACCTATACTTTGTTTCGGTCGAGTTCCCCATTCAAATGCATGTAACAGTGAGAAACGCACTGTCTTGGCGAAAGAAAGCGTTTTTGTACAACTTCATAGAAATAGCTGTAACTTTTGATAGAAGACTCAGACAAACATGTTTATGGCTTTATCTTATAGAACTCAAGGTCTCCGTGCTGGGAAAACAGGTTTTGCAGCTGTTTGAGCTAAGATTTCCAAGTTATTCACATAATGAAAACCTATACTTTGTTTCGGTCGAGTTCCCCATTCAAATGCATGTAACAGTGAGAAACGCACTGTCTTGGCGAAAGAAAGCGTTTTTGTACAACTTCATAGAAATAGCTGTAACTTTTGATAGAAGACTCAGACAAACATGTTTATGGCCTTATATTATAGAACTCAAGGTCTCCGTGCTGGGAAAACAGGTTTTGCAGCTGTTTGAGCTAAGATTTCCAAGTTATTCACATAATGAAAACCTATACTTTGTTTCGGTCGAGTTCCCCATTCAAATGCATGTAACAGTGAGAAATGCACTGTCTTGGCGAAAGAAAGCGTTTTTGTACAACTTCATAGAAATAGCTGTAACTTTTGATAGAAGACTCGGATACACATGTTTATGGCTTTATCTTATAGAACTCAAGGTTCCCGTGCTGGGAAAACATGTTTTGTAGCTGTTTGAGCTAAGATTTCCAAGTTATTCACATAATGAAAACCTATACTTTGTTTCGGTCGAGTTCCCCATTCAAATGCATGTAACAGTGAGAAACGCACTGTCTTGGCGAAAGAAAGCGTTTTTGTACAACTTCATAGAAATAGCTGTAACTTTTGATAGAAGACTCAGACAAACATGTTTATGGCCTTATATTATAGAACTCAAGGTCTCCGTGCTGGGAAAACAGGTTTTGCAGCTGTTTGAGCTAAGATTTCCAAGTTATTCACATAATGAAAACCTATACTTTGTTTCGGTCGAGTTCCCCATTCAAATGCATGTAACAGTGAGAAATGCACTGTCTTGGCGAAAGAAAGCGTTTTTGTACAACTTCATAGAAATAGCTGTAACTTTTGATAGAAGACTCGGATACACATGTTTATGGCTTTATCTTATAGAACTCAAGGTTCCCGTGCTGGGAAAACAGGTTTTGTAGCTGTTTGAGCTAAGATTTCCAAGTTATTCACATAATGAAAACCTATACTTTGTTTCGGTCGAGTTCCCCATTCAAATGCATGTAACAGTGAGAAATGCACTGTCTTGGCGAAAGAAAGCGTTTTTGTACAACTTCATAGAAATAGCTGTAACTTTTGATAGAAGACTCGGATACACATGTTTATGGCTTTATCTTATAGAACTCAAGGTTCCCGTGCTGGGAAAACAGGTTTTGTAGCTGTTTGAGCTAAGATTTCCAAGTTATTCACATAATGAAAACCTATACTTTGTTTCGGTCGAGTTCCCCATTCAAATGCATGTAACAGTGAGAAACGCACTGTCTTGGCGAAAGAAAGCGTTTTTGTACAACTTCATAGAAATAGCTGTAACTTTTGATAGAAGACTCAGACAAACATGTTTATGGCCTTATCTTATAGAACTCAAGGTCTCCGTGCTGGGAAAACAGGTTTTGCAGCTGTTTGAGCTAAGATTTCCAAGTTATTCACATAATGAAAACCTATACTTTGTTTCGGTCGAGTTCCCCATTCAAATGCATGTAACAGTGAGAAACGCACTGTCTTGGCGAAAGAAAGCGTTTTTGTACAACTTCATAGAAATAGCTGTAACTTTTGATAGAAGACTCAGACAAACATGTTTATGGCCTTATCTTATAGAACTCAAGGTCTCCGTGCTGGGAAAACAGGTTTTGCAGCTGTTTGAGCTAAGATTTCCAAGTTATTCACATAATGAAAACCTATACTTTGTTTCGGTCGAGTTCCCCATTCAAATGCATGTAACAGTGAGAAACGCACTGTCTTGGCGAAAGAAAGTGTTTTTGTACAACTTCATAGAAATAGCTGTAACTTTTGATAGAAGACTCAGACAAACATGTTTATGGCCTTATCTTATAGAACTCAAGGTTCCCGTGCTGGGAAAACAGGTTTTGTAGCTGTTTGAGCTAAGATTTCCAAGTTATTCACATAATGAAAACCTATACTTTGTTTCGGTCGAGTTCCCCATTCAAATGCATGTAACAGTGAGAAATGCACTGTCTTGGCGAAAGAAAGCGTTTTTGTACAACTTCATAGAAATAGCTGTAACTTTTGATAGAAGACTCGGATACACATGTTTATGGCCTTATCTTATAGAACTCAAGGTTCCCGTGCTGGGAAAACAGGTTTTGCAGCTGTTTGAGCTAAGATTTCCAAGTTATTCACATAATGAAAACCTATACTTTGTTTCGGTCGAGTTCCCCATTCAAATGCATGTAACAGTGAGAAACGCACTGTCTTGGCGAAAGAAAGCGTTTTTGTACAACTTCATAGAAATAGCTGTAACTTTTGATAGAAGACTCAGACAAACATGTTTATGGCCTTATCTTATAGAACTCAAGGTCTCCGTGCTGGGAAAACAGGTTTTGCAGCTGTTTGAGCTAAGATTTCCAAGTTATTCACATAATGAAAACATATACTTTGTTTCGGTCGAGTTCCCCATTCAAATGCATGTAACAGTGAGAAACGCACTGTCTTGGCGAAAGAAAGCGTTTTTGTACAACTTCATAGAAATAGCTGTAACTTTTGATAGAAGACTCAGACAAACATGTTTATGGCCTTATATTATAGAACTCAAGGTCTCCGTGCTGGGAAAACAGGTTTTGCAGCTGTTTGAGCTAAGATTTCCAAGTTATTCACATAATGAAAACCTATACTTTGTTTCGGTCGAGTTCCCCATTCAAATGCATGTAACAGTGAGAAATGCACTGTCTTGGCGAAAGAAAGCGTTTTTGTACAACTTCATAGAAATAGCTGTAACTTTTGATAGAAGACTCAGACAAACATGTTTATGGCTTTATCTTATAGAACTCAAGGTCTCCGTGCTGGGAAAACAGGTTTTGCAGCTGTTTGAGCTAAGATTTCCAAGTTATTCACATAATGAAAACCTATACTTTGTTTCGGTCGAGTTCCCCATTCAAATGCATGTAACAGTGAGAAATGCACTGTCTTGGCGAAAGAAAGCGTTTTTGTACAACTTCATAGAAATAGCTGTAACTTTTGATAGAAGACTCAGACAAACATGTTTATGGCTTTATCTTATAGAACTCAAGGTTCCCGTGCTGGGAAAACAGGTTTTGTAGCTGTTTGAGCTAAGATTTCCAAGTTATTCACATAATGAAAACCTATACTTTGTTTCGGTCGAGTTCCCCATTCAAATGCATGTAACAGTGAGAAACGCACTGTCTTTGCGAAAGAAAGCGTTTTTGTACAACTTCATATAAATAGCTGTAACTTTTGATAGAAGACTCAGACAAACATGTTTATGGCTTTATCTTATAGAACTCAAGGTCTCCGTGCTGGGAAAACAGGTTTTGCAGCTGTTTGAGCTAAGATTTCCAAGTTATTCACATAATGAAAACCTATACTTTGTTTCGGTCGAGTTCCCCATTCAAATGCATGTAACAGTGAGAAACGCACTGTCTTGGCGAAAGAAAGCGTTTTTGTACAACTTCATAGAAATAGCTGTAACTTTTGATAGAAGACTCAGACAAACATGTTTATGGCCTTATATTATAGAACTCAAGGTCTCCGTGCTGGGAAAACAGGTTTTGCAGCTGTTTGAGCTAAGATTTCCAAGTTATTCACATAATGAAAACCTATACTTTGTTTCGGTCGAGTTCCCCATTCAAATGCATGTAACAGTGAGAAATGCACTGTCTTGGCGAAAGAAAGCGTTTTTGTACAACTTCATAGAAATAGCTGTAACTTTTGATAGAAGACTCGGATACACATGTTTATGGCTTTATCTTATAGAACTCAAGGTTCCCGTGCTGGGAAAACAGGTTTTGTAGCTGTTTGAGCTAAGATTTCCAAGTTATTCACATAATGAAAACCTATACTTTGTTTCGGTCGAGTTCCCCATTCAAATGCATGTAACAGTGAGAAATGCACTGTCTTGGCGAAAGAAAGCGTTTTTGTACAACTTCATAGAAATAGCTGTAACTTTTGATAGAAGACTCAGACAAACATGTTTATGGCCTTATATTATAGAACTCAAGGTCTCCGTGCTGGGAAAACAGGTTTTGCAGCTGTTTGAGCTAAGATTTCCAAGTTATTCACATAATGAAAACCTATACTTTGTTTCGGTCGAGTTCCCCATTCAAATGCATGTAACAGTGAGAAATGCACTGTCTTGGCGAAAGAAAGCGTTTTTGTACAACTTCATAGAAATAGCTGTAACTTTTGATAGAAGACTCAGATACACATGTTTATGGCTTTATCTTATAGAACTCAAGGTTCCCGTGCTGGGAAAACAGGTTTTGTAGCTGTTTGAGCTAAGATTTCCAAGTTATTCACATAATGAAAACCTATACTTTGTTTCGGTCGAGTTCCCCATTCAAATGCATGTAACAGTGAGAAATGCACTGTCTTGGCGAAAGAAAGCGTTTTTGTACAACTTCATAGAAATAGCTGTAACTTTTGATAGAAGACTCGGATACACATGTTTATGGCTTTATCTTATAGAACTCAAGGTTCCCGTGCTGGGAAAACAGGTTTTGTAGCTGTTTGAGCTAAGATTTCCAAGTTATTCACATAATGAAAACCTATACTTTGTTTCGGTCGAGTTCCCCATTCAAATGCATGTAACAGTGAGAAATGCACTGTCTTGGCGAAAGAAAGCGTTTTTGTACAACTTCATAGAAATAGCTGTAACTTTTGATAGAAGACTCAGACAAACATGTTTATGGCCTTATCTTATAGAACTCAAGGTCTCCGTGCTGGGAAAACAGGTTTTGCAGCTGTTTGAGCTAAGATTTCCAAGTTATTCACATAATGAAAACCTATACTTTGTTTCGGTGGAGTTCCCCATTCAAATGCATGTAACAGTGAGAAACGCACTGTCTTGGCGAAAGAAAGCGTTTTTGTACAACTTCATAGAAATAGCTGTAACTTTTGATAGAAGACTCAGACAAACATGTTTATGGCCTTATCTTATAGAACTCAAGGTTCCCGTGCTGGGAAAACAGGTTTTGTAGCTGTTTGAGCTAAGATTTCCAAGTTATTCACATAATGAAAACCTATACTTTGTTTCGGTCGAGTTCCCCATTCAAATGCATGTAACAGTGAGAAATGCACTGTCTTGGCGAAAGAAAGCGTTTTTGTACAACTTCATAGAAATAGCTGTAACTTTTGATAGAAGACTCGGATACACATGTTTATGGCTTTATCTTATAGAACTCAAGGTTCCCGTGCTGGGAAAACAGGTTTTGTAGCTGTTTGAGCTAAGATTTCCAAGTTATTCACATAATGAAAACCTATACTTTGTTTCGGTCGAGTTCCCCATTCAAATGCATGTAACAGTGAGAAACGCACTGTCTTGGCGAAAGAAAGCGTTTTTGTACAACTTCATAGAAATAGCTGTAACTTTTGATAGAAGACTCAGACAAACATGTTTATGGCCTTATCTTATAGAACTCAAGGTCTCCGTGCTGGGAAAACAGGTTTTGCAGCTGTTTGAGCTAAGATTTCCAAGTTATTCACATAATGAAAACCTATACTTTGTTTCGGTCGAGTTCCCCATTCAAATGCATGTAACAGTGAGAAACGCACTGTCTTGGCGAAAGAAAGCGTTTTTGTACAACTTCATAGAAATAGCTGTAACTTTTGATAGAAGACTCAGACAAACATGTTTATGGCCTTATCTTATAGAACTCAAGGTCTCCGTGCTGGGAAAACAGGTTTTGCAGCTGTTTGAGCTAAGATTTCCAAGTTATTCACATAATGAAAACCTATACTTTGTTTCGGTCGAGTTCCCCATTCAAATGCATGTAACAGTGAGAAACGCACTGTCTTGGCGAAAGAAAGCGTTTTTGTACAACTTCATAGAAATAGCTGTAACTTTTGATAGAAGACTCGGATACACATGTTTATGGCTTTATCTTATAGAACTCAAGGTTCCCGTGCTGGGAAAACAGGTTTTGTAGCTGTTTGAGCTAAGATTTCCAAGTTATTCACATAATGAAAACCTATACTTTCGGTCGAGTTCCCCATTCAAATGCATGTAACAGTGAGAAATGCACTGTCTTGGCGAAAGAAAGCGTTTTTGTACAACTTCATAGAAATAGCTGTAACTTTTGATAGAAGACTCGGATACACATGTTTATGGCTTTATCTTATAGAACTCAAGGTTCCCGTGCTGGGAAAACAGGTTTTGTAGCTGTTTGAGCTAAGATTTCCAAGTTATTCACATAATGAAAACGTATACTTTGTTTCGGTCGAGTTCCCCATTCAAATGCATGTAACAGTGAGAAATGCACTGTCTTGGCGAAAGAAAGCGTTTTTGTACAACTTCATAGAAATAGCTGTAACTTTTGATAGAAGACTCAGACAAACATGTTTATGGCCTTATATTATAGAACTCAAGGTCTCCGTGCTGGGAAAACAGGTTTTGCAGCTGTTTGAGCTAAGATTTCCAAGTTATTCACATAATGAAAACCTATACTTTGTTTCGGTCGAGTTCCCCATTCAAATGCATGTAACAGTGAGAAATGCACTGTCTTGGCGAAAGAAAGCGTTTTTGTACAACTTCATAGAAATAGCTGTAACTTTTGATAGAAGACTCGGATACACATGTTTATGGCTTTATCTTATAGAACTCAAGGTTCCCGTGCTGGGAAAACAGGTTTTGTAGCTGTTTGAGCTAAGATTTCCAAGTTATTCACATAATGAAAACCTATACTTTGTTTCGGTCGAGTTCCCCATTCAAATGCATGTAACAGTGAGAAATGCACTGTCTTGGCGAAAGAAAGCGTTTTTGTACAACTTCATAGAAATAGCTGTAACTTTTGATAGAAGACTCGGATACACATGTTTATGGCTTTATCTTATAGAACTCAAGGTTCCCGTGCTGGGAAAACAGGTTTTGTAGCTGTTTGAGCTAAGATTTCCAAGTTATTCACATAATGAAAACCTATACTTTGTTTCGGTCGAGTTCCCCATTCAAATGCATGTAACAGTGAGAAACGCACTGTCTTGGCGAAAGAAAGCGTTTTTGTACAACTTCATAGAAATAGCTGTAACTTTTGATAGAAGACTCAGACAAACATGTTTATGGCCTTATCTTATAGAACTCAAGGTCTCCGTGCTGGGAAAACAGGTTTTGCAGCTGTTTGAGCTAAGATTTCCAAGTTATTCACATAATGAAAACCTATACTTTGTTTCGGTCGAGTTCCCCATTCAAATGCATGTAACAGTGAGAAATGCACTGTCTTGGCGAAAGAAAGCGTTTTTGTACAACTTCATAGAAATAGCTGTAACTTTTGATAGAAGACTCGGATACACATGTTTATGGCTTTATCTTATAGAACTCAAGGTTCCCGTGCTGGGAAAACAGGTTTTGTAGCTGTTTGAGCTAAGATTTCCAAGTTATTCACATAATGAAAACCTATAGTTTGTTTCGGTCGAGTTCCCCATTCAAATGCATGTAACAGTGAGAAACGCACTGTCTTGGCGAGAGAAAGCGTTTTTGTACAACTTCATAGAAATAGCTGTAACTTTTGATAGAAGACTCAGACAAACATGTTTATGGCCTTATCTTATAGAACTCAAGGTCTCCGTGCTGGGAAAACAGGTTTTGCAGCTGTTTGAGCTAAGATTTCCAAGTTATTCACATAATGAAAACCTATACTTTGTTTCGGTCGAGTTCCCCATTCAAATGCATGTAACAGTGAGAAACGCACTGTCTTGGCGAAAGAAAGCGTTTTTGTACAACTTCATAGAAATAGCTGTAACTTTTGATAGAAGACTCAGACAAACATGTTTATGGCCTTATCTTATAGAACTCAAGGTCTCCGTGCTGGGAAAACAGGTTTTGCAGCTGTTTGAGCTAAGATTTCCAAGTTATTCACATAATGAAAACATATACTTTGTTTCGGTCGAGTTCCCCATTCAAATGCATGTAACAGTGAGAAACGCACTGTCTTGGCGAAAGAAAGCGTTTTTGTACAACTTCATAGAAATAGCTGTAACTTTTGATAGAAGACTCAGACAAACATGTTTATGGCCTTATATTATAGAACTCAAGGTCTCCGTGCTGGGAAAACAGGTTTTGCAGCTGTTTGAGCTAAGATTTCCAAGTTATTCACATAATGAAAACCTATACTTTGTTTCGGTCGAGTTCCCCATTCAAATGCATGTAACAGTGAGAAATGCACTGTCTTGGCGAAAGAAAGCGTTTTTGTACAACTTCATAGAAATAGCTGTAACTTTTGATAGAAGACTCGGATACACATGTTTATGGCTTTATCTTATAGAACTCAAGGTTCCCGTGCTGGGAAAACAGGTTTTGTAGCTGTTTGAGCTAAGATTTCCAAGTTATTCACATAATGAAAACCTATACTTTCGGTCGAGTTCCCCATTCAAATGCATGTAACAGTGAGAAATGCACTGTCTTGGCGAAAGAAAGCGTTTTTGTACAACTTCATAGAAATAGCTGTAACTTTTGATAGAAGACTCGGATACACATGTTTATGGCTTTATCTTATAGAACTCAAGGTTCCTGTGCTGGGAAAACAGGTTTTGTAGCTGTTTGAGCTAAGATTTCCAAGTTATTCACATAATGAAAACCTATACTTTGTTTCGGTCGAGTTCCCCATTCAAATGCATGTAACAGTGAGAAACGCACTGTCTTGGCGAAAGAAAGCGTTTTTGTACAACTTCATAGAAATAGCTGTAACTTTTGATAGAAGACTCAGACAAACATGTTTATGGCCTCATCTTATAGAACTCAAGGTCTCCGTGCTGGGAAAACAGGTTTTGCAGCTGTGTGAGCTAAGATTTCCAAGTTATTCACATAATGAAAACCTATACTTTGTTTCGGTCGAGTTCCCCATTCAAATGCATGTAACAGTGAGAAACGCACTGTCTTGGCGAAAGAAAGCGTTTTTGTACAACTTCATAGAAATAGCTGTAACTTTTGATAGAAGACTCAGACAAACATGTTTATGGCCTTATCTTATAGAACTCAAGGTCTCCGTGCTGGGAAAACAGGTTTTGCAGCTGTTTGAGCTAAGATTTCCAAGTTATTCACATAATGAAAACCTATACTTTGTTTCGGTCGAGTTCCCCATTCAAATGCATGTAACAGTGAGAAACGCACTGTCTTGGCGAAAGAAAGCGTTTTTGTACAACTTCATAGAAATAGCTGTAACTTTTGATAGAAGACTCAGACAAACATGTTTATGGCCTTATCTTATAGAACTCAAGGTTCCCGTGCTGGGAAAACAGGTTTTGTAGCTGTTTGAGCTAAGATTTCCAAGTTATTCACATAATGAAAACCTATACTTTGTTTCGGTCGAGTTCCCCATTCAAATGCATGTAACAGTGAGAAATGCACTGTCTTGGCGAAAGAAAGCGTTTTTGTACAACTTCATAGAAATAGCTGTAACTTTTGATAGAAGACTCGGATACACATGTTTATGGCTTTATCTTATAGAACTCAAGGTTCCCGTGCTGGGAAAACAGGTTTTGTAGCTGTTTGAGCTAAGATTTCCAAGTTATTCACATAATGAAAACCTATACTTTGTTTCGGTCGAGTTCCCCATTCAAATGCATGTAACAGTGAGAAATGCACTGTCTTGGCGAAAGAAAGCGTTTTTGTACAACTTCATAGAAATAGCTGTAACTTTTGATAGAAGACTCAGACAAACATGTTTATGGCCTTATCTTATAGAACTCAAGGTTCCCGTGCTGGGAAAACAGGTTTTGTAGCTGTTTGAGCTAAGATTTCCAAGTTATTCACATAATGAAAACCTATACTTTGTTTCGGTCGAGTTCCCCATTCAAATGCATGTAACAGTGAGAAATGCACTGTCTTGGCGAAAGAAAGCGTTTTTGTACAACTTCATAGAAATAGCTGTAACTTTTGATAGAAGACTCGGATACACATGTTTATGGCTTTATCTTATAGAACTCAAGGTTCCCGTGCTGGGAAAACAGGTTTTGTAGCTGTTTGAGCTAAGATTTCCAAGTTATTCACATAATGAAAACCTATACTTTGTTTCGGTCGAGTTCCCCATTCAAATGCATGTAACAGTGAGAAACGCACTGTCTTGGCGAAAGAAAGCGTTTTTGTACAACTTCATAGAAATAGCTGTAACTTTTGATAGAAGACTCAGACAAACATGTTTATGGCCTTATCTTATAGAACTCAAGGTCTCCGTGCTGGGAAAACAGGTTTTGCAGCTGTTTGAGCTAAGATTTCCAAGTTATTCACATAATGAAAACCTATACTTTGTTTCGGTCGAGTTCCCCATTCAAATGCATGTAACAGTGAGAAACGCACTGTCTTGGCGAAAGAAAGCGTTTTTGTACAACTTCATAGAAATAGCTGTAACTTTTGATAGAAGACTCAGACAAACATGTTTATGGCCTTATCTTATAGAACTCAAGGTCTCCGTGCTGGGAAAACAGGTTTTGCAGCTGTTTGAGCTAAGATTTCCAAGTTATTCACATAATGAAAACCTATACTTTGTTTCGGTCGAGTTCCCCATTCAAATGCATGTAACAGTGAGAAACGCACTGTCTTGGCGAAAGAAAGCGTTTTTGTACAACTTCATAGAAATAGCTGTAACTTTTGATAGAAGACTCAGACAAACATGTTTATGGCCTTATCTTATAGAACTCAAGGTCTCCGTGCTGGGAAAACAGGTTTTGCAGCTGTTTGAGCTAAGATTTCCAAGTTATTCACATAATGAAAACCTATACTTTGTTTCGGTCGAGTTCCCCATTCAAATGCATGTAACAGTGAGAAATGCACTGTCTTGGCGAAAGAAAGCGTTTTTGTACAACTTCATAGAAATAGCTGTAACTTTTGATAGAAGACTCGGATACACATGTTTATAGCTTTATCTTATAGAACTCAAGGTTCCCGTGCTGGGAAAACAGGTTTTGTAGCTGTTTGAGCTAAGATTTCCAAGTTATTCACATAATGAAAACCTATACTTTGTTTCGGTCGAGTTCCCCATTCAAATGCATGTAACAGTGAGAAATGCACTGTCTTGGCGAAAGAAAGCGTTTTTGTACAACTTCATAGAAATAGCTGTAACTTTTGATAGAAGACTCGGATACACATGTTTATGGCTTTATCTTATAGAACTCAAGGTTCCCGTGCTGGGAAAACAGGTTTTGTAGCTGTTTGAGCTAAGATTTCCAAGTTATTCACATAATGAAAACCTATACTTTGTTTCGGTCGAGTTCCCCATTCAAATGCATGTAACAGTGAGAAATGCACTGTCTTGGCGAAAGAAAGCGTTTTTGTACAACTTCATAGAAATAGCTGTAACTTTTGATAGAAGACTCAGACAAACATGTTTATGGCCTTATATTATAGAACTCAAGGTCTCCGTGCTGGGAAAACAGGTTTTGCAGCTGTTTGAGCTAAGATTTCCAAGTTATTCACATAATGAAAACCTATACTTTGTTTCGGTCGAGTTCCCCATTCAAATGCATGTAACAGTGAGAAACGCACTGTCTTGGCGAAAGAAAGCGTTTTTGTACAACTTCATAGAAATAGCTGTAACTTTTGATAGAAGACTCAGACAAACATGTTTATGGCCTTATATTATAGAACTCAAGGTCCCCGTGCTGGGAAAACAGGTTTTGCAGCTGTTTGAGCTAAGATTTCCAAGTTATTCACATAATGAAAACCTATACTTTGTTTCGGTCGAGTTCCCCATTCAAATGCATGTAACAGTGAGAAACGCACTGTCTTGGCGAAAGAAAGCGTTTTTGTACAACTTCATAGAAATAGCTGTAACTTTTGATAGAAGACTCGGATACACATGTTTATGGCTTTATCTTATAGAACTCAAGGTTCCCGTGCTGGGAAAACAGGTTTTGTAGCTGTTTGAGCTAAGATTTCCAAGTTATTCACATAATGAAAACCTATACTTTGTTTCGGTCGAGTTCCCCATTCAAATGCATGTAACAGTGAGAAATGCACTGTCTTGGCGAAAGAAAGCGTTTTTGTACAACTTCATAGAAATAGCTGTAACTTTTGATAGAAGACTCAGACAAACATGTTTATGGCCTTATCTTATAGAACTCAAGGTCTCCGTGCTGGGAAAACAGGTTTTGCAGCTGTTTGAGCTAAGATTTCCAAGTTATTCACATAATGAAAACCTATACTTTGTTTCGGTCGAGTTCCCCATTCAAATGCATGTAACAGTGAGAAATGCACTGTCTTGGCGAAAGAAAGCGTTTTTGTACAACTTCATAGAAATAGCTGTAACTTTTGATAGAAGACTCGGATACACATGTTTATGGCTTTATCTTATAGAACTCAAGGTTCCCGTGCTGGGAAAACAGGTTTTGTAGCTGTTTGAGCTAAGATTTCCAAGTTATTCACATAATGAAAACCTATACTTTGTTTCGGTCGAGTTCCCCATTCAAATGCATGTAACAGTGAGAAACGCAGTGTCTTGGCGAAAGAAAGCGTTTTTGTACAACTTCATAGAAATAGCTGTAACTTTTGATAGAAGACTCGGATACACATGTTTATGGCTTTATCTTATAGAACTCAAGGTTCCCGTGCTGGGAAAACAGGTTTTGTAGCTGTTTGAGCTAAGATTTCCAAGTTATTCACATAATGAAAACCTATACTTTGTTTCGGTCGAGTTCCCCATTCAAATGCATGTAACAGTGAGAAATGCACTGTCTTGGCGAAAGAAAGCGTTTTTGTACAACTTCATAGAAATAGCTGTAACTTTTGATAGAAGACTCAGACAAACATGTTTATGGCCTTATCTTATAGAACTCAAGGTCTCCGTGCTGGGAAAACAGGTTTTGCAGCTGTTTGAGCTAAGATTTCCAAGTTATTCACATAATGAAAACCTATACTTTGTTTCGGTCGAGTTCCCCATTCAAATGCATGTAACAGTGAGAAACGCACTGTCTTGGCGAAAGAAAGCGTTTTTGTACAACTTCATAGAAATAGCTGTAACTTTTGATAGAAGACTCAGACAAACATGTTTATGGCCTTATCTTATAGAACTCAAGGTCTCCGTGCTGGGAAAACAGGTTTTGCAGCTGTTTGAGCTAAGATTTCCAAGTTATTCACATAATGAAAACCTATACTTTGTTTCGGTCGAGTTCCCCATTCAAATGCATGTAACAGTGAGAAACGCACTGTCTTGGCGAAAGAAAGCGTTTTTGTACAACTTCATAGAAATAGCTGTAACTTTTGATAGAAGACTCGGATACACATGTTTATGGCTTTATCTTATAGAACTCAAGGTTCCCGTGCTGGGAAAACAGGTTTTGCAGCTGTTTGAGCTAAGATTTTCAAGTTATTCACATAATGAAAACGTATACTTTGTTTCGGTCGAGTTCCCCATTCAAATGCATGTAACAGTGAGAAACGCACTGTCTTGGCGAAAGAAAGCGTTTTTGTACAACTTCATAGAAATAGCTGTAACTTTTGATAGAAGACTTGGATACACATGTTTATGGCTTTATCTTATAGAACTCAAGGTTCCCGTGCTGGGAAAACAGGTTTTGTAGCTGTTTGAGCTAAGATTTCCAAGTTATTCACATAATGAAAACCTATACTTTGTTTCGGTCGAGTTCCCCATTCAAATGCATGTAACAGTGAGAAATGCACTGTCTTGGCGAAAGAAAGCGTTTTTGTACAACTTCATAGAAATAGCTGTAACTTTTGATAGAAGACTCAGACAAACATGTTTATGGCCTTATCTTATAGAACTCAAGGTCTCCGTGCTGGGAAAACAGGTTTTGCAGCTGTTTGAGCTAAGATTTCCAAGTTATTCACATAATGAAAACCTATACTTTGTTTCGGTCGAGTTCCCCATTCAAATGCATGTAACAGTGAGAAATGCACTGTCTTGGCGAAAGAAAGCGTTTTTGTACAACTTCATAGAAATAGCTGTAACTTTTGATAGAAGACTCGGATACACATGTTTATGGCTTTATCTTATAGAACTCAAGGTTCCCGTGCTGGGAAAACAGGTTTTGTAGCTGTTTGAGCTAAGATTTCCAAGTTATTCACATAATGAAAACCTATACTTTGTTTCGGTCGAGTTCCCCATTCAAATGCATGTAACAGTGAGAAACGCACTGTCTTGGCGAAAGAAAGCGTTTTTGTACAACTTCATATAAATAGCTGTAACTTTTGATAGAAGACTCAGACAAACATGTTTATGGCCTTATCTTATAGAACTCAAGGTCTCCGTGCTGGGAAAACAGGTTTTGCAGCTGTTTGAGCTAAGATTTCCAAGTTATTCACATAATGAAAACCTATACTTTGTTTCGGTCGAGTTCCCCATTCAAATGCATGTAACAGTGAGAAACGCACTGTCTTGGCGAAAGAAAGCGTTTTTGTACAACTTCATAGAAATAGCTGTAACTTTTGATAGAAGACTCGGATACACATGTTTATGGCTTTATCTTATAGAACTCAAGGTTCCCGTGCTGGGCAAACAGGTTTTGCAGCTGTTTGAGCTAAGATTTCCAAGTTATTCACATAATGAAAACCTATACTTTGTTTCGGTCGAGTTCCCCATTCAAATGCATGTAACAGTGAGAAATGCACTGTCTTGGCGAAAGAAAGCGTTTTTGTACAACTTCATAGAAATAGCTGTAACTTTTGATAGAAGACTCGGATACACATGTTTATGGCTTTATCTTATAGAACTCAAGGTTCCCGTGCTGGGAAAACAGGTTTTGTAGCTGTTTGAGCTAAGATTTCCAAGTTATTCACATAATGAAAACCTATACTTTGTTTCGGTCGAGTTCCCCATTCAAATGCATGTAACAGTGAGAAATGCACTGTCTTGGCGAAAGAAAGCGTTTTTGTACAACTTCATAGAAATAGCTGTAACTTTTGATAGAAGACTCAGACAAACATGTTTATGGCCTTATCTTATAGAACTCAAGGTCTCCGTGCTGGGAAAACAGGTTTTGCAGCTGTTTGAGCTAAGATTTCCAAGTTATTCACATAATGAAAACCTATACTTTGTTTCGGTCGAGTTCCCCATTCAAATGCATGTAACAGTGAGAAACGCACTGTCTTGGCGAAAGAAAGCGTTTTTGTACAACTTCATAGAAATAGCTGTAACTTTTGATAGAAGACTCAGACAAACATGTTTATGGCCTTATATTATAGAACTCAAGGTCTCCGTGCTGGGAAAACAGGTTTTGCAGCTGTTTGAGCTAAGATTTCCAAGTTATTCACATAATGAAAACCTATACTTTGTTTCGGTCGAGTTCCCCATTCAAATGCATGTAACAGTGAGAAATGCACTGTCTTGGCGAAAGAAAGCGTTTTTGTACAACTTCATAGAAATAGCTGTAACTTTTGATAGAAGACTCGGATACACATGTTTATGGCTTTATCTTATAGAACTCAAGGTTCCCGTGCTGGGAAAACAGGTTTTGCAGCTGTTTGAGCTAAGATTTCCAAGTTATTCACATAATGAAAACCTATACTTTGTTTCGGTCGAGTTCCCCATTCAAATGCATGTAACAGTGAGAAACGCACTGTCTTGGCGAAAGAAAGCGTTTTTGTACAACTTCATAGAAATAGCTGTAACTTTTGATAGAAGACTCAGACAAACATGTTTATGGCCTTATATTATAGAACTCAAGGTTCCCGTGCTGGGAAAACAGGTTTTGCAGCTGTTTGAGCTAAGATTTCCAAGTTATTCACATAATGAAAACCTATACTTTGTTTCGGTCGAGTTCCCCATTCAAATGCATGTAACAGTGAGAAACGCACTGTCTTGGCGAAAGAAAGCGTTTTTGTACAACTTCATATGAATAGCTGTAACTTTTGATAGAAGACTCGGATACACATGTTTATGGCTTTATCTTATAGAACTCAAGGTTCCGTGCTGGGAAAACAGGTTTTGTAGCTGTTTGAGCTAAGATTTCCAAGTTATTCACATAATGAAAACCTATACTTTGTTTCGGTCGAGTTCCCCATTCAAATGCATGTAACAGTGAGAAACGCACTGTCTTGGCGAAAGAAAGCGTTTTTGTACAACTTCATAGAAATAGCTGTAACTTTTGATAGAAGACTCGGATACACATGTTTATGGCTTTATCTTATAGAACTCAAGGTTCCCGTGCTGGGAAAACAGGTTTTGTAGCTGTTTGAGCTAAGATTTCCAAGTTATTCACATAATGAAAACCTATACTTTGTTTCGGTCGAGTTCCCCATTCAAATGCATGTAACAGTGAGAAATGCACTGTCTTGGCGAAAGAAAGCGTTTTTGTACAACTTCATAGAAATAGCTGTAACTTTTGATAGAAGACTCAGACAAACATGTTTATGGCCTTATCTTATAGAACTCAAGGTCTCCGTGCTGGGAAAACAGGTTTTGCAGCTGTTTGAGCTAAGATTTCCAAGTTATTCACATAATGAAAACCTATACTTTGTTTCGGTCGAGTTCCCCATTCAAATGCATGTAACAGTGAGAAATGCACTGTCTTGGCGAAAGAAAGCGTTTTTGTACAACTTCATAGAAATAGCTGTAACTTTTGATAGAAGACTCGGATACACATGTTTATGGCTTTATCTTATAGAACTCAAGGTTCCCGTGCTGGGAAAACAGGTTTTGTAGCTGTTTGAGCTAAGATTTCCAAGTTATTCACATAATGAAAACCTATACTTTGTTTCGGTCGAGTTCCCCATTCAAATGCATGTAACAGTGAGAAACGCAGTGTCTTGGCGAAAGAAAGCGTTTTTGTACAACTTCATAGAAATAGCTGTAACTTTTGATAGAAGACTCGGATACACATGTTTATGGCTTTATCTTATAGAACTCAAGGTTCCCGTGCTGGGAAAACAGGTTTTGTAGCTGTTTGAGCTAAGATTTCCAAGTTATTCACATAATGAAAACCTATACTTTGTTTCGGTCGAGTTCCCCATTCAAATGCATGTAACAGTGAGAAATGCACTGTCTTGGCGAAAGAAAGCGTTTTTGTACAACTTCATAGAAATAGCTGTAACTTTTGATAGAAGACTCAGACAAACATGTTTATGGCCTTATATTATAGAACTCAAGGTCTCCGTGCTGGGAAAACAGGTTTTGCAGCTGTTTGAGCTAAGATTTCCAAGTTATTCACATAATGAAAACCTATACTTTGTTTCGGTCGAGTTCCCCATTCAAATGCATGTAACAGTGAGAAACGCACTGTCTTGGCGAAAGAAAGCGTTTTTGTACAACTTCATAGAAATAGCTGTAACTTTTGATAGAAGACTCAGACAAACATGTTTATGGCCTTATCTTATAGAACTCAAGGTCTCCGTGCTGGGAAAACAGGTTTTGCAGCTGTTTGAGCTAAGATTTCCAAGTTATTCACATAATGAAAACCTATACTTTGTTTCGGTCGAGTTCCCCATTCAAATGCATGTAACAGTGAGAAACGCACTGTCTTGGCGAAAGAAAGCGTTTTTGTACAACTTCATAGAAATAGCTGTAACTTTTGATAGAAGACTCGGATACACATGTTTATGGCTTTATCTTATAGAACTCAAGGTTCCCGTGCTGGGAAAACAGGTTTTGCAGCTGTTTGAGCTAAGATTTTCAAGTTATTCACATAATGAAAACGTATACTTTGTTTCGGTCGAGTTCCCCATTCAAATGCATGTAACAGTGAGAAACGCACTGTCTTGGCGAAAGAAAGCGTTTTTGTACAACTTCATAGAAATAGCTGTAACTTTTGATAGAAGACTTGGATACACATGTTTATGGCTTTATCTTATAGAACTCAAGGTTCCCGTGCTGGGAAAACAGGTTTTGTAGCTGTTTGAGCTAAGATTTCCAAGTTATTCACATAATGAAAACCTATACTTTGTTTCGGTCGAGTTCCCCATTCAAATGCATGTAACAGTGAGAAATGCACTGTCTTGGCGAAAGAAAGCGTTTTTGTACAACTTCATAGAAATAGCTGTAACTTTTGATAGAAGACTCAGACAAACATGTTTATGGCCTTATCTTATAGAACTCAAGGTCTCCGTGCTGGGAAAACAGGTTTTGCAGCTGTTTGAGCTAAGATTTCCAAGTTATTCACATAATGAAAACCTATACTTTGTTTCGGTCGAGTTCCCCATTCAAATGCATGTAACAGTGAGAAATGCACTGTCTTGGCGAAAGAAAGCGTTTTTGTACAACTTCATAGAAATAGCTGTAACTTTTGATAGAAGACTCGGATACACATGTTTATGGCTTTATCTTATAGAACTCAAGGTTCCCGTGCTGGGAAAACAGGTTTTGTAGCTGTTTGAGCTAAGATTTCCAAGTTATTCACATAATGAAAACCTATACTTTGTTTCGGTCGAGTTCCCCATTCAAATGCATGTAACAGTGAGAAACGCACTGTCTTGGCGAAAGAAAGCGTTTTTGTACAACTTCATATAAATAGCTGTAACTTTTGATAGAAGACTCAGACAAACATGTTTATGGCCTTATCTTATAGAACTCAAGGTCTCCGTGCTGGGAAAACAGGTTTTGCAGCTGTTTGAGCTAAGATTTCCAAGTTATTCACATAATGAAAACCTATACTTTGTTTCGGTCGAGTTCCCCATTCAAATGCATGTAACAGTGAGAAACGCACTGTCTTGGCGAAAGAAAGCGTTTTTGTACAACTTCATAGAAATAGCTGTAACTTTTGATAGAAGACTCGGATACACATGTTTATGGCTTTATCTTATAGAACTCAAGGTTCCCGTGCTGGGCAAACAGGTTTTGCAGCTGTTTGAGCTAAGATTTCCAAGTTATTCACATAATGAAAACCTATACTTTGTTTCGGTCGAGTTCCCCATTCAAATGCATGTAACAGTGAGAAATGCACTGTCTTGGCGAAAGAAAGCGTTTTTGTACAACTTCATAGAAATAGCTGTAACTTTTGATAGAAGACTCAGACAAACATGTTTATGGCCTTATCTTATAGAACTCAAGGCCTCCGTGCTGGGAAAACAGGTTTTGCAGCTGTTTGAGCTAAGATTTCCAAGTTATTCACATAATGAAAACCTATACTTTGTTTCGGTCGAGTTCCCCATTCAAATGCATGTAACAGTGAGAAACGCACTGTCTTGGCGAAAGAAAGCGTTTTTGTACAACTTCATAGAAATAGCTGTAACTTTTGATAGAAGACTCGGATACACATGTTTATGGCTTTATCTTATAGAACTCAAGGTTCCCGTGCTGGGAAAACAGGTTTTGTAGCTGTTTGAGCTAAGATTTCCAAGTTATTCACATAATGAAAACCTATACTTTGTTTCGGTCGAGTTCCCCATTCAAATGCATGTAACAGTGAGAAATGCACTGTCTTGGCGAAAGAAAGCGTTTTTGTACAACTTCATAGAAATAGCTGTAACTTTTGATAGAAGACTCAGACAAACATGTTTATGGCCTTATCTTATAGAACTCAAGGCCTCCGTGCTGGGAAAACAGGTTTTGCAGCTGTTTGAGCTAAGATTTCCAAGTTATTCACATAATGAAAACCTATACTTTGTTTCGGTCGAGTTCCCCATTCAAATGCATGTAACAGTGAGAAACGCACTGTCTTGGCGAAAGAAAGCGTTTTTGTACAACTTCATAGAAATAGCTGTAACTTTTGATAGAAGACTCAGACAAACATGTTTATGGCCTTATATTATAGAACTCAAGGTCTCCGTGCTGGGAAAACAGGTTTTGCAGCTGTTTGAGCTAAGATTTCCAAGTTATTCACATAATGAAAACCTATACTTTGTTTCGGTCGAGTTCCCCATTCAAATGCATGTAACAGTGAGAAATGCACTGTCTTGGCGAAAGAAAGCGTTTTTGTACAACTTCATAGAAATAGCTGTAACTTTTGATAGAAGACTCAGACAAACATGTTTATGGCCTTATCTTATAGAACTCAAGGTCTCCGTGCTGGGAAAACAGGTTTTGCAGCTGTTTGAGCTAAGATTTCCAAGTTATTCACATAATGAAAACCTATACTTTGTTTCGGTCGAGTTCCCCATTCAAATGCATGTAACAGTGAGAAATGCACTGTCTTGGCGAAAGAAAGCGTTTTTGTACAACTTCATAGAAATAGCTGTAACTTTTGATAGAAGACTCGGATACACATGTTTATGGCTTTATCTTATAGAACTCAAGGTTCCCGTGCTGGGAAAACAGGTTTTGTAGCTGTTTGAGCTAAGATTTCCAAGTTATTCACATAATGAAAACCTATACTTTGTTTCGGTCGAGTTCCCCATTCAAATGCATGTAACAGTGAGAAACGCACTGTCTTGGCGAAAGAAAGCGTTTTTGTACAACTTCATATAAATAGCTGTAACTTTTGATAGAAGACTCAGACAAACATGTTTATGGCCTTATCTTATAGAACTCAAGGTCTCCGTGCTGGGAAAACAGGTTTTGCAGCTGTTTGAGCTAAGATTTCCAAGTTATTCACATAATGAAAACCTATACTTTGTTTCGGTCGAGTTCCCCATTCAAATGCATGTAACAGTGAGAAACGCACTGTCTTGGCGAAAGAAAGCGTTTTTGTACAACTTCATAGAAATAGCTGTAACTTTTGATAGAAGACTCGGATACACATGTTTATGGCTTTATCTTATAGAACTCAAGGTTCCCGTGCTGGGCAAACAGGTTTTGCAGCTGTTTGAGCTAAGATTTCCAAGTTATTCACATAATGAAAACCTATACTTTGTTTCGGTCGAGTTCCCCATTCAAATGCATGTAACAGTGAGAAATGCACTGTCTTGGCGAAAGAAAGCGTTTTTGTACAACTTCATAGAAATAGCTGTAACTTTTGATAGAAGACTCGGATACACATGTTTATGGCTTTATCTTATAGAACTCAAGGTTCCCGTGCTGGGAAAACAGGTTTTGTAGCTGTTTGAGCTAAGATTTCCAAGTTATTCACATAATGAAAACCTATACTTTGTTTCGGTCGAGTTCCCCATTCAAATGCATGTAACAGTGAGAAATGCACTGTCTTGGCGAAAGAAAGCGTTTTTGTACAACTTCATAGAAATAGCTGTAACTTTTGATAGAAGACTCAGACAAACATGTTTATGGCCTTATCTTATAGAACTCAAGGCCTCCGTGCTGGGAAAACAGGTTTTGCAGCTGTTTGAGCTAAGATTTCCAAGTTATTCACATAATGAAAACCTATACTTTGTTTCGGTCGAGTTCCCCATTCAAATGCATGTAACAGTGAGAAACGCACTGTCTTGGCGAAAGAAAGCGTTTTTGTACAACTTCATAGAAATAGCTGTAACTTTTGATAGAAGACTCAGACAAACATGTTTATGGCCTTATATTATAGAACTCAAGGTCTCCGTGCTGGGAAAACAGGTTTTGCAGCTGTTTGAGCTAAGATTTCCAAGTTATTCACATAATGAAAACCTATACTTTGTTTCGGTCGAGTTCCCCATTCAAATGCATGTAACAGTGAGAAATGCACTGTCTTGGCGAAAGAAAGCGTTTTTGTACAACTTCATAGAAATAGCTGTAACTTTTGATAGAAGACTCAGACAAACATGTTTATGGCCTTATCTTATAGAACTCAAGGTCTCCGTGCTGGGAAAACAGGTTTTGCAGCTGTTTGAGCTAAGATTTCCAAGTTATTCACATAATGAAAACCTATACTTTGTTTCGGTCGAGTTCCCCATTCAAATGCATGTAACAGTGAGAAATGCACTGTCTTGGCGAAAGAAAGCGTTTTTGTACAACTTCATAGAAATAGCTGTAACTTTTGATAGAAGACTCGGATACACATGTTTATGGCTTTATCTTATAGAACTCAAGGTTCCCGTGCTGGGAAAACAGGTTTTGTAGCTGTTTGAGCTAAGATTTCCAAGTTATTCACATAATGAAAACCTATACTTTGTTTCGGTCGAGTTCCCCATTCAAATGCATGTAACAGTGAGAAACGCACTGTCTTGGCGAAAGAAAGCGTTTTTGTACAACTTCATATAAATAGCTGTAACTTTTGATAGAAGACTCAGACAAACATGTTTATGGCCTTATCTTATAGAACTCAAGGTCTCCGTGCTGGGAAAACAGGTTTTGCAGCTGTTTGAGCTAAGATTTCCAAGTTATTCACATAATGAAAACCTATACTTTGTTTCGGTCGAGTTCCCCATTCAAATGCATGTAACAGTGAGAAACGCACTGTCTTGGCGAAAGAAAGCGTTTTTGTACAACTTCATAGAAATAGCTGTAACTTTTGATAGAAGACTCGGATACACATGTTTATGGCTTTATCTTATAGAACTCAAGGTTCCCGTGCTGGGCAAACAGGTTTTGCAGCTGTTTGAGCTAAGATTTCCAAGTTATTCACATAATGAAAACCTATACTTTGTTTCGGTCGAGTTCCCCATTCAAATGCATGTAACAGTGAGAAATGCACTGTCTTGGCGAAAGAAAGCGTTTTTGTACAACTTCATAGAAATAGCTGTAACTTTTGATAGAAGACTCAGACAAACATGTTTATGGCCTTATCTTATAGAACTCAAGGCCTCCGTGCTGGGAAAACAGGTTTTGCAGCTGTTTGAGCTAAGATTTCCAAGTTATTCACATAATGAAAACCTATACTTTGTTTCGGTCGAGTTCCCCATTCAAATGCATGTAACAGTGAGAAACGCACTGTCTTGGCGAAAGAAAGCGTTTTTGTACAACTTCATAGAAATAGCTGTAACTTTTGATAGAAGACTCGGATACACATGTTTATGGCTTTATCTTATAGAACTCAAGGTTCCCGTGCTGGGAAAACAGGTTTTGTAGCTGTTTGAGCTAAGATTTCCAAGTTATTCACATAATGAAAACCTATACTTTGTTTCGGTCGAGTTCCCCATTCAAATGCATGTAACAGTGAGAAATGCACTGTCTTGGCGAAAGAAAGCGTTTTTGTACAACTTCATAGAAATAGCTGTAACTTTTGATAGAAGACTCAGACAAACATGTTTATGGCCTTATCTTATAGAACTCAAGGCCTCCGTGCTGGGAAAACAGGTTTTGCAGCTGTTTGAGCTAAGATTTCCAAGTTATTCACATAATGAAAACCTATACTTTGTTTCGGTCGAGTTCCCCATTCAAATGCATGTAACAGTGAGAAACGCACTGTCTTGGCGAAAGAAAGCGTTTTTGTACAACTTCATAGAAATAGCTGTAACTTTTGATAGAAGACTCAGACAAACATGTTTATGGCCTTATATTATAGAACTCAAGGTCTCCGTGCTGGGAAAACAGGTTTTGCAGCTGTTTGAGCTAAGATTTCCAAGTTATTCACATAATGAAAACCTATACTTTGTTTCGGTCGAGTTCCCCATTCAAATGCATGTAACAGTGAGAAATGCACTGTCTTGGCGAAAGAAAGCGTTTTTGTACAACTTCATAGAAATAGCTGTAACTTTTGATAGAAGACTCGGATACACATGTTTATGGCTTTATCTTATAGAACTCAAGGTCTCCGTGCTGGGAAAACAGGTTTTGCAGCTGTTTGAGCTAAGATTTCCAAGTTATTCACATAATGAAAACCTATACTTTGTTTCGGTCGAGTTCCCCATTCAAATGCATGTAACAGTGAGAAATGCACTGTCTTGGCGAAAGAAAGCGTTTTTGTACAACTTCATAGAAATAGCTGTAACTTTTGATAGAAGACTCGGATACACATGTTTATGGCTTTATCTTATAGAACTCAAGGTTCCCGTGCTGGGAAAACAGGTTTTGCAGCTGTTTGAGCTAAGATTTCCAAGTTATTCACATAATGAAAACCTATACTTTGTTTCGGTCGAGTTCCCCATTCAAATGCATGTAACAGTGAGAAACGCACTGTCTTGGCGAAAGAAAGCGTTTTTGTACAACTTCATAGAAATAGCTGTAACTTTTGATAGAAGACTCAGACAAACATGTTTATGGCCTTATATTATAGAACTCAAGGTTCCCGTGCTGGGAAAACAGGTTTTGCAGCTGTTTGAGCTAAGATTTCCAAGTTATTCACATAATGAAAACCTATACTTTGTTTCGGTCGAGTTCCCCATTCAAATGCATGTAACAGTGAGAAACGCACTGTCTTGGCGAAAGAAAGCGTTTTTGTACAACTTCATATGAATAGCTGTAACTTTTGATAGAAGACTCGGATACACATGTTTATGGCTTTATCTTATAGAACTCAAGGTTCCGTGCTGGGAAAACAGGTTTTGTAGCTGTTTGAGCTAAGATTTCCAAGTTATTCACATAATGAAAACCTATACTTTGTTTCGGTCGAGTTCCCCATTCAAATGCATGTAACAGTGAGAAACGCACTGTCTTGGCGAAAGAAAGCGTTTTTGTACAACTTCATAGAAATAGCTGTAACTTTTGATAGAAGACTCAGACAAACATGTTTATGGCCTTATCTTATAGAACTCAAGGTCTCCGTGCTGGGAAAACAGGTTTTGCAGCTGTTTGAGCTAAGATTTCCAAGTTATTCACATAATGAAAACCTATACTTTGTTTCGGTCGAGTTCCCCATTCAAATGCATGTAACAGTGAGAAACGCACTGTCTTGGCGAAAGAAAGCGTTTTTGTACAACTTCATAGAAATAGCTGTAACTTTTGATAGAAGACTCAGACAAACATGTTTATGGCTTTATCTTATAGAACTCAAGGTTCCCGTGCTGGGAAAACAGGTTTTGTAGCTGTTTGAGCTAAGATTTCCAAGTTATTCACATAATGAAAACCTATACTTTGTTTCGGTCGAGTTCCCCATTCAAATGCATGTAACAGTGAGAAACGCACTGTCTTGGCGAAAGAAAGCGTTTTTGTACAACTTCATAGAAATAGCTGTAACTTTTGATAGAAGACTCAGACAAACATGTTTATGGCTTTATCTTATAGAACTCAAGGTTCCCGTGCTGGGAAAACAGGTTTTGTAGCTGTTTGAGCTAAGATTTCCAAGTTATTCACATAATGAAAACCTATACTTTGTTTCGGTCGAGTTCCCCATTCAAATGCATGTAACAGTGAGAAACGCACTGTCTTGGCGAAAGAAAGCGTTTTTGTACAACTTCATATAAATAGCTGTAACTTTTGATAGAAGACTCAGACAAACATGTTTATGGCTTTATCTTATAGAACTCAAGGTCTCCGTGCTGGGAAAACAGGTTTTGCAGCTGTTTGAGCTAAGATTTCCAAGTTATTCACATAATGAAAACCTATACTTTGTTTCGGTCGAGTTCCCCATTCAAATGCATGTAACAGTGAGAAACGCACTGTCTTGGCGAAAGAAAGCGTTTTTGTACAACTTCATAGAAATAGCTGTAACTTTTGATAGAAGACTCAGACAAACATGTTTATGGCTTTATCTTATAGAACTCAAGGTCTCCGTGCTGGGAAAACAGGTTTTGCAGCTGTTTGAGCTAAGATTTCCAAGTTATTCACATAATGAAAACCTATACTTTGTTTCGGTCGAGTTCCCCATTCAAATGCATGTAACAGTGAGAAACGCACTGTCTTGGCGAAAGAAAGCGTTTTTGTACAACTTCATAGAAATAGCTGTAACTTTTGATAGAAGACTCAGACAAACATGTTTATGGCTTTATCTTATAGAACTCAAGGTCTCCGTGCTGGGAAAACAGGTTTTGCAGCTGTTTGAGCTAAGATTTCCAAGTTATTCACATAATGAAAACCTATACTTTGTTTCGGTCGAGTTCCCCATTCAAATGCATGTAACAGTGAGAAACGCACTGTCTTGGCGAAAGAAAGCGTTTTTGTACAACTTCATATAAATAGCTGTAACTTTTGATAGAAGACTCAGACAAACATGTTTATGGCTTTATCTTATAGAACTCAAGGTCTCCGTGCTGGGAAAACAGGTTTTGTAGCTGTTTGAGCTAAGATTTCCAAGTTATTCACATAATGAAAACCTATACTTTGTTTCGGTCGAGTTCCCCATTCAAATGCATGTAACAGTGAGAAACGCACTGTCTTGGCGAAAGAAAGCGTTTTTGTACAACTTCATAGAAATAGCTGAAACTTTTGATAGAAGACTCAGACAAACATGTTTATGGCTTTATCTTATAGAACTCAAGGTTCCCGTGCTGGGAAAACAGGTTTTGTAGCTCTTTGAGCTAAGATTTCCAAGTTATTCACATAATGAAAACCTATACTTTGTTTCGGTCGAGTTCCCCATTCAAATGCATGTAACAGTGAGAAACGCACTGTCTTGGCGAAAGAAAGCGTTTTTGTACAACTTCATATAAATAGCTGTAACTTTTGATAGAAGACTCAGACAAACATGTTTATGGCTTTATCTTATAGAACTCAAGGTCTCCGTGCTGGGAAAACAGGTTTTGTAGCTGTTTGAGCTAAGATTTCCAAGTTATTCACATAATGAAAACCTATACTTTGTTTCGGTCGAGTTCCCCATTCAAATGCATGTAACAGTGAGAAATGCACTGTCTTGGCGAAAGAAAGCGTTTTTGTACAACTTCATAGAAATAGCTGTAACTTTTGATAGAAGACTCGGATACACATGTTTATGGCTTTATCTTATAGAACTCAAGGTTCCCGTGCTGGGAAAACAGGTTTTGCAGCTGTTTGAGCTAAGATTTTCAAGTTATTCACATAATGAAAACGTATACTTTGTTTCGGTCGAGTTCCCCATTCAAATGCATGTAACAGTGAGAAACGCACTGTCTTGGCGAAAGAAAGCGTTTTTGTACAACTTCATAGAAATAGCTGTAACTTTTGTTAGAAGACTCAGACAAACATGTTTATGGCTTTATCTTATAGAACTCAAGGTTCCCGTGCTGGGAAAACAGGTTTTGTAGCTGTTTGAGCTAAGATTTCCAAGTTATTCACATAATGAAAACCTATACTTTGTTTCGGTCGAGTTCCCCATTCAAATGCATGTAACAGTTAGAAACGCACTGTCTTGGCGAAAGAAAGCGTTTTTGTACAACTTCATATAAATAGCTGTAACTTTTGATAGAAGACTCAGACAAACATGTTTATGGCTTTATCTTATAGAACTCAAGGTCTCCGTGCTGGGCAAACAGGTTTTGTAGCTGTTTGAGCTAAGATTTCCAAGTTATTCACATAATGAAAACCTATACTTTGTTTCGGTCGAGTTCCCCATTCAAATGCATGTAACAGTGAGAAACGCACTGTCTTGGCGAAAGAAAGCGTTTTTGTACAACTTCATAGAAATAGCTGTAACTTTTGATAGAAGACTCAGACAAACATGTTTATGGCTTTATCTTATAGAACTCAAGGTTCCCGTGCTGGGAAAACAGGTTTTGTAGCTGTTTGAGCTAAGATTTCCAAGTTATTCACATAATGAAAACCTATACTTTGTTTCGGTCGAGTTCCCCATTCAAATGCATGTAACAGTTAGAAACGCACTGTCTTGGCGAAAGAAAGCGTTTTTGTACAACTTCATATAAATAGCTGTAACTTTTGATAGAAGACTCAGACAAACATGTTTATGGCTTTATCTTATAGAACTCAAGGTCTCCGTGCTGGGCAAACAGGTTTTGTAGCTGTTTGAGCTAAGATTTCCAAGTTATTCACATAATGAAAACCTATACTTTGTTTCGGTCGAGTTCCCCATTCAAATGCATGTAACAGTGAGAAACGCACTGTCTTGGCGAAAGAAAGCGTTTTTGTACAACTTCATATAAATAGCTGTAACTTTTGATAGAAGACTCAGACAAACATGTTTATGGCTTTATCTTATAGAACTCAAGGTCTCCGTGCTGGGAAAACAGGTTTTGTAGCTGTTTGAGCTAAGATTTCCAAGTTATTCACATAATGAAAACCTATACTTTGTTTCGGTCGAGTTCCCCATTCAAATGCATGTAACAGTGAGAAACGCACTGTCTTGGCGAAAGAAAGCGTTTTTGTACAACTTCATAGAAATAGCTGTAACTTTTGATAGAAGACTCAGACAAACATGTTTATGGCCTTATCTTATAGAACTCAAGGTTCCCGTGCTGGGAAAACAGGTTTTGTAGCTGTTTGAGCTAAGATTTCCAAGTTATTCACATAATGAAAACCTATACTTTGTTTCGGTCGAGTTCCCCATTCAAATGCATGTAACAGTGAGAAATGCACTGTCTTGGCGAAAGAAAGCGTTTTTGTACAACTTCATAGAAATAGCTGTAACTTTTGATAGAAGACTCGGATACACATGTTTATGGCCTTATCTTATAGAACTCAAGGTTCCCGTGCTGGGAAAACAGGTTTTGTAGCTGTTTGAGCTAAGATTTCCAAGTTATTCACATAATGAAAACCTATACTTTGTTTCGGTCGAGTTCCCCATTCAAATGCATGTAACAGTGAGAAATGCACTGTCTTGGCGAAAGAAAGCGTTTTTGTACAACTTCATAGAAATAGCTGTAACTTTTGATAGAAGACTCGGATACACATGTTTATGGCTTTATCTTATAGAACTCAAGGTTCCCGTGCTGGGAAAACAGGTTTTGTAGCTGTTTGAGCCAAGATTTCCAAGTTATTCACATAATGAAAACCTATACTTTGTTTCGGTCGAGTTCCCCATTCAAATGCATGTAACAGTGAGAAACGCACTGTCTTGGCGAAAGAAAGCGTTTTTGTACAACTTCATAGAAATAGCTGTAACTTTTGATAGAAGACTCAGACAAACATGTTTATGGCCTTATCTTATAGAACTCAAGGTCTCCGTGCTGGGAAAACAGGTTTTGCAGCTGTTTGAGCTAAGATTTCCAAGTTATTCACATAATGAAAACCTATACTTTGTTTCGGTCGAGTTCCCCATTCAAATGCATGTAACAGTGAGAAACGCACTGTCTTGGCGAAAGAAAGCGTTTTTGTACAACTTCATAGAAATAGCTGTAACTTTTGATAGAAGACTCAGACAAACATGTTTATGGCTTTATCTTATAGAACTCAAGGTTCCCGTGCTGGGAAAACAGGTTTTGTAGCTGTTTGAGCTAAGATTTCCAAGTTATTCACATAATGAAAACCTATACTTTGTTTCGGTCGAGTTCCCCATTCAAATGCATGTAACAGTGAGAAACGCACTGTCTTGGCGAAAGAAAGCGTTTTTGTACAACTTCATAGAAATAGCTGTAACTTTTGATAGAAGACTCAGACAAACATGTTTATGGCTTTATCTTATAGAACTCAAGGTCTCCGTGCTGGGAAAACAGGTTTTGCAGCTGTTTGAGCTAAGATTTCCAAGTTATTCACATAATGAAAACCTATACTTTGTTTCGGTCGAGTTCCCCATTCAAATGCATGTAACAGTGAGAAATGCACTGTCTTGGCGAAAGAAAGCGTTTTTGTACAACTTCATAGAAATAGCTGTAACTTTTGATAGAAGACTCGGATACACATGTTTATGGCTTTATCTTATAGAACTCAAGGTTCCCGTGCTGGGAAAACAGGTTTTGCAGCTGTTTGAGCTAAGATTTCCAAGTTATTCACATAATGAAAACCTATACTTTGTTTCGGTCGAGTTCCCCATTCAAATGCATGTAACAGTGAGAAACGCACTGTCTTGGCGAAAGAAAGCGTTTTTGTACAACTTCATAGAAATAGCTGTAACTTTTGATAGAAGACTCAGACAAACATGTTTATGGCCTTATATTATAGAACTCAAGGTTCCCGTGCTGGGAAAACAGGTTTTGCAGCTGTTTGAGCTAAGATTTCCAAGTTATTCACATAATGAAAACCTATACTTTGTTTCGGTCGAGTTCCCCATTCAAATGCATGTAACAGTGAGAAACGCACTGTCTTGGCGAAAGAAAGCGTTTTTGTACAACTTCATATGAATAGCTGTAACTTTTGATAGAAGACTCGGATACACATGTTTATGGCTTTATCTTATAGAACTCAAGGTTCCGTGCTGGGAAAACAGGTTTTGTAGCTGTTTGAGCTAAGATTTCCAAGTTATTCACATAATGAAAACCTATACTTTGTTTCGGTCGAGTTCCCCATTCAAATGCATGTAACAGTGAGAAACGCACTGTCTTGGCGAAAGAAAGCGTTTTTGTACAACTTCATAGAAATAGCTGTAACTTTTGATAGAAGACTCAGACAAACATGTTTATGGCCTTATCTTATAGAACTCAAGGTCTCCGTGCTGGGAAAACAGGTTTTGCAGCTGTTTGAGCTAAGATTTCCAAGTTATTCACATAATGAAAACCTATACTTTGTTTCGGTCGAGTTCCCCATTCAAATGCATGTAACAGTGAGAAACGCACTGTCTTGGCGAAAGAAAGCGTTTTTGTACAACTTCATAGAAATAGCTGTAACTTTTGATAGAAGACTCAGACAAACATGTTTATGGCTTTATCTTATAGAACTCAAGGTTCCCGTGCTGGGAAAACAGGTTTTGTAGCTGTTTGAGCTAAGATTTCCAAGTTATTCACATAATGAAAACCTATACTTTGTTTCGGTCGAGTTCCCCATTCAAATGCATGTAACAGTGAGAAACGCACTGTCTTGGCGAAAGAAAGCGTTTTTGTACAACTTCATAGAAATAGCTGTAACTTTTGATAGAAGACTCAGACAAACATGTTTATGGCTTTATCTTATAGAACTCAAGGTTCCCGTGCTGGGAAAACAGGTTTTGTAGCTGTTTGAGCTAAGATTTCCAAGTTATTCACATAATGAAAACCTATACTTTGTTTCGGTCGAGTTCCCCATTCAAATGCATGTAACAGTGAGAAACGCACTGTCTTGGCGAAAGAAAGCGTTTTTGTACAACTTCATATAAATAGCTGTAACTTTTGATAGAAGACTCAGACAAACATGTTTATGGCTTTATCTTATAGAACTCAAGGTCTCCGTGCTGGGAAAACAGGTTTTGCAGCTGTTTGAGCTAAGATTTCCAAGTTATTCACATAATGAAAACCTATACTTTGTTTCGGTCGAGTTCCCCATTCAAATGCATGTAACAGTGAGAAACGCACTGTCTTGGCGAAAGAAAGCGTTTTTGTACAACTTCATAGAAATAGCTGTAACTTTTGATAGAAGACTCAGACAAACATGTTTATGGCTTTATCTTATAGAACTCAAGGTCTCCGTGCTGGGAAAACAGGTTTTGCAGCTGTTTGAGCTAAGATTTCCAAGTTATTCACATAATGAAAACCTATACTTTGTTTCGGTCGAGTTCCCCATTCAAATGCATGTAACAGTGAGAAATGCACTGTCTTGGCGAAAGAAAGCGTTTTTGTACAACTTCATAGAAATAGCTGTAACTTTTGATAGAAGACTCGGATACACATGTTTATGGCTTTATCTTATAGAACTCAAGGTTCCCGTGCTGGGAAAACAGGTTTTGCAGCTGTTTGAGCTAAGATTTTCAAGTTATTCACATAATGAAAACGTATACTTTGTTTCGGTCGAGTTCCCCATTCAAATGCATGTAACAGTGAGAAACGCACTGTCTTGGCGAAAGAAAGCGTTTTTGTACAACTTCATAGAAATAGCTGTAACTTTTGTTAGAAGACTCGGATACACATGTTTATGGCTTTATCTTATAGAACTCAAGGTTCCCGTGCTGGGAAAACAGGTTTTGTAGCTGTTTGAGCTAAGATTTCCAAGTTATTCACATAATGAAAACCTATACTTTGTTTCGGTCGAGTTCCCCATTCAAATGCATGTAACAGTGAGAAACGCACTGTCTTGGCGAAAGAAAGCGTTTTTGTACAACTTCATAGAAATAGCTGTAACTTTTGATAGAAGACTCAGACAAACATGTTTATGGCTTTATCTTATAGAACTCAAGGTCTCCGTGCTGGGAAAACAGGTTTTGCAGCTGTTTGAGCTAAGATTTCCAAGTTATTCACATAATGAAAACCTATACTTTGTTTCGGTCGAGTTCCCCATTCAAATGCATGTAACAGTGAGAAACGCACTGTCTTGGCGAAAGAAAGCGTTTTTGTACAACTTCATATAAATAGCTGTAACTTTTGATAGAAGACTCAGACAAACATGTTTATGGCTTTATCTTATAGAACTCAAGGTCTCCGTGCTGGGAAAACAGGTTTTGTAGCTGTTTGAGCTAAGATTTCCAAGTTATTCACATAATGAAAACCTATACTTTGTTTCGGTCGAGTTCCCCATTCAAATGCATGTAACAGTGAGAAACGCACTGTCTTGGCGAAAGAAAGCGTTTTTGTACAACTTCATAGAAATAGCTGAAACTTTTGATAGAAGACTCAGACAAACATGTTTATGGCTTTATCTTATAGAACTCAAGGTTCCCGTGCTGGGAAAACAGGTTTTGTAGCTCTTTGAGCTAAGATTTCCAAGTTATTCACATAATGAAAACCTATACTTTGTTTCGGTCGAGTTCCCCATTCAAATGCATGTAACAGTGAGAAACGCACTGTCTTGGCGAAAGAAAGCGTTTTTGTACAACTTCATATAAATAGCTGTAACTTTTGATAGAAGACTCAGACAAACATGTTTATGGCTTTATCTTATAGAACTCAAGGTCTCCGTGCTGGGAAAACAGGTTTTGTAGCTGTTTGAGCTAAGATTTCCAAGTTATTCACATAATGAAAACCTATACTTTGTTTCGGTCGAGTTCCCCATTCAAATGCATGTAACAGTGAGAAATGCACTGTCTTGGCGAAAGAAAGCGTTTTTGTACAACTTCATAGAAATAGCTGTAACTTTTGATAGAAGACTCGGATACACATGTTTATGGCTTTATCTTATAGAACTCAAGGTTCCCGTGCTGGGAAAACAGGTTTTGCAGCTGTTTGAGCTAAGATTTTCAAGTTATTCACATAATGAAAACGTATACTTTGTTTCGGTCGAGTTCCCCATTCAAATGCATGTAACAGTGAGAAACGCACTGTCTTGGCGAAAGAAAGCGTTTTTGTACAACTTCATAGAAATAGCTGTAACTTTTGTTAGAAGACTCAGACAAACATGTTTATGGCTTTATCTTATAGAACTCAAGGTTCCCGTGCTGGGAAAACAGGTTTTGTAGCTGTTTGAGCTAAGATTTCCAAGTTATTCACATAATGAAAACCTATACTTTGTTTCGGTCGAGTTCCCCATTCAAATGCATGTAACAGTTAGAAACGCACTGTCTTGGCGAAAGAAAGCGTTTTTGTACAACTTCATATAAATAGCTGTAACTTTTGATAGAAGACTCAGACAAACATGTTTATGGCTTTATCTTATAGAACTCAAGGTCTCCGTGCTGGGCAAACAGGTTTTGTAGCTGTTTGAGCTAAGATTTCCAAGTTATTCACATAATGAAAACCTATACTTTGTTTCGGTCGAGTTCCCCATTCAAATGCATGTAACAGTGAGAAACGCACTGTCTTGGCGAAAGAAAGCGTTTTTGTACAACTTCATAGAAATAGCTGTAACTTTTGATAGAAGACTCAGACAAACATGTTTATGGCTTTATCTTATAGAACTCAAGGTTCCCGTGCTGGGAAAACAGGTTTTGTAGCTGTTTGAGCTAAGATTTCCAAGTTATTCACATAATGAAAACCTATACTTTGTTTCGGTCGAGTTCCCCATTCAAATGCATGTAACAGTTAGAAACGCACTGTCTTGGCGAAAGAAAGCGTTTTTGTACAACTTCATATAAATAGCTGTAACTTTTGATAGAAGACTCAGACAAACATGTTTATGGCTTTATCTTATAGAACTCAAGGTCTCCGTGCTGGGAAAACAGGTTTTGTAGCTGTTTGAGCTAAGATTTCCAAGTTATTCACATAATGAAAACCTATACTTTGTTTCGGTCGAGTTCCCCATTCAAATGCATGTAACAGTGAGAAACGCACTGTCTTGGCGAAAGAAAGCGTTTTTGTACAACTTCATAGAAATAGCTGTAACTTTTGATAGAAGACTCAGACAAACATGTTTATGGCCTTATCTTATAGAACTCAAGGTTCCCGTGCTGGGAAAACAGGTTTTGTAGCTGTTTGAGCTAAGATTTCCAAGTTATTCACATAATGAAAACCTATACTTTGTTTCGGTCGAGTTCCCCATTCAAATGCATGTAACAGTGAGAAATGCACTGTCTTGGCGAAAGAAAGCGTTTTTGTACAACTTCATAGAAATAGCTGTAACTTTTGATAGAAGACTCGGATACACATGTTTATGGCCTTATCTTATAGAACTCAAGGTTCCCGTGCTGGGAAAACAGGTTTTGTAGCTGTTTGAGCTAAGATTTCCAAGTTATTCACATAATGAAAACCTATACTTTGTTTCGGTCGAGTTCCCCATTCAAATGCATGTAACAGTGAGAAATGCACTGTCTTGGCGAAAGAAAGCGTTTTTGTACAACTTCATAGAAATAGCTGTAACTTTTGATAGAAGACTCGGATACACATGTTTATGGCTTTATCTTATAGAACTCAAGGTTCCCGTGCTGGGAAAACAGGTTTTGTAGCTGTTTGAGCCAAGATTTCCAAGTTATTCACATAATGAAAACCTATACTTTGTTTCGGTCGAGTTCCCCATTCAAATGCATGTAACAGTGAGAAACGCACTGTCTTGGCGAAAGAAAGCGTTTTTGTACAACTTCATAGAAATAGCTGTAACTTTTGATAGAAGACTCAGACAAACATGTTTATGGCCTTATCTTATAGAACTCAAGGTCTCCGTGCTGGGAAAACAGGTTTTGCAGCTGTTTGAGCTAAGATTTCCAAGTTATTCACATAATGAAAACCTATACTTTGTTTCGGTCGAGTTCCCCATTCAAATGCATGTAACAGTGAGAAACGCACTGTCTTGGCGAAAGAAAGCGTTTTTGTACAACTTCATAGAAATAGCTGTAACTTTTGATAGAAGACTCAGACAAACATGTTTATGGCCTTATCTTATAGAACTCAAGGTCTCCGTGCTGGGAAAACAGGTTTTGCAGCTGTTTGAGCTAAGATTTCCAAGTTATTCACATAATGAAAACCTATACTTTGTTTCGGTCGAGTTCCCCATTCAAATGCATGTAACAGTGAGAAATGCACTGTCTTGGCGAAAGAAAGCGTTTTTGTACAACTTCATAGAAATAGCTGTAACTTTTGATAGAAGACTCGGATACACATGTTTATGGCTTTATCTTATAGAACTCAAGGTTCCCGTGCTGGGAAAACAGGTTTTGTAGCTGTTTGAGCTAAGATTTCCAAGTTATTCACATAATGAAAACCTATACTTTGTTTCGGTCGAGTTCCCCATTCAAATGCATGTAACAGTGAGAAATGCACTGTCTTGGCGAAAGAAAGCGTTTTTGTACAACTTCATAGAAATAGCTGTAACTTTTGATAGAAGACTCGGATACACATGTTTATGGCCTTATCTTATAGAACTCAAGGTTCCCGTGCTGGGAAAACAGGTTTTGTAGCTGTTTGAGCTAAGATTTCCAAGTTATTCACATAATGAAAACCTATACTTTGTTTCGGTCGAGTTCCCCATTCAAATGCATGTAACAGTGAGAAATGCACTGTCTTGGCGAAAGAAAGCGTTTTTGTACAACTTCATAGAAATAGCTGTAACTTTTGATAGAAGACTCGGATACACATGTTTATGGCTTTATCTTATAGAACTCAAGGTTCCCGTGCTGGGAAAACAGGTTTTGTAGCTGTTTGAGCCAAGATTTCCAAGTTATTCACATAATGAAAACCTATACTTTGTTTCGGTCGAGTTCCCCATTCAAATGCATGTAACAGTGAGAAACGCACTGTCTTGGCGAAAGAAAGCGTTTTTGTACAACTTCATAGAAATAGCTGTAACTTTTGATAGAAGACTCAGACAAACATGTTTATGGCCTTATCTTATAGAACTCAAGGTCTCCGTGCTGGGAAAACAGGTTTTGCAGCTGTTTGAGCTAAGATTTCCAAGTTATTCACATAATGAAAACCTATACTTTGTTTCGGTCGAGTTCCCCATTCAAATGCATGTAACAGTGAGAAACGCACTGTCTTGGCGAAAGAAAGCGTTTTTGTACAACTTCATAGAAATAGCTGTAACTTTTGATAGAAGACTCAGACAAACATGTTTATGGCCTTATCTTATAGAACTCAAGGTCTCCGTGCTGGGAAAACAGGTTTTGCAGCTGTTTGAGCTAAGATTTCCAAGTTATTCACATAATGAAAACCTATACTTTGTTTCGGTCGAGTTCCCCATTCAAATGCATGTAACAGTGAGAAATGCACTGTCTTGGCGAAAGAAAGCGTTTTTGTACAACTTCATAGAAATAGCTGTAACTTTTGATAGAAGACTCGGATACACATGTTTATGGCTTTATCTTATAGAACTCAAGGTTCCCGTGCTGGGAAAACAGGTTTTGTAGCTGTTTGAGCTAAGATTTCCAAGTTATTCACATAATGAAAACCTATACTTTGTTTCGGTCGAGTTCCCCATTCAAATGCATGTAACAGTGAGAAATGCACTGTCTTGGCGAAAGAAAGCGTTTTTGTACAACTTCATAGAAATAGCTGTAACTTTTGATAGAAGACTCGGATACACATGTTTATGGCTTTATCTTATAGAACTCAAGGTTCCCGTGCTGGGAAAACAGGTTCCCGTGCTGGGAAAACAGGTTTTGCAGCTGTTTGAGCTAAGATTTCCAAGTTATTCACATAATGAAAACGTATACTTTGTTTCGGTCGAGTTCCCCATTCAAATGCATGTAACAGTGAGAAACGCACTGTCTTGGCGAAAGAAAGCGTTTTTGTACAACTTCATAGAAATAGCTGTAACTTTTGATAGAAGACTCGGATACACATGTTTATGGCTTTATCTTATAGAACTCAACGTTCCCGTGCTGGGAAAACAGGTTTTGTAGCTGTTTGAGCTAAGATTTCCAAGTTATTCACATAATGAAAACCTATACTTTGTTTCGGTCGAGTTCCCCATTCAAATGCATGTAACAGTGAGAAACGCACTGTCTTGGCGAAAGAAAGCGTTTTTGTACAACTTCATAGAAATAGCTGTAACTTTTGATAGAAGACTCAGACAAACATGTTTATGGCCTTATCTTATAGAACTCAAGGTCTCCGTGCTGGGAAAACAGGTTTTGCAGCTGTTTGAGCTAAGATTTTCAAGTTATACACATAATGAAAACCTATTATTTGTTTCGGTCGAGTTCCCCATTCAAATGCATGTAACAGTGAGAAACGCACTGTCTTGGCGAAAGAAAGCGTTTTTGTACAACTTCATAGAAATAGCTGTAACTTTTGATAGAAGACTCGGATACACATGTTTATGGCTTTATCTTATAGAACTCAAGGTTCCCGTGCTGGGCAAACAGGTTTTGCAGCTGTTTGAGCTAAGATTTCCAAGTTATTCACATAATGAAAACCTATACTTTGTTTCGGTCGAGTTCCCCATTCAAATGCATGTAACAGTGAGAAACGCACTGTCTTGGCGAAAGAAAGCGTTTTTGTACAACTTCATAGAAATAGCTGTAACTTTTGATAGAAGACTCGGATACACATGTTTATGGCTTTATCTTATAGAACTCAAGGTTCCCGTGCTGGGCAAACAGGTTTTGCAGCTGTTTGAGCTAAGATTTCCAAGTTATTCACATAATGAAAACGTATACTTTGTTTCGGTCGAGTTCCCCATTCAAATGCATGTAACAGTGAGAAACGCACTGTCTTGGCGAAAGAAAGCGTTTTTGTACAACTTCATAGAAATAGCTGTAACTTTTGATAGAAGACTCAGACAAACATGTTTATGGCCTTATCTTATAGAACTCAAGGTCTCCGTGCTGGGAAAACAGGTTTTGCAGCTGTTTGAGCTAAGATTTCCAAGTTATTCACATAATGAAAACCTATACTTTGTTTCGGTCGAGTTCCCCATTCAAATGCATGTAACAGTGAGAAACGCACTGTCTTGGCGAAAGAAAGCGTTATTGTACAACTTCATAGAAATAGCTGTAACTTTTGATAGAAGACTCAGACAAACATGTTTATGGCCTTATCTTATAGAACTCAAGGTCTCCGTGCTGGGAAAACAGGTTTTGCAGCTGTTTGAGCTAAGATTTCCAAGTTATTCACATAATGAAAACCTATACTTTGTTTCGGTCGAGTTCCCCATTCAAATGCATGTAACAGTGAGAAACGCACTGTCTTGGCGAAAGAAAGCGTTTTTGTACAACTTCATATGAATAGCTGTAACTTTTGATAGAAGACTCGGATACACATGTTTATGGCTTTATCTTATAGAACTCAAGGTTCCCGTGCTGGGAAAACAGGTTTTGCAGCTGTTTGAGCTAAGATTTTCAAGTTATACACATAATGAAAACCTATTATTTGTTTCGGTCGAGTTCCCCATTCAAATGCATGTAACAGTGAGAAACGCACTGTCTTGGCGAAAGAAAGCGTTTTTGTACAACTTCATAGAAATAGCTGTAACTTTTGATAGAAGACTCGGATACACATGTTTATGGCTTTATCTTATAGAACTCAAGGTTCCCGTGCTGGGCAAACAGGTTTTGCAGCTGTTTGAGCTAAGATTTCCAAGTTATTCACATAATGAAAACCTATACTTTGTTTCGGTCGAGTTCCCCATTCAAATGCATGTAACAGTGAGAAACGCACTGTCTTGGCGAAAGAAAGCGTTTTTGTACAACTTCATAGAAATAGCTGTAACTTTTGATAGAAGACTCAGACAAACATGTTTATGGCCTTATCTTATAGAACTCAAGGTCTCCGTGCTGGGAAAACAGGTTTTGCAGCTGTTTGAGCTAAGATTTCCAAGTTATTCACATAATGAAAACCTATACTTTGTTTCGGTCGAGTTCCCCATTCAAATGCATGTAACAGTGAGAAACGCACTGTCTTGGCGAAAGAAAGCGTTTTTGTACAACTTCATAGAAATAGCTGTAACTTTTGATAGAAGACTCAGACAAACATGTTTATGGCCTTATCTTATAGAACTCAAGGTCTCCGTGCTGGGAAAACAGGTTTTGCAGCTGTTTGAGCTAAGATTTCCAAGTTATTCACATAATGAAAACCTATACTTTGTTTCGGTCGAGTTCCCCATTCAAATGCATGTAACAGTGAGAAACGCACTGTCTTGGCGAAAGAAAGCGTTTTTGTACAACTTCATATGAATAGCTGTAACTTTTGATAGAAGACTCGGATACACATGTTTATGGCTTTATCTTATAGAACTCAAGGTTCCCGTGCTGGGAAAACAGGTTTTGCAGCTGTTTGAGCTAAGATTTCCAAGTTATTCACATAATGAAAACGTATACTTTGTTTCGGTCGAGTTCCCCATTCAAATGCATGTAACAGTGAGAAACGCACTGTCTTGGCGAAAGAAAGCGTTTTTGTACAACTTCATATAAATAGCTGTAACTTTTGATAGAAGACTCGGATACACATGTTTATGGCTTTATCTTATAGAACTCAAGGTTCCCGTGCTGGGAAAACAGGTTTTGTAGCTGTTTGAGCTAAGATTTCCAAGTTATTCACATAATGAAAACCTATACTTTGTTTTGGTCGAGTTCCCCATTCAAATGCATGTAACAGTGAGAAATGCACTGTCTTGGCGAAAGAAAGCGTTTTTGTACAACTTCATAGAAATAGCTGTAACTTTTGATAGAAGACTCAGACAAACATGTTTATGGCCTTATCTTATAGAACTCAAGGTCTCCGTGCTGGGAAAACAGGTTTTGCAGCTGTTTGAGCTAAGATTTCCAAGTTATTCACATAATGAAAACCTATACTTTGTTTCGGTCGAGTTCCCCATTCAAATGCATGTAACAGTGAGAAACGCACTGTCTTGGCGAAAGAAAGCGTTTTTGTACAACTTCATAGAAATAGCTGTAACTTTTGATAGAAGACTCAGACAAACATGTTTATGGCCTTATCTTATAGAACTCAAGGTCTCCGTGCTGGGAAAACAGGTTTTGCAGCTGTTTGAGCTAAGATTTCCAAGTTATTCACATAATGAAAACCTATACTTTGTTTCGGTCGAGTTCCCCATTCAAATGCATGTAACAGTGAGAAACGCACTGTCTTGGCGAAAGAAAGCGTTTTTGTACAACTTCATAGAAATAGCTGTAACTTTTGATAGAAGACTCGGATACACATGTTTATGGCTTTATCTTACAGAACTCAAGGTTCCCGTGCTGGGCAAACAGGTTTTGCAGCTGTTTGAGCTAAGATTTCCAAGTTATTCACATAATGAAAACCTATACTTTGTTTCGGTCGAGTTCCCCATTCAAATGCATGTAACAGTGAGAAACGCACTGTCTTGGCGAAAGAAAGCGTTTTTGTACAACTTCATAGAAATAGCTGTAACTTTTGATAGAAGACTCGGATACACATGTTTATGGCTTTATCTTATAGAACTCAAGGTTCCCGTGCTGGGCAAACAGGTTTTGCAGCTGTTTGAGCTAAGATTTCCAAGTTATTCACATAATGAAAACCTATACTTTGTTTCGGTCGAGTTCCCCATTCAAATGCATGTAACAGTGAGAAACGCACTGTCTTGGCGAAAGAAAGCGTTTTTGTACAACTTCATAGAAATAGCTGTAACTTTTGATAGAAGACTCAGACAAACATGTTTATGGCCTTATCTTATAGAACTCAAGGTCTCCGTGCTGGGAAAACAGGTTTTGTAGCTGTTTGAGCTAAGATTTCCAAGTTATTCACATAATGAAAACCTATACTTTGTTTCGGTCGAGTTCCCCATTCAAATGCATGTAACAGTGAGAAATGCACTGTCTTGGCGAAAGAAAGCGTTTTTGTACAACTTCATAGAAATAGCTGTAACTTTTGATAGAAGACTCAGACAAACATGTTTATGGCTTTATCTTATAGAACTCAAGGTCTCCGTGCTGGGAAAACAGGTTTTGTAGCTGTTTGAGCTAAGATTTCCAAGTTATTCACATAATGAAAACCTATACTTTGTTTCGGTCGAGTTCCCCATTCAAATGCATGTAACAGTGAGAAACGCACTGTCTTGGCGAAAGAAAGCGTTTTTGTACAACTTCATATAAATAGCTGTAACTTTTGATAGAAGACTCAGACAAACATGTTTATGGCTTTATCTTATAGAACTCAAGGTCTCCGTGCTGGGAAAACAGGTTTTGTAGCTGTTTGAGCTAAGATTTCCAAGTTATTCACATAATGAAAACCTATACTTTGTTTCGGTCGAGTTCCCCATTCAAATGCATGTAACAGTGAGAAACGCACTGTCTTGGCGAAAGAAAGCGTTTTTGTACAACTTCATAGAAATAGCTGTAACTTTTGATAGAAGACTCAGACAAACATGTTTATGGCCTTATCTTATAGAACTCAAGGTTCCCGTGCTGGGAAAATAGGTTTTGTAGCTGTTTGAGCTAAGATTTCCAAGTTATTCACATAATGAAAACCTATACTTTGTTTCGGTCGAGTTCCCCATTCAAATGCATGTAACAGTGAGAAATGCACTGTCTTGGCGAAAGAAAGCGTTTTTGTACAACTTCATAGAAATAGCTGTAACTTTTGATAGAAGACTCGGATACACATGTTTATGGCTTTATCTTATAGAACTCAAGGTTCCCGTGCTGGGAAAACAGGTTTTGTAGCTGTTTGAGCCAAGATTTCCAAGTTATTCACATAATGAAAACCTATACTTTGTTTCGGTCGAGTTCCCCATTCAAATGCATGTAACAGTGAGAAACGCACTGTCTTGGCGAAAGAAAGCGTTTTTGTACAACTTCATAGAAATAGCTGTAACTTTTGATAGAAGACTCAGACAAACATGTTTATGGCCTTATCTTATAGAACTCAAGGTCTCCGTGCTGGGAAAACAGGTTTTGCAGCTGTTTGAGCTAAGATTTCCAAGTTATTCACATAATGAAAACCTATACTTTGTTTCGGTCGAGTTCCCCATTCAAATGCATGTAACAGTGAGAAACGCACTGTCTTGGCGAAAGAAAGCGTTTTTGTACAACTTCATAGAAATAGCTGTAACTTTTGATAGAAGACTCAGACAAACATGTTTATGGCCTTATCTTATAGAACTCAAGGTCTCCGTGCTGGGAAAACAGGTTTTGCAGCTGTTTGAGCTAAGATTTCCAAGTTATTCACATAATGAAAACCTATACTTTGTTTCGGTCGAGTTCCCCATTCAAATGCATGTAACAGTGAGAAATGCACTGTCTTGGCGAAAGAAAGCGTTTTTGTACAACTTCATAGAAATAGCTGTAACTTTTGATAGAAGACTCGGATACACATGTTTATGGCTTTATCTTATAGAACTCAAGGTTCCCGTGCTGGGAAAACAGGTTTTGTAGCTGTTTGAGCTAAGATTTCCAAGTTATTCACATAATGAAAACCTATACTTTGTTTCGGTCGAGTTCCCCATTCAAATGCATGTAACAGTGAGAAACGCACTGTCTTGGCGAAAGAAAGCGTTTTTGTACAACTTCATAGAAATAGCTGTAACTTTTGATAGAAGACTCGGATACACATGTTTATGGCCTTATCTTATAGAACTCAAGGTTCCCGTGCTGGGAAAACAGGTTTTGTAGCTGTTTGAGCTAAGATTTCCAAGTTATTCACATAATGAAAACCTATACTTTGTTTCGGTCGAGTTCCCCATTCAAATGCATGTAACAGTGAGAAACGCACTGTCTTGGCGAAAGAAAGCGTTTTTGTACAACTTCATAGAAATAGCTGTAACTTTTGATAGAAGACTCAGACAAACATGTTTATGGCCTTATCTTATAGAACTCAAGGTCTCCGTGCTGGGAAAACAGGTTTTGCAGCTGTTTGAGCTAAGATTTCCAAGTTATTCACATAATGAAAACCTATACTTTGTTTCGGTCGAGTTCCCCATTCAAATGCATGTAACAGTGAGAAATGCACTGTCTTGGCGAAAGAAAGCGTTTTTGTACAACTTCATAGAAATAGCTGTAACTTTTGATAGAAGACTCGGATACACATGTTTATGGCTTTATCTTATAGAACTCAAGGTTCCCGTGCTGGGAAAACAGGTTTTGTAGCTGTTTGAGCTAAGATTTCCAAGTTATTCACATAATGAAAACCTATACTTTGTTTCGGTCGAGTTCCCCATTCAAATGCATGTAACAGTGAGAAATGCACTGTCTTGGCGAAAGAAAGCGTTTTTGTACAACTTCATAGAAATAGCTGTAACTTTTGATAGAAGACTCAGACAAACATGTTTATGGCCTTATCTTATAGAACTCAAGGTCTCCGTGCTGGGAAAACAGGTTTTGCAGCTGTTTGAGCTAAGATTTTCAAGTTATTCACATAATGAAAACGTATACTTTGTTTCGGTCGAGTTCCCCATTCAAATGCATGTAACAGTGAGAAACGCACTGTCTTGGCGAAAGAAAGCGTTTTTGTACAACTTCATAGAAATAGCTGTAACTTTTGATAGAAGACTCAGACAAACATGTTTATGGCCTTATATTATAGAACTCAAGGTTCCCGTGCTGGGCAAACAGGTTTTGCAGCTGTTTGAGCTAAGATTTCCAAGTTATTCACATAATGAAAACCTATACTTTGTTTCGGTCGAGTTCCCCATTCAAATGCATGTAACAGTGAGAAACGCACTGTCTTGGCGAAAGAAAGCGTTTTTGTACAACTTCATATGAATAGCTGTAACTTTTGATAGAAGACTCGGATACACATGTTTATGGCTTTATCTTATAGAACTCAAGGTTCCCGTGCTGGGAAAACAGGTTTTGCAGCTGTTTGAGCTAAGATTTCCAAGTTATTCACATAATGAAAACGTATACTTTGTTTCGGTCGAGTTCCCCATTCAAATGCATGTAACAGTGAGAAACGCACTGTCTTGGCGAAAGAAAGCGTTTTTGTACAACTTCATATAAATAGCTGTAACTTTTGATAGAAGACTCGGATACACATGTTTATGGCTTTATCTTATAGAACTCAAGGTTCCCGTGCTGGGAAAACAGGTTTTGTAGCTGTTTGAGCTAAGATTTCCAAGTTATTCACATAATGAAAACCTATACTTTGTTTCGGTCGAGTTCCCCATTCAAATGCATGTAACAGTGAGAAATGCACTGTCTTGGCGAAAGAAAGCGTTTTTGTACAACTTCATAGAAATAGCTGTAACTTTTGATAGAAGACTCAGACAAACATGTTTATGGCCTTATCTTATAGAACTCAAGGTCTCCGTGCTGGGAAAACAGGTTTTGCAGCTGTTTGAGCTAAGATTTTCAAGTTATTCACATAATGAAAACCTATACTTTGTTTCGGTCGAGTTCCCCATTCAAATGCATGTAACAGTGAGAAACGCACTGTCTTGGCGAAAGAAAGCGTTTTTGTACAACTTCATAGAAATAGCTGTAACTTTTGATAGAAGACTCAGACAAACATGTTTATGGCTTTATCTTATAGAACTCAAGGTCTCCGTGCTGGGAAAACAGGTTTTGCAGCTGTTTGAGCTAAGATTTCCAAGTTATTCACATAATGAAAACCTATACTTTGTTTCGGTCGAGTTCCCCATTCAAATGCATGTAACAGTGAGAAACGCAGTGTCTTGGCGAAAGAAAGCGTTTTTGTACAACTTCATAGAAATAGCTGTAACTTTTGATAGAAGACTCGGATACACATGTTTATGGCTTTATCTTATAGAACTCAAGGTTCCCGTGCTGGGAAAACAGGTTTTGTAGCTGTTTGAGCTAAGATTTCCAAGTTATTCACATAATGAAAACCTATACTTTGTTTCGGTCGAGTTCCCCATTCAAATGCATGTAACAGTGAGAAATGCACTGTCTTGGCGAAAGAAAGCGTTTTTGTACAACTTCATAGAAATAGCTGTAACTTTTGATAGAAGACTCAGACAAACATGTTTATGGCCTTATCTTATAGAACTCAAGGTCTCCGTGCTGGGAAAACAGGTTTTGCAGCTGTTTGAGCTAAGATTTTCAAGTTATTCACATAATGAAAACGTATACTTTGTTTCGGTCGAGTTCCCCATTCAAATGCATGTAACAGTGAGAAACGCACTGTCTTGGCGAAAGAAAGCGTTTTTGTACAACTTCATAGAAATAGCTGTAACTTTTGATAGAAGACTCAGACAAACATGTTTATGGCCTTATATTATAGAACTCAAGGTTCCCGTGCTGGGCAAACAGGTTTTGCAGCTGTTTGAGCTAAGATTTCCAAGTTATTCACATAATGAAAACCTATACTTTGTTTCGGTCGAGTTCCCCATTCAAATGCATGTAACAGTGAGAAACGCACTGTCTTGGCGAAAGAAAGCGTTTTTGTACAACTTCATATGAATAGCTGTAACTTTTGATAGAAGACTCGGATACACATGTTTATGGCTTTATCTTATAGAACTCAAGGTTCCCGTGCTGGGAAAACAGGTTTTGCAGCTGTTTGAGCTAAGATTTCCAAGTTATTCACATAATGAAAACGTATACTTTGTTTCGGTCGAGTTCCCCATTCAAATGCATGTAACAGTGAGAAACGCACTGTCTTGGCGAAAGAAAGCGTTTTTGTACAACTTCATATAAATAGCTGTAACTTTTGATAGAAGACTCGGATACACATGTTTATGGCTTTATCTTATAGAACTCAAGGTTCCCGTGCTGGGAAAACAGGTTTTGTAGCTGTTTGAGCTAAGATTTCCAAGTTATTCACATAATGAAAACCTATACTTTGTTTCGGTCGAGTTCCCCATTCAAATGCATGTAACAGTGAGAAATGCACTGTCTTGGCGAAAGAAAGCGTTTTTGTACAACTTCATAGAAATAGCTGTAACTTTTGATAGAAGACTCAGACAAACATGTTTATGGCCTTATCTTATAGAACTCAAGGTCTCCGTGCTGGGAAAACAGGTTTTGCAGCTGTTTGAGCTAAGATTTTCAAGTTATTCACATAATGAAAACGTATACTTTGTTTCGGTCGAGTTCCCCATTCAAATGCATGTAACAGTGAGAAACGCACTGTCTTGGCGAAAGAAAGCGTTTTTGTACAACTTCATAGAAATAGCTGTAACTTTTGATAGAAGACTCAGACAAACATGTTTATGGCCTTATATTATAGAACTCAAGGTTCCCGTGCTGGGCAAACAGGTTTTGCAGCTGTTTGAGCTAAGATTTCCAAGTTATTCACATAATGAAAACCTATACTTTGTTTCGGTCGAGTTCCCCATTCAAATGCATGTAACAGTGAGAAACGCACTGTCTTGGCGAAAGAAAGCGTTTTTGTACAACTTCATAGAAATAGCTGTAACTTTTGATAGAAGACTCGGATACACATGTTTATGGCTTTATCTTATAGAACTCAAGGTTCCCGTGCTGGGCAAACAGGTTTTGCAGCTGTTTGAGCTAAGATTTCCAAGTTATTCACATAATGAAAACGTATACTTTGTTTCGGTCGAGTTCCCCATTCAAATGCATGTAACAGTGAGAAACGCACTGTCTTGGCGAAAGAAAGCGTTTTTGTACAACTTCATAGAAATAGCTGTAACTTTTGATAGAAGACTCAGACAAACATGTTTATGGCCTTATCTTATAGAACTCAAGGTCTCCGTGCTGGGAAAACAGGTTTTGCAGCTGTTTGAGCTAAGATTTCCAAGTTATTCACATAATGAAAACCTATACTTTGTTTCGGTCGAGTTCCCCATTCAAATGCATGTAACAGTGAGAAACGCACTGTCTTGGCGAAAGAAAGCGTTTTTGTACAACTTCATATGAATAGCTGTAACTTTTGATAGAAGACTCGGATACACATGTTTATGGCTTTATCTTATAGAACTCAAGGTTCCCGTGCTGGGAAAACAGGTTTTGCAGCTGTTTGAGCTAAGATTTCCAAGTTATTCACATAATGAAAACGTATACTTTGTTTCGGTCGAGTTCCCCATTCAAATGCATGTAACAGTGAGAAACGCACTGTCTTGGCGAAAGAAAGCGTTTTTGTACAACTTCATATAAATAGCTGTAACTTTTGATAGAAGACTCGGATACACATGTTTATGGCTTTATCTTATAGAACTCAACGTTCCCGTGCTGGGAAAACAGGTTTTGTAGCTGTTTGAGCTAAGATTTCCAAGTTATTCACATAATGAAAACCTATACTTTGTTTCGGTCGAGTTCCCCATTCAAATGCATGTAACAGTGAGAAATGCACTGTCTTGGCGAAAGAAAGCGTTTTTGTACAACTTCATAGAAATAGCTGTAACTTTTGATAGAAGACTCAGACAAACATGTTTATGGCCTTATCTTATAGAACTCAAGGTCTCCGTGCTGGGAAAACAGGTTTTGCAGCTGTTTGAGCTAAGATTTCCAAGTTATTCACATAATGAAAACCTATACTTTGTTTCGGTCGAGTTCCCCATTCAAATGCATGTAACAGTGAGAAACGCACTGTCTTGGCGAAAGAAAGCGTTTTTGTACAACTTCATAGAAATAGCTGTAACTTTTGATAGAAGACTCAGACAAACATGTTTATGGCCTTATCTTATAGAACTCAAGGTCTCCGTGCTGGGCAAACAGGTTTTGCAGCTGTTTGAGCTAAGATTTCCAAGTTATTCACATAATGAAAACCTATACTTTGTTTCGGTCGAGTTCCCCATTCAAATGCATGTAACAGTGAGAAACGCACTGTCTTGGCGAAAGAAAGCGTTTTTGTACAACTTCATAGAAATAGCTGTAACTTTTGATAGAAGACTCGGATACACATGTTTATGGCTTTATCTTATAGAACTCAAGGTTCCCGTGCTGGGCAAACAGGTTTTGCAGCTGTTTGAGCTAAGATTTCCAAGTTATTCACATAATGAAAACCTATACTTTGTTTCGGTCGAGTTCCCCATTCAAATGCATGTAACAGTGAGAAACGCACTGTCTTGGCGAAAGAAAGCGTTTTTGTACAACTTCATAGAAATAGCTGTAACTTTTGATAGAAGACTCGGATACACATGTTTATGGCTTTATCTTATAGAACTCAAGGTTCCCGTGCTGGGCAAACAGGTTTTGCAGCTGTTTGAGCTAAGATTTCCAAGTTATTCACATAATGAAAACGTATACTTTGTTTCGGTCGAGTTCCCCATTCAAATGCATGTAACAGTGAGAAACGCACTGTCTTGGCGAAAGAAAGCGTTTTTGTACAACTTCATAGAAATAGCTGTAACTTTTGATAGAAGACTCAGACAAACATGTTTATGGCCTTATCTTATAGAACTCAAGGTCTCCGTGCTGGGAAAACAGGTTTTGCAGCTGTTTGAGCTAAGATTTCCAAGTTATTCACATAATGAAAACCTATACTTTGTTTCGGTCGAGTTCCCCATTCAAATGCATGTAACAGTGAGAAACGCACTGTCTTGGCGAAAGAAAGCGTTTTTGTACAACTTCATAGAAATAGCTGTAACTTTTGATAGAAGACTCGGATACACATGTTTATGGCTTTTTTCTTATAGAACTCAAGGTTCCCGTGCTGGGAAAACAGGTTTTGTAGCTGTTTGAGCTAAGATTTCCAAGTTATTCACATAATGAAAACCTATACTTTGTTTCGGTCGAGTTCCCCATTCAAATGCATGTAACAGTGAGAAATGCACTGTCTTGGCGAAAGAAAGCGTTTTTGTACAACTTCATAGAAATAGCTGTAACTTTTGATAGAAGACTCAGACAAACATGTTTATGGCCTTATCTTATAGAACTCAAGGTCTCCGTGCTGGGAAAACAGGTTTTGCAGCTGTTTGAGCTAAGATTTTCAAGTTATTCACATAATGAAAACGTATACTTTGTTTCGGTCGAGTTCCCCATTCAAATGCATGTAACAGTGAGAAACGCACTGTCTTGGCGAAAGAAAGCGTTTTTGTACAACTTCATAGAAATAGCTGTAACTTTTGATAGAAGACTCAGACAAACATGTTTATGGCCTTATATTATAGAACTCAAGGTTCCCGTGCTGGGCAAACAGGTTTTGCAGCTGTTTGAGCTAAGATTTCCAAGTTATTCACATAATGAAAACCTATACTTTGTTTCGGTCGAGTTCCCCATTCAAATGCATGTAACAGTGAGAAACGCACTGTCTTGGCGAAAGAAAGCGTTTTTGTACAACTTCATATGAATAGCTGTAACTTTTGATAGAAGACTCGGATACACATGTTTATGGCTTTATCTTATAGAACTCAAGGTTCCCGTGCTGGGAAAACAGGTTTTGCAGCTGTTTGAGCTAAGATTTCCAAGTTATTCACATAATGAAAACGTATACTTTGTTTCGGTCGAGTTCCCCATTCAAATGCATGTAACAGTGAGAAACGCACTGTCTTGGCGAAAGAAAGCGTTTTTGTACAACTTCATATAAATAGCTGTAACTTTTGATAGAAGACTCGGATACACATGTTTATGGCTTTATCTTATAGAACTCAAGGTTCCCGTGCTGGGAAAACAGGTTTTGTAGCTGTTTGAGCTAAGATTTCCAAGTTATTCACATAATGAAAACCTATACTTTGTTTCGGTCGAGTTCCCCATTCAAATGCATGTAACAGTGAGAAATGCACTGTCTTGGCGAAAGAAAGCGTTTTTGTACAACTTCATAGAAATAGCTGTAACTTTTGATAGAAGACTCAGACAAACATGTTTATGGCCTTATCTTATAGAACTCAAGGTCTCCGTGCTGGGAAAACAGGTTTTGCAGCTGTTTGAGCTAAGATTTCCAAGTTATTCACATAATGAAAACCTATACTTTGTTTCGGTCGAGTTCCCCATTCAAATGCATGTAACAGTGAGAAACGCACTGTCTTGGCGAAAGAAAGCGTTTTTGTACAACTTCATAGAAATAGCTGTAACTTTTGATAGAAGACTCAGACAAACATGTTTATGGCCTTATCTTATAGAACTCAAGGTCTCCGTGCTGGGAAAACAGGTTTTGCAGCTGTTTGAGCTAAGATTTCCAAGTTATTCACATAATGAAAACCTATACTTTGTTTCGGTCGAGTTCCCCATTCAAATGCATGTAACAGTGAGAAACGCACTGTCTTGGCGAAAGAAAGCGTTTTTGTACAACTTCATAGAAATAGCTGTAACTTTTGATAGAAGACTTGGATACACATGTTTATGGCTTTATCTTATAGAACTCAAGGTTCCCGTGCTGGGCAAACAGGTTTTGCAGCTGTTTGAGCTAAGATTTCCAAGTTATTCACATAATGAAAACCTATACTTTGTTTCGGTCGAGTTCCCCATTCAAATGCATGTAACAGTGAGAAACGCACTGTCTTGGCGAAAGAAAGCGTTTTTGTACAACTTCATAGAAATAGCGGTAACTTTTGATAGAAGACTCGGATACACATGTTTATGGCTTTATCTTATAGAACTCAAGGTTCCCGTGCTGGGAAAACAGGTTTTGTAGCTGTTTGAGCTAAGATTTCCAAGTTATTCACATAATGAAAACCTATACTTTGTTTCGGTCGAGTTCCCCATTCAAATGCATGTAACAGTGAGAAATGCACTGTCTTGGCGAAAGAAAGCGTTTTTGTACAACTTCATAGAAATAGCTGTAACTTTTGATAGAAGACTCAGACAAACATGTTTATGGCCTTATCTTATAGAACTCAAGGTCTCCGTGCTGGGAAAACAGGTTTTGCAGCTGTTTGAGCTAAGATTTCCAAGTTATTCACATAATGAAAACCTATACTTTGTTTCGGTCGAGTTCCCCATTCAAATGCATGTAACAGTGAGAAATGCACTGTCTTGGCGAAAGAAAGCGTTTTTGTACAACTTCATAGAAATAGCTGTAACTTTTGATAGAAGACTCGGATACACATGTTTATGGCTTTATCTTATAGAACTCAAGGTTCCCGTGCTGGGAAAACAGGTTTTGTAGCTGTTTGAGCTAAGATTTCCAAGTTATTCACATAATGAAAACCTATACTTTGTTTCGGTCGAGTTCCCCATTCAAATGCATGTAACAGTGAGAAACGCACTGTCTTGGCGAAAGAAAGCGTTTTTGTACAACTTCATATAAATAGCTGTAACTTTTGATAGAAGACTCAGACAAACATGTTTATGGCTTTATCTTATAGAACTCAAGGTCTCCGTGCTGGGAAAACAGGTTTTGCAGCTGTTTGAGCTAAGATTTCCAAGTTATTCACATAATGAAAACCTATACTTTGTTTCGGTCGAGTTCCCCATTCAAATGCATGTAACAGTGAGAAACGCACTGTCTTGGCGAAAGAAAGCGTTTTTGTACAACTTCATAGAAATAGCTGTAACTTTTGATAGAAGACTCAGACAAACATGTTTATGGCCTTATCTTATAGAACTCAAGGTCTCCGTGCTGGGAAAACAGGTTTTGCAGCTGTTTGAGCTAAGATTTCCAAGTTATTCACATAATGAAAACCTATACTTTGTTTCGGTCGAGTTCCCCATTCAAATGCATGTAACAGTGAGAAATGCACTGTCTTGGCGAAAGAAAGCGTTTTTGTACAACTTCATAGAAATAGCTGTAACTTTTGATAGAAGACTCGGATACACATGTTTATGGCTTTATCTTATAGAACTCAAGGTTCCCGTGCTGGGAAAACAGGTTTTGTAGCTGTTTGAGCTAAGATTTCCAAGTTATTCACATAATGAAAACCTATACTTTGTTTCGGTCGAGTTCCCCATTCAAATGCATGTAACAGTGAGAAATGCACTGTCTTGGCGAAAGAAAGCGTTTTTGTACAACTTCATAGAAATAGCTGTAACTTTTGATAGAAGACTCAGACAAACATGTTTATGGCCTTATCTTATAGAACTCAAGGTCTCCGTGCTGGGAAAACAGGTTTTGCAGCTGTTTGAGCTAAGATTTCCAAGTTATTCACATAATGAAAACCTATACTTTGTTTCGGTCGAGTTCCCCATTCAAATGCATGTAACAGTGAGAAACGCACTGTCTTGGCGAAAGAAAGCGTTTTTGTACAACTTCATAGAAATAGCTGTAACTTTTGATAGAAGACTCGGATACACATGTTTATGGCTTTATCTTATAGAACTCAAGGTTCCCGTGCTGGGCAAACAGGTTTTGCAGCTGTTTGAGCTAAGATTTCCAAGTTATTCACATAATGAAAACCTATACTTTGTTTCGGTCGAGTTCCCCATTCAAATGCATGTAACAGTGAGAAACGCACTGTCTTGGCGAAAGAAAGCGTTTTTGTACAACTTCATAGAAATAGCTGTAACTTTTGATAGAAGACTCGGATACACATGTTTATGGCTTTATCTTATAGAACTCAAGGTTCCCGTGCTGGGAAAACAGGTTTTGCAGCTGTTTGAGCTAAGATTTCCAAGTTATTCACATAATGAAAACCTATACTTTGTTTCGGTCGAGTTCCCCATTCAAATGCATGTAACAGTGAGAAACGCACTGTCTTGGCGAAAGAAAGCGTTTTTGTACAACTTCATAGAAATAGCTGTAACTTTTGATAGAAGACTCAGACAAACATGTTTATGGCTTTATCTTATAGAACTCAAGGTCTCCGTGCTGGGAAAACAGGTTTTGCAGCTGTTTGAGCTAAGATTTCCAAGTTATTCACATAATGAAAACCTATACTTTGTTTCGGTCGAGTTCCCCATTCAAATGCATGTAACAGTGAGAAATGCACTGTCTTGGCGAAAGAAAGCGTTTTTGTACAACTTCATAGAAATAGCTGTAACTTTTGATAGAAGACTCGGATACACATGTTTATGGCTTTATCTTATAGAACTCAAGGTTCCCGTGCTGGGAAAACAGGTTTTGCAGCTGTTTGAGCTAAGATTTCCAAGTTATTCACATAATGAAAACGTATACTTTGTTTCGGTCGAGTTCCCCATTCAAATGCATGTAACAGTGAGAAACGCACTGTCTTGGCGAAAGAAAGCGTTTTTGTACAACTTCATAGAAATAGCTGTAACTTTTGATAGAAGACTCAGACAAACATGTTTATGGCCTTATCTTATAGAACTCAAGGTCTCCGTGCTGGGAAAACAGGTTTTGCAGCTGTTTGAGCTAAGATTTCCAAGTTATTCACATAATGAAAACCTATACTTTGTTTCGGTCGAGTTCCCCATTCAAATGCATGTAACAGTGAGAAACGCACTGTCTTGGCGAAAGAAAGCGTTTTTGTACAACTTCATAGAAATAGCTGTAACTTTTGATAGAAGACTCAGACAAACATGTTTATGGCCTTATCTTATAGAACTCAAGGTCTCCGTGCTGGGAAAACAGGTTTTGCAGCTGTTTGAGCTAAGATTTCCAAGTTATTCACATAATGAAAACCTATACTTTGTTTCGGTCGAGTTCCCCATTCAAATGCATGTAACAGTGAGAAATGCACTGTCTTGGCGAAAGAAAGCGTTTTTGTACAACTTCATAGAAATAGCTGTAACTTTTGATAGAAGACTCGGATACACATGTTTATGGCTTTATCTTATAGAACTCAAGGTTCCCGTGCTGGGAAAACAGGTTTTGCAGCTGTTTGAGCTAAGATTTCCAAGTTATTCACATAATGAAAACGTATACTTTGTTTCGGTCGAGTTCCCCATTCAAATGCATGTAACAGTGAGAAACGCACTGTCTTGGCGAAAGAAAGCGTTTTTGTACAACTTCATAGAAATAGCTGTAACTTTTGATAGAAGACTCAGACAAACATGTTTATGGCCTTATCTTATAGAACTCAAGGTCTCCGTGCTGGGAAAACAGGTTTTGCAGCTGTTTGAGCTAAGATTTCCAAGTTATTCACATAATGAAAACCTATACTTTGTTTCGGTCGAGTTCCCCATTCAAATGCATGTAACAGTGAGAAACGCACTGTCTTGGCGAAAGAAAGCGTTTTTGTACAACTTCATAGAAATAGCTGTAACTTTTGATAGAAGACTCAGACAAACATGTTTATGGCCTTATCTTATAGAACTCAAGGTCTCCGTGCTGGGAAAACAGGTTTTGCAGCTGTTTGAGCTAAGATTTCCAAGTTATTCACATAATGAAAACCTATACTTTGTTTCGGTCGAGTTCCCCATTCAAATGCATGTAACAGTGAGAAATGCACTGTCTTGGCGAAAGAAAGCGTTTTTGTACAACTTCATAGAAATAGCTGTAACTTTTGATAGAAGACTCGGATACACATGTTTATGGCTTTTTTCTTATAGAACTCAAGGTTCCCGTGCTGGGAAAACAGGTTTTGTAGCTGTTTGAGCTAAGATTTCCAAGTTATTCACATAATGAAAACCTATACTTTGTTTCGGTCGAGTTCCCCATTCAAATGCATGTAACAGTGAGAAATGCACTGTCTTGGCGAAAGAAAGCGTTTTTGTACAACTTCATAGAAATAGCTGTAACTTTTGATAGAAGACTCAGACAAACATGTTTATGGCCTTATCTTATAGAACTCAAGGTCTCCGTGCTGGGAAAACAGGTTTTGCAGCTGTTTGAGCTAAGATTTTCAAGTTATTCACATAATGAAAACGTATACTTTGTTTCGGTCGAGTTCCCCATTCAAATGCATGTAACAGTGAGAAACGCACTGTCTTGGCGAAAGAAAGCGTTTTTGTACAACTTCATAGAAATAGCTGTAACTTTTGATAGAAGACTCAGACAAACATGTTTATGGCCTTATATTATAGAACTCAAGGTTCCCGTGCTGGGCAAACAGGTTTTGCAGCTGTTTGAGCTAAGATTTCCAAGTTATTCACATAATGAAAACCTATACTTTGTTTCGGTCGAGTTCCCCATTCAAATGCATGTAACAGTGAGAAACGCACTGTCTTGGCGAAAGAAAGCGTTTTTGTACAACTTCATATGAATAGCTGTAACTTTTGATAGAAGACTCGGATACACATGTTTATGGCTTTATCTTATAGAACTCAAGGTTCCCGTGCTGGGAAAACAGGTTTTGCAGCTGTTTGAGCTAAGATTTCCAAGTTATTCACATAATGAAAACGTATACTTTGTTTCGGTCGAGTTCCCCATTCAAATGCATGTAACAGTGAGAAACGCACTGTCTTGGCGAAAGAAAGCGTTTTTGTACAACTTCATATAAATAGCTGTAACTTTTGATAGAAGACTCGGATACACATGTTTATGGCTTTATCTTATAGAACTCAAGGTTCCCGTGCTGGGAAAACAGGTTTTGTAGCTGTTTGAGCTAAGATTTCCAAGTTATTCACATAATGAAAACCTATACTTTGTTTCGGTCGAGTTCCCCATTCAAATGCATGTAACAGTGAGAAATGCACTGTCTTGGCGAAAGAAAGCGTTTTTGTACAACTTCATAGAAATAGCTGTAACTTTTGATAGAAGACTCAGACAAACATGTTTATGGCCTTATCTTATAGAACTCAAGGTCTCCGTGCTGGGAAAACAGGTTTTGCAGCTGTTTGAGCTAAGATTTCCAAGTTATTCACATAATGAAAACCTATACTTTGTTTCGGTCGAGTTCCCCATTCAAATGCATGTAACAGTGAGAAACGCACTGTCTTGGCGAAAGAAAGCGTTTTTGTACAACTTCATAGAAATAGCTGTAACTTTTGATAGAAGACTCAGACAAACATGTTTATGGCCTTATCTTATAGAACTCAAGGTCTCCGTGCTGGGAAAACAGGTTTTGCAGCTGTTTGAGCTAAGATTTCCAAGTTATTCACATAATGAAAACCTATACTTTGTTTCGGTCGAGTTCCCCATTCAAATGCATGTAACAGTGAGAAACGCACTGTCTTGGCGAAAGAAAGCGTTTTTGTACAACTTCATAGAAATAGCTGTAACTTTTGATAGAAGACTCGGATACACATGTTTATGGCTTTATCTTATAGAACTCAAGGTTCCCGTGCTGGGCAAACAGGTTTTGCAGCTGTTTGAGCTAAGATTTCCAAGTTATTCACATAATGAAAACCTATACTTTGTTTTGGTCGAGTTCCCCATTCAAATGCATGTAACAGTGAGAAACGCACTGTCTTGGCGAAAGAAAGCGTTTTTGTACAACTTCATAGAAATAGCTGTAACTTTTGATAGAAGACTCGGATACACATGTTTATGGCTTTATCTTATAGAACTCAAGGTTCCCGTGCTGGGAAAACAGGTTTTGTAGCTGTTTGAGCTAAGATTTCCAAGTTATTCACATAATGAAAACCTATACTTTGTTTCGGTCGAGTTCCCCATTCAAATGCATGTAACAGTGAGAAATGCACTGTCTTGGCGAAAGAAAGCGTTTTTGTACAACTTCATAGAAATAGCTGTAACTTTTGATAGAAGACTCAGACAAACATGTTTATGGCCTTATCTTATAGAACTCAAGGTCTCCGTGCTGGGAAAACAGGTTTTGCAGCTGTTTGAGCTAAGATTTCCAAGTTATTCACATAATGAAAACCTATACTTTGTTTCGGTCGAGTTCCCCATTCAAATGCATGTAACAGTGAGAAATGCACTGTCTTGGCGAAAGAAAGCGTTTTTGTACAACTTCATAGAAATAGCTGTAACTTTTGATAGAAGACTCGGATACACATGTTTATGGCTTTATCTTATAGAACTCAAGGTTCCCGTGCTGGGAAAACAGGTTTTGTAGCTGTTTGAGCTAAGATTTCCAAGTTATTCACATAATGAAAACCTATACTTTGTTTCGGTCGAGTTCCCCATTCAAATGCATGTAACAGTGAGAAACGCACTGTCTTGGCGAAAGAAAGCGTTTTTGTACAACTTCATAGAAATAGCTGAAACTTTTGATAGAAGACTCAGACAAACATGTTTATGGCTTTATCTTATAGAACTCAAGGTTCCCGTGCTGGGAAAACAGGTTTTGTAGCTGTTTGAGCTAAGATTTCCAAGTTATTCACATAATGAAAACCTATACTTTGTTTCGGTCGAGTTCCCCATTCAAATGCATGTAACAGTGAGAAACGCACTGTCTTGGCGAAAGAAAGCGTTTTTGTACAACTTCATATAAATAGCTGTAACTTTTGATAGAAGACTCAGACAAACATGTTTATGGCTTTATCTTATAGAACTCAAGGTCTCCGTGCTGGGAAAACAGGTTTTGTAGCTGTTTGAGCTAAGATTTCCAAGTTATTCACATAATGAAAACCTATACTTTGTTTCGGTCGAGTTCCCCATTCAAATGCATGTAACAGTGAGAAACGCACTGTCTTGGCGAAAGAGAGCGTTTTTGTACAACTTCATATAAATAGCTGTAACTTTTGATAGAAGACTCAGACAAACATGTTTATGGCTTTATCTTATAGAACTCAAGGTTCCCGTGCTGGGAAAACAGGTTTTGTAGCTGTTTGAGCTAAGATTTCCAAGTTATTCACATAATGAAAACCTATACTTTGTTTCGGTCGAGTTCCCCATTCAAATGCATGTAACAGTGAGAAATGCACTGTCTTGGCGAAAGAAAGCGTTTTTGTACAACTTCATAGAAATAGCTGTAACTTTTGATAGAAGACTCAGACAAACATGTTTATGGCCTTATCTTATAGAACTCAAGGTTCCCGTGCTGGGAAAACAGGTTTTGTAGCTGTTTGAGCTAAGATTTCCAAGTTATTCACATAATGAAAACCTATACTTTGTTTCGGTCGAGTTCCCCATTCAAATGCATGTAACAGTGAGAAATGCACTGTCTTGGCGAAAGAAAGCGTTTTTGTACAACTTCATAGAAATAGCTGTAACTTTTGATAGAAGACTCAGACAAACATGTTTATGGCCTTATCTTATAGAACTCAAGGTTCCCGTGCTGGGAAAACAGGTTTTGTAGCTGTTTGAGCTAAGATTTCCAAGTTATTCACATAATGAAAACCTATACTTTGTTTCGGTCGAGTTCCCCATTCAAATGCATGTAACAGTGAGAAATGCACTGTCTTGGCGAAAGAAAGCGTTTTTGTACAACTTCATAGAAATAGCTGTAACTTTTGATAGAAGACTCGGATACACATGTTTATGGCTTTATCTTATAGAACTCAAGGTTCCCGTGCTGGGAAAACAGGTTTTGTAGCTGTTTGAGCCAAGATTTCCAAGTTATTCACATAATGAAAACCTATACTTTGTTTCGGTCGAGTTCCCCATTCAAATGCATGTAACAGTGAGAAACGCACTGTCTTGGCGAAAGAAAGCGTTTTTGTACAACTTCATAGAAATAGCTGTAACTTTTGATAGAAGACTCAGACAAACATGTTTATGGCCTTATCTTATAGAACTCAAGGTCTCCGTGCTGGGAAAACAGGTTTTGCAGCTGTTTGAGCTAAGATTTCCAAGTTATTCACATAATGAAAACCTATACTTTGTTTCGGTCGAGTTCCCCATTCAAATGCATGTAACAGTGAGAAATGCACTGTCTTGGCGAAAGAAAGCGTTTTTGTACAACTTCATAGAAATAGCTGTAACTTTTGATAGAAGACTCGGATACACATGTTTATGGCTTTATCTTATAGAACTCAAGGTTCCCGTGCTGGGAAAACAGGTTTTGTAGCTGTTTGAGCTAAGATTTCCAAGTTATTCACATAATGAAAACCTATACTTTGTTTCGGTCGAGTTCCCCATTCAAATGCATGTAACAGTGAGAAATGCACTGTCTTGGCGAAAGAAAGCGTTTTTGTACAACTTCATAGAAATAGCTGTAACTTTTGATAGAAGACTCGGATACACATGTTTATGGCTTTATCTTATAGAACTCAAGGTTCCCGTGCTGGGAAAACAGGTTTTGTAGCTGTTTGAGCTAAGATTTCCAAGTTATTCACATAATGAAAACCTATACTTTGTTTCGGTCGAGTTCCCCATTCAAATGCATGTAACAGTGAGAAATGCACTGTCTTGGCGAAAGAAAGCGTTTTTGTACAACTTCATAGAAATAGCTGAAACTTTTGATAGAAGACTCAGACAAACATGTTTATGGCTTTATCTTATAGAACTCAAGGTTCCCGTGCTGGGAAAACAGGTTTTGTAGCTGTTTGAGCTAAGATTTCCAAGTTATTCACATAATGAAAACCTATACTTTGTTTCGGTCGAGTTCCCCATTCAAATGCATGTAACAGTGAGAAACGCACTGTCTTGGCGAAAGAAAGCGTTTTTGTACAACTTCATATAAATAGCTGTAACTTTTGATAGAAGACTCAGACAAACATGTTTATGGCTTTATCTTATAGAACTCAAGGTCTCCGTGCTGGGAAAACAGGTTTTGTAGCTGTTTGAGCTAAGATTTCCAAGTTATTCACATAATGAAAACCTATACTTTGTTTCGGTCGAGTTCCCCATTCAAATGCATGTAACAGTGAGAAACGCACTGTCTTGGCGAAAGAGAGCGTTTTTGTACAACTTCATATAAATAGCTGTAACTTTTGATAGAAGACTCAGACAAACATGTTTATGGCTTTATCTTATAGAACTCAAGGTTCCCGTGCTGGGAAAACAGGTTTTGTAGCTGTTTGAGCTAAGATTTCCAAGTTATTCACATAATGAAAACCTATACTTTGTTTCGGTCGAGTTCCCCATTCAAATGCATGTAACAGTGAGAAATGCACTGTCTTGGCGAAAGAAAGCGTTTTTGTACAACTTCATAGAAATAGCTGTAACTTTTGATAGAAGACTCAGACAAACATGTTTATGGCCTTATCTTATAGAACTCAAGGTTCCCGTGCTGGGAAAACAGGTTTTGTAGCTGTTTGAGCTAAGATTTCCAAGTTATTCACATAATGAAAACCTATACTTTGTTTCGGTCGAGTTCCCCATTCAAATGCATGTAACAGTGAGAAATGCACTGTCTTGGCGAAAGAAAGCGTTTTTGTACAACTTCATAGAAATAGCTGTAACTTTTGATAGAAGACTCAGACAAACATGTTTATGGCCTTATCTTATAGAACTCAAGGTTCCCGTGCTGGGAAAACAGGTTTTGTAGCTGTTTGAGCTAAGATTTCCAAGTTATTCACATAATGAAAACCTATACTTTGTTTCGGTCGAGTTCCCCATTCAAATGCATGTAACAGTGAGAAATGCACTGTCTTGGCGAAAGAAAGCGTTTTTGTACAACTTCATAGAAATAGCTGTAACTTTTGATAGAAGACTCGGATACACATGTTTATGGCTTTATCTTATAGAACTCAAGGTTCCCGTGCTGGGAAAACAGGTTTTGTAGCTGTTTGAGCCAAGATTTCCAAGTTATTCACATAATGAAAACCTATACTTTGTTTCGGTCGAGTTCCCCATTCAAATGCATGTAACAGTGAGAAACGCACTGTCTTGGCGAAAGAAAGCGTTTTTGTACAACTTCATAGAAATAGCTGTAACTTTTGATAGAAGACTCAGACAAACATGTTTATGGCCTTATCTTATAGAACTCAAGGTCTCCGTGCTGGGAAAACAGGTTTTGCAGCTGTTTGAGCTAAGATTTCCAAGTTATTCACATAATGAAAACCTATACTTTGTTTCGGTCGAGTTCCCCATTCAAATGCATGTAACAGTGAGAAATGCACTGTCTTGGCGAAAGAAAGCGTTTTTGTACAACTTCATAGAAATAGCTGTAACTTTTGATAGAAGACTCGGATACACATGTTTATGGCTTTATCTTATAGAACTCAAGGTTCCCGTGCTGGGAAAACAGGTTTTGTAGCTGTTTGAGCTAAGATTTCCAAGTTATTCACATAATGAAAACCTATACTTTGTTTCGGTCGAGTTCCCCATTCAAATGCATGTAACAGTGAGAAATGCACTGTCTTGGCGAAAGAAAGCGTTTTTGTACAACTTCATAGAAATAGCTGTAACTTTTGATAGAAGACTCGGATACACATGTTTATGGCTTTATCTTATAGAACTCAAGGTTCCCGTGCTGGGAAAACAGGTTTTGTAGCTGTTTGAGCTAAGATTTCCAAGTTATTCACATAATGAAAACCTATACTTTGTTTCGGTCGAGTTCCCCATTCAAATGCATGTAACAGTGAGAAATGCACTGTCTTGGCGAAAGAAAGCGTTTTTGTACAACTTCATAGAAATAGCTGTAACTTTTGATAGAAGACTCAGACAAACATGTTTATGGCCTTATCTTATAGAACTCAAGGTCTCCGTGCTGGGAAAACAGGTTTTGCAGCTGTTTGAGCTAAGATTTCCAAGTTATTCACATAATGAAAACCTATACTTTGTTTCGGTCGAGTTCCCCATTCAAATGCATGTAACAGTGAGAAACGCACTGTCTTGGCGAAAGAAAGCGTTTTTGTACAACTTCATAGAAATAGCTGTAACTTTTGATAGAAGACTCAGACAAACATGTTTATGGCCTTATCTTATAGAACTCAAGGTCTCCGTGCTGGGAAAACAGGTTTTGCAGCTGTTTGAGCTAAGATTTCCAAGTTATTCACATAATGAAAACCTATACTTTGTTTCGGTCGAGTTCCCCATTCAAATGCATGTAACAGTGAGAAATGCACTGTCTTGGCGAAAGAAAGCGTTTTTGTACAACTTCATAGAAATAGCTGTAACTTTTGATAGAAGACTCAGACAAACATGTTTATGGCCTTATATTATAGAACTCAAGGTTCCCGTGCTGGGCAAACAGGTTTTGCAGCTGTTTGAGCTAAGATTTCCAAGTTATTCACATAATGAAAACGTATACTTTGTTTCGGTCGAGTTCCCCATTCAAATGCATGTAACAGTGAGAAACGCACTGTCTTGGCGAAAGAAAGCGTTTTTGTACAACTTCATATAAATAGCTGTAACTTTTGATAGAAGACTCGGATACACATGTTTATGGCTTTATCTTATAGAACTCAAGGTTCCCGTGCTGGGAAAACAGGTTTTGTAGCTGTTTGAGCTAAGATTTCCAAGTTATTCACATAATGAAAACCTATACTTTGTTTCGGTCGAGTTCCCCATTCAAATGCATGTAACAGTGAGAAATGCACTGTCTTGGCGAAAGAAAGCGTTTTTGTACAACTTCATAGAAATAGCTGTAACTTTTGATAGAAGACTCAGACAAACATGTTTATGGCCTTATCTTATAGAACTCAAGGTCTCCGTGCTGGGAAAACAGGTTTTGCAGCTGTTTGAGCTAAGATTTCCAAGTTATTCACATAATGAAAACCTATACTTTGTTTCGGTCGAGTTCCCCATTCAAATGCATGTAACAGTGAGAAACGCACTGTCTTGGCGAAAGAAAGCGTTTTTGTACAACTTCATAGAAATAGCTGTAACTTTTGATAGAAGACTCAGACAAACATGTTTATGGCCTTATCTTATAGAACTCAAGGTCTCCGTGCTGGGAAAACAGGTTTTGCAGCTGTTTGAGCTAAGATTTCCAAGTTATTCACATAATGAAAACCTATACTTTGTTTCGGTCGAGTTCCCCATTCAAATGCATGTAACAGTGAGAAACGCACTGTCTTGGCGAAAGAAAGCGTTTTTGTACAACTTCATATGAATAGCTGTAACTTTTGATAGAAGACTCGGATACACATGTTTATGGCTTTATCTTATAGAACTCAAGGTTCCCGTGCTGGGAAAACAGGTTTTGCAGCTGTTTGAGCTAAGATTTCCAAGTTATTCACATAATGAAAACCTATACTTTGTTTCGGTCGAGTTCCCCATTCAAATGCATGTAACAGTGAGAAACGCACTGTCTTGGCGAAAGAAAGCGTTTTTGTACAACTTCATATAAATAGCTGTAACTTTTGATAGAAGACTCAGACAAACATGTTTATGGCTTTATCTTATAGAACTCAAGGTCTCCGTGCTGGGAAAACAGGTTTTGCAGCTGTTTGAGCTAAGATTTCCAAGTTATTCACATAATGAAAACTTGTACTTTGTTTCGGTCGAGTTCCCCATTCAAATGCATGTAACAGTGAGAAACACACTGTCTTGGCGAAAGAAAGCGTTTTTGTACAACTTCATAGAAATAGCTGTAACTTTTGATAGAAGACTCAGACAAACATGTTTATGGCTTTATCTTATAGAACTCAAGGTTCTCGTGCTGGGAAAACAGGTTTTGTAGCTGTTTGAGCTAAGATTTCCAAGTTATTCACATAATGAAAACCTATACTTTGTTTCGGTCGAGTTCCCCATTCAAATGCATGTAACAGTGAGAAACGCACTGTCTTGGCGAAAGAAAGCGTTTTTGTACAACTTCATAGAAATAGCTGTAACTTTTGATAGAAGACTCAGACAAACATGTTTATGGCTTTATCTTATAGAACTCAAGGTCTCCGTGCTGGGAAAACAGGTTTTGCAGCTGTTTGAGCTAAGATTTCCAAGTTATTCACATAATGAAAACTTGTACTTTGTTTCGGTCGAGTTCCCCATTCAAATGCATGTAACAGTGAGAAACACACTGTCTTGGCGAAAGAAAGCGTTTTTGTACAACTTCATAGAAATAGCTGTAACTTTTGATAGAAGACTCAGACAAACATGTTTATGGCCTTATATTATAGAACTCAAGGTCTCCGTGCTGGGAAAACAGGTTTTGCAGCTGTTTGAGCTAAGATTTCCAAGTTATTCACATAATGAAAACCTATACTTTGTTTCGGTCGAGTTCCCCATTCAAATGCATGTAACAGTGAGAAATGCACTGTCTTGGCGAAAGAAAGCGTTTTTGTACAACTTCATAGAAATAGCTGTAACTTTTGATAGAAGACTCGGATACACATGTTTATGGCTTTATCTTATAGAACTCAAGGTTCCCGTGCTGGGAAAACAGGTTTTGCAGCTGTTTGAGCTAAGATTTTCAAGTTATTCACATAATGAAAACCTATACTTTGTTTCGGTCGAGTTCCCCATTCAAATGCATGTAACAGTGAGAAACGCACTGTCTTGGCGAAAGAAAGCGTTTTTGTACAACTTCATAGAAATAGCTGTAACTTTTGATAGAAGACTCGGATACACATGTTTATGGCTTTATCTTATAGAACTCAAGGTTCCCGTGCTGGGAAAACAGGTTTTGCAGCTGTTTGAGCTAAGATTTCCAAGTTATTCACATAATGAAAACGTATACTTTGTTTCGGTCGAGTTCCCCATTCAAATGCATGTAACAGTGAGAAACGCACTGTCTTGGCGAAAGAAAGCGTTTTTGTACAACTTCATATAAATAGCTGTAACTTTTGATAGAAGACTCGGATACACATGTTTATGGCTTTATCTTATAGAACTCAAGGTTCCCGTGCTGGGAAAACAGGTTTTGTAGCTGTTTGAGCTAAGATTTCCAAGTTATTCACATAATGAAAACCTATACTTTGTTTCGGTCGAGTTCCCCATTCAAATGCATGTAACAGTGAGAAATGCACTGTCTTGGCGAAAGAAAGCGTTTTTGTACAACTTCATAGAAATAGCTGTAACTTTTGATAGAAGACTCAGACAAACATGTTTATGGCCTTATCTTATAGAACTCAAGGTCTCCGTGCTGGGAAAACAGGTTTTGCAGCTGTTTGAGCTAAGATTTCCAAGTTATTCACATAATGAAAACCTATACTTTGTTTCGGTCGAGTTCCCCATTCAAATGCATGTAACAGTGAGAAATGCACTGTCTTGGCGAAAGAAAGCGTTTTTGTACAACTTCATAGAAATAGCTGTAACTTTTGATAGAAGACTCAGACAAACATGTTTATGGCCTTATCTTATAGAACTCAAGGTCTCCGTGCTGGGAAAACAGGTTTTGCAGCTGTTTGAGCTAAGATTTCCAAGTTATTCACATAATGAAAACCTATACTTTGTTTCGGTCGAGTTCCCCATTCAAATGCATGTAACAGTGAGAAATGCACTGTCTTGGCGAAAGAAAGCGTTTTTGTACAACTTCATAGAAATAGCTGTAACTTTTGATAGAAGACTCAGACAAACATGTTTATGGCCTTATCTTATAGAACTCAAGGTCTCCGTGCTGGGAAAACAGGTTTTGCAGCTGTTTGAGCTAAGATTTCCAAGTTATTCACATAATGAAAACCTATACTTTGTTTCGGTCGAGTTCCCCATTCAAATGCATGTAACAGTGAGAAACGCACTGTCTTGGCGAAAGAAAGTGTTTTTGTACAACTTCATAGAAATAGCTGTAACTTTTGATAGAAGACTCGGATACACATGTTTATGGCTTTATCTTATAGAACTCAAGGTTCCCGTGCTGGGAAAACAGGTTTTGTAGCTGTTTGAGCTAAGATTTCCAAGTTATTCACATAATGAAAACCTATACTTTGTTTCGGTCGAGTTCCCCATTCAAATGCATGTAACAGTGAGAAATGCACTGTCTTGGCGAAAGAAAGCGTTTTTGTACAACTTCATAGAAATAGCTGTAACTTTTGATAGAAGACTCAGACAAACATGTTTATGGCCTTATCTTATAGAACTCAAGGTCTCCGTGCTGGGAAAACAGGTTTTGCAGCTGTTTGAGCTAAGATTTCCAAGTTATTCACATAATGAAAACCTATACTTTGTTTCGGTCGAGTTCCCCATTCAAATGCATGTAACAGTGAGAAACGCACTGTCTTGGCGAAAGAAAGCGTTTTTGTACAACTTCATATGAATAGCTGTAACTTTTGATAGAAGACTCGGATACACATGTTTATGGCTTTATCTTATAGAACTCAAGGTTCCCGTGCTGGGAAAACAGGTTTTGCAGCTGTTTGAGCTAAGATTTCCAAGTTATTCACATAATGAAAACCTATACTTTGTTTCGGTCGAGTTCCCCATTCAAATGCATGTAACAGTGAGAAACGCACTGTCTTGGCGAAAGAAAGCGTTTTTGTACAACTTCATATAAATAGCTGTAACTTTTGATAGAAGACTCAGACAAACATGTTTATGGCTTTATCTTATAGAACTCAAGGTCTCCGTGCTGGGAAAACAGGTTTTGCAGCTGTTTGAGCTAAGATTTCCAAGTTATTCACATAATGAAAACTTGTACTTTGTTTCGGTCGAGTTCCCCATTCAAATGCATGTAACAGTGAGAAACACACTGTCTTGGCGAAAGAAAGCGTTTTTGTACAACTTCATAGAAATAGCTGTAACTTTTGATAGAAGACTCAGACAAACATGTTTATGGCTTTATCTTATAGAACTCAAGGTTCCCGTGCTGGGAAAACAGGTTTTGTAGCTGTTTGAGCTAAGATTTCCAAGTTATTCACATAATGAAAACCTATACTTTGTTTCGGTCGAGTTCCCCATTCAAATGCATGTAACAGTGAGAAACGCACTGTCTTGGCGAAAGAAAGCGTTTTTGTACAACTTCATAGAAATAGCTGTAACTTTTGATAGAAGACTCAGACAAACATGTTTATGGCTTTATCTTATAGAACTCAAGGTCTCCGTGCTGGGAAAACAGGTTTTGCAGCTGTTTGAGCTAAGATTTCCAAGTTATTCACATAATGAAAACCTATACTTTGTTTCGGTCGAGTTCCCCATTCAAATGCATGTAACAGTGAGAAATGCACTGTCTTGGCGAAAGAAAGCGTTTTTGTACAACTTCATAGAAATAGCTGTAACTTTTGATAGAAGACTCGGATACACATGTTTATGGCTTTATCTTATAGAACTCAAGGTTCCCGTGCTGGGAAAACAGGTTTTGCAGCTGTTTGAGCTAAGATTTTCAAGTTATTCACATAATGAAAACCTATACTTTGTTTCGGTCGAGTTCCCCATTCAAATGCATGTAACAGTGAGAAACGCACTGTCTTGGCGAAAGAAAGCGTTTTTGTACAACTTCATAGAAATAGCTGTAACTTTTGATAGAAGACTCGGATACACATGTTTATGGCTTTATCTTATAGAACTCAAGGTTCCCGTGCTGGGAAAACAGGTTTTGCAGCTGTTTGAGCTAAGATTTCCAAGTTATTCACATAATGAAAACGTATACTTTGTTTCGGTCGAGTTCCCCATTCAAATGCATGTAACAGTGAGAAACGCACTGTCTTGGCGAAAGAAAGCGTTTTTGTACAACTTCATATAAATAGCTGTAACTTTTGATAGAAGACTCGGATACACATGTTTATGGCTTTATCTTATAGAACTCAAGGTTCCCGTGCTGGGAAAACAGGTTTTGCAGCTGTTTGAGCTAAGATTTCCAAGTTATTCACATAATGAAAACCTATACTTTGTTTCGGTCGAGTTCCCCATTCAAATGCATGTAACAGTGAGAAACGCACTGTCTTGGCGAAAGAAAGCGTTTTTGTACAACTTCATATAAATAGCTGTAACTTTTGATAGAAGACTCAGACAAACATGTTTATGGCTTTATCTTATAGAACTCAAGGTCTCCGTGCTGGGAAAACAGGTTTTGCAGCTGTTTGAGCTAAGATTTCCAAGTTATTCACATAATGAAAACTTGTACTTTGTTTCGGTCGAGTTCCCCATTCAAATGCATGTAACAGTGAGAAACACACTGTCTTGGCGAAAGAAAGCGTTTTTGTACAACTTCATAGAAATAGCTGTAACTTTTGATAGAAGACTCAGACAAACATGTTTATGGCTTTATCTTATAGAACTCAAGGTTCCCGTGCTGGGAAAACAGGTTTTGTAGCTGTTTGAGCTAAGATTTCCAAGTTATTCACATAATGAAAACCTATACTTTGTTTCGGTCGAGTTCCCCATTCAAATGCATGTAACAGTGAGAAACGCACTGTCTTGGCGAAAGAAAGCGTTTTTGTACAACTTCATAGAAATAGCTGTAACTTTTGATAGAAGACTCAGACAAACATGTTTATGGCTTTATCTTATAGAACTCAAGGTCTCCGTGCTGGGAAAACAGGTTTTGCAGCTGTTTGAGCTAAGATTTCCAAGTTATTCACATAATGAAAACCTATACTTTGTTTCGGTCGAGTTCCCCATTCAAATGCATGTAACAGTGAGAAATGCACTGTCTTGGCGAAAGAAAGCGTTTTTGTACAACTTCATAGAAATAGCTGTAACTTTTGATAGAAGACTCGGATACACATGTTTATGGCTTTATCTTATAGAACTCAAGGTTCCCGTGCTGGGAAAACAGGTTTTGCAGCTGTTTGAGCTAAGATTTTCAAGTTATTCACATAATGAAAACCTATACTTTGTTTCGGTCGAGTTCCCCATTCAAATGCATGTAACAGTGAGAAACGCACTGTCTTGGCGAAAGAAAGCGTTTTTGTACAACTTCATAGAAATAGCTGTAACTTTTGATAGAAGACTCGGATACACATGTTTATGGCTTTATCTTATAGAACTCAAGGTTCCCGTGCTGGGAAAACAGGTTTTGCAGCTGTTTGAGCTAAGATTTCCAAGTTATTCACATAATGAAAACGTATACTTTGTTTCGGTCGAGTTCCCCATTCAAATGCATGTAACAGTGAGAAACGCACTGTCTTGGCGAAAGAAAGCGTTTTTGTACAACTTCATAGAAATAGCTGTAACTTTTGATAGAAGACTCGGATACACATGTTTATGGCTTTATCTTATAGAACTCAAGGTTCCCGTGCTGGGAAAACAGGTTTTGTAGCTGTTTGAGCTAAGATTTCCAAGTTATTCACATAATGAAAACCTATACTTTGTTTCGGTCGAGTTCCCCATTCAAATGCATGTAACAGTGAGAAATGCACTGTCTTGGCGAAAGAAAGCGTTTTTGTACAACTTCATAGAAATAGCTGTAACTTTTGATAGAAGACTCAGACAAACATGTTTATGGCCTTATCTTATAGAACTCAAGGTCTCCGTGCTGGGAAAACAGGTTTTGCAGCTGTTTGAGCTAAGATTTCCAAGTTATTCACATAATGAAAACCTATACTTTGTTTCGGTCGAGTTCCCCATTCAAATGCATGTAACAGTGAGAAACGCACTGTCTTGGCGAAAGAAAGCGTTTTTGTACAACTTCATAGAAATAGCTGTAACTTTTGATAGAAGACTCAGACAAACATGTTTATGGCCTTATCTTATAGAACTCAAGGTCTCCGTGCTGGGAAAACAGGTTTTGCAGCTATTTGAGCTAAGATTTCCAAGTTATTCACATAATGAAAACCTATACTTTGTTTCGGTCGAGTTCCCCATTCAAATGCATGTAACAGTGAGAAACGCACTGTCTTGGCGAAAGAAAGCGTTTTTGTACAACTTCATAGAAATAGCTGTAACTTTTGATAGAAGACTCGGATACACATGTTTATGGCTTTATCTTATAGAACTCAAGGTTCCCGTGCTGGGAAAACAGGTTTTGTAGCTGTTTGAGCTAAGATTTCCAAGTTATTCACATAATGAAAACCTATACTTTGTTTCGGTCGAGTTCCCCATTCAAATGCATGTAACAGTGAGAAATGCACTGTCTTGGCGAAAGAAAGCGTTTTTGTACAACTTCATAGAAATAGCTGTAACTTTTGATAGAAGACTCAGACAAACATGTTTATGGCCTTATCTTATAGAACTCAAGGTCTCCGTGCTGGGAAAACAGGTTTTGCAGCTGTTTGAGCTAAGATTTCCAAGTTATTCACATAATGAAAACCTATACTTTGTTTCGGTCGAGTTCCCCATTCAAATGCATGTAACAGTGAGAAATGCACTGTCTTGGCGAAAGAAAGCGTTTTTGTACAACTTCATAGAAATAGCTGTAACTTTTGATAGAAGACTCGGATACACATGTTTATGGCTTTATCTTATAGAACTCAAGGTTCCCGTGCTGGGAAAACAGGTTTTGTAGCTGTTTGAGCTAAGATTTCCAAGTTATTCACATAATGAAAACCTATACTTTGTTTCGGTCGAGTTCCCCATTCAAATGCATGTAACAGTGAGAAATGCACTGTCTTGGCGAAAGAAAGCGTTTTTGTACAACTTCATAGAAATAGCTGTAACTTTTGATAGAAGACTCAGACAAACATGTTTATGGCCTTATCTTATAGAACTCAAGGTCTCCGTGCTGGGAAAACAGGTTTTGCAGCTGTTTGAGCTAAGATTTCCAAGTTATTCACATAATGAAAACGTATACTTTGTTTCGGTCGAGTTCCCCATTCAAATGCATGTAACAGTGAGAAATGCACTGTCTTGGCGAAAGAAAGCGTTTTTGTACAACTTCATAGAAATAGCTGTAACTTTTGATAGAAGACTCGGATACACATGTTTATGGCTTTATCTTATAGAACTCAAGGTTCCCGTGCTGGGAAAACAGGTTTTGTAGCTGTTTGAGCTAAGATTTCCAAGTTATTCACATAATGAAAACCTATACTTTGTTTCGGTCGAGTTCCCCATTCAAATGCATGTAACAGTGAGAAATGCACTGTCTTGGCGAAAGAAAGCGTTTTTGTACAACTTCATAGAAATAGCTGTAACTTTTGATAGAAGACTCAGACAAACATGTTTATGGCCTTATCTTATAGAACTCAAGGTCTCCGTGCTGGGAAAACAGGTTTTGCAGCTGTTTGAGCTAAGATTTCCAAGTTATTCACATAATGAAAACCTATACTTTGTTTCGGTCGAGTTCCCCATTCAAATGCATGTAACAGTGAGAAACGCACTGTCTTGGCGAAAGAAAGCGTTTTTGTACAACTTCATATGAATAGCTGTAACTTTTGATAGAAGACTCGGATACACATGTTTATGGCTTTATCTTATAGAACTCAAGGTTCCCGTGCTGGGAAAACAGGTTTTGCAGCTGTTTGAGCTAAGATTTCCAAGTTATTCACATAATGAAAACCTATACTTTGTTTCGGTCGAGTTCCCCATTCAAATGCATGTAACAGTGAGAAACGCACTGTCTTGGCGAAAGAAAGCGTTTTTGTACAACTTCATATAAATAGCTGTAACTTTTGATAGAAGACTCAGACAAACATGTTTATGGCTTTATCTTATAGAACTCAAGGTCTCCGTGCTGGGAAAACAGGTTTTGCAGCTGTTTGAGCTAAGATTTCCAAGTTATTCACATAATGAAAACCTATACTTTGTTTCGGTCGAGTTCCCCATTCAAATGCATGTAACAGTGAGAAACGCACTGTCTTGGCGAAAGAAAGCGTTTTTGTACAACTTCATAGAAATAGCTGTAACTTTTGATAGAAGACTCAGACAAACATGTTTATGGCTTTATCTTATAGAACTCAAGGTTCCCGTGCTGGGAAAACAGGTTTTGTAGCTGTTTGAGCTAAGATTTTAAAGTTATTCACATAATGAAAACCTATACTTTGTTTCGGTCGAGTTCCCCATTCAAATGCATGTAACAGTGAGAAACGCACTGTCTTGGCGAAAGAAAGCGTTTTTGTACAACTTCATATGAATAGCTGTAACTTTTGATAGAAGACTCAGACAAACATGTTTATGGCCTTATATTATAGAACTCAAGGTTCCCGTGCTGGGCAAACAGGTTTTGCAGCTGTTTGAGCTAAGATTTCCAAGTTATTCACATAATGAAAACGTATACTTTGTTTCGGTCGAGTTCCCCATTCAAATGCATGTAACAGTGAGAAACGCACTGTCTTGGCGAAAGAAAGCGTTTTTGTACAACTTCATATGAATAGCTGTAACTTTTGATAGAAGACTCAGACAAACATGTTTATGGCCTTATATTATAGAACTCAAGGTTCCCGTGCTGGGCAAACAGGTTTTGCAGCTGTTTGAGCTAAGATTTCCAAGTTATTCACATAATGAAAACGTATACTTTGTTTCGGTCGAGTTCCCCATTCAAATGCATGTAACAGTGAGAAATGCACTGTCTTGGCGAAAGAAAGCGTTTTTGTACAACTTCATAGAAATAGCTGTAACTTTTGATAGAAGACTCAGACAAACATGTTTATGGCCTTATCTTATAGAACTCAAGGTCTCCGTGCTGGGAAAACAGGTTTTGCAGCTGTTTGAGCTAAGATTTCCAAGTTATTCACATAATGAAAACCTATACTTTGTTTCGGTCGAGTTCCCCATTCAAATGCATGTAACAGTGAGAAACGCACTGTCTTGGCGAAAGAAAGCGTTTTTGTACAACTTCATATGAATAGCTGTAACTTTTGATAGAAGACTCGGATACACATGTTTATGGCTTTATCTTATAGAACTCAAGGTTCCCGTGCTGGGAAAACAGGTTTTGCAGCTGTTTGAGCTAAGATTTCCAAGTTATTCACATAATGAAAACCTATACTTTGTTTCGGTCGAGTTCCCCATTCAAATGCATGTAACAGTGAGAAACGCACTGTCTTGGCGAAAGAAAGCGTTTTTGTACAACTTCATATAAATAGCTGTAACTTTTGATAGAAGACTCAGACAAACATGTTTATGGCTTTATCTTATAGAACTCAAGGTCTCCGTGCTGGGAAAACAGGTTTTGCAGCTGTTTGAGCTAAGATTTCCAAGTTATTCACATAATGAAAACCTATACTTTGTTTCGGTCGAGTTCCCCATTCAAATGCATGTAACAGTGAGAAACGCACTGTCTTGGCGAAAGAAAGCGTTTTTGTACAACTTCATAGAAATAGCTGTAACTTTTGATAGAAGACTCAGACAAACATGTTTATGGCTTTATCTTATAGAACTCAAGGTTCCCGTGCTGGGAAAACAGGTTTTGTAGCTGTTTGAGCTAAGATTTTAAAGTTATTCACATAATGAAAACCTATACTTTGTTTCGGTCGAGTTCCCCATTCAAATGCATGTAACAGTGAGAAACGCACTGTCTTGGCGAAAGAAAGCGTTTTTGTACAACTTCATAGAAATAGCTGTAACTTTTGATAGAAGACTCAGACAAACATGTTTATGGCCTTATATTATAGAACTCAAGGTTCCCGTGCTGGGCAAACAGGTTTTGCAGCTGTTTGAGCTAAGATTTCCAAGTTATTCACATAATGAAAACGTATACTTTGTTTCGGTCGAGTTCCCCATTCAAATGCATGTAACAGTGAGAAACGCACTGTCTTGGCGAAAGAAAGCGTTTTTGTACAACTTCATATGAATAGCTGTAACTTTTGATAGAAGACTCAGACAAACATGTTTATGGCCTTATATTATAGAACTCAAGGTTCCCGTGCTGGGCAAACAGGTTTTGCAGCTGTTTGAGCTAAGATTTCCAAGTTATTCACATAATGAAAACGTATACTTTGTTTCGGTCGAGTTCCCCATTCAAATGCATGTAACAGTGAGAAACGCACTGTCTTGGCGAAAGAAAGCGTTTTTGTACAACTTCATAGAAATAGCTGTAACTTTTGATAGAAGACTCAGACAAACATGTTTATGGCCTTATCTTATAGAACTCAAGGTCTCCGTGCTGGGAAAACAGGTTTTGCAGCTGTTTGAGCTAAGATTTCCAAGTTATTCACATAATGAAAACCTATACTTTGTTTCGGTCGAGTTCCCCATTCAAATGCATGTAACAGTGAGAAACGCACTGTCTTGGCGAAAGAAAGCGTTTTTGTACAACTTCATAGAAATAGCTGTAACTTTTGATAGAAGACTCAGACAAACATGTTTATGGCCTTATCTTATAGAACTCAAGGTCTCCGTGCTGGGAAAACAGGTTTTGCAGCTGTTTGAGCTAAGATTTCCAAGTTATTCACATAATGAAAACCTATACTTTGTTTCGGTCGAGTTCCCCATTCAAATGCATGTAACAGTGAGAAACGCACTGTCTTGGCGAAAGAAAGCGTTTTTGTACAACTTCATATAAATAGCTGTAACTTTTGATAGAAGACTCAGACAAACATGTTTATGGCTTTATCTTATAGAACTCAAGGTCTCCGTGCTGGGAAAACAGGTTTTGCAGCTGTTTGAGCTAAGATTTCCAAGTTATTCACATAATGAAAACCTATACTTTGTTTCGGTCGAGTTCCCCATTCAAATGCATGTAACAGTGAGAAACGCACTGTCTTGGCGAAAGAAAGCGTTTTTGTACAACTTCATAGAAATAGCTGTAACTTTTGATAGAAGACTCAGACAAACATGTTTATGGCTTTATCTTATAGAACTCAAGGTTCCCGTGCTGGGAAAACAGGTTTTGCAGCTGTTTGAGCTAAGATTTTAAAGTTATTCACATAATGAAAACCTATACTTTGTTTCGGTCGAGTTCCCCATTCAAATGCATGTAACAGTGAGAAACGCACTGTCTTGGCGAAAGAAAGCGTTTTTGTACAACTTCATAGAAATAGCTGTAACTTTTGATAGAAGACTCAGACAAACATGTTTATGGCCTTATATTATAGAACTCAAGGTTCCCGTGCTGGGCAAACAGGTTTTGCAGCTGTTTGAGCTAAGATTTCCAAGTTATTCACATAATGAAAACGTATACTTTGTTTCGGTCGAGTTCCCCATTCAAATGCATGTAACAGTGAGAAACGCACTGTCTTGGCGAAAGAAAGCGTTTTTGTACAACTTCATATGAATAGCTGTAACTTTTGATAGAAGACTCGGATACACATGTTTATGGCTTTATCTTATAGAACTCAAGGTTCCCGTGCTGGGAAAACAGGTTTTGCAGCTGTTTGAGCTAAGATTTCCAAGTTATTCACATAATGAAAACCTATACTTTGTTTCGGTCGAGTTCCCCATTCAAATGCATGTAACAGTGAGAAACGCACTGTCTTGGCGAAAGAAAGCGTTTTTGTACAACTTCATATAAATAGCTGTAACTTTTGATAGAAGACTCGGATACACATGTTTATGGCTTTATCTTATAGAACTCAAGGTTCCCGTGCTGGGAAAACAGGTTTTGTAGCTGTTTGAGCTAAGATTTCCAAGTTATTCACATAATGAAAACCTATACTTTGTTTCGGTCGAGTTCCCCATTCAAATGCATGTAACAGTGAGAAATGCACTGTCTTGGCGAAAGAAAGCGTTTTTGTACAACTTCATAGAAATAGCTGTAACTTTTGATAGAAGACTCAGACAAACATGTTTATGGCCTTATCTTATAGAACTCAAGGTCTCCGTGCTGGGAAAACAGGTTTTGCAGCTGTTTGAGCTAAGATTTCCAAGTTATTCACATAATGAAAACCTATACTTTGTTTCGGTCGAGTTCCCCATTCAAATGCATGTAACAGTGAGAAACGCACTGTCTTGGCGAAAGAAAGCGTTTTTGTACAACTTCATAGAAATAGCTGTAACTTTTGATAGAAGACTCGGATACACATGTTTATGGCTTTATCTTATAGAACTCAAGGTTCCCGTGCTGGGAAAACAGGTTTTGCAGCTGTTTGAGCTAAGATTTCCAAGTTATTCACATAATGAAAACCTATACTTTGTTTCGGTCGAGTTCCCCATTCAAATGCATGTAACAGTGAGAAACGCACTGTCTTGGCGAAAGAAAGCGTTTTTGTACAACTTCATAGAAATAGCTGTAACTTTTGATAGAAGACTCGGATACACATGTTTATGGCTTTATCTTATAGAACTCAAGGTTCCCGTGCTGGGAAAACAGGTTTTGTAGCTGTTTGAGCTAAGATTTCCAAGTTATTCACATAATGAAAACCTATACTTTGTTTCGGTCGAGTTCCCCATTCAAATGCATGTAACAGTGAGAAATGCACTGTCTTGGCGAAAGAAAGCGTTTTTGTACAACTTCATAGAAATAGCTGTAACTTTTGATAGAAGACTCAGACAAACATGTTTATGGCCTTATCTTATAGAACTCAAGGTCTCCGTGCTGGGAAAACAGGTTTTGCAGCTGTTTGAGCTAAGATTTCCAAGTTATTCACATAATGAAAACCTATACTTTGTTTCGGTCGAGTTCCCCATTCAAATGCATGTAACAGTGAGAAATGCACTGTCTTGGCGAAAGAAAGCGTTTTTGTACAACTTCATAGAAATAGCTGTAACTTTTGATAGAAGACTCAGACAAACATGTTTATGGCTTTATCTTATAGAACTCAAGGTCTCCGTGCTGGGAAAACAGGTTTTGCAGCTGTTTGAGCTAAGATTTCCAAGTTATTCACATAATGAAAACCTATACTTTGTTTCGGTCGAGTTCCCCATTCAAATGCATGTAACAGTGAGAAACGCACTGTCTTGGCGAAAGAAAGCGTTTTTGTACAACTTCATAGAAATAGCTGTAACTTTTGATAGAAGACTCAGACAAACATGTTTATGGCCTTATCTTATAGAACTCAAGGTCTCCGTGCTGGGAAAACAGGTTTTGCAGCTGTTTGAGCTAAGATTTCCAAGTTATTCACATAATGAAAACCTATACTTTGTTTCGGTCGAGTTCCCCATTCAAATGCATGTAACAGTGAGAAATGCACTGTCTTGGCGAAAGAAAGCGTTTTTGTACAACTTCATAGAAATAGCTGTAACTTTTGATAGAAGACTCGGATACACATGTTTATGGCTTTATCTTATAGAACTCAAGGTTCCCGTGCTGGGAAAACAGGTTTTGTAGCTGTTTGAGCTAAGATTTCCAAGTTATTCACATAATGAAAACCTATACTTTGTTTCGGTCGAGTTCCCCATTCAAATGCATGTAACAGTGAGAAATGCACTGTCTTGGCGAAAGAAAGCGTTTTTGTACAACTTCATAGAAATAGCTGTAACTTTTGATAGAAGACTCAGACAAACATGTTTATGGCCTTATCTTATAGAACTCAAGGTCTCCGTGCTGGGAAAACAGGTTTTGCAGCTGTTTGAGCTAAGATTTCCAAGTTATTCACATAATGAAAACGTATACTTTGTTTCGGTCGAGTTCCCCATTCAAATGCATGTAACAGTGAGAAATGCACTGTCTTGGCGAAAGAAAGCGTTTTTGTACAACTTCATAGAAATAGCTGTAACTTTTGATAGAAGACTCGGATACACATGTTTATGGCTTTATCTTATAGAACTCAAGGTTCCCGTGCTGGGAAAACAGGTTTTGTAGCTGTTTGAGCTAAGATTTCCAAGTTATTCACATAATGAAAACCTATACTTTGTTTCGGTCGAGTTCCCCATTCAAATGCATGTAACAGTGAGAAATGCACTGTCTTGGCGAAAGAAAGCGTTTTTGTACAACTTCATAGAAATAGCTGTAACTTTTGATAGAAGACTCAGACAAACATGTTTATGGCCTTATCTTATAGAACTCAAGGTCTCCGTGCTGGGAAAACAGGTTTTGCAGCTGTTTGAGCTAAGATTTCCAAGTTATTCACATAATGAAAACGTATACTTTGTTTCGGTCGAGTTCCCCATTCAAATGCATGTAACAGTGAGAAATGCACTGTCTTGGCGAAAGAAAGCGTTTTTGTACAACTTCATAGAAATAGCTGTAACTTTTGATAGAAGACTCAGACAAACATGTTTATGGCCTTATCTTATAGAACTCAAGGTCTCCGTGCTGGGAAAACAGGTTTTGCAGCTGTTTGAGCTAAGATTTCCAAGTTATTCACATAATGAAAACCTATACTTTGTTTCGGTCGAGTTCCCCATTCAAATGCATGTAACAGTGAGAAACGCACTGTCTTGGCGAAAGAAAGCGTTTTTGTACAACTTCATATGAATAGCTGTAACTTTTGATAGAAGACTCGGATACACATGTTTATGGCTTTATCTTATAGAACTCAAGGTTCCCGTGCTGGGAAAACAGGTTTTGCAGCTGTTTGAGCTAAGATTTCCAAGTTATTCACATAATGAAAACCTATACTTTGTTTCGGTCGAGTTCCCCATTCAAATGCATGTAACAGTGAGAAACGCACTGTCTTGGCGAAAGAAAGCGTTTTTGTACAACTTCATATAAATAGCTGTAACTTTTGATAGAAGACTCAGACAAACATGTTTATGGCTTTATCTTATAGAACTCAAGGTCTCCGTGCTGGGAAAACAGGTTTTGCAGCTGTTTGAGCTAAGATTTCCAAGTTATTCACATAATGAAAACCTATACTTTGTTTCGGTCGAGTTCCCCATTCAAATGCATGTAACAGTGAGAAACGCACTGTCTTGGCGAAAGAAAGCGTTTTTGTACAACTTCATAGAAATAGCTGTAACTTTTGATAGAAGACTCAGACAAACATGTTTATGGCTTTATCTTATAGAACTCAAGGTTCCCGTGCTGGGAAAACAGGTTTTGTAGCTGTTTGAGCTAAGATTTTAAAGTTATTCACATAATGAAAACCTATACTTTGTTTCGGTCGAGTTCCCCATTCAAATGCATGTAACAGTGAGAAACGCACTGTCTTGGCGAAAGAAAGCGTTTTTGTACAACTTCATAGAAATAGCTGTAACTTTTGATAGAAGACTCAGACAAACATGTTTATGGCCTTATATTATAGAACTCAAGGTTCCCGTGCTGGGCAAACAGGTTTTGCAGCTGTTTGAGCTAAGATTTCCAAGTTATTCACATAATGAAAACGTATACTTTGTTTCGGTCGAGTTCCCCATTCAAATGCATGTAACAGTGAGAAACGCACTGTCTTGGCGAAAGAAAGCGTTTTTGTACAACTTCATATGAATAGCTGTAACTTTTGATAGAAGACTCAGACAAACATGTTTATGGCCTTATATTATAGAACTCAAGGTTCCCGTGCTGGGCAAACAGGTTTTGCAGCTGTTTGAGCTAAGATTTCCAAGTTATTCACATAATGAAAACGTATACTTTGTTTCGGTCGAGTTCCCCATTCAAATGCATGTAACAGTGAGAAATGCACTGTCTTGGCGAAAGAAAGCGTTTTTGTACAACTTCATAGAAATAGCTGTAACTTTTGATAGAAGACTCAGACAAACATGTTTATGGCCTTATCTTATAGAACTCAAGGTCTCCGTGCTGGGAAAACAGGTTTTGCAGCTGTTTGAGCTAAGATTTCCAAGTTATTCACATAATGAAAACCTATACTTTGTTTCGGTCGAGTTCCCCATTCAAATGCATGTAACAGTGAGAAACGCACTGTCTTGGCGAAAGAAAGCGTTTTTGTACAACTTCATATGAATAGCTGTAACTTTTGATAGAAGACTCGGATACACATGTTTATGGCTTTATCTTATAGAACTCAAGGTTCCCGTGCTGGGAAAACAGGTTTTGCAGCTGTTTGAGCTAAGATTTCCAAGTTATTCACATAATGAAAACCTATACTTTGTTTCGGTCGAGTTCCCCATTCAAATGCATGTAACAGTGAGAAACGCACTGTCTTGGCGAAAGAAAGCGTTTTTGTACAACTTCATATAAATAGCTGTAACTTTTGATAGAAGACTCAGACAAACATGTTTATGGCTTTATCTTATAGAACTCAAGGTCTCCGTGCTGGGAAAACAGGTTTTGCAGCTGTTTGAGCTAAGATTTCCAAGTTATTCACATAATGAAAACCTATACTTTGTTTCGGTCGAGTTCCCCATTCAAATGCATGTAACAGTGAGAAACGCACTGTCTTGGCGAAAGAAAGCGTTTTTGTACAACTTCATAGAAATAGCTGTAACTTTTGATAGAAGACTCAGACAAACATGTTTATGGCTTTATCTTATAGAACTCAAGGTTCCCGTGCTGGGAAAACAGGTTTTGTAGCTGTTTGAGCTAAGATTTTAAAGTTATTCACATAATGAAAACCTATACTTTGTTTCGGTCGAGTTCCCCATTCAAATGCATGTAACAGTGAGAAACGCACTGTCTTGGCGAAAGAAAGCGTTTTTGTACAACTTCATAGAAATAGCTGTAACTTTTGATAGAAGACTCAGACAAACATGTTTATGGCCTTATATTATAGAACTCAAGGTTCCCGTGCTGGGCAAACAGGTTTTGCAGCTGTTTGAGCTAAGATTTCCAAGTTATTCACATAATGAAAACGTATACTTTGTTTCGGTCGAGTTCCCCATTCAAATGCATGTAACAGTGAGAAACGCACTGTCTTGGCGAAAGAAAGCGTTTTTGTACAACTTCATATGAATAGCTGTAACTTTTGATAGAAGACTCAGACAAACATGTTTATGGCCTTATATTATAGAACTCAAGGTTCCCGTGCTGGGCAAACAGGTTTTGCAGCTGTTTGAGCTAAGATTTCCAAGTTATTCACATAATGAAAACGTATACTTTGTTTCGGTCGAGTTCCCCATTCAAATGCATGTAACAGTGAGAAACGCACTGTCTTGGCGAAAGAAAGCGTTTTTGTACAACTTCATAGAAATAGCTGTAACTTTTGATAGAAGACTCAGACAAACATGTTTATGGCCTTATCTTATAGAACTCAAGGTCTCCGTGCTGGGAAAACAGGTTTTGCAGCTGTTTGAGCTAAGATTTCCAAGTTATTCACATAATGAAAACCTATACTTTGTTTCGGTCGAGTTCCCCATTCAAATGCATGTAACAGTGAGAAACGCACTGTCTTGGCGAAAGAAAGCGTTTTTGTACAACTTCATAGAAATAGCTGTAACTTTTGATAGAAGACTCAGACAAACATGTTTATGGCCTTATCTTATAGAACTCAAGGTCTCCGTGCTGGGAAAACAGGTTTTGCAGCTGTTTGAGCTAAGATTTCCAAGTTATTCACATAATGAAAACCTATACTTTGTTTCGGTCGAGTTCCCCATTCAAATGCATGTAACAGTGAGAAACGCACTGTCTTGGCGAAAGAAAGCGTTTTTGTACAACTTCATATAAATAGCTGTAACTTTTGATAGAAGACTCAGACAAACATGTTTATGGCTTTATCTTATAGAACTCAAGGTCTCCGTGCTGGGAAAACAGGTTTTGCAGCTGTTTGAGCTAAGATTTCCAAGTTATTCACATAATGAAAACCTATACTTTGTTTCGGTCGAGTTCCCCATTCAAATGCATGTAACAGTGAGAAACGCACTGTCTTGGCGAAAGAAAGCGTTTTTGTACAACTTCATAGAAATAGCTGTAACTTTTGATAGAAGACTCAGACAAACATGTTTATGGCTTTATCTTATAGAACTCAAGGTTCCCGTGCTGGGAAAACAGGTTTTGCAGCTGTTTGAGCTAAGATTTTAAAGTTATTCACATAATGAAAACCTATACTTTGTTTCGGTCGAGTTCCCCATTCAAATGCATGTAACAGTGAGAAACGCACTGTCTTGGCGAAAGAAAGCGTTTTTGTACAACTTCATAGAAATAGCTGTAACTTTTGATAGAAGACTCAGACAAACATGTTTATGGCCTTATATTATAGAACTCAAGGTTCCCGTGCTGGGCAAACAGGTTTTGCAGCTGTTTGAGCTAAGATTTCCAAGTTATTCACATAATGAAAACGTATACTTTGTTTCGGTCGAGTTCCCCATTCAAATGCATGTAACAGTGAGAAACGCACTGTCTTGGCGAAAGAAAGCGTTTTTGTACAACTTCATATGAATAGCTGTAACTTTTGATAGAAGACTCGGATACACATGTTTATGGCTTTATCTTATAGAACTCAAGGTTCCCGTGCTGGGAAAACAGGTTTTGCAGCTGTTTGAGCTAAGATTTCCAAGTTATTCACATAATGAAAACCTATACTTTGTTTCGGTCGAGTTCCCCATTCAAATGCATGTAACAGTGAGAAACGCACTGTCTTGGCGAAAGAAAGCGTTTTTGTACAACTTCATATAAATAGCTGTAACTTTTGATAGAAGACTCGGATACACATGTTTATGGCTTTATCTTATAGAACTCAAGGTTCCCGTGCTGGGAAAACAGGTTTTGTAGCTGTTTGAGCTAAGATTTCCAAGTTATTCACATAATGAAAACCTATACTTTGTTTCGGTCGAGTTCCCCATTCAAATGCATGTAACAGTGAGAAATGCACTGTCTTGGCGAAAGAAAGCGTTTTTGTACAACTTCATAGAAATAGCTGTAACTTTTGATAGAAGACTCAGACAAACATGTTTATGGCCTTATCTTATAGAACTCAAGGTCTCCGTGCTGGGAAAACAGGTTTTGCAGCTGTTTGAGCTAAGATTTCCAAGTTATTCACATAATGAAAACCTATACTTTGTTTCGGTCGAGTTCCCCATTCAAATGCATGTAACAGTGAGAAACGCACTGTCTTGGCGAAAGAAAGCGTTTTTGTACAACTTCATAGAAATAGCTGTAACTTTTGATAGAAGACTCGGATACACATGTTTATGGCTTTATCTTATAGAACTCAAGGTTCCCGTGCTGGGAAAACAGGTTTTGCAGCTGTTTGAGCTAAGATTTCCAAGTTATTCACATAATGAAAACCTATACTTTGTTTCGGTCGAGTTCCCCATTCAAATGCATGTAACAGTGAGAAACGCACTGTCTTGGCGAAAGAAAGCGTTTTTGTACAACTTCATAGAAATAGCTGTAACTTTTGATAGAAGACTCGGATACACATGTTTATGGCTTTATCTTATAGAACTCAAGGTTCCCGTGCTGGGAAAACAGGTTTTGTAGCTGTTTGAGCTAAGATTTCCAAGTTATTCACATAATGAAAACCTATACTTTGTTTCGGTCGAGTTCCCCATTCAAATGCATGTAACAGTGAGAAATGCACTGTCTTGGCGAAAGAAAGCGTTTTTGTACAACTTCATAGAAATAGCTGTAACTTTTGATAGAAGACTCAGACAAACATGTTTATGGCCTTATCTTATAGAACTCAAGGTCTCCGTGCTGGGAAAACAGGTTTTGCAGCTGTTTGAGCTAAGATTTCCAAGTTATTCACATAATGAAAACCTATACTTTGTTTCGGTCGAGTTCCCCATTCAAATGCATGTAACAGTGAGAAATGCACTGTCTTGGCGAAAGAAAGCGTTTTTGTACAACTTCATAGAAATAGCTGTAACTTTTGATAGAAGACTCAGACAAACATGTTTATGGCTTTATCTTATAGAACTCAAGGTCTCCGTGCTGGGAAAACAGGTTTTGCAGCTGTTTGAGCTAAGATTTCCAAGTTATTCACATAATGAAAACCTATACTTTGTTTCGGTCGAGTTCCCCATTCAAATGCATGTAACAGTGAGAAACGCACTGTCTTGGCGAAAGAAAGCGTTTTTGTACAACTTCATATAAATAGCTGTAACTTTTGATAGAAGACTCAGACAAACATGTTTATGGCTTTATCTTATAGAACTCAAGGTCTCCGTGCTGGGAAAACAGGTTTTGCAGCTGTTTGAGCTAAGATTTCCAAGTTATTCACATAATGAAAACTTGTACTTTGTTTCGGTCGAGTTCCCCATTCAAATGCATGTAACAGTGAGAAACACACTGTCTTGGCGAAAGAAAGCGTTTTTGTACAACTTCATAGAAATAGCTGTAACTTTTGATAGAAGACTCAGACAAACATGTTTATGGCTTTATCTTATAGAACTCAAGGTCTCCGTGCTGGGAAAACAGGTTTTGCAGCTGTTTGAGCTAAGATTTCCAAGTTATTCACATAATGAAAACCTATACTTTGTTTCGGTCGAGTTCCCCATTCAAATGCATGTAACAGTGAGAAACGCACTGTCTTGGCGAAAGAAAGCGTTTTTGTACAACTTCATAGAAATAGCTGTAACTTTTGATAGAAGACTCAGACAAACATGTTTATGGCTTTATCTTATAGAACTCAAGGTCTCCGTGCTGGGAAAACAGGTTTTGCAGCTGTTTGAGCTAAGATTTCCAAGTTATTCACATAATGAAAACCTATACTTTGTTTCGGTCGAGTTCCCCATTCAAATGCATGTAACAGTGAGAAACGCACTGTCTTGGCGAAAGAAAGCGTTTTTGTACAACTTCATAGAAATAGCTGTAACTTTTGATAGAAGACTCAGACAAACATGTTTATGGCCTTATATTATAGAACTCAAGGTCTCCGTGCTGGGAAAACAGGTTTTGCAGCTGTTTGAGCTAAGATTTCCAAGTTATTCACATAATGAAAACCTATACTTTGTTTCGGTCGAGTTCCCCATTCAAATGCATGTAACAGTGAGAAATGCACTGTCTTGGCGAAAGAAAGCGTTTTTGTACAACTTCATAGAAATAGCTGTAACTTTTGATAGAAGACTCGGATACACATGTTTATGGCTTTATCTTATAGAACTCAAGGTCTCCGTGCTGGGAAAACAGGTTTTGCAGCTGTTTGAGCTAAGATTTCCAAGTTATTCACATAATGAAAACCTATACTTTGTTTCGGTCGAGTTCCCCATTCAAATGCATGTAACAGTGAGAAACGCACTGTCTTGGCGAAAGAAAGCGTTTTTGTACAACTTCATATGAATAGCTGTAACTTTTGATAGAAGACTCGGATACACATGTTTATGGCTTTATCTTATAGAACTCAAGGTTCCCGTGCTGGGAAAACAGGTTTTGCAGCTGTTTGAGCTAAGATTTCCAAGTTATTCACATAATGAAAACCTATACTTTGTTTCGGTCGAGTTCCCCATTCAAATGCATGTAACAGTGAGAAACGCACTGTCTTGGCGAAAGAAAGCGTTTTTGTACAACTTCATATAAATAGCTGTAACTTTTGATAGAAGACTCAGACAAACATGTTTATGGCTTTATCTTATAGAACTCAAGGTCTCCGTGCTGGGAAAACAGGTTTTGCAGCTGTTTGAGCTAAGATTTCCAAGTTATTCACATAATGAAAACCTATACTTTGTTTCGGTCGAGTTCCCCATTCAAATGCATGTAACAGTGAGAAACGCACTGTCTTGGCGAAAGAAAGCGTTTTTGTACAACTTCATATAAATAGCTGTAACTTTTGATAGAAGACTCAGACAAACATGTTTATGGCTTTATCTTATAGAACTCAAGGTCTCCGTGCTGGGAAAACAGGTTTTGCAGCTGTTTGAGCTAAGATTTCCAAGTTATTCACATAATGAAAACCTATACTTTGTTTCGGTCGAGTTCCCCATTCAAATGCATGTAACAGTGAGAAACGCACTGTCTTGGCGAAAGAAAGCGTTTTTGTACAACTTCATAGAAATAGCTGTAACTTTTGATAGAAGACTCAGACAAACATGTTTATGGCCTTATATTATAGAACTCAAGGTCTCCGTGCTGGGAAAACAGGTTTTGCAGCTGTTTGAGCTAAGATTTCCAAGTTATTCACATAATGAAAACCTATACTTTGTTTCGGTCGAGTTCCCCATTCAAATGCATGTAACAGTGAGAAATGCACTGTCTTGGCGAAAGAAAGCGTTTTTGTACAACTTCATAGAAATAGCTGTAACTTTTGATAGAAGACTCGGATACACATGTTTATGGCTTTATCTTATAGAACTCAAGGTTCCCGTGCTGGGAAAACAGGTTTTGCATCTGTTTGAGCTAAGATTTTCAAGTTATTCACATAATGAAAACCTATACTTTGTTTCGGTCGAGTTCCCCATTCAAATGCATGTAACAGTGAGAAACGCACTGTCTTGGCGAAAGAAAGCGTTTTTGTACAACTTCATAGAAATAGCTGTAACTTTTGATAGAAGACTCAGACAAACATGTTTATGGCCTTATATTATAGAACTCAAGGTTCCCGTGCTGGGCAAACAGGTTTTGCAGCTGTTTGAGCTAAGATTTCCAAGTTATTCACATAATGAAAACGTATACTTTGTTTCGGTCGAGTTCCCCATTCAAATGCATGTAACAGTGAGAAACGCACTGTCTTGGCGAAAGAAAGCGTTTTTGTACAACTTCATATGAATAGCTGTAACTTTTGATAGAAGACTCGGATACACATGTTTATGGCTTTATCTTATAGAACTCAAGGTTCCCGTGCTGGGAAAACAGGTTTTGCAGCTGTTTGAGCTAAGATTTCCAAGTTATTCACATAATGAAAACCTATACTTTGTTTCGGTCGAGTTCCCCATTCAAATGCATGTAACAGTGAGAAATGCACTGTCTTGGCGAAAGAAAGCGTTTTTGTACAACTTCATAGAAATAGCTGTAACTTTTGATAGAAGACTCAGACAAACATGTTTATGGCCTTATCTTATAGAACTCAAGGTCTCCGTGCTGGGAAAACAGGTTTTGCAGCTGTTTGAGCTAAGATTTCCAAGTTATTCACATAATGAAAACCTATACTTTGTTTCGGTCGAGTTCCCCATTCAAATGCATGTAACAGTGAGAAACGCACTGTCTTGGCGAAAGAAAGCGTTTTTGTACAACTTCATATGAATAGCTGTAACTTTTGATAGAAGACTCGGATACACATGTTTATGGCTTTATCTTATAGAACTCAAGGTTCCCGTGCTGGGAAAACAGGTTTTGCAGCTGTTTGAGCTAAGATTTCCAAGTTATTCACATAATGAAAACCTATACTTTGTTTCGGTCGAGTTCCCCATTCAAATGCATGTAACAGTGAGAAACGCACTGTCTTGGCGAAAGAAAGCGTTTTTGTACAACTTCATATAAATAGCTGTAACTTTTGATAGAAGACTCAGACAAACATGTTTATGGCTTTATCTTATAGAACTCAAGGTCTCCGTGCTGGGAAAACAGGTTTTGCAGCTGTTTGAGCTAAGATTTCCAAGTTATTCACATAATGAAAACTTGTACTTTGTTTCGGTCGAGTTCCCCATTCAAATGCATGTAACAGTGAGAAACACACTGTCTTGGCGAAAGAAAGCGTTTTTGTACAACTTCATAGAAATAGCTGTAACTTTTGATAGAAGACTCAGACAAACATGTTTATGGCTTTATCTTATAGAACTCAAGGTTCTCGTGCTGGGAAAACAGGTTTTGTAGCTGTTTGAGCTAAGATTTCCAAGTTATTCACATAATGAAAACCTATACTTTGTTTCGGTCGAGTTCCCCATTCAAATGCATGTAACAGTGAGAAACGCACTGTCTTGGCGAAAGAAAGCGTTTTTGTACAACTTCATAGAAATAGCTGTAACTTTTGATAGAAGACTCAGACAAACATGTTTATGGCTTTATCTTATAGAACTCAAGGTCTCCGTGCTGGGCAAACAGGTTTTGCAGCTGTTTGAGCTAAGATTTCCAAGTTATTCACATAATGAAAACCTATACTTTGTTTCGGTCGAGTTCCCCATTCAAATGCATGTAACAGTGAGAAATGCACTGTCTTGGCGAAAGAAAGCGTTTTTGTACAACTTCATAGAAATAGCTGTAACTTTTGATAGAAGACTCGGATACACATGTTTATGGCTTTATCTTATAGAACTCAAGGTTCCCGTGCTGGGAAAACAGGTTTTGCAGCTGTTTGAGCTAAGATTTCCAAGTTATTCACATAATGAAAACCTATACTTTGTTTCGGTCGAGTTCCCCATTCAAATGCATGTAACAGTGAGAAATGCACTGTCTTGGCGAAAGAAAGCGTTTTTGTACAACTTCATAGAAATAGCTGTAACTTTTGATAGAAGACTCAGACAAACATGTTTATGGCCTTATCTTATAGAACTCAAGGTCTCCGTGCTGGGAAAACAGGTTTTGCAGCTGTTTGAGCTAAGATTTCCAAGTTATTCACATAATGAAAACCTATACTTTGTTTCGGTCGAGTTCCCCATTCAAATGCATGTAACAGTGAGAAATGCACTGTCTTGGCGAAAGAAAGCGTTTTTGTACAACTTCATAGAAATAGCTGTAACTTTTGATAGAAGACTCAGACAAACATGTTTATGGCCTTATCTTATAGAACTCAAGGTCTCCGTGCTGGGAAAACAGGTTTTGCAGCTGTTTGAGCTAAGATTTCCAAGTTATTCACATAATGAAAACCTATACTTTGTTTCGGTCGAGTTCCCCATTCAAATGCATGTAACAGTGAGAAACGCACTGTCTTGGCGAAAGAAAGCGTTTTTGTACAACTTCATATGAATAGCTGTAACTTTTGATAGAAGACTCGGATACACATGTTTATGGCTTTATCTTATAGAACTCAAGGTTCCCGTGCTGGGAAAACAGGTTTTGCAGCTGTTTGAGCTAAGATTTCCAAGTTATTCACATAATGAAAACCTATACTTTGTTTCGGTCGAGTTCCCCATTCAAATGCATGTAACAGTGAGAAACGCACTGTCTTGGCGAAAGAAAGCGTTTTTGTACAACTTCATATAAATAGCTGTAACTTTTGATAGAAGACTCAGACAAACATGTTTATGGCTTTATCTTATAGAACTCAAGGTCTCCGTGCTGGGAAAACAGGTTTTGCAGCTGTTTGAGCTAAGATTTCCAAGTTATTCACATAATGAAAACTTGTACTTTGTTTCGGTCGAGTTCCCCATTCAAATGCATGTAACAGTGAGAAACACACTGTCTTGGCGAAAGAAAGCGTTTTTGTACAACTTCATAGAAATAGCTGTAACTTTTGATAGAAGACTCAGACAAACATGTTTATGGCTTTATCTTATAGAACTCAAGGTTCTCGTGCTGGGAAAACAGGTTTTGTAGCTGTTTGAGCTAAGATTTCCAAGTTATTCACATAATGAAAACCTATACTTTGTTTCGGTCGAGTTCCCCATTCAAATGCATGTAACAGTGAGAAACGCACTGTCTTGGCGAAAGAAAGCGTTTTTGTACAACTTCATAGAAATAGCTGTAACTTTTGATAGAAGACTCAGACAAACATGTTTATGGCTTTATCTTATAGAACTCAAGGTCTCCGTGCTGGGAAAACAGGTTTTGCAGCTGTTTGAGCTAAGATTTCCAAGTTATTCACATAATGAAAACCTATACTTTGTTTCGGTCGAGTTCCCCATTCAAATGCATGTAACAGTGAGAAACGCACTGTCTTGGCGAAAGAAAGCGTTTTTGTACAACTTCATAGAAATAGCTGTAACTTTTGATAGAAGACTCAGACAAACATGTTTATGGCCTTATATTATAGAACTCAAGGTCTCCGTGCTGGGAAAACAGGTTTTGCAGCTGTTTGAGCTAAGATTTCCAAGTTATTCACATAATGAAAACCTATACTTTGTTTCGGTCGAGTTCCCCATTCAAATGCATGTAACAGTGAGAAATGCACTGTCTTGGCGAAAGAAAGCGTTTTTGTACAACTTCATAGAAATAGCTGTAACTTTTGATAGAAGACTCGGATACACATGTTTATGGCTTTATCTTATAGAACTCAAGGTCTCCGTGCTGGGAAAACAGGTTTTGCAGCTGTTTGAGCTAAGATTTCCAAGTTATTCACATAATGAAAACCTATACTTTGTTTCGGTCGAGTTCCCCATTCAAATGCATGTAACAGTGAGAAACGCACTGTCTTGGCGAAAGAAAGCGTTTTTGTACAACTTCATATGAATAGCTGTAACTTTTGATAGAAGACTCGGATACACATGTTTATGGCTTTATCTTATAGAACTCAAGGTTCCCGTGCTGGGAAAACAGGTTTTGCAGCTGTTTGAGCTAAGATTTCCAAGTTATTCACATAATGAAAACCTATACTTTGTTTCGGTCGAGTTCCCCATTCAAATGCATGTAACAGTGAGAAATGCACTGTCTTGGCGAAAGAAAGCGTTTTTGTACAACTTCATAGAAATAGCTGTAACTTTTGATAGAAGACTCAGACAAACATGTTTATGGCCTTATCTTATAGAACTCAAGGTCTCCGTGCTGGGAAAACAGGTTTTGCAGCTGTTTGAGCTAAGATTTCCAAGTTATTCACATAATGAAAACCTATACTTTGTTTCGGTCGAGTTCCCCATTCAAATGCATGTAACAGTGAGAAACGCACTGTCTTGGCGAAAGAAAGCGTTTTTGTACAACTTCATATGAATAGCTGTAACTTTTGATAGAAGACTCGGATACACATGTTTATGGCTTTATCTTATAGAACTCAAGGTTCCCGTGCTGGGAAAACAGGTTTTGCAGCTGTTTGAGCTAAGATTTCCAAGTTATTCACATAATGAAAACCTATACTTTGTTTCGGTCGAGTTCCCCATTCAAATGCATGTAACAGTGAGAAACGCACTGTCTTGGCGAAAGAAAGCGTTTTTGTACAACTTCATATAAATAGCTGTAACTTTTGATAGAAGACTCAGACAAACATGTTTATGGCTTTATCTTATAGAACTCAAGGTCTCCGTGCTGGGAAAACAGGTTTTGCAGCTGTTTGAGCTAAGATTTCCAAGTTATTCACATAATGAAAACTTGTACTTTGTTTCGGTCGAGTTCCCCATTCAAATGCATGTAACAGTGAGAAACACACTGTCTTGGCGAAAGAAAGCGTTTTTGTACAACTTCATAGAAATAGCTGTAACTTTTGATAGAAGACTCAGACAAACATGTTTATGGCTTTATCTTATAGAACTCAAGGTTCTCGTGCTGGGAAAACAGGTTTTGTAGCTGTTTGAGCTAAGATTTCCAAGTTATTCACATAATGAAAACCTATACTTTGTTTCGGTCGAGTTCCCCATTCAAATGCATGTAACAGTGAGAAACGCACTGTCTTGGCGAAAGAAAGCGTTTTTGTACAACTTCATAGAAATAGCTGTAACTTTTGATAGAAGACTCAGACAAACATGTTTATGGCTTTATCTTATAGAACTCAAGGTCTCCGTGCTGGGCAAACAGGTTTTGCAGCTGTTTGAGCTAAGATTTCCAAGTTATTCACATAATGAAAACCTATACTTTGTTTCGGTCGAGTTCCCCATTCAAATGCATGTAACAGTGAGAAATGCACTGTCTTGGCGAAAGAAAGCGTTTTTGTACAACTTCATAGAAATAGCTGTAACTTTTGATAGAAGACTCGGATACACATGTTTATGGCTTTATCTTATAGAACTCAAGGTTCCCGTGCTGGGAAAACAGGTTTTGCAGCTGTTTGAGCTAAGATTTCCAAGTTATTCACATAATGAAAACCTATACTTTGTTTCGGTCGAGTTCCCCATTCAAATGCATGTAACAGTGAGAAACGCACTGTCTTGGCGAAAGAAAGCGTTTTTGTACAACTTCATAGAAATAGCTGTAACTTTTGATAGAAGACTCAGACAAACATGTTTATGGCCTTATATTATAGAACTCAAGGTCTCCGTGCTGGGAAAACAGGTTTTGCAGCTGTTTGAGCTAAGATTTCCAAGTTATTCACATAATGAAAACCTATACTTTGTTTCGGTCGAGTTCCCCATTCAAATGCATGTAACAGTGAGAAATGCACTGTCTTGGCGAAAGAAAGCGTTTTTGTACAACTTCATAGAAATAGCTGTAACTTTTGATAGAAGACTCGGATACACATGTTTATGGCTTTATCTTATAGAACTCAAGGTTCCCGTGCTGGGAAAACAGGTTTTGCATCTGTTTGAGCTAAGATTTCCAAGTTATTCACATAATGAAAACCTATACTTTGTTTCGGTCGAGTTCCCCATTCAAATGCATGTAACAGTGAGAAACGCACTGTCTTGGCGAAAGAAAGCGTTTTTGTACAACTTCATAGAAATAGCTGTAACTTTTGATAGAAGACTCAGACAAACATGTTTATGGCCTTATATTATAGAACTCAAGGTTCCCGTGCTGGGCAAACAGGTTTTGCAGCTGTTTGAGCTAAGATTTCCAAGTTATTCACATAATGAAAACGTATACTTTGTTTCGGTCGAGTTCCCCATTCAAATGCATGTAACAGTGAGAAACGCACTGTCTTGGCGAAAGAAAGCGTTTTTGTACAACTTCATATGAATAGCTGTAACTTTTGATAGAAGACTCGGATACACATGTTTATGGCTTTATCTTATAGAACTCAAGGTTCCCGTGCTGGGAAAACAGGTTTTGCAGCTGTTTGAGCTAAGATTTCCAAGTTATTCACATAATGAAAACCTATACTTTGTTTCGGTCGAGTTCCCCATTCAAATGCATGTAACAGTGAGAAATGCACTGTCTTGGCGAAAGAAAGCGTTTTTGTACAACTTCATAGAAATAGCTGTAACTTTTGATAGAAGACTCAGACAAACATGTTTATGGCCTTATCTTATAGAACTCAAGGTCTCCGTGCTGGGAAAACAGGTTTTGCAGCTGTTTGAGCTAAGATTTCCAAGTTATTCACATAATGAAAACCTATACTTTGTTTCGGTCGAGTTCCCCATTCAAATGCATGTAACAGTGAGAAACGCACTGTCTTGGCGAAAGAAAGCGTTTTTGTACAACTTCATATGAATAGCTGTAACTTTTGATAGAAGACTCGGATACACATGTTTATGGCTTTATCTTATAGAACTCAAGGTTCCCGTGCTGGGAAAACAGGTTTTGCAGCTGTTTGAGCTAAGATTTCCAAGTTATTCACATAATGAAAACCTATACTTTGTTTCGGTCGAGTTCCCCATTCAAATGCATGTAACAGTGAGAAACGCACTGTCTTGGCGAAAGAAAGCGTTTTTGTACAACTTCATATAAATAGCTGTAACTTTTGATAGAAGACTCAGACAAACATGTTTATGGCTTTATCTTATAGAACTCAAGGTCTCCGTGCTGGGAAAACAGGTTTTGCAGCTGTTTGAGCTAAGATTTCCAAGTTATTCACATAATGAAAACTTGTACTTTGTTTCGGTCGAGTTCCCCATTCAAATGCATGTAACAGTGAGAAACACACTGTCTTGGCGAAAGAAAGCGTTTTTGTACAACTTCATAGAAATAGCTGTAACTTTTGATAGAAGACTCAGACAAACATGTTTATGGCTTTATCTTATAGAACTCAAGGTTCTCGTGCTGGGAAAACAGGTTTTGTAGCTGTTTGAGCTAAGATTTCCAAGTTATTCACATAATGAAAACCTATACTTTGTTTCGGTCGAGTTCCCCATTCAAATGCATGTAACAGTGAGAAACGCACTGTCTTGGCGAAAGAAAGCGTTTTTGTACAACTTCATAGAAATAGCTGTAACTTTTGATAGAAGACTCAGACAAACATGTTTATGGCTTTATCTTATAGAACTCAAGGTCTCCGTGCTGGGAAAACAGGTTTTGCAGCTGTTTGAGCTAAGATTTCCAAGTTATTCACATAATGAAAACCTATACTTTGTTTCGGTCGAGTTCCCCATTCAAATGCATGTAACAGTGAGAAATGCACTGTCTTGGCGAAAGAAAGCGTTTTTGTACAACTTCATAGAAATAGCTGTAACTTTTGATAGAAGACTCGGATACACATGTTTATGGCTTTATCTTATAGAACTCAAGGTTCCCGTGCTGGGAAAACAGGTTTTGCATCTGTTTGAGCTAAGATTTCCAAGTTATTCACATAATGAAAACCTATACTTTGTTTCGGTCGAGTTCCCCATTCAAATGCATGTAACAGTGAGAAACGCACTGTCTTGGCGAAAGAAAGCGTTTTTGTACAACTTCATAGAAATAGCTGTAACTTTTGATAGAAGACTCAGACAAACATGTTTATGGCCTTATATTATAGAACTCAAGGTTCCCGTGCTGGGCAAACAGGTTTTGCAGCTGTTTGAGCTAAGATTTCCAAGTTATTCACATAATGAAAACGTATACTTTGTTTCGGTCGAGTTCCCCATTCAAATGCATGTAACAGTGAGAAACGCACTGTCTTGGCGAAAGAAAGCGTTTTTGTACAACTTCATATGAATAGCTGTAACTTTTGATAGAAGACTCGGATACACATGTTTATGGCTTTATCTTATAGAACTCAAGGTTCCCGTGCTGGGAAAACAGGTTTTGCAGCTGTTTGAGCTAAGATTTCCAAGTTATTCACATAATGAAAACCTATACTTTGTTTCGGTCGAGTTCCCCATTCAAATGCATGTAACAGTGAGAAATGCACTGTCTTGGCGAAAGAAAGCGTTTTTGTACAACTTCATAGAAATAGCTGTAACTTTTGATAGAAGACTCAGACAAACATGTTTATGGCCTTATCTTATAGAACTCAAGGTCTCCGTGCTGGGAAAACAGGTTTTGCAGCTGTTTGAGCTAAGATTTCCAAGTTATTCACATAATGAAAACCTATACTTTGTTTCGGTCGAGTTCCCCATTCAAATGCATGTAACAGTGAGAAACGCACTGTCTTGGCGAAAGAAAGCGTTTTTGTACAACTTCATATGAATAGCTGTAACTTTTGATAGAAGACTCGGATACACATGTTTATGGCTTTATCTTATAGAACTCAAGGTTCCCGTGCTGGGAAAACAGGTTTTGCAGCTGTTTGAGCTAAGATTTCCAAGTTATTCACATAATGAAAACCTATACTTTGTTTCGGTCGAGTTCCCCATTCAAATGCATGTAACAGTGAGAAATGCACTGTCTTGGCGAAAGAAAGCGTTTTTGTACAACTTCATATAAATAGCTGTAACTTTTGATAGAAGACTCAGACAAACATGTTTATGGCTTTATCTTATAGAACTCAAGGTCTCCGTGCTGGGAAAACAGGTTTTGCAGCTGTTTGAGCTAAGATTTCCAAGTTATTCACATAATGAAAACTTGTACTTTGTTTCGGTCGAGTTCCCCATTCAAATGCATGTAACAGTGAGAAACACACTGTCTTGGCGAAAGAAAGCGTTTTTGTACAACTTCATAGAAATAGCTGTAACTTTTGATAGAAGACTCAGACAAACATGTTTATGGCTTTATCTTATAGAACTCAAGGTCTCCGTGCTGGGAAAACAGGTTTTGCAGCTGTTTGAGCTAAGATTTCCAAGTTATTCACATAATGAAAACCTATACTTTGTTTCGGTCGAGTTCCCCATTCAAATGCATGTAACAGTGAGAAACGCACTGTCTTGGCGAAAGAAAGCGTTTTTGTACAACTTCATAGAAATAGCTGTAACTTTTGATAGAAGACTCAGACAAACATGTTTATGGCCTTATATTATAGAACTCAAGGTTCCCGTGCTGGGCAAACAGGTTTTGCAGCTGTTTGAGCTAAGATTTCCAAGTTATTCACATAATGAAAACGTATACTTTGTTTCGGTCGAGTTCCCCATTCAAATGCATGTAACAGTGAGAAACGCACTGTCTTGGCGAAAGAAAGCGTTTTTGTACAACTTCATATGAATAGCTGTAACTTTTGATAGAAGACTCGGATACACATGTTTATGGCTTTATCTTATAGAACTCAAGGTTCCCGTGCTGGGAAAACAGGTTTTGCAGCTGTTTGAGCTAAGATTTCCAAGTTATTCACATAATGAAAACCTATACTTTGTTTCGGTCGAGTTCCCCATTCAAATGCATGTAACAGTGAGAAATGCACTGTCTTGGCGAAAGAAAGCGTTTTTGTACAACTTCATAGAAATAGCTGTAACTTTTGATAGAAGACTCAGACAAACATGTTTATGGCCTTATCTTATAGAACTCAAGGTCTCCGTGCTGGGAAAACAGGTTTTGCAGCTGTTTGAGCTAAGATTTCCAAGTTATTCACATAATGAAAACCTATACTTTGTTTCGGTCGAGTTCCCCATTCAAATGCATGTAACAGTGAGAAACGCACTGTCTTGGCGAAAGAAAGCGTTTTTGTACAACTTCATATGAATAGCTGTAACTTTTGATAGAAGACTCGGATACACATGTTTATGGCTTTATCTTATAGAACTCAAGGTTCCCGTGCTGGGAAAACAGGTTTTGCAGCTGTTTGAGCTAAGATTTCCAAGTTATTCACATAATGAAAACCTATACTTTGTTTCGGTCGAGTTCCCCATTCAAATGCATGTAACAGTGAGAAACGCACTGTCTTGGCGAAAGAAAGCGTTTTTGTACAACTTCATATAAATAGCTGTAACTTTTGATAGAAGACTCAGACAAACATGTTTATGGCTTTATCTTATAGAACTCAAGGTCTCCGTGCTGGGAAAACAGGTTTTGCAGCTGTTTGAGCTAAGATTTCCAAGTTATTCACATAATGAAAACTTGTACTTTGTTTCGGTCGAGTTCCCCATTCAAATGCATGTAACAGTGAGAAACACACTGTCTTGGCGAAAGAAAGCGTTTTTGTACAACTTCATAGAAATAGCTGTAACTTTTGATAGAAGACTCAGACAAACATGTTTATGGCTTTATCTTATAGAACTCAAGGTTCCCGTGCTGGGAAAACAGGTTTTGTAGCTGTTTGAGCTAAGATTTCCAAGTTATTCACATAATGAAAACCTATACTTTGTTTCGGTCGAGTTCCCCATTCAAATGCATGTAACAGTGAGAAACGCACTGTCTTGGCGAAAGAAAGCGTTTTTGTACAACTTCATAGAAATAGCTGTAACTTTTGATAGAAGACTCAGACAAACATGTTTATGGCTTTATCTTATAGAACTCAAGGTCTCCGTGCTGGGAAAACAGGTTTTGCAGCTGTTTGAGCTAAGATTTCCAAGTTATTCACATAATGAAAACCTATACTTTGTTTCGGTCGAGTTCCCCATTCAAATGCATGTAACAGTGAGAAACGCACTGTCTTGGCGAAAGAAAGCGTTTTTGTACAACTTCATAGAAATAGCTGTAACTTTTGATAGAAGACTCAGACAAACATGTTTATGGCCTTATATTATAGAACTCAAGGTCTCCGTGCTGGGAAAACAGGTTTTGCAGCTGTTTGAGCTAAGATTTCCAAGTTATTCACATAATGAAAACCTATACTTTGTTTCGGTCGAGTTCCCCATTCAAATGCATGTAACAGTGAGAAATGCACTGTCTTGGCGAAAGAAAGCGTTTTTGTACAACTTCATAGAAATAGCTGTAACTTTTGATAGAAGACTCGGATACACATGTTTATGGCTTTATCTTATAGAACTCAAGGTTCCCGTGCTGGGAAAACAGGTTTTGCAGCTGTTTGAGCTAAGATTTTCAAGTTATTCACATAATGAAAACCTATACTTTGTTTCGGTCGAGTTCCCCATTCAAATGCATGTAACAGTGAGAAATGCACTGTCTTGGCGAAAGAAAGCGTTTTTGTACAACTTCATAGAAATAGCTGTAACTTTTGATAGAAGACTCAGACAAACATGTTTATGGCCTTATATTATAGAACTCAAGGTTCCCGTGCTGGGCAAACAGGTTTTGCAGCTGTTTGAGCTAAGATTTCCAAGTTATTCACATAATGAAAACCTATACTTTGTTTCGGTCGAGTTCCCCATTCAAATGCATGTAACAGTGAGAAATGCACTGTCTTGGCGAAAGAAAGCGTTTTTGTACAACTTCATAGAAATAGCTGTAACTTTTGATAGAAGACTCAGACAAACATGTTTATGGCCTTATCTTATAGAACTCAAGGTCTCCGTGCTGGGAAAACAGGTTTTGCAGCTGTTTGAGCTAAGATTTCCAAGTTATTCACATAATGAAAACCTATACTTTGTTTCGGTCGAGTTCCCCATTCAAATGCATGTAACAGTGAGAAACGCACTGTCTTGGCGAAAGAAAGCGTTTTTGTACAACTTCATAGAAATAGCTGTAACTTTTGATAGAAGACTCAGACAAACATGTTTATGGCCTTATATTATAGAACTCAAGGTCTCCGTGCTGGGAAAACAGGTTTTGCAGCTGTTTGAGCTAAGATTTCCAAGTTATTCACATAATGAAAACCTATACTTTGTTTCGGTCGAGTTCCCCATTCAAATGCATGTAACAGTGAGAAACGCACTGTCTTGGCGAAAGAAAGCGTTTTTGTACAACTTCATATGAATAGCTGTAACTTTTGATAGAAGACTCGGATACACATGTTTATGGCTTTATCTTATAGAACTCAAGGTTCCCGTGCTGGGAAAACAGGTTTTGCAGCTGTTTGAGCTAAGATTTTCAAGTTATTCACATAATGAAAACCTATACTTTGTTTCGGTCGAGTTCCCCATTCAAATGCATGTAACAGTGAGAAACGCACTGTCTTGGCGAAAGAAAGCGTTTTTGTACAACTTCATAGAAATAGCTGTAACTTTTGATAGAAGACTCAGACAAATATGTTTATGGCCTTATCTTATAGAACTCAAGGTCTCCGTGCTGGGAAAACAGGTTTTGCAGCTGTTTGAGCTAAGATTTCCAAGTTATTCACATAATGAAAACCTATACTTTGTTTCGGTCGAGTTCCCCATTCAAATGCATGTAACAGTGAGAAACGCACTGTCTTGGCGAAAGAAAGCGTTTTTGTACAACTTCATAGAAATAGCTGTAACTTTTGATAGAAGACTCAGACAAACATGTTTATGGCTTTATCTTATAGAACTCAAGGTTCCCGTGCTGGGAAAACAGGTTTTGTAGCTGTTTGAGCTAAGATTTCCAAGTTATTCACATAATGAAAACCTATACTTTGTTTCGGTCGAGTTCCCCATTCAAATGCATGTAACAGTGAGAAATGCACTGTCTTGGCGAAAGAAAGCGTTTTTGTACAACTTCATATAAATAGCTGTAACTTTTGATAGAAGACTCAGACAAACATGTTTATGGCTTTATCTTATAGAACTCAAGGTCTCCGTGCTGGGAAAACAGGTTTTGCAGCTGTTTGAGCTAAGATTTCCAAGTTATTCACATAATGAAAACGTATACTTTGTTTCGGTCGAGTTCCCCATTCAAATGCATGTATAACAGTGAGAAACGCACTGTCTTGGCGAAAGAAAGCGTTTTTGTACAACTTCATATAAATAGCTGTAACTTTTGATAGAAGACTCAGACAAACATGTTTATGGCTTTATCTTATAGAACTCAAGGTCTCCGTGCTGGGAAAACAGGTTTTGCAGCTGTTTGAGCTAAGATTTCCAAGTTATTCACATAATGAAAACTTGTACTTTGTTTCGGTGGAGTTCCCCATTCAAATGCATGTAACAGTGAGAAACGCACTGTCTTGGCGAAAGAAAGCGTTTTTGTACAACTTCATAGAAAAAGCTGTAACTTTTGATAGAAGACTCGGATACACATGTTTATGGCTTTATCTTATAGAACTCAAGGTTCCCGTGCTGGGAAAACAGGTTTTGTAGCTGTTTGAGCTAAGATTTCCAAGTTATTCACATAATGAAAACCTATACTTTGTTTCGGTCGAGTTCCCCATTCAAATGCATGTAACAGTGAGAAACGCACTGTCTTGGCGAAAGAAAGCGTTTTTGTACAACTTCATAGAAATAGCTGTAACTTTTGATAGAAGACTCAGACAAACATGTTTATGGCCTTATCTTATAGAACTCAAGGTCTCCGTGCTGGGAAAACAGGTTTTGCAGCTGTTTGAGCTGAGATTTCCAAGTTATTCACATAATGAAAACCTATACTTTGTTTCGGTCGAGTTCCCCATTCAAATGCATGTAACAGTGAGAAACGCACTGTCTTGGCGAAAGAAAGCGTTTTTGTACAACTTCATAGAAATAGCTGTAACTTTTGATAGAAGACTCGGATACACATGTTTATGGCTTTATCTTATAGAACTCAAGGTCTCCGTGCTGGGAAAACAGGTTTTGCAGCTGTTTGAGCTAAGATTTCCAAGTTATTCACATAATGAAAACCTATACTTTGTTTCGGTCGAGTTCCCCATTCAAATGCATGTAACAGTGAGAAATGCACTGTCTTGGCGAAAGAAAGCGTTTTTGTACAACTTCATAGAAATAGCTGTAACTTTTGATAGAAGACTCGGATACACATGTTTATGGCTTTATCTTATAGAACTCAAGGTTCCCGTGCTGGGAAAACAGGTTTTGCAGCTGTTTGAGCTAAGATTTCCAAGTTATTCACATAATGAAAACCTATACTTTGTTTCGGTCGAGTTCCCCATTCAAATGCATGTAACAGTGAGAAACGCACTGTCTTGGCGAAAGAAAGCGTTTTTGTACAACTTCATAGAAATAGCTGTAACTTTTGATAGAAGACTCAGACAAACATGTTTATGGCCTTATATTATAGAACTCAAGGTTCCCGTGCTGGGCAACCAGGATTTGCAGCTGTTTGAGCTAAGATTTCCAAGTTATTCACATAATGAAAACCTATACTTTGTTTCGGTCGAGTTCCCCATTCAAATGCATGTAACAGTGAGAAACGCACTGTCTTGGCGAAAGAAAGCGTTTTTGTACAACTTCATATGAATAGCTGTAACTTTTGATAGAAGACTCGGATACACATGTTTATGGCTTTATCTTATAGAACTCAAGGTTCCGTGCTGGGAAAACAGGTTTTGTAGCTGTTTGAGCTAAGATTTCCAAGTTATTCACATAATGAAAACCTATACTTTGTTTCGGTCGAGTTCCCCATTCAAATGCATGTAACAGTGAGAAACGCACTGTCTTGGCGAAAGAAAGCGTTTTTGTACAACTTCATAGAAATAGCTGTAACTTTTGATAGAAGACTCAGACAAACATGTTTATGGCCTTATCTTATAGAACTCAAGGTCTCCGTGCTGGGAAAACAGGTTTTGCAGCTGTTTGAGCTAAGATTTCCAAGTTATTCACATAATGAAAACCTATACTTTGTTTCGGTCGAGTTCCCCATTCAAATGCATGTAACAGTGAGAAACGCACTGTCTTGGCGAAAGAAAGCGTTTTTGTACAACTTCATAGAAATAGCTGTAACTTTTGATAGAAGACTCAGACAAACATGTTTATGGCTTTATCTTATAGAACTCAAGGTTCCCGTGCTGGGAAAACAGGTTTTGTAGCTGTTTGAGCTAAGATTTCCAAGTTATTCACATAATGAAAACCTATACTTTGTTTCGGTCGAGTTCCCCATTCAAATGCATGTAACAGTGAGAAACGCACTGTCTTGGCGAAAGAAAGCGTTTTTGTACAACTTCATATAAATAGCTGTAACTTTTGATAGAAGACTCAGACAAACATGTTTATGGCTTTATCTTATAGAACTCAAGGTCTCCGTGCTGGGAAAACAGGTTTTGCAGCTGTTTGAGCTAAGATTTCCAAGTTATTCACATAATGAAAACCTATACTTTGTTTCGGTCGAGTTCCCCATTCAAATGCATGTAACAGTGAGAAACGCACTGTCTTGGCGAAAGAAAGCGTTTTTGTACAACTTCATAGAAATAGCTGTAACTTTTGATAGAAGACTCAGACAAATATGTTTATGGCCTTATCTTATAGAACTCAAGGTCTCCGTGCTGGGAAAACAGGTTTTGCAGCTGTTTGAGCTAAGATTTCCAAGTTATTCACATAATGAAAACCTATACTTTGTTTCGGTCGAGTTCCCCATTCAAATGCATGTAACAGTGAGAAACGCACTGTCTTGGCGAAAGAAAGCGTTTTTGTACAACTTCATAGAAATAGCTGTAACTTTTGATAGAAGACTCAGACAAACATGTTTATGGCTTTATCTTATAGAACTCAAGGTTCCCGTGCTGGGAAAACAGGTTTTGTAGCTGTTTGAGCTAAGATTTCCAAGTTATTCACATAATGAAAACCTATACTTTGTTTCGGTCGAGTTCCCCATTCAAATGCATGTAACAGTGAGAAATGCACTGTCTTGGCGAAAGAAAGCGTTTTTGTACAACTTCATATAAATAGCTGTAACTTTTGATAGAAGACTCAGACAAACATGTTTATGGCTTTATCTTATAGAACTCAAGGTCTCCGTGCTGGGAAAACAGGTTTTGCAGCTGTTTGAGCTAAGATTTCCAAGTTATTCACATAATGAAAACGTATACTTTGTTTCGGTCGAGTTCCCCATTCAAATGCATGTATAACAGTGAGAAACGCACTGTCTTGGCGAAAGAAAGCGTTTTTGTACAACTTCATATAAATAGCTGTAACTTTTGATAGAAGACTCAGACAAACATGTTTATGGCTTTATCTTATAGAACTCAAGGTCTCCGTGCTGGGAAAACAGGTTTTGCAGCTGTTTGAGCTAAGATTTCCAAGTTATTCACATAATGAAAACTTGTACTTTGTTTCGGTGGAGTTCCCCATTCAAATGCATGTAACAGTGAGAAACGCACTGTCTTGGCGAAAGAAAGCGTTTTTGTACAACTTCATAGAAAAAGCTGTAACTTTTGATAGAAGACTCGGATACACATGTTTATGGCTTTATCTTATAGAACTCAAGGTTCCCGTGCTGGGAAAACAGGTTTTGTAGCTGTTTGAGCTAAGATTTCCAAGTTATTCACATAATGAAAACCTATACTTTGTTTCGGTCGAGTTCCCCATTCAAATGCATGTAACAGTGAGAAACGCACTGTCTTGGCGAAAGAAAGCGTTTTTGTACAACTTCATAGAAATAGCTGTAACTTTTGATAGAAGACTCAGACAAACATGTTTATGGCCTTATCTTATAGAACTCAAGGTCTCCGTGCTGGGAAAACAGGTTTTGCAGCTGTTTGAGCTGAGATTTCCAAGTTATTCACATAATGAAAACCTATACTTTGTTTCGGTCGAGTTCCCCATTCAAATGCATGTAACAGTGAGAAACGCACTGTCTTGGCGAAAGAAAGCGTTTTTGTACAACTTCATAGAAATAGCTGTAACTTTTGATAGAAGACTCGGATACACATGTTTATGGCTTTATCTTATAGAACTCAAGGTCTCCGTGCTGGGAAAACAGGTTTTGCAGCTGTTTGAGCTAAGATTTCCAAGTTATTCACATAATGAAAACCTATACTTTGTTTCGGTCGAGTTCCCCATTCAAATGCATGTAACAGTGAGAAATGCACTGTCTTGGCGAAAGAAAGCGTTTTTGTACAACTTCATAGAAATAGCTGTAACTTTTGATAGAAGACTCGGATACACATGTTTATGGCTTTATCTTATAGAACTCAAGGTTCCCGTGCTGGGAAAACAGGTTTTGCAGCTGTTTGAGCTAAGATTTCCAAGTTATTCACATAATGAAAACCTATACTTTGTTTCGGTCGAGTTCCCCATTCAAATGCATGTAACAGTGAGAAACGCACTGTCTTGGCGAAAGAAAGCGTTTTTGTACAACTTCATAGAAATAGCTGTAACTTTTGATAGAAGACTCAGACAAACATGTTTATGGCCTTATATTATAGAACTCAAGGTTCCCGTGCTGGGCAACCAGGATTTGCAGCTGTTTGAGCTAAGATTTCCAAGTTATTCACATAATGAAAACCTATACTTTGTTTCGGTCGAGTTCCCCATTCAAATGCATGTAACAGTGAGAAACGCACTGTCTTGGCGAAAGAAAGCGTTTTTGTACAACTTCATATGAATAGCTGTAACTTTTGATAGAAGACTCGGATACACATGTTTATGGCTTTATCTTATAGAACTCAAGGTTCCGTGCTGGGAAAACAGGTTTTGTAGCTGTTTGAGCTAAGATTTCCAAGTTATTCACATAATGAAAACCTATACTTTGTTTCGGTCGAGTTCCCCATTCAAATGCATGTAACAGTGAGAAACGCACTGTCTTGGCGAAAGAAAGCGTTTTTGTACAACTTCATAGAAATAGCTGTAACTTTTGATAGAAGACTCAGACAAACATGTTTATGGCCTTATCTTATAGAACTCAAGGTCTCCGTGCTGGGAAAACAGGTTTTGCAGCTGTTTGAGCTAAGATTTCCAAGTTATTCACATAATGAAAACCTATACTTTGTTTCGGTCGAGTTCCCCATTCAAATGCATGTAACAGTGAGAAACGCACTGTCTTGGCGAAAGAAAGCGTTTTTGTACAACTTCATAGAAATAGCTGTAACTTTTGATAGAAGACTCAGACAAACATGTTTATGGCTTTATCTTATAGAACTCAAGGTTCCCGTGCTGGGAAAACAGGTTTTGTAGCTGTTTGAGCTAAGATTTCCAAGTTATTCACATAATGAAAACCTATACTTTGTTTCGGTCGAGTTCCCCATTCAAATGCATGTAACAGTGAGAAACGCACTGTCTTGGCGAAAGAAAGCGTTTTTGTACAACTTCATATAAATAGCTGTAACTTTTGATAGAAGACTCAGACAAACATGTTTATGGCTTTATCTTATAGAACTCAAGGTCTCCGTGCTGGGAAAACAGGTTTTGCAGCTGTTTGAGCTAAGATTTCCAAGTTATTCACATAATGAAAACCTATACTTTGTTTCGGTCGAGTTCCCCATTCAAATGCATGTAACAGTGAGAAACGCACTGTCTTGGCGAAAGAAAGCGTTTTTGTACAACTTCATAGAAATAGCTGTAACTTTTGATAGAAGACTCAGACAAACATGTTTATGGCCTTATCTTATAGAACTCAAGGTCTCCGTGCTGGGAAAACAGGTTTTGCAGCTGTTTGAGCTAAGATTTCCAAGTTATTCACATAATGAAAACCTATACTTTGTTTCGGTCGAGTTCCCCATTCAAATGCATGTAACAGTGAGAAACGCACTGTCTTGGCGAAAGAAAGCGTTTTTGTACAACTTCATAGAAATAGCTGTAACTTTTGATAGAAGACTCAGACAAACATGTTTATGGCCTTATCTTATAGAACTCAAGGTCTCCGTGCTGGGAAAACAGGTTTTGTAGCTGTTTGAGCTAAGATTTCCAAGTTATTCACATAATGAAAACCTATACTTTGTTTCGGTCGAGTTCCCCATTCAAATGCATGTAACAGTGAGAAATGCACTGTCTTGGCGAAAGAAAGCGTTTTTGTACAACTTCATAGAAATAGCTGTAACTTTTGATAGAAGACTCAGACAAACATGTTTATGGCCTTATCTTATAGAACTCAAGGTCTCCGTGCTGGGAAAACAGGTTTTGCAGCTGTTTGAGCTAAGATTTCCAAGTTATTCACATAATGAAAACCTATACTTTGTTTCGGTCGAGTTCCCCATTCAAATGCATGTAACAGTGAGAAACGCACTGTCTTGGCGAAAGAAAGCGTTTTTGTACAACTTCATAGAAATAGCTGTAACTTTTGATAGAAGACTCAGACAAACATGTTTATGGCCTTATCTTATAGAACTCAAGGTCTCCGTGCTGGGAAAACAGGTTTTGCAGCTGTTTGAGCTAAGATTTCCAAGTTATTCACATAATGAAAACCTATACTTTGTTTCGGTCGAGTTCCCCATTCAAATGCATGTAACAGTGAGAAACGCACTGTCTTGGCGAAAGAAAGCGTTTTTGTACAACTTCATAGAAATAGCTGTAACTTTTGATAGAAGACTCAGACAAACATGTTTATGGCCTTATCTTATAGAACTCAAGGTCTCCGTGCTGGGAAAACAGGTTTTGTAGCTGTTTGAGCTAAGATTTCCAAGTTATTCACATAATGAAAACCTATACTTTGTTTCGGTCGAGTTCCCCATTCAAATGCATGTAACAGTGAGAAATGCACTGTCTTGGCGAAAGAAAGCGTTTTTGTACAACTTCATAGAAATAGCTGTAACTTTTGATAGAAGACTCAGACAAACATGTTTATGGCCTTATCTTATAGAACTCAAGGTCTCCGTGCTGGGAAAACAGGTTTTGCAGCTGTTTGAGCTAAGATTTCCAAGTTATTCACATAATGAAAACCTATACTTTGTTTCGGTCGAGTTCCCCATTCAAATGCATGTAACAGTGAGAAACGCACTGTCTTGGCGAAAGAAAGCGTTTTTGTACAACTTCATAGAAATAGCTGTAACTTTTGATAGAAGACTCAGACAAACATGTTTATGGCCTTATCTTATAGAACTCAAGGTCTCCGTGCTGGGAAAACAGGTTTTGCAGCTGTTTGAGCTAAGATTTCCAAGTTATTCACATAATGAAAACCTATACTTTGTTTCGGTCGAGTTCCCCATTCAAATGCATGTAACAGTGAGAAACGCACTGTCTTGGCGAAAGAAAGCGTTTTTGTACAACTTCATAGAAATAGCTGTAACTTTTGATAGAAGACTCGGATACACATGTTTATGGCTTTATCTTATAGAACTCAAGGTTCCCGTGCTGGGAAAACAGGTTTTGCAGCTGTTTGAGCTAAGATTTTCAAGTTATTCACATAATGAAAACGTATACTTTGTTTCGGTCGAGTTCCCCATTCAAATGCATGTAACAGTGAGAAACGCACTGTCTTGGCGAAAGAAAGCGTTTTTGTACAACTTCATATAAATAGCTGTAACTTTTGATAGAAGACTCGGATACACATGTTTATGGCTTTATCTTATAGAACTCAAGGTTCCCGTGCTGGGAAAACAGGTTTTGCAGCTGTTTGAGCTAAGATTTCCAAGTTATTCACATAATGAAAACCTATACTTTGTTTCGGTCGAGTTCCCCATTCAAATGCATGTAACAGTGAGAAATGCACTGTCTTGGCGAAAGAAAGCGTTTTTGTACAACTTCATAGAAATAGCTGTAACTTTTGATAGAAGACTCAGACAAACATGTTTATGGCCTTATCTTATAGAACTCAAGGTCTCCGTGCTGGGAAAACAGGTTTTGCAGCTGTTTGAGCTAAGATTTCCAAGTTATTCACATAATGAAAACCTATACTTTGTTTCGGTCGAGTTCCCCATTCAAATGCATGTAACAGTGAGAAACGCACTGTCTTGGCGAAAGAAAGCGTTTTTGTACAACTTCATATAAATAGCTGTAACTTTTGATAGAAGACTCAGACAAACATGTTTATGGCTTTATCTTATAGAACTCAAGGTCTCCGTGCTGGGAAAACAGGTTTTGTAGCTGTTTGAGCTAAGATTTCCAAGTTATTCACATAATGAAAACCTATACTTTGTTTCGGTCGAGTTCCCCATTCAAATGCATGTAACAGTGAGAAATGCACTGTCTTGGCGAAAGAAAGCGTTTTTGTACAACTTCATAGAAATAGCTGTAACTTTTGTTAGAAGACTCGGATACACATGTTTATGGCTTTATCTTATAGAACTCAAGGTTCCCGTGCTGGGAAAACAGGTTTTGTAGCTGTTTGAGCTAAGATTTCCAAGTTATTCACATAATGAAAACCTATACTTTGTTTCGGTCGAGTTCCCCATTCAAATGCATGTAACAGTGAGAAATGCACTGTCTTGGCGAAAGAAAGCGTTTTTGTACAACTTCATAGAAATAGCTGTAACTTTTGATAGAAGACTCGGATACACATGTTTATGGCTTTATCTTATAGAACTCAAGGTTCCCGTGCTGGGAAAACAGGTTTTGCAGCTGTTTGAGCTAAGATTTTCAAGTTATTCACATAATGAAAACGTATACTTTGTTTCGGTCGAGTTCCCCATTCAAATGCATGTAACAGTGAGAAACGCACTGTCTTGGCGAAAGAAAGCGTTTTTGTACAACTTCATATAAATAGCTGTAACTTTTGATAGAAGACTCGGATACACATGTTTATGGCTTTATCTTATAGAACTCAAGGTTCCCGTGCTGGGAAAACAGGTTTTGCAGCTGTTTGAGCTAAGATTTTCAAGTTATTCACATAATGAAAACGTATACTTTGTTTCGGTCGAGTTCCCCATTCAAATGCATGTAACAGTGAGAAACGCACTGTCTTGGCGAAAGAAAGCGTTTTTGTACAACTTCATATAAATAGCTGTAACTTTTGATAGAAGACTCGGATACACATGTTTATGGCTTTATCTTATAGAACTCAAGGTTCCCGTGCTGGGAAAACAGGTTTTGTAGCTGTTTGAGCTAAGATTTCCAAGTTATTCACATAATGAAAACCTATACTTTGTTTCGGTCGAGTTCCCCATTCAAATGCATGTAACAGTGAGAAATGCACTGTCTTGGCGAAAGAAAGCGTTTTTGTACAACTTCATAGAAATAGCTGTAACTTTTGATAGAAGACTCAGACAAACATGTTTATGGCCTTATCTTATAGAACTCAAGGTCTCCGTGCTGGGAAAACAGGTTTTGCAGCTGTTTGAGCTAAACGTATACTTTGTTTCGGTCGAGTTCCCCATTCAAATGCATGTAACAGTGAGAAACGCACTGTCTTGGCGAAAGAAAGCGTTTTTGTACAACTTCATATAAATAGCTGTAACTTTTGATAGAAGACTCGGATACACATGTTTATGGCTTTATCTTATAGAACTCAAGGTTCCCGTGCTGGGAAAACAGGTTTTGTAGCTGTTTGAGCTAAGATTTCCAAGTTATTCACATAATGAAAACCTATACTTTGTTTCGGTCGAGTTCCCCATTCAAATGCATGTAACAGTGAGAAATGCACTGTCTTGGCGAAAGAAAGCGTTTTTGTACAACTTCATAGAAATAGCTGTAACTTTTGATAGAAGACTCAGACAAACATGTTTATGGCCTTATCTTATAGAACTCAAGGTCTCCGTGCTGGGAAAACAGGTTTTGCAGCTGTTTGAGCTAAGATTTCCAAGTTATTCACATAATGAAAACCTATACTTTGTTTCGGTCGAGTTCCCCATTCAAATGCATGTAACAGTGAGAAACGCACTGTCTTGGCGAAAGAAAGCGTTTTTGTACAACTTCATATAAATAGCTGTAACTTTTGATAGAAGACTCAGACAAACATGTTTATGGCTTTATCTTATAGAACTCAAGGTCTCCGTGCTGGGAAAACAGGTTTTGTAGCTGTTTGAGCTAAGATTTCCAAGTTATTCACATAATGAAAACCTATACTTTGTTTCGGTCGAGTTCCCCATTCAAATGCATGTAACAGTGAGAAACGCACTGTCTTGGCGAAAGAAAGCGTTTTTGTACAACTTCATAGAAATAGCTGTAACTTTTGATAGAAGACTCGGATACACATGTTTATGGCTTTATCTTATAGAACTCAAGGTTCCCGTGCTGGGAAAACAGGTTTTGCAGCTGTTTGAGCTAAGATTTTCAAGTTATTCACATAATGAAAACGTATACTTTGTTTCGGTCGAGTTCCCCATTCAAATGCATGTAACAGTGAGAAACGCACTGTCTTGGCGAAAGAAAGCGTTTTTGTACAACTTCATAGAAATAGCTGTAACTTTTGATAGAAGACTCGGATACACATGTTTATGGCTTTATCTTATAGAACTCAAGGTTCCCGTGCTGGGAAAACAGGTTTTGTAGCTGTTTGAGCTAAGATTTCCAAGTTATTCACATAATGAAAACCTATACTTTGTTTCGGTCGAGTTCCCCATTCAAATGCATGTAACAGTGAGAAATGCACTGTCTTGGCGAAAGAAAGCGTTTTTGTACAACTTCATAGAAATAGCTGTAACTTTTGATAGAAGACTCAGACAAACATGTTTATGGCCTTATCTTATAGAACTCAAGGTCTCCGTGCTGGGAAAACAGGTTTTGCAGCTGTTTGAGCTAAGATTTCCAAGTTATTCACATAATGAAAACCTATACTTTGTTTCGGTCGAGTTCCCCATTCAAATGCATGTAACAGTGAGAAACGCACTGTCTTGGCGAAAGAAAGCGTTTTTGTACAACTTCATAGAAATAGCTGTAACTTTTGATAGAAGACTCGGATACACATGTTTATGGCTTTATCTTATAGAACTCAAGGTTCCCGTGCTGGGAAAACAGGTTTTGTAGCTGTTTGAGCTAAGATTTCCAAGTTATTCACATAATGAAAACCTATACTTTGTTTCGGTCGAGTTCCCCATTCAAATGCATGTAACAGTGAGAAATGCACTGTCTTGGCGAAAGAAAGCGTTTTTGTACAACTTCATAGAAATAGCTGTAACTTTTGATAGAAGACTCAGACAAACATGTTTATGGCCTTATCTTATAGAACTCAAGGTCTCCGTGCTGGGAAAACAGGTTTTGCAGCTGTTTGAGCTAAGATTTCCAAGTTATTCACATAATGAAAACCTATACTTTGTTTCGGTCGAGTTCCCCATTCAAATGCATGTAACAGTGAGAAACGCACTGTCTTGGCGAAAGAAAGCGTTTTTGTACAACTTCATAGAAATAGCTGTAACTTTTGATAGAAGACTCAGACAAACATGTTTATGGCCTTATATTATAGAACTCAAGGTCTCCGTGCTGGGAAAACAGGTTTTGCAGCTGTTTGAGCTAAGATTTCCAAGTTATTCACATAATGAAAACCTATACTTTGTTTCGGTCGAGTTCCCCATTCAAATGCATGTAACAGTGAGAAATGCACTGTCTTGGCGAAAGAAAGCGTTTTTGTACAACTTCATAGAAATAGCTGTAACTTTTGATAGAAGACTCAGACAAACATGTTTATGGCCTTATCTTATAGAACTCAAGGTCTCCGTGCTGGGAAAACAGGTTTTGCAGCTGTTTGAGCTAAGATTTCCAAGTTATTCACATAATGAAAACCTATACTTTGTTTCGGTCGAGTTCCCCATTCAAATGCATGTAACAGTGAGAAATGCACTGTCTTGGCGAAAGAAAGCGTTTTTGTACAACTTCATAGAAATAGCTGTAACTTTTGATAGAAGACTCGGATACACATGTTTATGGCTTTATCTTATAGAACTCAAGGTTCCCGTGCTGGGAAAACAGGTTTTGTAGCTGTTTGAGCTAAGATTTCCAAGTTATTCACATAATGAAAACCTATACTTTGTTTCGGTCGAGTTCCCCATTCAAATGCATGTAACAGTGAGAAACGCACTGTCTTGGCGAAAGAAAGCGTTTTTGTACAACTTCATAGAAATAGCTGTAACTTTTGATAGAAGACTCAGACAAACATGTTTATGGCCTTATCTTATAGAACTCAAGGTCTCCGTGCTGGGAAAACAGGTTTTGCAGCTGTTTGAGCTAAGATTTCCAAGTTATTCACATAATGAAAACCTATACTTTGTTTCGGTCGAGTTCCCCATTCAAATGCATGTAACAGTGAGAAACGCACTGTCTTGGCGAAAGAAAGCGTTTTTGTACAACTTCATAGAAATAGCTGTAACTTTTGATAGAAGACTCAGACAAACATGTTTATGGCCTTATATTATAGAACTCAAGGTCTCCGTGCTGGGAAAACAGGTTTTGCAGCTTTTTGAGCTAAGATTTCCAAGTTATTCACATAATGAAAACCTATACTTTGTTTCGGTCGAGTTCCCCATTCAAATGCATGTAACAGTGAGAAATGCACTGTCTTGGCGAAAGAAAGCGTTTTTGTACAACTTCATAGAAATAGCTGTAACTTTTGATAGAAGACTCGGATACACATGTTTATGGCTTTATCTTATAGAACTCAAGGTTCCCGTGCTGGGAAAACAGGTTTTGCAGCTGTTTGAGCTAAGATTTTCAAGTTATTCACATAATGAAAACCTATACTTTGTTTCGGTCGAGTTCCCCATTCAAATGCATGTAACAGTGAGAAACGCACTGTCTTGGCGAAAGAAAGCGTTTTTGTACAACTTCATAGAAATAGCTGTAACTTTTGATAGAAGACTCAGACAAACATGTTTATGGCCTTATATTATAGAACTCAAGGTCTCCGTGCTGGGAAAACAGGTTTTGCAGCTTTTTGAGCTAAGATTTCCAAGTTATTCACATAATGAAAACCTATACTTTGTTTCGGTCGAGTTCCCCATTCAAATGCATGTAACAGTGAGAAATGCACTGTCTTGGCGAAAGAAAGCGTTTTTGTACAACTTCATAGAAATAGCTGTAACTTTTGATAGAAGACTCGGATACACATGTTTATGGCTTTATCTTATAGAACTCAAGGTTCCCGTGCTGGGAAAACAGGTTTTGCAGCTGTTTGAGCTAAGATTTTCAAGTTATTCACATAATGAAAACGTATACTTTGTTTCGGTCGAGTTCCCCATTCAAATGCATGTAACAGTGAGAAACGCACTGTCTTGGCGAAAGAAAGCGTTTTTGTACAACTTCATAGAAATAGCTGTAACTTTTGATAGAAGACTCAGACAAACATGTTTATGGCCTTATATTATAGAACTCAAGGTTCCCGTGCTGGGCAAACAGGTTTTGCAGCTGTTTGAGCTAAGATTTCCAAGTTATTCACATAATGAAAACCTATACTTTGTTTCGGTCGAGTTCCCCATTCAAATGCATGTAACAGTGAGAAACGCACTGTCTTGGCGAAAGAAAGCGTTTTTGTACAACTTCATATGAATAGCTGTAACTTTTGATAGAAGACTCGGATACACATGTTTATGGCTTTATCTTATAGAACTCAAGGTTCCCGTGCTGGGAAAACAGGTTTTGCAGCTGTTTGAGCTAAGATTTCCAAGTTATTCACATAATGAAAACCTATACTTTGTTTCGGTCGAGTTCCCCATTCAAATGCATGTAACAGTGAGAAACGCACTGTCTTGGCGAAAGAAAGCGTTTTTGTACAACTTCATATAAATAGCTGTAACTTTTGATAGAAGACTCGGATACACATGTTTATGGCTTTATCTTATAGAACTCAAGGTTCCCGTGCTGGGAAAACAGGTTTTGTAGCTGTTTGAGCTAAGATTTCCAAGTTATTCACATAATGAAAACCTATACTTTGTTTCGGTCGAGTTCCCCATTCAAATGCATGTAACAGTGAGAAATGCACTGTCTTGGCGAAAGAAAGCGTTTTTGTACAACTTCATAGAAATAGCTGTAACTTTTGTTAGAAGACTCGGATACACATGTTTATGGCTTTATCTTATAGAACTCAAGGTTCCCGTGCTGGGAAAACAGGTTTTGTAGCTGTTTGAGCTAAGATTTCCAAGTTATTCACATAATGAAAACCTATACTTTGTTTCGGTCGAGTTCCCCATTCAAATGCATGTAACAGTGAGAAATGCACTGTCTTGGCGAAAGAAAGCGTTTTTGTACAACTTCATAGAAATAGCTGTAACTTTTGATAGAAGACTCAGACAAACATGTTTATGGCCTTATCTTATAGAACTCAAGGTCTCCGTGCTGGGAAAACAGGTTTTGCAGCTGTTTGAGCTAAGATTTCCAAGTTATTCACATAATGAAAACCTATACTTTGTTTCGGTCGAGTTCCCCATTCAAATGCATGTAACAGTGAGAAACGCACTGTCTTGGCGAAAGAAAGCGTTTTTGTACAACTTCATAGAAATAGCTGTAACTTTTGATAGAAGACTCAGACAAACATGTTTATGGCCTTATCTTATAGAACTCAAGGTCTCCGTGCTGGGAAAACAGGTTTTGCAGCTGTTTGAGCTAAGATTTCCAAGTTATTCACATAATGAAAACCTATACTTTGTTTCGGTCGAGTTCCCCATTCAAATGCATGTAACAGTGAGAAACGCACTGTCTTGGCGAAAGAAAGCGTTTTTGTACAACTTCATAGAAATAGCTGTAACTTTTGATAGAAGACTCAGACAAACATGTTTATGGCCTTATCTTATAGAACTCAAGGTCTCCGTGCTGGGAAAACAGGTTTTGCAGCTGTTTGAGCTAAGATTTCCAAGTTATTCACATAATGAAAACCTATACTTTGTTTCGGTCGAGTTCCCCATTCAAATGCATGTAACAGTGAGAAACGCACTGTCTTGGCGAAAGAAAGCGTTTTTGTACAACTTCATAGAAATAGCTGTAACTTTTGATAGAAGACTCGGATACACATGTTTATGGCTTTATCTTATAGAACTCAAGGTTCCCGTGCTGGGAAAACAGGTTTTGCAGCTGTTTGAGCTAAGATTTTAGAGTTATTCACATAATGAAAACGTATACTTTGTTTCGGTCGAGTTCCCCATTCAAATGCATGTAACAGTGAGAAACGCACTGTCTTGGCGAAAGAAAGCGTTTTTGTACAACTTCATAGAAATAGCTGTAACTTTTGATAGAAGACTCAGACAAACATGTTTATGGCCTTATCTTATAGAACTCAAGGTCTCCGTGCTGGGAAAACAGGTTTTGCAGCTGTTTGAGCTAAGATTTCCAAGTTATTCACATAATGAAAACCTATACTTTGTTTCGGTCGAGTTCCCCATTCAAATGCATGTAACAGTGAGAAACGCACTGTCTTGGCGAAAGAAAGCGTTTTTGTACAACTTCATAGAAATAGCTGTAACTTTTGTTAGAAGACTCGGATTCACATGTTTATGGCTTTATCTTATAGAACTCAAGGTTCCCGTGCTGGGAAAACAGGTTTTGCAGCTGTTTGAGCTAAGATTTTCAAGTTATTCACATAATGAAAACGTATACTTTGTTTCGGTCGAGTTCCCCATTCAAATGCATGTAACAGTGAGAAACGCACTGTCTTGGCGAAAGAAAGCGTTTTTGTACAACTTCATAGAAATAGCTGTAACTTTTGATAGAAGACTCGGATACACATGTTTATGGCTTTATCTTATAGAACTCAAGGTTCCCGTGCTGGGAAAACAGGTTTTGTAGCTGTTTGAGCTAAGATTTCCAAGTTATTCACATAATGAAAACCTATACTTTGTTTCGGTCGAGTTCCCCATTCAAATGCATGTAACAGTGAGAAATGCACTGTCTTGGCGAAAGAAAGCGTTTTTGTACAACTTCATAGAAATAGCTGTAACTTTTGATAGAAGACTCAGACAAACATGTTTATGGCCTTATCTTATAGAACTCAAGGTCTCCGTGCTGGGAAAACAGGTTTTGCAGCTGTTTGAGCTAAGATTTCCAAGTTATTCACATAATGAAAACCTATACTTTGTTTCGGTCGAGTTCCCCATTCAAATGCATGTAACAGTGAGAAACGCACTGTCTTGGCGAAAGAAAGCGTTTTTGTACAACTTCATAGAAATAGCTGTAACTTTTGATAGAAGACTCAGACAAACATGTTTATGGCTTTATCTTATAGAACTCAAGGTTCCCGTGCTGGGAAAACAGGTTTTGCAGCTGTTTGAGCTAAGATTTCCAAGTTATTCACATAATGAAAACCTATACTTTGTTTCGGTCGAGTTCCCCATTCAAATGCATGTAACAGTGAGAAACGCACTGTCTTGGCGAAAGAAAGCGTTTTTGTACAACTTCATAGAAATAGCTGTAACTTTTGATAGAAGACTCAGACAAACATGTTTATGGCCTTATATTATAGAACTCAAGGTCTCCGTGCTGGGAAAACAGGTTTTGCAGCTGTTTGAGCTAAGATTTCCAAGTTATTCACATAATGAAAACCTATACTTTGTTTCGGTCGAGTTCCCCATTCAAATGCATGTAACAGTGAGAAATGCACTGTCTTGGCGAAAGAAAGCGTTTTTGTACAACTTCATAGAAATAGCTGTAACTTTTGATAGAAGACTCAGACAAACATGTTTATGGCCTTATATTATAGAACTCAAGGTCTCCGTGCTGGGAAAACAGGTTTTGTAGCTGTTTGAGCTAAGATTTCCAAGTTATTCACATAATGAAAACCTATACTTTGTTTCGGTCGAGTTCCCCATTCAAATGCATGTAACAGTGAGAAATGCACTGTCTTGGCGAAAGAAAGCGTTTTTGTACAACTTCATAGAAATAGCTGTAACTTTTGATAGAAGACTCGGATACACATGTTTATGGCTTTATCTTATAGAACTCAAGGTTCCCGTGCTGGGAAAACAGGTTTTGCAGCTGTTTGAGCTAAGATTTTCAAGTTATTCACATAATGAAAACGTATACTTTGTTTCGGTCGAGTTCCCCATTCAAATGCATGTAACAGTGAGAAACGCACTGTCTTGGCGAAAGAAAGCGTTTTTGTACAACTTCATAGAAATAGCTGTAACTTTTGATAGAAGACTCAGACAAACATGTTTATGGCCTTATATTATAGAACTCAAGGTTCCCGTGCTGGGCAAACAGGTTTTGCAGCTGTTTGAGCTAAGATTTCCAAGTTATTCACATAATGAAAACCTATACTTTGTTTCGGTCGAGTTCCCCATTCAAATGCATGTAACAGTGAGAAACGCACTGTCTTGGCGAAAGAAAGCGTTTTTGTACAACTTCATATGAATAGCTGTAACTTTTGATAGAAGACTCGGATACACATGTTTATGGCTTTATCTTATAGAACTCAAGGTTTCCGTGCTGGGAAAACAGGTTTTGCAGCTGTTTGAGCTAAGATTTCCAAGTTATTCACATAATGAAAACCTATACTTTGTTTCGGTCGAGTTCCCCATTCAAATGCATGTAACAGTGAGAAACGCACTGTCTTGGCGAAAGAAAGCGTTTTTGTACAACTTCATATAAATAGCTGTAACTTTTGATAGAAGACTCGGATACACATGTTTATGGCTTTATCTTATAGAAGTCAAGGTTCCCGTGCTGGGAAAACAGGTTTTGTAGCTGTTTGAGCTAAGATTTCCAAGTTATTCACATAATGAAAACCTATACTTTGTTTCGGTCGAGTTCCCCATTCAAATGCATGTAACAGTGAGAAATGCACTGTCTTGGCGAAAGAAAGCGTTTTTGTACAACTTCATAGAAATAGCTGTAACTTTTGATAGAAGACTCAGACAAACATGTTTATGGCCTTATCTTATAGAACTCAAGGTCTCCGTGCTGGGAAAACAGGTTTTGCAGCTGTTTGAGCTAAGATTTCCAAGTTATTCACATAATGAAAACCTATACTTTGTTTCGGTCGAGTTCCCCATTCAAATGCATGTAACAGTGAGAAACGCACTGTCTTGGCGAAAGAAAGCGTTTTTGTACAACTTCATAGAAATAGCTGTAACTTTTGATAGAAGACTCGGATACACATGTTTATGGCTTTATCTTATAGAACTCAAGGTTCCCGTGCTGGGAAAACAGGTTTTGCAGCTGTTTGAGCTAAGATTTTCAAGTTATTCACATAATGAAAACGTATACTTTGTTTCGGTCGAGTTCCCCATTCAAATGCATGTAACAGTGAGAAACGCACTGTCTTGGCGAAAGAAAGCGTTTTTGTACAACTTCATAGAAATAGCTGTAACTTTTGATAGAAGACTCAGACAAACATGTTTATGGCCTTATCTTATAGAACTCAAGGTCTCCGTGCTGGGAAAACAGGTTTTGCAGCTGTTTGAGCTAAGATTTCCAAGTTATTCACATAATGAAAACCTATACTTTGTTTCGGTCGAGTTCCCCATTCAAATGCATGTAACAGTGAGAAACGCACTGTCTTGGCGAAAGAAAGCGTTTTTGTACAACTTCATAGAAATAGCTGTAACTTTTGTTAGAAGACTCGGATTCACATGTTTATGGCTTTATCTTATAGAACTCAAGGTTCCCGTGCTGGGAAAACAGGTTTTGCAGCTGTTTGAGCTAAGATTTTCAAGTTATTCACATAATGAAAACGTATACTTTGTTTCGGTCGAGTTCCCCATTCAAATGCATGTAACAGTGAGAAACGCACTGTCTTGGCGAAAGAAAGCGTTTTTGTACAACTTCATAGAAATAGCTGTAACTTTTGATAGAAGACTCGGATACACATGTTTATGGCTTTATCTTATAGAACTCAAGGTTCCCGTGCTGGGAAAACAGGTTTTGTAGCTGTTTGAGCTAAGATTTCCAAGTTATTCACATAATGAAAACCTATACTTTGTTTCGGTCGAGTTCCCCATTCAAATGCATGTAACAGTGAGAAATGCACTGTCTTGGCGAAAGAAAGCGTTTTTGTACAACTTCATAGAAATAGCTGTAACTTTTGATAGAAGACTCAGACAAACATGTTTATGGCCTTATCTTATAGAACTCAAGGTCTCCGTGCTGGGAAAACAGGTTTTGCAGCTGTTTGAGCTAAGATTTCCAAGTTATTCACATAATGAAAACCTATACTTTGTTTCGGTCGAGTTCCCCATTCAAATGCATGTAACAGTGAGAAACGCACTGTCTTGGCGAAAGAAAGCGTTTTTGTACAACTTCATAGAAATAGCTGTAACTTTTGATAGAAGACTCAGACAAACATGTTTATGGCTTTATCTTATAGAACTCAAGGTTCCCGTGCTGGGAAAACAGGTTTTGCAGCTGTTTGAGCTAAGATTTCCAAGTTATTCACATAATGAAAACCTATACTTTGTTTCGGTCGAGTTCCCCATTCAAATGCATGTAACAGTGAGAAACGCACTGTCTTGGCGAAAGAAAGCGTTTTTGTACAACTTCATAGAAATAGCTGTAACTTTTGATAGAAGACTCAGACAAACATGTTTATGGCCTTATATTATAGAACTCAAGGTCTCCGTGCTGGGAAAACAGGTTTTGCAGCTGTTTGAGCTAAGATTTCCAAGTTATTCACATAATGAAAACCTATACTTTGTTTCGGTCGAGTTCCCCATTCAAATGCATGTAACAGTGAGAAATGCACTGTCTTGGCGAAAGAAAGCGTTTTTGTACAACTTCATAGAAATAGCTGTAACTTTTGATAGAAGACTCAGACAAACATGTTTATGGCCTTATATTATAGAACTCAAGGTCTCCGTGCTGGGAAAACAGGTTTTGTAGCTGTTTGAGCTAAGATTTCCAAGTTATTCACATAATGAAAACCTATACTTTGTTTCGGTCGAGTTCCCCATTCAAATGCATGTAACAGTGAGAAATGCACTGTCTTGGCGAAAGAAAGCGTTTTTGTACAACTTCATAGAAATAGCTGTAACTTTTGATAGAAGACTCGGATACACATGTTTATGGCTTTATCTTATAGAACTCAAGGTTCCCGTGCTGGGAAAACAGGTTTTGCAGCTGTTTGAGCTAAGATTTTCAAGTTATTCACATAATGAAAACGTATACTTTGTTTCGGTCGAGTTCCCCATTCAAATGCATGTAACAGTGAGAAACGCACTGTCTTGGCGAAAGAAAGCGTTTTTGTACAACTTCATAGAAATAGCTGTAACTTTTGATAGAAGACTCAGACAAACATGTTTATGGCCTTATATTATAGAACTCAAGGTTCCCGTGCTGGGCAAACAGGTTTTGCAGCTGTTTGAGCTAAGATTTCCAAGTTATTCACATAATGAAAACCTATACTTTGTTTCGGTCGAGTTCCCCATTCAAATGCATGTAACAGTGAGAAACGCACTGTCTTGGCGAAAGAAAGCGTTTTTGTACAACTTCATATGAATAGCTGTAACTTTTGATAGAAGACTCGGATACACATGTTTATGGCTTTATCTTATAGAACTCAAGGTTTCCGTGCTGGGAAAACAGGTTTTGCAGCTGTTTGAGCTAAGATTTCCAAGTTATTCACATAATGAAAACCTATACTTTGTTTCGGTCGAGTTCCCCATTCAAATGCATGTAACAGTGAGAAACGCACTGTCTTGGCGAAAGAAAGCGTTTTTGTACAACTTCATATAAATAGCTGTAACTTTTGATAGAAGACTCGGATACACATGTTTATGGCTTTATCTTATAGAAGTCAAGGTTCCCGTGCTGGGAAAACAGGTTTTGTAGCTGTTTGAGCTAAGATTTCCAAGTTATTCACATAATGAAAACCTATACTTTGTTTCGGTCGAGTTCCCCATTCAAATGCATGTAACAGTGAGAAATGCACTGTCTTGGCGAAAGAAAGCGTTTTTGTACAACTTCATAGAAATAGCTGTAACTTTTGATAGAAGACTCAGACAAACATGTTTATGGCCTTATCTTATAGAACTCAAGGTCTCCGTGCTGGGAAAACAGGTTTTGCAGCTGTTTGAGCTAAGATTTCCAAGTTATTCACATAATGAAAACCTATACTTTGTTTCGGTCGAGTTCCCCATTCAAATGCATGTAACAGTGAGAAACGCACTGTCTTGGCGAAAGAAAGCGTTTTTGTACAACTTCATAGAAATAGCTGTAACTTTTGATAGAAGACTCGGATACACATGTTTATGGCTTTATCTTATAGAACTCAAGGTTCCCGTGCTGGGAAAACAGGTTTTGCAGCTGTTTGAGCTAAGATTTTCAAGTTATTCACATAATGAAAACGTATACTTTGTTTCGGTCGAGTTCCCCATTCAAATGCATGTAACAGTGAGAAACGCACTGTCTTGGCGAAAGAAAGCGTTTTTGTACAACTTCATAGAAATAGCTGTAACTTTTGATAGAAGACTCAGACAAACATGTTTATGGCCTTATCTTATAGAACTCAAGGTCTCCGTGCTGGGAAAACAGGTTTTGCAGCTGTTTGAGCTAAGATTTCCAAGTTATTCACATAATGAAAACCTATACTTTGTTTCGGTCGAGTTCCCCATTCAAATGCATGTAACAGTGAGAAACGCACTGTCTTGGCGAAAGAAAGCGTTTTTGTACAACTTCATAGAAATAGCTGTAACTTTTGATAGAAGACTCGGATACACATGTTTATGGCTTTATCTTATAGAACTCAAGGTTCCCGTGCTGGGAAAACAGGTTTTGCAGCTGTTTGAGCTAAGATTTTCAAGTTATTCACATAATGAAAACGTATACTTTGTTTCGGTCGAGTTCCCCATTCAAATGCATGTAACAGTGAGAAACGCACTGTCTTGGCGAAAGAAAGCGTTTTTGTACAACTTCATAGAAATAGCTGTAACTTTTGATAGAAGACTCGGATACACATGTTTATGGCTTTATCTTATAGAACTCAAGGTTCCCGTGCTGGGAAAACAGGTTTTGCAGCTGTTTGAGCTAAGATTTTCAAGTTATTCACATAATGAAAACGTATACTTTGTTTCGGTCGAGTTCCCCATTCAAATGCATGTAACAGTGAGAAACGCACTGTCTTGGCGAAAGAAAGCGTTTTTGTACAACTTCATAGAAATAGCTGTAACTTTTGATAGAAGACTCGGATACACATGTTTATGGCTTTATCTTATAGAACTCAAGGTTCCCGTGCTGGGAAAACAGGTTTTGCAGCTGTTTGAGCTAAGATTTCCAAGTTATTCACATAATGAAAACCTATACTTTGTTTCGGTCGAGTTCCCCATTCAAATGCATGTAACAGTGAGAAATGCACTGTCTTGGCGAAAGAAAGCGTTTTTGTACAACTTCATAGAAATAGCTGTAACTTTTGATAGAAGACTCAGACAAACATGTTTATGGCCTTATCTTATAGAACTCAAGGTCTCCGTGCTGGGAAAACAGGTTTTGCAGCTGTTTGAGCTAAGATTTCCAAGTTATTCACATAATGAAAACCTATACTTTGTTTCGGTCGAGTTCCCCATTCAAATGCATGTAACAGTGAGAAACGCACTGTCTTGGCGAAAGAAAGCGTTTTTGTACAACTTCATAGAAATAGCTGTAACTTTTGATAGAAGACTCAGACAAACATGTTTATGGCCTTATCTTATAGAACTCAAGGTCTCCGTGCTGGGAAAACAGGTTTTGTAGCTGTTTGAGCTAAGATTTCCAAGTTATTCACATAATGAAAACCTATACTTTGTTTCGGTCGAGTTCCCCATTCAAATGCATGTAACAGTGAGAAATGCACTGTCTTGGCGAAAGAAAGCGTTTTTGTACAACTTCATAGAAATAGCTGTAACTTTTGATAGAAGACTCAGACAAACATGTTTATGGCCTTATCTTATAGAACTCAAGGTCTCCGTGCTGGGAAAACAGGTTTTGCAGCTGTTTGAGCTAAGATTTCCAAGTTATTCACATAATGAAAACCTATACTTTGTTTCGGTCGAGTTCCCCATTCAAATGCATGTAACAGTGAGAAACGCACTGTCTTGGCGAAAGAAAGCGTTTTTGTACAACTTCATAGAAATAGCTGTAACTTTTGATAGAAGACTCAGACAAACATGTTTATGGCCTTATCTTATAGAACTCAAGGTCTCCGTGCTGGGAAAACAGGTTTTGCAGCTGTTTGAGCTAAGATTTCCAAGTTATTCACATAATGAAAACCTATACTTTGTTTCGGTCGAGTTCCCCATTCAAATGCATGTAACAGTGAGAAACGCACTGTCTTGGCGAAAGAAAGCGTTTTTGTACAACTTCATAGAAATAGCTGTAACTTTTGATAGAAGACTCGGATACACATGTTTATGGTTTTATCTTATAGAACTCAAGGTTCCCGTGCTGGGAAAACAGGTTTTGCAGCTGTTTGAGCTAAGATTTTCAAGTTATTCACATAATGAAAACGTATACTTTGTTTCGGTCGAGTTCCCCATTCAAATGCATGTAACAGTGAGAAACGCACTGTCTTGGCGAAAGAAAGCGTTTTTGTACAACTTCATAGAAATAGCTGTAACTTTTGATAGAAGACTCGGATACACATGTTTATGGCTTTATCTTATAGAACTCAAGGTTCCCGTGCTGGGAAAACAGGTTTTGTAGCTGTTTGAGCTAAGATTTCCAAGTTATTCACATAATGAAAACCTATACTTTGTTTCGGTCGAGTTCCCCATTCAAATGCATGTAACAGTGAGAAATGCACTGTCTTGGCGAAAGAAAGCGTTTTTGTACAACTTCATAGAAATAGCTGTAACTTTTGATAGAAGACTCAGACAAACATGTTTATGGCCTTATCTTATAGAACTCAAGGTCTCCGTGCTGGGAAAACAGGTTTTGCAGCTGTTTGAGCTAAGATTTCCAAGTTATTCACATAATGAAAACCTATACTTTGTTTCGGTCGAGTTCCCCATTCAAATGCATGTAACAGTGAGAAACGCACTGTCTTGGCGAAAGAAAGCGTTTTTGTACAACTTCATAGAAATAGCTGTAACTTTTGATAGAAGACTCAGACAAACATGTTTATGGCCTTATCTTATAGAACTCAAGGTCTCCGTGCTGGGAAAACAGGTTTTGCAGCTGTTTGAGCTAAGATTTCCAAGTTATTCACATAATGAAAACCTATACTTTGTTTCGGTCGAGTTCCCCATTCAAATGCATGTAACAGTGAGAAACGCACTGTCTTGGCGAAAGAAAGCGTTTTTGTACAACTTCATAGAAATAGCTGTAACTTTTGATAGAAGACTCAGACAAACATGTTTATGGCCTTATATTATAGAACTCAAGGTCTCCGTGCTGGGAAAACAGGTTTTGCAGCTGTTTGAGCTAAGATTTCCAAGTTATTCACATAATGAAAACCTATACTTTGTTTCGGTCGAGTTCCCCATTCAAATGCATGTAACAGTGAGAAATGCACTGTCTTGGCGAAAGAAAGCGTTTTTGTACAACTTCATAGAAATAGCTGTAACTTCTGATAGAAGACTGAGACAAACATGTTTATGGCCTTATCTTATAGAACTCAAGGTCTCCGTGCTGGGAAAACAGGTTTTGCAGCTGTTTGAGCTAAGATTTCCAAGTTATTCACATAATGAAAACCTATACTTTGTTTCGGTCGAGTTCCCCATTCAAATGCATGTAACAGTGAGAAATGCACTGTCTTGGCGAAAGAAAGCGTTTTTGTACAACTTCATAGAAATAGCTGTAACTTTTGATAGAAGACTCGGATACACATGTTTATGGCTTTATCTTATAGAACTCAAGGTTCCCGTGCTGGGAAAACAGGTTTTGTAGCTGTTTGAGCTAAGATTTCCAAGTTATTCACATAATGAAAACCTATACTTTGTTTCGGTCGAGTTCCCCATTCAAATGCATGTAACAGTGAGAAACGCACTGTCTTGGCGAAAGAAAGCGTTTTTGTACAACTTCATAGAAATAGCTGTAACTTTTGATAGAAGACTCAGACAAACATGTTTATGGCCTTATATTATAGAACTCAAGGTTCCCGTGCTGGGCAAACAGGTTTTGCAGCTGTTTGAGCTAAGATTTCCAAGTTATTCACATAATGAAAACCTATACTTTGTTTCGGTCGAGTTCCCCATTCAAATGCATGTAACAGTGAGAAACGCACTGTCTTGGCGAAAGAAAGCGTTTTTGTACAACTTCATATGAATAGCTGTAACTTTTGATAGAAGACTCGGATACACATGTTTATGGCTTTATCTTATAGAACTCAAGGTTCCCGTGCTGGGAAAACAGGTTTTGCAGCTGTTTGAGCTAAGATTTCCAAGTTATTCACATAATGAAAACCTATACTTTGTTTCGGTCGAGTTCCCCATTCAAATGCATGTAACAGTGAGAAACGCACTGTCTTGGCGAAAGAAAGCGTTTTTGTACAACTTCATATAAATAGCTGTAACTTTTGATAGAAGACTCAGACAAACATGTTTATGGCTTTATCTTATAGAACTCAAGGTCTCCGTGCTGGGAAAACAGGTTTTGCAGCTGTTTGAGCTAAGATTTCCAAGTTATTCACATAATGAAAACCTATACTTTGTTTCGGTCGAGTTCCCCATTCAAATGCATGTAACAGTGAGAAACGCACTGTCTTGGCGAAAGAAAGCGTTTTTGTACAACTTCATAGAAATAGCTGTAACTTTTGATAGAAGACTCAGACAAACATGTTTATGGCTTTATCTTATAGAACTCAAGGTTCCCGTGCTGGGAAAACAGGTTTTGCAGCTGTTTGAGCTAAGATTTCCAAGTTATTCACATAATGAAAACTTGTACTTTGTTTCGGTCGAGTTCCCCATTCAAATGCATGTAACAGTGAGAAACGCACTGTCTTGGCGAAAGAAAGCGTTTTTGTACAACTTCATAGAAATAGCTGTAACTTTTGATAGAAGACTCGGATACACATGTTTATGGCTTTATCTTATAGAACTCAAGGTTCCCGTGCTGGGAAAACAGGTTTTGTAGCTGTTTGAGCTAAGATTTCCAAGTTATTCACATAATGAAAACCTATACTTTGTTTCGGTCGAGTTCCCCATTCAAATGCATGTAACAGTGAGAAATGCACTGTCTTGGCGAAAGAAAGCGTTTTTGTACAACTTCATAGAAATAGCTGTAACTTTTGATAGAAGACTCAGACAAACATGTTTATGGCCTTATCTTATAGAACTCAAGGTCTCCGTGCTGGGAAAACAGGTTTTGCAGCTGTTTGAGCTAAGATTTCCAAGTTATTCACATAATGAAAACCTATACTTTGTTTCGGTCGAGTTCCCCATTCAAATGCATGTAACAGTGAGAAACGCACTGTCTTGGCGAAAGAAAGCGTTTTTGTACAACTTCATAGAAATAGCTGTAACTTTTGATAGAAGACTCGGATACACATGTTTATGGCTTTATCTTATAGAACTCAAGGTTCCCGTGCTGGGAAAACAGGTTTTGCAGCTGTTTGAGCTAAGATTTTCAAGTTATTCACATAATGAAAACGTATACTTTGTTTCGGTCGAGTTCCCCATTCAAATGCATGTAACAGTGAGAAACGCACTGTCTTGGCGAAAGAAAGCGTTTTTGTACAACTTCATAGAAATAGCTGTAACTTTTGATAGAAGACTCAGACAAACATGTTTATGGCCTTATCTTATAGAACTCAAGGTCTCCGTGCTGGGAAAACAGGTTTTGCAGCTGTTTGAGCTAAGATTTCCAAGTTATTCACATAATGAAAACCTATACTTTGTTTCGGTCGAGTTCCCCATTCAAATGCATGTAACAGTGAGAAACGCACTGTCTTGGCGAAAGAAAGCGTTTTTGTACAACTTCATAGAAATAGCTGTAACTTTTGATAGAAGACTCAGACAAACATGTTTATGGCCTTATATTATAGAACTCAAGGTCTCCGTGCTGGGAAAACAGGTTTTGCAGCTGTTTGAGCTAAGATTTCCAAGTTATTCACATAATGAAAACCTATACTTTGTTTCGGTCGAGTTCCCCATTCAAATGCATGTAACAGTGAGAAATGCACTGTCTTGGCGAAAGAAAGCGTTTTTGTACAACTTCATAGAAATAGCTGTAACTTCTGATAGAAGACTGAGACAAACATGTTTATGGCCTTATCTTATAGAACTCAAGGTCTCCGTGCTGGGAAAACAGGTTTTGCAGCTGTTTGAGCTAAGATTTCCAAGTTATTCACATAATGAAAACCTATACTTTGTTTCGGTCGAGTTCCCCATTCAAATGCATGTAACAGTGAGAAATGCACTGTCTTGGCGAAAGAAAGCGTTTTTGTACAACTTCATAGAAATAGCTGTAACTTTTGATAGAAGACTCGGATACACATGTTTATGGCTTTATCTTATAGAACTCAAGGTTCCCGTGCTGGGAAAACAGGTTTTGTAGCTGTTTGAGCTAAGATTTCCAAGTTATTCACATAATGAAAACCTATACTTTGTTTCGGTCGAGTTCCCCATTCAAATGCATGTAACAGTGAGAAACGCACTGTCTTGGCGAAAGAAAGCGTTTTTGTACAACTTCATATGAATAGCTGTAACTTTTGATAGAAGACTCGGATACACATGTTTATGGCTTTATCTTATAGAACTCAAGGTTCCCGTGCTGGGAAAACAGGTTTTGCAGCTGTTTGAGCTAAGATTTCCAAGTTATTCACATAATGAAAACCTATACTTTGTTTCGGTCGAGTTCCCCATTCAAATGCATGTAACAGTGAGAAACGCACTGTCTTGGCGAAAGAAAGCGTTTTTGTACAACTTCATATAAATAGCTGTAACTTTTGATAGAAGACTCAGACAAACATGTTTATGGCTTTATCTTATAGAACTCAAGGTCTCCGTGCTGGGAAAACAGGTTTTGCAGCTGTTTGAGCTAAGATTTCCAAGTTATTCACATAATGAAAACCTATACTTTGTTTCGGTCGAGTTCCCCATTCAAATGCATGTAACAGTGAGAAACGCACTGTCTTGGCGAAAGAAAGCGTTTTTGTACAACTTCATAGAAATAGCTGTAACTTTTGATAGAAGACTCAGACAAACATGTTTATGGCTTTATCTTATAGAACTCAAGGTCTCCGTGCTGGGAAAACAGGTTTTGCAGCTGTTTGAGCTAAGATTTCCAAGTTATTCACATAATGAAAACTTGTACTTTGTTTCGGTCGAGTTCCCCATTCAAATGCATGTAACAGTGAGAAACGCACTGTCTTGGCGAAAGAAAGCGTTTTTGTACAACTTCATAGAAATAGCTGTAACTTTTGATAGAAGACTCGGATACACATGTTTATGGCTTTATCTTATAGAACTCAAGGTTCCCGTGCTGGGAAAACAGGTTTTGTAGCTGTTTGAGCTAAGATTTCCAAGTTATTCACATAATGAAAACCTATACTTTGTTTCGGTCGAGTTCCCCATTCAAATGCATGTAACAGTGAGAAATGCACTGTCTTGGCGAAAGAAAGCGTTTTTGTACAACTTCATAGAAATAGCTGTAACTTTTGATAGAAGACTCAGACAAACATGTTTATGGCCTTATCTTATAGAACTCAAGGTCTCCGTGCTGGGAAAACAGGTTTTGCAGCTGTTTGAGCTAAGATTTCCAAGTTATTCACATAATGAAAACCTATACTTTGTTTCGGTCGAGTTCCCCATTCAAATGCATGTAACAGTGAGAAACGCACTGTCTTGGCGAAAGAAAGCGTTTTTGTACAACTTCATAGAAATAGCTGTAACTTTTGATAGAAGACTCGGATACACATGTTTATGGCTTTATCTTATAGAACTCAAGGTTCCCGTGCTGGGAAAACAGGTTTTGCAGCTGTTTGAGCTAAGATTTTCAAGTTATTCACATAATGAAAACGTATACTTTGTTTCGGTCGAGTTCCCCATTCAAATGCATGTAACAGTGAGAAACGCACTGTCTTGGCGAAAGAAAGCGTTTTTGTACAACTTCATAGAAATAGCTGTAACTTTTGATAGAAGACTCGGATACACATGTTTATGGCTTTATCTTATAGAACTCAAGGTTCCCGTGCTGGGAAAACAGGTTTTGTAGCTGTTTGAGCTAAGATTTCCAAGTTATTCACATAATGAAAACCTATACTTTGTTTCGGTCGAGTTCCCCATTCAAATGCATGTAACAGTGAGAAATGCACTGTCTTGGCGAAAGAAAGCGTTTTTGTACAACTTCATAGAAATAGCTGTAACTTTTGATAGAAGACTCAGACAAACATGTTTATGGCCTTATCTTATAGAACTCAAGGTCTCCGTGCTGGGAAAACAGGTTTTGCAGCTGTTTGAGCTAAGATTTCCAAGTTATTCACATAATGAAAACCTATACTTTGTTTCGGTCGAGTTCCCCATTCAAATGCATGTAACAGTGAGAAACGCACTGTCTTGGCGAAAGAAAGCGTTTTTGTACAACTTCATAGAAATAGCTGTAACTTTTGATAGAAGACTCAGACAAACATGTTTATGGCCTTATCTTATAGAACTCAAGGTCTCCGTGCTGGGAAAACAGGTTTTGCAGCTGTTTGAGCTAAGATTTCCAAGTTATTCACATAATGAAAACCTATACTTTGTTTCGGTCGAGTTCCCCATTCAAATGCATGTAACAGTGAGAAACGCACTGTCTTGGCGAAAGAAAGCGTTTTTGTACAACTTCATAGAAATAGCTGTAACTTTTGATAGAAGACTCAGACAAACATGTTTATGGCCTTATATTATAGAACTCAAGGTCTCCGTGCTGGGAAAACAGGTTTTGCAGCTGTTTGAGCTAAGATTTCCAAGTTATTCACATAATGAAAACCTATACTTTGTTTCGGTCGAGTTCCCCATTCAAATGCATGTAACAGTGAGAAATGCACTGTCTTGGCGAAAGAAAGCGTTTTTGTACAACTTCATAGAAATAGCTGTAACTTTTGATAGAAGACTCAGACAAACATGTTTATGGCCTTATATTATAGAACTCAAGGTCTCCGTGCTGGGAAAACAGGTTTTGCAGCTGTTTGAGCTAAGATTTCCAAGTTATTCACATAATGAAAACCTATACTTTGTTTCGGTCGAGTTCCCCATTCAAATGCATGTAACAGTGAGAAATGCACTGTCTTGGCGAAAGAAAGCGTTTTTGTACAACTTCATAGAAATAGCTGTAACTTTTGATAGAAGACTCAGACAAACATGTTTATGGCCTTATCTTATAGAACTCAAGGTCTCCGTGCTGGGAAAACAGGTTTTGCAGCTGTTTGAGCTAAGATTTCCAAGTTATTCACATAATGAAAACCTATACTTTGTTTCGGTCGAGTTCCCCATTCAAATGCATGTAACAGTGAGAAACGCACTGTCTTGGCGAAAGAAAGCGTTTTTGTACAACTTCATATGAATAGCTGTAACTTTTGATAGAAGACTCGGATACACATGTTTATGGCTTTATCTTATAGAACTCAAGGTTCCCGTGCTGGGAAAACAGGTTTTGCAGCTGTTTGAGCTAAGATTTCCAAGTTATTCACATAATGAAAACCTATACTTTGTTTCGGTCGAGTTCCCAATTCAAATGCATGTAACAGTGAGAAACGCACTGTCTTGGCGAAAGAAAGCGTTTTTGTACAACTTCATAGAAATAGCTGTAACTTTTGATAGAAGACTCGGATACACATGTTTATGGCTTTATCTTATAGAACTCAAGGTTCCCGTGCTGGGAAAACAGGTTTTGTAGCTGTTTGAGCTAAGATTTCCAAGTTATTCACATAATGAAAACCTATACTTTGTTTCGGTCGAGTTCCCCATTCAAATGCATGTAACAGTGAGAAATGCACTGTCTTGGCGAAAGAAAGCGTTTTTGTACAACTTCATAGAAATAGCTGTAACTTTTGTTAGAAGACTCGGATACACATGTTTATGGCTTTATCTTATAGAACTCAAGGTTCCCGTGCTGGGAAAACAGGTTTTGTAGCTGTTTGAGCTAAGATTTCCAAGTTATTCACATAATGAAAACCTATACTTTGTTTCGGTCGAGTTCCCCATTCAAATGCATGTAACAGTGAGAAATGCACTGTCTTGGCGAAAGAAAGCGTTTTTGTACAACTTCATAGAAATAGCTGTAACTTTTGTTAGAAGACTCGGATACACATGTTTATGGCTTTATCTTATAGAACTCAAGGTTCCCGTGCTGGGAAAACAGGTTTTGTAGCTGTTTGAGCTAAGATTTCCAAGTTATTCACATAATGAAAACCTATACTTTGTTTCGGTCGAGTTCCCCATTCAAATGCATGTAACAGTGAGAAATGCACTGTCTTGGCGAAAGAAAGCGTTTTTGTACAACTTCATAGAAATAGCTGTAACTTTTGATAGAAGACTCAGACAAACATGTTTATGGCCTTATCTTATAGAACTCAAGGTCTCCGTGCTGGGAAAACAGGTTTTGCAGCTGTTTGAGCTAAGATTTCCAAGTTATTCACATAATGAAAACCTATACTTTGTTTCGGTCGAGTTCCCCATTCAAATGCATGTAACAGTGAGAAACGCACTGTCTTGGCGAAAGAAAGCGTTTTTGTACAACTTCATAGAAATAGCTGTAACTTTTGATAGAAGACTCGGATAAACATGTTTATGGCTTTATCTTATAGAACTCAAGGTTCCCGTGCTGGGAAAACAGGTTTTGCAGCTGTTTGAGCTAAGATTTTCAAGTTATTCACATAATGAAAACGTATACTTTGTTTCGGTCGAGTTCCCCATTCAAATGCATGTAACAGTGAGAAACGCACTGTCTTGGCGAAAGAAAGCGTTTTTGTACAACTTCATAGAAATAGCTGTAACTTTTGATAGAAGACTCGGATACACATGTTTATGGCTTTATCTTATAGAACTCAAGGTTCCCGTGCTGGGAAAACAGGTTTTGTAGCTGTTTGAGCTAAGATTTCCAAGTTATTCACATAATGAAAACCTATACTTTGTTTCGGTCGAGTTCCCCATTCAAATGCATGTAACAGTGAGAAATGCACTGTCTTGGCGAAAGAAAGCGTTTTTGTACAACTTCATAGAAATAGCTGTAACTTTTGATAGAAGACTCAGACAAACATGTTTATGGCCTTATCTTATAGAACTCAAGGTCTCCGTGCTGGGAAAACAGGTTTTGCAGCTGTTTGAGCTAAGATTTCCAAGTTATTCACATAATGAAAACCTATACTTTGTTTCGGTCGAGTTCCCCATTCAAATGCATGTAACAGTGAGAAACGCACTGTCTTGGCGAAAGAAAGCGTTTTTGTACAACTTCATAGAAATAGCTGTAACTTTTGATAGAAGACTCAGACAAACATGTTTATGGCCTTATCTTATAGAACTCAAGGTCTCCGTGCTGGGAAAACAGGTTTTGCAGCTGTTTGAGCTAAGATTTCCAAGTTATTCACATAATGAAAACCTATACTTTGTTTCGGTCGAGTTCCCCATTCAAATGCATGTAACAGTGAGAAACGCACTGTCTTGGCGAAAGAAAGCGTTTTTGTACAACTTCATAGAAATAGCTGTAACTTTTGATAGAAGACTCAGACAAACATGTTTATGGCCTTATATTATAGAACTCAAGGTCTCCGTGCTGGGAAAACAGGTTTTGCAGCTGTTTGAGCTAAGATTTCCAAGTTATTCACATAATGAAAACCTATACTTTGTTTCGGTCGAGTTCCCCATTCAAATGCATGTAACAGTGAGAAATGCACTGTCTTGGCGAAAGAAAGCGTTTTTGTACAACTTCATAGAAATAGCTGTAACTTTTGATAGAAGACTCAGACAAACATGTTTATGGCCTTATATTATAGAACTCAAGGTCTCCGTGCTGGGAAAACAGGTTTTGCAGCTGTTTGAGCTAAGATTTCCAAGTTATTCACATAATGAAAACCTATACTTTGTTTCGGTCGAGTTCCCCATTCAAATGCATGTAACAGTGAGAAATGCACTGTCTTGGCGAAAGAAAGCGTTTTTGTACAACTTCATAGAAATAGCTGTAACTTTTGATAGAAGACTCAGACAAACATGTTTATGGCCTTATCTTATAGAACTCAAGGTCTCCGTGCTGGGAAAACAGGTTTTGCTGCTGTTTGAGCTAAGATTTCCAAGTTATTCACATAATGAAAACCTATACTTTGTTTCGGTCGAGTTCCCCATTCAAATGCATGTAACAGTGAGAAACGCACTGTCTTGGCGAAAGAAAGCGTTTTTGTACAACTTCATATAAATAGCTGTAACTTTTGATAGAAGACTCAGACAAACATGTTTATGGCTTTATCTTATAGAACTCAAGGTCTCCGTGCTGGGAAAACAGGTTTTGTAGCTGTTTGAGCTAAGATTTCCAAGTTATTCACATAATGAAAACCTATACTTTGTTTCGGTCGAGTTCCCCATTCAAATGCATGTAACAGTGAGAAACGCACTGTCTTGGCGAAAGAAAGCGTTTTTGTACAACTTCATATGAATAGCTGTAACTTTTGATAGAAGACTCGGATACACATGTTTATGGCTTTATCTTATAGAACTCAAGGTTCCCGTGCTGGGAAAACAGGTTTTGCAGCTGTTTGAGCTAAGATTTCCAAGTTATTCACATAATGAAAACCTATACTTTGTTTCGGTCGAGTTCCCCATTCAAATGCATGTAACAGTGAGAAACGCACTGTCTTGGCGAAAGAAAGCGTTTTTGTACAACTTCATAGAAATAGCTGTAACTTTTGATAGAAGACTCGGATACACATGTTTATGGCTTTATCTTATAGAACTCAAGGTTCCCGTGCTGGGAAAACAGGTTTTGTAGCTGTTTGAGCTAAGATTTCCAAGTTATTCACATAATGAAAACCTATACTTTGTTTCGGTCGAGTTCCCCATTCAAATGCATGTAACAGTGAGAAATGCACTGTCTTGGCGAAAGAAAGCGTTTTTGTACAACTTCATAGAAATAGCTGTAACTTTTGTTAGAAGACTAGGATACACATGTTTATGGCTTTATCTTATAGAACTCAAGGTTCCCGTGCTGGGAAAACAGGTTTTGTAGCTGTTTGAGCTAAGATTTCCAAGTTATTCACATAATGAAAACCTATACTTTGTTTCGGTCGAGTTCCCCATTCAAATGCATGTAACAGTGAGAAATGCACTGTCTTGGCGAAAGAAAGCGTTTTTGTACAACTTCATAGAAATAGCTGTAACTTTTGTTAGAAGACTCGGATACACATGTTTATGGCTTTATCTTATAGAACTCAAGGTTCCCGTGCTGGGAAAACAGGTTTTGTAGCTGTTTGAGCTAAGATTTCCAAGTTATTCACATAATGAAAACCTATACTTTGTTTCGGTCGAGTTCCCCATTCAAATGCATGTAACAGTGAGAAATGCACTGTCTTGGCGAAAGAAAGCGTTTTTGTACAACTTCATAGAAATAGCTGTAACTTTTGATAGAAGACTCAGACAAACATGTTTATGGCCTTATCTTATAGAACTCAAGGTCTCCGTGCTGGGAAAACAGGTTTTGCAGCTGTTTGAGCTAAGATTTCCAAGTTATTCACATAATGAAAACCTATACTTTGTTTCGGTCGAGTTCCCCATTCAAATGCATGTAACAGTGAGAAACGCACTGTCTTGGCGAAAGAAAGCGTTTTTGTACAACTTCATAGAAATAGCTGTAACTTTTGATAGAAGACTCAGACAAACATGTTTATGGCCTTATCTTATAGAACTCAAGGTCTCCGTGCTGGGAAAACAGGTTTTGCAGCTGTTTGAGCTAAGATTTCCAAGTTATTCACATAATGAAAACCTATACTTTGTTTCGGTCGAGTTCCCCATTCAAATGCATGTAACAGTGAGAAATGCACTGTCTTGGCGAAAGAAAGCGTTTTTGTACAACTTCATAGAAATAGCTGTAACTTTTGATAGAAGACTCAGACAAACATGTTTATGGCCTTATCTTATAGAACTCAAGGTCTCCGTGCTGGGAAAACAGGTTTTGCAGCTGTTTGAGCTAAGATTTCCAAGTTATTCACATAATGAAAACCTATACTTTGTTTCGGTCGAGTTCCCCATTCAAATGCATGTAACAGTGAGAAATGCACTGTCTTGGCGAAAGAAAGCGTTTTTGTACAACTTCATAGAAATAGCTGTAACTTTTGATAGAAGACTCAGACAAACATGTTTATGGCTTTATCTTATAGAACTCAAGGTTCCCGTGCTGGGAAAACAGGTTTTGCAGCTGTTTGAGCTAAGATTTTCAAGTTATTCACATAATGAAAACGTATACTTTGTTTCGGTCGAGTTCCCCATTCAAATGCATGTAACAGTGAGAAACGCACTGTCTTGGCGAAAGAAAGCGTTTTTGTACAACTTCATAGAAATAGCTGTAACTTTTGATAGAAGACTCGGATACACATGTTTATGGCTTTATCTTATAGAACTCAAGGTTCCCGTGCTGGGAAAACAGGTTTTGTAGCTGTTTGAGCTAAGATTTCCAAGTTATTCACATAATGAAAACCTATACTTTGTTTCGGTCGAGTTCCCCATTCAAATGCATGTAACAGTGAGAAATGCACTGTCTTGGCGAAAGAAAGCGTTTTTGTACAACTTCATAGAAATAGCTGTAACTTTTGATAGAAGACTCAGACAAACATGTTTATGGCCTTATCTTATAGAACTCAAGGTCTCCGTGCTGGGAAAACAGGTTTTGCAGCTGTTTGAGCTAAGATTTCCAAGTTATTCACATAATGAAAACATATACTTTGTTTCGGTCGAGTTCCCCATTCAAATGCATGTAACAGTGAGAAACGCACTGTCTTGGCGAAAGAAAGCGTTTTTGTACAACTTCATAGAAATAGCTGTAACTTTTGATAGAAGACTCAGACAAACATGTTTATGGCCTTATCTTATAGAACTCAAGGTCTCCGTGCTGGGAAAACAGGTTTTGCAGCTGTTTGAGCTAAGATTTCCAAGTTATTCACATAATGAAAACCTATACTTTGTTTCGGTCGAGTTCCCCATTCAAATGCATGTAACAGTGAGAAACGCACTGTCTTGGCGAAAGAAAGCGTTTTTGTACAACTTCATAGAAATAGCTGTAACTTTTGATAGAAGACTCAGACAAACATGTTTATGGCCTTATATTATAGAACTCAAGGTCTCCGTGCTGGGAAAACAGGTTTTGCAGCTGTTTGAGCTAAGATTTCCAAGTTATTCACATAATGAAAACCTATACTTTGTTTCGGTCGAGTTCCCCATTCAAATGCATGTAACAGTGAGAAATGCACTGTCTTGGCGAAAGAAAGCGTTTTTGTACAACTTCATAGAAATAGCTGTAACTTTTGATAGAAGACTCAGACAAACATGTTTATGGCCTTATCTTATAGAACTCAAGGTCTCCGTGCTGGGAAAACAGGTTTTGCAGCTGTTTGAGCTAAGATTTCCAAGTTATTCACATAATGAAAACCTATACTTTGTTTCGGTCGAGTTCCCCATTCAAATGCATGTAACAGTGAGAAATGCACTGTCTTGGCGAAAGAAAGCGTTTTTGTACAACTTCATAGAAATAGCTGTAACTTTTGATAGAAGACTCGGATACACATGTTTATGGCTTTATCTTATAGAACTCAAGGTTCCCGTGCTGGGAAAACAGGTTTTGTAGCTGTTTGAGCTAAGATTTCCAAGTTATTCACATAATGAAAACCTATACTTTGTTTCGGTCGAGTTCCCCATTCAAATGCATGTAACAGTGAGAAATGCACTGTCTTGGCGAAAGAAAGCGTTTTTGTACAACTTCATAGAAATAGCTGTAACTTTTGATAGAAGACTCAGACAAACATGTTTATGGCCTTATCTTATAGAACTCAAGGTCTCCGTGCTGGGAAAACAGGTTTTGCAGCTGTTTGAGCTAAGATTTCCAAGTTATTCACATAATGAAAACCTATACTTTGTTTCGGTCGAGTTCCCCATTCAAATGCATGTAACAGTGAGAAACGCACTGTCTTGGCGAAAGAAAGCGTTTTTGTACAACTTCATAGAAATAGCTGTAACTTTTGATAGAAGACTCAGACAAACATGTTTATGGCCTTATCTTATAGAACTCAAGGTCTCCGTGCTGGGAAAACAGGTTTTGCAGCTGTTTGAGCTAAGATTTCCAAGTTATTCACATAATGAAAACCTATACTTTGTTTCGGTCGAGTTCCCCATTCAAATGCATGTAACAGTGAGAAATGCACTGTCTTGGCGAAAGAAAGCGTTTTTGTACAACTTCATAGAAATAGCTGTAACTTTTGATAGAAGACTCGGATACACATGTTTATGGCTTTATCTTATAGAACTCAAGGTTCCCGTGCTGGGAAAACAGGTTTTGTAGCTGTTTGAGCTAAGATTTCCAAGTTATTCACATAATGAAAACCTATACTTTGTTTCGGTCGAGTTCCCCATTCAAATGCATGTAACAGTGAGAAATGCACTGTCTTGGCGAAAGAAAGCGTTTTTGTACAACTTCATAGAAATAGCTGTAACTTTTGATAGAAGACTCAGACAAACATGTTTATGGCCTTATCTTATAGAACTCAAGGTCTCCGTGCTGGGAAAACAGGTTTTGCAGCTGTTTGAGCTAAGATTTCCAAGTTATTCACATAATGAAAACCTATACTTTGTTTCGGTCGAGTTCCCCATTCAAATGCATGTAACAGTGAGAAATGCACTGTCTTGGCGAAAGAAAGCGTTTTTGTACAACTTCATAGAAATAGCTGTAACTTTTGATAGAAGACTCAGACAAACATGTTTATGGCTTTATCTTATAGAACTCAAGGTTCCCGTGCTGGGAAAACAGGTTTTGCAGCTGTTTGAGCTAAGATTTTCAAGTTATTCACATAATGAAAACGTATACTTTGTTTCGGTCGAGTTCCCCATTCAAATGCATGTAACAGTGAGAAACGCACTGTCTTGGCGAAAGAAAGCGTTTTTGTACAACTTCATAGAAATAGCTGTAACTTTTGATAGAAGACTCGGATACACATGTTTATGGCTTTATCTTATAGAACTCAAGGTTCCCGTGCTGGGAAAACAGGTTTTGTAGCTGTTTGAGCTAAGATTTCCAAGTTATTCACATAATGAAAACCTATACTTTGTTTCGGTCGAGTTCCCCATTCAAATGCATGTAACAGTGAGAAATGCACTGTCTTGGCGAAAGAAAGCGTTTTTGTACAACTTCATAGAAATAGCTGTAACTTTTGATAGAAGACTCAGACAAACATGTTTATGGCCTTATCTTATAGAACTCAAGGTCTCCGTGCTGGGAAAACAGGTTTTGCAGCTGTTTGAGCTAAGATTTCCAAGTTATTCACATAATGAAAACATATACTTTGTTTCGGTCGAGTTCCCCATTCAAATGCATGTAACAGTGAGAAACGCACTGTCTTGGCGAAAGAAAGCGTTTTTGTACAACTTCATAGAAATAGCTGTAACTTTTGATAGAAGACTCAGACAAACATGTTTATGGCCTTATCTTATAGAACTCAAGGTCTCCGTGCTGGGAAAACAGGTTTTGCAGCTGTTTGAGCTAAGATTTCCAAGTTATTCACATAATGAAAACCTATACTTTGTTTCGGTCGAGTTCCCCATTCAAATGCATGTAATAGTGAGAAACGCACTGTCTTGGCGAAAGAAAGCGTTTTTGTACAACTTCATAGAAATAGCTGTAACTTTTGATAGAAGACTCAGACAAACATGTTTATGGCCTTATATTATAGAACTCAAGGTCTCCGTGCTGGGAAAACAGGTTTTGCAGCTGTTTGAGCTAAGATTTCCAAGTTATTCACATAATGAAAACCTATACTTTGTTTCGGTCGAGTTCCCCATTCAAATGCATGTAACAGTGAGAAATGCACTGTCTTGGCGAAAGAAAGCGTTTTTGTACAACTTCATAGAAATAGCTGTAACTTTTGATAGAAGACTCAGACAAACATGTTTATGGCCTTATCTTATAGAACTCAAGGTCTCCGTGCTGGGAAAACAGGTTTTGCAGCTGTTTGAGCTAAGATTTCCAAGTTATTCACATAATGAAAACCTATACTTTGTTTCGGTCGAGTTCCCCATTCAAATGCATGTAACAGTGAGAAATGCACTGTCTTGGCGAAAGAAAGCGTTTTTGTACAACTTCATAGAAATAGCTGTAACTTTTGATAGAAGACTCAGACAAACATGTTTATGGCCTTATCTTATAGAACTCAAGGTCTCCGTGCTGGGAAAACAGGTTTTGCAGCTGTTTGAGCTAAGATTTCCAAGTTATTCACATAATGAAAACCTATACTTTGTTTCGGTCGAGTTCCCCATTCAAATGCATGTAACAGTGAGAAACGCACTGTCTTGGCGAAAGAAAGCGTTTTTGTACAACTTCATAGAAATAGCTGTAACTTTTGATAGAAGACTCAGACAAACATGTTTATGGCCTTATCTTATAGAACTCAAGGTCTCCGTGCTGGGAAAACAGGTTTTGCAGCTGTTTGAGCTAAGATTTCCAAGTTATTCACATAATGAAAACCTATACTTTGTTTCGGTCGAGTTCCCCATTCAAATGCATGTAACAGTGAGAAATGCACTGTCTTGGCGAAAGAAAGCGTTTTTGTACAACTTCATAGAAATAGCTGTAACTTTTGATAGAAGACTCGGATACACATGTTTATGGCTTTATCTTATAGAACTCAAGGTTCCCGTGCTGGGAAAACAGGTTTTGTAGCTGTTTGAGCTAAGATTTCCAAGTTATTCACATAATGAAAACCTATACTTTGTTTCGGTCGAGTTCCCCATTCAAATGCATGTAACAGTGAGAAATGCACTGTCTTGGCGAAAGAAAGCGTTTTTGTACAACTTCATAGAAATAGCTGTAACTTTTGATAGAAGACTCAGACAAACATGTTTATGGCCTTATCTTATAGAACTCAAGGTCTCCGTGCTGGGAAAACAGGTTTTGCAGCTGTTTGAGCTAAGATTTCCAAGTTATTCACATAATGAAAACATATACTTTGTTTCGGTCGAGTTCCCCATTCAAATGCATGTAACAGTGAGAAACGCACTGTCTTGGCGAAAGAAAGCGTTTTTGTACAACTTCATAGAAATAGCTGTAACTTTTGATAGAAGACTCAGACAAACATGTTTATGGCCTTATCTTATAGAACTCAAGGTCTCCGTGCTGGGAAAACAGGTTTTGCAGCTGTTTGAGCTAAGATTTCCAAGTTATTCACATAATGAAAACCTATACTTTGTTTCGGTCGAGTTCCCCATTCAAATGCATGTAATAGTGAGAAACGCACTGTCTTGGCGAAAGAAAGCGTTTTTGTACAACTTCATAGAAATAGCTGTAACTTTTGATAGAAGACTCAGACAAACATGTTTATGGCCTTATATTATAGAACTCAAGGTCTCCGTGCTGGGAAAACAGGTTTTGCAGCTGTTTGAGCTAAGATTTCCAAGTTATTCACATAATGAAAACCTATACTTTGTTTCGGTCGAGTTCCCCATTCAAATGCATGTAACAGTGAGAAATGCACTGTCTTGGCGAAAGAAAGCGTTTTTGTACAACTTCATAGAAATAGCTGTAACTTTTGATAGAAGACTCAGACAAACATGTTTATGGCCTTATCTTATAGAACTCAAGGTCTCCGTGCTGGGAAAACAGGTTTTGCAGCTGTTTGAGCTAAGATTTCCAAGTTATTCACATAATGAAAACCTATACTTTGTTTCGGTCGAGTTCCCCATTCAAATGCATGTAACAGTGAGAAATGCACTGTCTTGGCGAAAGAAAGCGTTTTTGTACAACTTCATAGAAATAGCTGTAACTTTTGATAGAAGACTCGGATACACATGTTTATGGCTTTATCTTATAGAACTCAAGGTTCCCGTGCTGGGAAAACAGGTTTTGTAGCTGTTTGAGCTAAGATTTCCAAGTTATTCACATAATGAAAACCTATACTTTGTTTCGGTCGAGTTCCCCATTCAAATGCATGTAACAGTGAGAAATGCACTGTCTTGGCGAAAGAAAGCGTTTTTGTACAACTTCATAGAAATAGCTGTAACTTTTGATAGAAGACTCAGACAAACATGTTTATGGCCTTATCTTATAGAACTCAAGGTCTCCGTGCTGGGAAAACAGGTTTTGCAGCTGTTTGAGCTAAGATTTCCAAGTTATTCACATAATGAAAACCTATACTTTGTTTCGGTCGAGTTCCCCATTCAAATGCATGTAACAGTGAGAAACGCACTGTCTTGGCGAAAGAAAGCGTTTTTGTACAACTTCATAGAAATAGCTGTAACTTTTGATAGAAGACTCAGACAAACATGTTTATGGCCTTATCTTATAGAACTCAAGGTCTCCGTGCTGGGAAAACAGGTTTTGCAGCTGTTTGAGCTAAGATTTCCAAGTTATTCACATAATGAAAACCTATACTTTGTTTCGGTCGAGTTCCCCATTCAAATGCATGTAACAGTGAGAAATGCACTGTCTTGGCGAAAGAAAGCGTTTTTGTACAACTTCATAGAAATAGCTGTAACTTTTGATAGAAGACTCGGATACACATGTTTATGGCTTTATCTTATAGAACTCAAGGTTCCCGTGCTGGGAAAACAGGTTTTGTAGCTGTTTGAGCTAAGATTTCCAAGTTATTCACATAATGAAAACCTATACTTTGTTTCGGTCGAGTTCCCCATTCAAATGCATGTAACAGTGAGAAATGCACTGTCTTGGCGAAAGAAAGCGTTTTTGTACAACTTCATAGAAATAGCTGTAACTTTTGATAGAAGACTCAGACAAACATGTTTATGGCCTTATCTTATAGAACTCAAGGTCTCCGTGCTGGGAAAACAGGTTTTGCAGCTGTTTGAGCTAAGATTTCCAAGTTATTCACATAATGAAAACCTATACTTTGTTTCGGTCGAGTTCCCCATTCAAATGCATGTAACAGTGAGAAATGCACTGTCTTGGCGAAAGAAAGCGTTTTTGTACAACTTCATAGAAATAGCTGTAACTTTTGATAGAAGACTCAGACAAACATGTTTATGGCCTTATATTATAGAACTCAAGGTCTCCGTGCTGGGAAAACAGGTTTTGCAGCTGTTTGAGCTAAGATTTCCAAGTTATTCACATAATGAAAACCTATACTTTGTTTCGGTCGAGTTCCCCATTCAAATGCATGTAACAGTGAGAAATGCACTGTCTTGGCGAAAGAAAGCGTTTTTGTACAACTTCATAGAAATAGCTGTAACTTTTGATAGAAGACTCAGACAAACATGTTTATGGCCTTATCTTATAGAACTCAAGGTCTCCGTGCTGGGAAAACAGGTTTTGCAGCTGTTTGAGCTAAGATTTCCAAGTTATTCACATAATGAAAACCTATACTTTGTTTCGGTCGAGTTCCCCATTCAAATGCATGTAACAGTGAGAAATGCACTGTCTTGGCGAAAGAAAGCGTTTTTGTACAACTTCATAGAAATAGCTGTAACTTTTGATAGAAGACTCGGATACACATGTTTATGGCTTTATCTTATAGAACTCAAGGTTCCCGTGCTGGGAAAACAGGTTTTGTAGCTGTTTGAGCTAAGATTTCCAAGTTATTCACATAATGAAAACCTATACTTTGTTTCGGTCGAGTTCCCCATTCAAATGCATGTAACAGTGAGAAATGCACTGTCTTGGCGAAAGAAAGCGTTTTTGTACAACTTCATAGAAATAGCTGTAACTTTTGATAGAAGACTCAGACAAACATGTTTATGGCCTTATCTTATAGAACTCAAGGTCTCCGTGCTGGGAAAACAGGTTTTGCAGCTGTTTGAGCTAAGATTTCCAAGTTATTCACATAATGAAAACCTATACTTTGTTTCGGTCGAGTTCCCCATTCAAATGCATGTAACAGTGAGAAACGCACTGTCTTGGCGAAAGAAAGCGTTTTTGTACAACTTCATAGAAATAGCTGTAACTTTTGATAGAAGACTCAGACAAACATGTTTATGGCCTTATCTTATAGAACTCAAGGTCTCCGTGCTGGGAAAACAGGTTTTGCAGCTGTTTGAGCTAAGATTTCCAAGTTATTCACATAATGAAAACCTATACTTTGTTTCGGTCGAGTTCCCCATTCAAATGCATGTAACAGTGAGAAATGCACTGTCTTGGCGAAAGAAAGCGTTTTTGTACAACTTCATAGAAATAGCTGTAACTTTTGATAGAAGACTCGGATACACATGTTTATGGCTTTATCTTATAGAACTCAAGGTTCCCGTGCTGGGAAAACAGGTTTTGTAGCTGTTTGAGCTAAGATTTCCAAGTTATTCACATAATGAAAACCTATACTTTGTTTCGGTCGAGTTCCCCATTCAAATGCATGTAACAGTGAGAAATGCACTGTCTTGGCGAAAGAAAGCGTTTTTGTACAACTTCATAGAAATAGCTGTAACTTTTGATAGAAGACTCAGACAAACATGTTTATGGCCTTATCTTATAGAACTCAAGGTCTCCGTGCTGGGAAAACAGGTTTTGCAGCTGTTTGAGCTAAGATTTCCAAGTTATTCACATAATGAAAACCTATACTTTGTTTCGGTCGAGTTCCCCATTCAAATGCATGTAACAGTGAGAAATGCACTGTCTTGGCGAAAGAAAGCGTTTTTGTACAACTTCATAGAAATAGCTGTAACTTTTGATAGAAGACTCAGACAAACATGTTTATGGCTTTATCTTATAGAACTCAAGGTTCCCGTGCTGGGAAAACAGGTTTTGCAGCTGTTTGAGCTAAGATTTTCAAGTTATTCACATAATGAAAACGTATACTTTGTTTCGGTCGAGTTCCCCATTCAAATGCATGTAACAGTGAGAAACGCACTGTCTTGGCGAAAGAAAGCGTTTTTGTACAACTTCATAGAAATAGCTGTAACTTTTGATAGAAGACTCGGATACACATGTTTATGGCTTTATCTTATAGAACTCAAGGTTCCCGTGCTGGGAAAACAGGTTTTGTAGCTGTTTGAGCTAAGATTTCCAAGTTATTCACATAATGAAAACCTATACTTTGTTTCGGTCGAGTTCCCCATTCAAATGCATGTAACAGTGAGAAATGCACTGTCTTGGCGAAAGAAAGCGTTTTTGTACAACTTCATAGAAATAGCTGTAACTTTTGATAGAAGACTCAGACAAACATGTTTATGGCCTTATCTTATAGAACTCAAGGTCTCCGTGCTGGGAAAACAGGTTTTGCAGCTGTTTGAGCTAAGATTTCCAAGTTATTCACATAATGAAAACATATACTTTGTTTCGGTCGAGTTCCCCATTCAAATGCATGTAACAGTGAGAAACGCACTGTCTTGGCGAAAGAAAGCGTTTTTGTACAACTTCATAGAAATAGCTGTAACTTTTGATAGAAGACTCAGACAAACATGTTTATGGCCTTATCTTATAGAACTCAAGGTCTCCGTGCTGGGAAAACAGGTTTTGCAGCTGTTTGAGCTAAGATTTCCAAGTTATTCACATAATGAAAACCTATACTTTGTTTCGGTCGAGTTCCCCATTCAAATGCATGTAACAGTGAGAAACGCACTGTCTTGGCGAAAGAAAGCGTTTTTGTACAACTTCATAGAAATAGCTGTAACTTTTGATAGAAGACTCAGACAAACATGTTTATGGCCTTATATTATAGAACTCAAGGTCTCCGTGCTGGGAAAACAGGTTTTGCAGCTGTTTGAGCTAAGATTTCCAAGTTATTCACATAATGAAAACCTATACTTTGTTTCGGTCGAGTTCCCCATTCAAATGCATGTAACAGTGAGAAATGCACTGTCTTGGCGAAAGAAAGCGTTTTTGTACAACTTCATAGAAATAGCTGTAACTTTTGATAGAAGACTCAGACAAACATGTTTATGGCCTTATCTTATAGAACTCAAGGTCTCCGTGCTGGGAAAACAGGTTTTGCAGCTGTTTGAGCTAAGATTTCCAAGTTATTCACATAATGAAAACCTATACTTTGTTTCGGTCGAGTTCCCCATTCAAATGCATGTAACAGTGAGAAATGCACTGTCTTGGCGAAAGAAAGCGTTTTTGTACAACTTCATAGAAATAGCTGTAACTTTTGATAGAAGACTCAGACAAACATGTTTATGGCTTTATCTTATAGAACTCAAGGTTCCCGTGCTGGGAAAACAGGTTTTGCAGCTGTTTGAGCTAAGATTTTCAAGTTATTCACATAATGAAAACGTATACTTTGTTTCGGTCGAGTTCCCCATTCAAATGCATGTAACAGTGAGAAACGCACTGTCTTGGCGAAAGAAAGCGTTTTTGTACAACTTCATAGAAATAGCTGTAACTTTTGATAGAAGACTCGGATACACATGTTTATGGCTTTATCTTATAGAACTCAAGGTTCCCGTGCTGGGAAAACAGGTTTTGTAGCTGTTTGAGCTAAGATTTCCAAGTTATTCACATAATGAAAACCTATACTTTGTTTCGGTCGAGTTCCCCATTCAAATGCATGTAACAGTGAGAAATGCACTGTCTTGGCGAAAGAAAGCGTTTTTGTACAACTTCATAGAAATAGCTGTAACTTTTGATAGAAGACTCAGACAAACATGTTTATGGCCTTATCTTATAGAACTCAAGGTCTCCGTGCTGGGAAAACAGGTTTTGCAGCTGTTTGAGCTAAGATTTCCAAGTTATTCACATAATGAAAACATATACTTTGTTTCGGTCGAGTTCCCCATTCAAATGCATGTAACAGTGAGAAACGCACTGTCTTGGCGAAAGAAAGCGTTTTTGTACAACTTCATAGAAATAGCTGTAACTTTTGATAGAAGACTCAGACAAACATGTTTATGGCCTTATCTTATAGAACTCAAGGTCTCCGTGCTGGGAAAACAGGTTTTGCAGCTGTTTGAGCTAAGATTTCCAAGTTATTCACATAATGAAAACCTATACTTTGTTTCGGTCGAGTTCCCCATTCAAATGCATGTAACAGTGAGAAACGCACTGTCTTGGCGAAAGAAAGCGTTTTTGTACAACTTCATAGAAATAGCTGTAACTTTTGATAGAAGACTCAGACAAACATGTTTATGGCCTTATATTATAGAACTCAAGGTCTCCGTGCTGGGAAAACAGGTTTTGCAGCTGTTTGAGCTAAGATTTCCAAGTTATTCACATAATGAAAACCTATACTTTGTTTCGGTCGAGTTCCCCATTCAAATGCATGTAACAGTGAGAAATGCACTGTCTTGGCGAAAGAAAGCGTTTTTGTACAACTTCATAGAAATAGCTGTAACTTTTGATAGAAGACTCAGACAAACATGTTTATGGCCTTATCTTATAGAACTCAAGGTCTCCGTGCTGGGAAAACAGGTTTTGCAGCTGTTTGAGCTAAGATTTCCAAGTTATTCACATAATGAAAACCTATACTTTGTTTCGGTCGAGTTCCCCATTCAAATGCATGTAACAGTGAGAAATGCACTGTCTTGGCGAAAGAAAGCGTTTTTGTACAACTTCATAGAAATAGCTGTAACTTTTGATAGAAGACTCGGATACACATGTTTATGGCTTTATCTTATAGAACTCAAGGTTCCCGTGCTGGGAAAACAGGTTTTGTAGCTGTTTGAGCTAAGATTTCCAAGTTATTCACATAATGAAAACCTATACTTTGTTTCGGTCGAGTTCCCCATTCAAATGCATGTAACAGTGAGAAATGCACTGTCTTGGCGAAAGAAAGCGTTTTTGTACAACTTCATAGAAATAGCTGTAACTTTTGATAGAAGACTCAGACAAACATGTTTATGGCCTTATCTTATAGAACTCAAGGTCTCCGTGCTGGGAAAACAGGTTTTGCAGCTGTTTGAGCTAAGATTTCCAAGTTATTCACATAATGAAAACCTATACTTTGTTTCGGTCGAGTTCCCCATTCAAATGCATGTAACAGTGAGAAACGCACTGTCTTGGCGAAAGAAAGCGTTTTTGTACAACTTCATAGAAATAGCTGTAACTTTTGATAGAAGACTCAGACAAACATGTTTATGGCCTTATCTTATAGAACTCAAGGTCTCCGTGCTGGGAAAACAGGTTTTGCAGCTGTTTGAGCTAAGATTTCCAAGTTATTCACATAATGAAAACCTATACTTTGTTTCGGTCGAGTTCCCCATTCAAATGCATGTAACAGTGAGAAACGCACTGTCTTGGCGAAAGAAAGCGTTTTTGTACAACTTCATAGAAATAGCTGTAACTTTTGATAGAAGACTCGGATACACATGTTTATGGCTTTATCTTATAGAACTCAAGGTTCCCGTGCTGGGAAAACAGGTTTTGCAGCTGTTTGAGCTAAGATTTCCAAGTTATTCACATAATGAAAACCTATACTTTGTTTCGGTCGAGTTCCCCATTCAAATGCATGTAACAGTGAGAAATGCACTGTCTTGGCGAAAGAAAGCGTTTTTGTACAACTTCATAGAAATAGCTGTAACTTTTGATAGAAGACTCAGACAAACATGTTTATGGCCTTATCTTATAGAACTCAAGGTCTCCGTGCTGGGAAAACAGGTTTTGCAGCTGTTTGAGCTAAGATTTCCAAGTTATTCACATAATGAAAACCTATACTTTGTTTCGGTCGAGTTCCCCATTCAAATGCATGTAACAGTGAGAAACGCACTGTCTTGGCGAAAGAAAGCGTTTTTGTACAACTTCATAGAAATAGCTGTAACTTTTGATAGAAGACTCGGATACACATGTTTATGGCTTTATCTTATAGAACTCAAGGTTCCCGTGCTGGGAAAACAGGTTTTGTAGCTGTTTGAGCTAAGATTTCCAAGTTATTCACATAATGAAAACCTATACTTTGTTTCGGTCGAGTTCCCCATTCAAATGCATGTAACAGTGAGAAATGCACTGTCTTGGCGAAAGAAAGCGTTTTTGTACAACTTCATAGAAATAGCTGTAACTTTTGATAGAAGACTCAGACAAACATGTTTATGGCCTTATCTTATAGAACTCAAGGTCTCCGTGCTGGGAAAACAGGTTTTGCAGCTGTTTGAGCTAAGATTTCCAAGTTATTCACATAATGAAAACATATACTTTGTTTCGGTCGAGTTCCCCATTCAAATGCATGTAACAGTGAGAAACGCACTGTCTTGGCGAAAGAAAGCGTTTTTGTACAACTTCATAGAAATAGCTGTAACTTTTGATAGAAGACTCAGACAAACATGTTTATGGCCTTATCTTATAGAACTCAAGGTCTCCGTGCTGGGAAAACAGGTTTTGCAGCTGTTTGAGCTAAGATTTCCAAGTTATTCACATAATGAAAACCTATACTTTGTTTCGGTCGAGTTCCCCATTCAAATGCATGTAACAGTGAGAAACGCACTGTCTTGGCGAAAGAAAGCGTTTTTGTACAACTTCATATGAATAGCTGTAACTTTTGATAGAAGACTCGTATACACATGTTTATGGCTTTATCTTATAGAACTCAAGGTTCCCGTGCTGGGAAAACAGGTTTTGTAGCTGTTTGAGCTAAGATTTCCAAGTTATTCACATAATGAAAACCTATACTTTGTTTCGGTCGAGTTCCCCATTCAAATGCATGTAACAGTGAGAAATGCACTGTCTTGGCGAAAGAAAGCGTTTTTGTACAACTTCATAGAAATAGCTGTAACTTTTGATAGAAGACTCAGACAAACATGTTTATGGCCTTATCTTATAGAACTCAAGGTCTCCGTGCTGGGAAAACAGGTTTTGCAGCTGTTTGAGCTAAGATTTCCAAGTTATTCACATAATGAAAACCTATACTTTGTTTCGGTCGAGTTCCCCATTCAAATGCATGTAACAGTGAGAAATGCACTGTCTTGGCGAAAGAAAGCGTTTTTGTACAACTTCATAGAAATAGCTGTAACTTTTGATAGAAGACTCGGATACACATGTTTATGGCTTTATCTTATAGAACTCAAGGTTCCCGTGCTGGGAAAACAGGTTTTGCAGCTGTTTGAGCTAAGATTTCCAAGTTATTCACATAATGAAAACCTATACTTTGTTTCGGTCGAGTTCCCCATTCAAATGAACAGTGAGAAACGCACTGTCTTGGCGAAAGAAAGCGTTTTTGTACAACTTCATATAAATAGCTGTAACTTTTGATAGAAGACTCGGATACACATGTTTATGGCTTTATCTTATAGAACTCAAGGTTCCCGTGCTGGGAAAACAGGTTTTGTAGCTGTTTGAGCTAAGATTTCCAAGTTATTCACATAATGAAAACCTATACTTTGTTTCGGTCGAGTTCCCCATTCAAATGCATGTAACAGTGAGAAATGCACTGTCTTGGCGAAAGAAAGCGTTTTTGTACAACTTCATAGAAATAGCTGTAACTTTTGATAGAAGACTCAGACAAACATATTTATGGCCTTATCTTATAGAACTCAAGGTCTCCGTGCTGAGAAAACAGGTTTTGCAGCTGTTTGAGCTAAGATTTCCAAGTTATTCACATAATGAAAACCTATACTTTGTTTCGGTCGAGTTCCCCATTCAAATGCATGTAACAGTGAGAAACGCACTGTCTTGGCGAAAGAAAGCGTTTTTGTACAACTTCATAGAAATAGCTGTAACTTTTGATAGAAGACTCAGACAAACATGTTTATGGCCTTATCTTATAGAACTCAAGGTCTCCGTGCTGGGAAAACAGGTTTTGCAGCTGTTTGAGCTAAGATTTCCAAGTTATTCACATAATGAAAACCTATACTTTGTTTCGGTCGAGTTCCCCATTCAAATGCATGTAACAGTGAGAAACGCACTGTCTTGGCGAAAGAAAGCGTTTTTGTACAACTTCATAGAAATAGCTGTAACTTTTGATAGAAGACTCAGACAAACATGTTTATGGCCTTATATTATAGAACTCAAGGTCTCCGTGCTGGGAAAACAGGTTTTGCAGCTGTTTGAGCTAAGATTTCCAAGTTATTCACATAATGAAAACCTATACTTTGTTTCGGTCGAGTTCCCCATTCAAATGCATGTAACAGTGAGAAACGCACTGTCTTGGCGAAAGAAAGCGTTTTTGTACAACTTCATATGAATAGCTGTAACTTTTGATAGAAGACTCGGATACACATGTTTATGGCTTTATCTTATAGAACTCAAGGTTCCCGTGCTGGGAAAACAGGTTTTGCAGCTGTTTGAGCTAAGATTTCCAAGTTATTCACATAATGAAAACCTATACTTTGTTTCGGTCGAGTTCCCCATTCAAATGAACAGTGAGAAACGCACTGTCTTGGCGAAAGAAAGCGTTTTTGTACAACTTCATAGAAATAGCTGTAACTTTTGATAGAAGACTCGGATACACATGTTTATGGCCTTATCTTATAGAACTCAAGGTTCCCGTGCTGGGAAAACAGGTTTTGTAGCTGTTTGAGCTAAGATTTCCAAGTTATTCACATAATGAAAACCTATACTTTGTTTCGGTCGAGTTCCCCATTCAAATGCATGTAACAGTGAGAAATGCACTGTCTTGGCGAAAGAAAGCGTTTTTGTACAACTTCATAGAAATAGCTGTAACTTTTGATAGAAGACTCAGACAAACATATTTATGGCCTTATCTTATAGAACTCAAGGTCTCCGTGCTGAGAAAACAGGTTTTGCAGCTGTTTGAGCTAAGATTTCCAAGTTATTCACATAATGAAAACCTATACTTTGTTTCGGTCGAGTTCCCCATTCAAATGCATGTAACAGTGAGAAACGCACTGTCTTGGCGAAAGAAAGCGTTTTTGTACAACTTCATAGAAATAGCTGTAACTTTTGATAGAAGACTCAGACAAACATGTTTATGGCCTTATCTTATAGAACTCAAGGTCTCCGTGCTGGGAAAACAGGTTTTGCAGCTGTTTGAGCTAAGATTTCCAAGTTATTCACATAATGAAAACCTATACTTTGTTTCGGTCGAGTTCCCCATTCAAATGCATGTAACAGTGAGAAACGCACTGTCTTGGCGAAAGAAAGCGTTTTTGTACAACTTCATAGAAATAGCTGTAACTTTTGATAGAAGACTCAGACAAACATGTTTATGGCCTTATATTATAGAACTCAAGGTCTCCGTGCTGGGAAAACAGGTTTTGCAGCTGTTTGAGCTAAGATTTCCAAGTTATTCACATAATGAAAACCTATACTTTGTTTCGGTCGAGTTCCCCATTCAAATGAACAGTGAGAAACGCACTGTCTTGGCGAAAGAAAGCGTTTTTGTACAACTTCATAGAAATAGCTGTAACTTTTGATAGAAGACTCAGACAAACATGTTTATGGCCTTATCTTATAGAACTCAAGGTCTCCGTGCTGGGAAAACAGGTTTTGCAGCTGTTTGAGCTAAGATTTCCAAGTTATTCACATAATGAAAACCTATACTTTGTTTCGGTCGAGTTCCCCATTCAAATGCATGTAACAGTGAGAAACGCACTGTCTTGGCGAAAGAAAGCGTTTTTGTACAACTTCATAGAAATAGCTGTAACTTTTGATAGAAGACTCAGACAAACATGTTTATGGCCTTATATTATAGAACTCAAGGTCTCCGTGCTGGGAAAACAGGTTTTGCAGCTGTTTGAGCTAAGATTTCCAAGTTATTCACATAATGAAAACCTATACTTTGTTTCGGTCGAGTTCCCCATTCAAATGCATGTAACAGTGAGAAACGCACTGTCTTGGCGAAAGAAAGCGTTTTTGTACAACTTCATATGAATAGCTGTAACTTTTGATAGAAGACTCGGATACACATGTTTATGGCTTTATCTTATAGAACTCAAGGTTCCCGTGCTGGGAAAACAGGTTTTGCAGCTGTTTGAGCTAAGATTTCCAAGTTATTCACATAATGAAAACCTATACTTTGTTTCGGTCGAGTTCCCCATTCAAATGCATGTAACAGTGAGAAACGCACTGTCTTGGCGAAAGAAAGCGTTTTTGTACAACTTCATATAAATAGCTGTAACTTTTGATAGAAGACTCGGATACACATGTTTATGGCTTTATCTTATAGAACTCAAGGTTCCCGTGATGGGAAAACAGGTTTTGTAGCTGTTTGAGCTAAGATTTCCAAGTTATTCACATAATGAAAACCTATACTTTGTTTCGGTCGAGTTCCCCATTCAAATGCATTTAACAGTGAGAAATGCACTGTCTTGGCGAAAGAAAGCGTTTTTGTACAACTTCATAGAAATAGCTGTAACTTTTGATAGAAGACTCAGACAAACATGTTTATGGCCTTATCTTATAGAACTCAAGGTCTCCGTGCTGGGAAAACAGGTTTTGCAGCTGTTTGAGCTAAGATTTCCAAGTTATTCACATAATGAAAACCTATACTTTGTTTCGGTCGAGTTCCCCATTCAAACAGTGAGAAACGCACTGTCTTGGCGAAAGAAAGCGTTTTTGTACAACTTCATAGAAATAGCTGTAACTTTTGATAGAAGACTCAGACAAACATGTTTATGGCCTTATATTATAGAACTCAAGGTCTCCGTGCTGGGAAAACAGGTTTTGCAGCTGTTTGAGCTAAGATTTCCAAGTTATTCACATAATGAAAACCTATACTTTGTTTCGGTCGAGTTCCCCATTCAAATGCATGTAACAGTGAGAAACGCACTGTCTTGGCGAAAGAAAGCGTTTTTGTACAACTTCATATGAATAGCTGTAACTTTTGATAGAAGACTCGGATACACATGTTTATGGCTTTATCTTATAGAACTCAAGGTTCCCGTGCTGGGAAAACAGGTTTTGCAGCTGTTTGAGCTAAGATTTCCAAGTTATTCACATAATGAAAACCTATACTTTGTTTCGGTCGAGTTCCCCATTCAAATGCATGTAACAGTGAGAAACGCACTGTCTTGGCGAAAGAAAGCGTTTTTGTACAACTTCATAGAAATAGCTGTAACTTTTGATAGAAGACTCGGATACACATGTTTATGGCTTTATCTTATAGAACTCAAGGTTCCCGTGCTGGGAAAACAGGTTTTGTAGCTGTTTGAGCTAAGATTTCCAAGTTATTCACATAATGAAAACCTATACTTTGTTTCGGTCGAGTTCCCCATTCAAATGCATGTAACAGTGAGAAACGCACTGTCTTGGCGAAAGAAAGCGTTTTTGTACAACTTCATAGAAATAGCTGTAACTTTTGATAGAAGACTCAGACAAACATGTTTATGGCCTTATATTATAGAACTCAAGGTCTCCGTGCTGGGAAAACAGGTTTTGCAGCTGTTTGAGCTAAGATTTCCAAGTTATTCACATAATGAAAACCTATACTTTGTTTCGGTCGAGTTCCCCATTCAAATGCATGTAACAGTGAGAAACGCACTGTCTTGGCGAAAGAAAGCGTTTTTGTACAACTTCATAGAAATAGCTGTAACTTTTGATAGAAGACTCGGATACACATGTTTATGGCTTTATCTTATAGAACTCAAGGTTCCCGTGCTGGGAAAACAGGTTTTGCAGCTGTTTGAGCTAAGATTTCCAAGTTATTCACATAATGAAAACCTATACTTTGTTTCGGTCGAGTTCCCCATTCAAATGCATGTAACAGTGAGAAACGCACTGTCTTGGCGAAGGAAAGCGTTTTTGTACAACTTCATAGAAATAGCTGTAACTTTTGATAGAAGACTCAGACAAACATGTTTATGGCCTTATATTATAGAACTCAAGGTCTCCGTGCTGGGAAAACAGGTTTTGCAGCTGTTTGAGCTAAGATTTCCAAGTTATTCACATAATGAAAACCTATACTTTGTTTCGGTCGAGTTCCCCATTCAAATGCATGTAACAGTGAGAAACGCACTGTCTTGGCGAAAGAAAGCGTTTTTGTACAACTTCATATGAATAGCTGTAACTTTTGATAGAAGACTCGGATACACATGTTTATGGCTTTATCTTATAGAACTCAAGGTTCCCGTGCTGGGAAAACAGGTTTTGCAGCTGTTTGAGCTAAGATTTCCAAGTTATTCACATAATGAAAACCTATACTTTGTTTCGGTCGAGTTCCCCATTCAAATGCATGTAACAGTGAGAAACGCACTGTCTTGGCGAAAGAAAGCGTTTTTGTACAACTTCATATAAATAGCTGTAACTTTTGATAGAAGACTCGGATACACATGTTTATGGCTTTATCTTATAGAACTCAAGGTTCCCGTGATGGGAAAACAGGTTTTGTAGCTGTTTGAGCTAAGATTTCCAAGTTATTCACATAATGAAAACCTATACTTTGTTTCGGTCGAGTTCCCCATTCAAATGCATTTAACAGTGAGAAATGCACTGTCTTGGCGAAAGAAAGCGTTTTTGTACAACTTCATAGAAATAGCTGTAACTTTTGATAGAAGACTCAGACAAACATGTTTATGGCCTTATCTTATAGAACTCAAGGTCTCCGTGCTGGGAAAACAGGTTTTGCAGCTGTTTGAGCTAAGATTTCCAAGTTATTCACATAATGAAAACCTATACTTTGTTTCGGTCGAGTTCCCCATTCAAATGCATGTAACAGTGAGAAACGCACTGTCTTGGCGAAAGAAAGCGTTTTTGTACAACTTCATAGAAATAGCTGTAACTTTTGATAGAAGACTCAGACAAACATGTTTATGGCCTTATATTATAGAACTCAAGGTCTCCGTGCTGGGAAAACAGGTTTTGCAGCTGTTTGAGCTAAGATTTCCAAGTTATTCACATAATGAAAACCTATACTTTGTTTCGGTCGAGTTCCCCATTCAAATGCATGTAACAGTGAGAAACGCACTGTCTTGGCGAAAGAAAGCGTTTTTGTACAACTTCATATGAATAGCTGTAACTTTTGATAGAAGACTCGGATACACATGTTTATGGCTTTATATTATAGAACTCAAGGTTCCCGTGCTGGGAAAACAGGTTTTGCAGCTGTTTGAGCTAAGATTTCCAAGTTATTCACATAATGAAAACCTATACTTTGTTTCGGTCGAGTTCCCCATTCAAATGCATGTAACAGTGAGAAACGCACTGTCTTGGCGAAAGAAAGCGTTTTTGTACAACTTCATAGAAATAGCTGTAACTTTTGATAGAAGACTCGGATACACATGTTTATGGCTTTATCTTATAGAACTCAAGGTTCCCGTGCTGGGAAAACAGGTTTTGTAGCTGTTTGAGCTAAGATTTCCAAGTTATTCACATAATGAAAACCTATACTTTGTTTCGGTCGAGTTCCCCATTCAAATGCATGTAACAGTGAGAAATGCACTGTCTTGGCGAAAGAAAGCGTTTTTGTACAACTTCATAGAAATAGCTGTAACTTTTGATAGAAGACTCAGACAAACATGTTTATGGCCTTATCTTATAGAACTCAAGGTCTCCGTGCTGGGAAAACAGGTTTTGCAGCTGTTTGAGCTAAGATTTCCAAGTTATTCACATAATGAAAACCTATACTTTGTTTCGGTCGAGTTCCCCATTCAAATGCATGTAACAGTGAGAAACGCACTGTCTTGGCGAAAGAAAGCGTTTTTGTACAACTTCATAGAAATAGCTGTAACTTTTGATAGAAGACTCAGACAAACATGTTTATGGCTTTATCTTATAGAACTCAAGGTTCCCGTGCTGGGAAAACAGGTTTTGTAGCTGTTTGAGCTAAGATTTCCAAGTTATTCACATAATGAAAACCTATACTTTGTTTCGGTCGAGTTCCCCATTCAAATGCATGTAACAGTGAGAAACGCACTGTCTTGGCGAAAGAAAGCGTTTTTGTACAACTTCATAGAAATAGCTGTAACTTTTGATAGAAGACTCAGACAAACATGTTTATGGCTTTATCTTATAGAACTCAAGGTCTCCGTGCTGGGAAAACAGGTTTTGCAGCTGTTTGAGCTAAGATTTCCAAGTTATTCACATAATGAAAACCTATACTTTGTTTCGGTCGAGTTCCCCATTCAAATGCATGTAACAGTGAGAAACGCACTGTCTTGGCGAAAGAAAGCGTTTTTGTACAACTTCATAGAAATAGCTGTAACTTTTGATAGAAGACTCGGATACACATGTTTATGGCTTTATCTTATAGAACTCAAGGTTCCCGTGCTGGGAAAACAGGTTTTGTAGCTGTTTGAGCTAAGATTTCCAAGTTATTCACATAATGAAAACCTATACTTTGTTTCGGTCGAGTTCCCCATTCAAATGCATGTAACAGTGAGAAATGCACTGTCTTGGCGAAAGAAAGCGTTTTTGTACAACTTCATAGAAATAGCTGTAACTTTTGATAGAAGACTCAGACAAACATGTTTATGGCCTTATCTTATAGAACTCAAGGTCTCCGTGCTGGGAAAACAGGTTTTGCAGCTGTTTGAGCTAAGATTTCCAAGTTATTCACATAATGAAAACCTATACTTTGTTTCGGTCGAGTTCCCCATTCAAATGCATGTAACAGTGAGAAACGCACTGTCTTGGCGAAAGAAAGCGTTTTTGTACAACTTCATAGAAATAGCTGTAACTTTTGATAGAAGACTCGGATACACATGTTTATGGCTTTATCTTATAGAACTCAAGGTTCCCGTGCTGGGAAAACAGGTTTTGTAGCTGTTTGAGCTAAGATTTCCAAGTTATTCACATAATGAAAACCTATACTTTGTTTCGGTCGAGTTCCCCATTCAAATGCATGTAACAGTGAGAAATGCACTGTCTTGGCGAAAGAAAGCGTTTTTGTACAACTTCATAGAAATAGCTGTAACTTTTGATAGAAGACTCAGACAAACATGTTTATGGCCTTATCTTATAGAACTCAAGGTCTCCGTGCTGGGAAAACAGGTTTTGCAGCTGTTTGAGCTAAGATTTCCAAGTTATTCACATAATGAAAACCTATACTTTGTTTCGGTCGAGTTCCCCATTCAAATGCATGTAACAGTGAGAAACGCACTGTCTTGGCGAAAGAAAGCGTTTTTGTACAACTTCATAGAAATAGCTGTAACTTTTGATAGAAGACTCAGACAAACATGTTTATGGCTTTATCTTATAGAACTCAAGGTTCCCGTGCTGGGAAAACAGGTTTTGTAGCTGTTTGAGCTAAGATTTCCAAGTTATTCACATAATGAAAACCTATACTTTGTTTCGGTCGAGTTCCCCATTCAAATGCATGTAACAGTGAGAAACGCACTGTCTTGGCGAAAGAAAGCGTTTTTGTACAACTTCATAGAAATAGCTGTAACTTTTGATAGAAGACTCAGACAAACATGTTTATGGCTTTATCTTATAGAACTCAAGGTCTCCGTGCTGGGAAAACAGGTTTTGCAGCTGTTTGAGCTAAGATTTCCAAGTTATTCACATAATGAAAACCTATACTTTGTTTCGGTCGAGTTCCCCATTCAAATGCATGTAACAGTGAGAAACGCACTGTCTTGGCGAAAGAAAGCGTTTTTGTACAACTTCATAGAAATAGCTGTAACTTTTGATAGAAGACTCAGACAAACATGTTTATGGCTTTATCTTATAGAACTCAAGGTCTCCGTGCTGGGAAAACAGGTTTTGCAGCTGTTTGAGCTAAGATTTCCAAGTTATTCACATAATGAAAACCTATACTTTGTTTCGGTCGAGTTCCCCATTCAAATGCATGTAACAGTGAGAAATGCACTGTCTTGGCGAAAGAAAGCGTTTTTGTACAACTTCATAGAAATAGCTGTAACTTTTGATAGAAGACTCGGATACACATGTTTATGGCTTTATCTTATAGAACTCAAGGTTCCCGTGCTGGGAAAACAGGTTTTGCAGCTGTTTGAGCTAAGATTTTCAAGTTATTCACATAATGAAAACGTATACTTTGTTTCGGTCGAGTTCCCCATTCAAATGCATGTAACAGTGAGAAACGCACTGTCTTGGCGAAAGAAAGCGTTTTTGTACAACTTCATAGAAATAGCTGTAACTTTTGATAGAAGACTCAGACAAACATGTTTATGGCCTTATATTATAGAACTCAAGGTTCCCGTGCTGGGCAAACAGGTTTTGCAGCTGTTTGAGCTAAGATTTCCAAGTTATTCACATAATGAAAACGTATACTTTGTTTCGGTCGAGTTCCCCATTCAAATGCATGTAACAGTGAGAAACGCACTGTCTTGGCGAAAGAAAGCGTTTTTGTACAACTTCATATAAATAGCTGTAACTTTTGATAGAAGACTCGGATACACATGTTTATGGCTTTATCTTATAGAACTCAAGGTTCCCGTGCTGGGAAAACAGGTTTTGCAGCTGTTTGAGCTAAGATTTCCAAGTTATTCACATAATGAAAACCTATACTTTGTTTCGGTCGAGTTCCCCATTCAAATGCATGTAACAGTGAGAAACGCACTGTCTTGGCGAAAGAAAGCGTTTTTGTACAACTTCATAGAAATAGCTGTAACTTTTGATAGAAGACTCAGACAAACATGTTTATGGCCTTATATTATAGAACTCAAGGTTCCCGTGCTGGGCAAACAGGTTTTGCAGCTGTTTGAGCTAAGATTTCCAAGTTATTCACATAATGAAAACCTATACTTTGTTTCGGTCGAGTTCCCCATTCAAATGCATGTAACAGTGAGAAACGCACTGTCTTGGCGAAAGAAAGCGTTTTTGTACAACTTCATATGAATAGCTGTAACTTTTGATAGAAGACTCGGATACACATGTTTATGGCTTTATCTTATAGAACTCAAGGTTCCCGTGCTGGGAAAACAGGTTTTGCAGCTGTTTGAGCTAAGATTTCCAAGTTATTCACATAATGAAAACGTATACTTTGTTTCGGTCGAGTTCCCCATTCAAATGCATGTAACAGTGAGAAACGCACTGTCTTGGCGAAAGAAAGCGTTTTTGTACAACTTCATATAAATAGCTGTAACTTTTGATAGAAGACTCGGATACACATGTTTATGGCTTTATCTTATAGAACTCAAGGTTCCCGTGCTGGGAAAACAGGTTTTGTAGCTGTTTGAGCTAAGATTTCCAAGTTATTCACATAATGAAAACCTATACTTTGTTTCGGTCGAGTTCCCCATTCAAATGCATGTAACAGTGAGAAATGCACTGTCTTGGCGAAAGAAAGCGTTTTTGTACAACTTCATAGAAATAGCTGTAACTTTTGATAGAAGACTCAGACAAACATGTTTATGGCCTTATCTTATAGAACTCAAGGTCTCCGTGCTGGGAAAACAGGTTTTGCAGCTGTTTGAGCTAAGATTTCCAAGTTATTCACATAATGAAAACCTATACTTTGTTTCGGTCGAGTTCCCCATTCAAATGCATGTAACAGTGAGAAACGCACTGTCTTGGCGAAAGAAAGCGTTTTTGTACAACTTCATAGAAATAGCTGTAACTTTTGATAGAAAACTCGGATACACATGTTTATGGCTTTATCTTATAGAACTCAAGGTTCCGTGCTGGGAAAACAGGTTTTGTAGCTGTTTGAGCTAAGATTTCCAAGTTATTCACATAATGAAAACCTATACTTTGTTTCGGTCGAGTTCCCCATTCAAATGCATGTAACAGTGAGAAACGCACTGTCTTGGCGAAAGAAAGCGTTTTTGTACAACTTCATAGAAATAGCTGTAACTTTTGATAGAAGACTCAGACAAACATGTTTATGGCCTTATCTTATAGAACTCAAGGTCTCCGTGCTGGGAAAACAGGTTTTGCAGCTGTTTGAGCTAAGATTTCCAAGTTATTCACATAATGAAAACCTATACTTTGTTTCGGTCGAGTTCCCCATTCAAATGCATGTAACAGTGAGAAACGCACTGTCTTGGCGAAAGAAAGCGTTTTTGTACAACTTCATAGAAATAGCTGTAACTTTTGATAGAAGACTCAGACAAACATGTTTATGGCCTTATATTATAGAACTCAAGGTCTCCGTGCTGGGAAAACAGGTTTTGCAGCTGTTTGAGCTAAGATTTCCAAGTTATTCACATAATGAAAACCTATACTTTGTTTCGGTCGAGTTCCCCATTCAAATGCATGTAACAGTGAGAAATGCACTGTCTTGGCGAAAGAAAGCGTTTTTGTACAACTTCATATGAATAGCTGTAACTTTTGATAGAAGACTCGGATACACATGTTTATGGCTTTATCTTATAGAACTCAAGGTTCCCGTGCTGGGAAAACAGGTTTTGCAGCTGTTTGAGCTAAGATTTCCAAGTTATTCACATAATGAAAACCTATACTTTGTTTCGGTCGAGTTCCCCATTCAAATGCATGTAACAGTGAGAAACGCACTGTCTTGGCGAAAGAAAGCGTTTTTGTACAACTTCATATAAATAGCTGTAACTTTTGATAGAAGACTCGGATACACATGTTTATGGCTTTATCTTATAGAACTCAAGGTTCCCGTGATGGGAAAACAGGTTTTGTAGCTGTTTGAGCTAAGATTTCCAAGTTATTCACATAATGAAAACCTATACTTTGTTTCGGTCGAGTTCCCCATTCAAATGCATTTAACAGTGAGAAATGCACTGTCTTGGCGAAAGAAAGCGTTTTTGTACAACTTCATAGAAATAGCTGTAACTTTTGATAGAAGACTCAGACAAACATGTTTATGGCCTTATCTTATAGAACTCAAGGTCTCCGTGCTGGGAAAACAGGTTTTGCAGCTGTTTGAGCTAAGATTTCCAAGTTATTCACATAATGAAAACCTATACTTTGTTTCGGTCGAGTTCCCCATTCAAATGCATGTAACAGTGAGAAACGCACTGTCTTGGCGAAAGAAAGCGTTTTCGTACAACTTCATAGAAATAGCTGTAACTTTTGATAGAAGACTCAGACAAACATGTTTATGGCCTTATATTATAGAACTCAAGGTCTCCGTGCTGGGAAAACAGGTTTTGCAGCTGTTTGAGCTAAGATTTCCAAGTTATTCACATAATGAAAACCTATACTTTGTTTCGGTCGAGTTCCCCATTCAAATGCATGTAACAGTGAGAAACGCACTGTCTTGGCGAAAGAAAGCGTTTTTGTACAACTTCATAGAAATAGCTGTAACTTTTGATAGAAGACTCGGATACACATGTTTATGGCTTTATCTTATAGAACTCAAGGTTCCCGTGCTGGGAAAACTGGTTTTGCAGCTGTTTGAGCTAAGATTTCCAAGTTATTCACATAATGAAAACCTATACTTTGTTTCGGTCGAGTTCCCCATTCAAATGCATGTAACAGTGAGAAACGCACTGTCTTGGCGAAAGAAAGCGTTTTTGTACAACTTCATAGAAATTGCTGTAACTTTTGATAGAAGACTCAGACAAACATGTTTATGGCCTTATATTATAGAACTCAAGGTTCCCGTGCTGGGCAAACAGGTTTTGCAGCTGTTTGAGCTAAGATTTCCAAGTTATTCACATAATGAAAACCTATACTTTGTTTCGGTCGAGTTCCCCATTCAAATGCATGTAACAGTGAGAAACGCACTGTCTTGGCGAAAGAAAGCGTTTTTGTACAACTTCATATGAATAGCTGTAACTTTTGATAGAAGACTCGGATACACATGTTTATGGCTTTATCTTATAGGACTCAAGGTTCCCGTGCTGGGAAAACAGGTTTTGCAGCTGTTTGAGCTAAGATTTCCAAGTTATTCACATAATGAAAACATATACTTTGTTTCGGTCGAGTTCCCCATTCAAATGCATGTAACAGTGAGAAACGCACTGTCTTGGCGAAAGAAAGCGTTTTTGTACAACTTCATATAAATAGCTGTAACTTTTGATAGAAGACTCGGATACACATGTTTATGGCTTTATCTTATAGAACTCAAGGTTCCCGTGCTGGGAAAACAGGTTTTGTAGCTGTTTGAGCTAAGATTTCCAAGTTATTCACATAATGAAAACCTATACTTTGTTTCGGTCGAGTTCCCCATTCAAATGCATGTAACAGTGAGAAACGCACTGTCTTGGCGAAAGAAAGCGTTTTTGTACAACTTCATATAAATAGCTGTAACTTTTGATAGAAGACTCAGACAAACATGTTTATGGCCTTATATTATAGAACTCAAGGTTCCCGTGCTGGGCAAACAGGTTTTGCAGCTGTTTGAGCTAAGATTTCCAAGTTATTCACATAATGAAAACCTATACTTTGTTTCGGTCGAGTTCCCCATTCAAATGCATGTAACAGTGAGAAACGCACTGTCTTGGCGAAAGAAAGCGTTTTTGTACAACTTCATATGAATAGCTGTAACTTTTGATAGAAGACTCGGATACACATGTTTATGGCTTTATCTTATAGAACTCAAGGTTCCCGTGCTGGGAAAACAGGTTTTGCAGCTGTTTGAGCTAAGATTTCCAAGTTATTCACATAATGAAAACCTATACTTTGTTTCGGTCGAGTTCCCCATTCAAATGCATGTAACAGTGAGAAACGCACTGTCTTGGCGAAAGAAAGCGTTTTTGTACAACTTCATATAAATAGCTGTAACTTTTGATAGAAGACTCGGATACACATGTTTATGGCTTTATCTTATAGAACTCAAGGTTCCCGTGCTGGGAAAACAGGTTTTGTAGCTGTTTGAGCTAAGATTTCCAAGTTATTCACATAATGAAAACCTATACTTTGTTTCGGTCGAGTTCCCCATTCAAATGCATGTAACAGTGAGAAATGCACTGTCTTGGCGAAAGAAAGCGTTTTTGTACAACTTCATAGAAATAGCTGTAACTTTTGATAGAAGACTCAGACAAACATGTTTATGGCCTTATCTTATAGAACTCAAGGTCTCCGTGCTGGGAAAACAGGTTTTGCAGCTGTTTGAGCTAAGATTTCCAAGTTATTCACATAATGAAAACCTATACTTTGTTTCGGTCGAGTTCCCCATTCAAATGCATGTAACAGTGAGAAACGCACTGTCTTGGCGAAAGAAAGCGTTTTTGTACAACTTCATAGAAATAGCTGTAACTTTTGATAGAAGACTCAGACAAACATGTTTATGGCCTTATATTATAGAACTCAAGGTCTCCGTGCTGGGCAAACAGGTTTTGCAGCTGTTTGAGCTAAGATTTCCAAGTTATTCACATAATGAAAACCTATACTTTGTTTCGGTCGAGTTCCCCATTCAAATGCATGTAACAGTGAGAAATGCACTGTCTTGGAGAAAGAAAGCGTTTTTGTACAACTTCATATGAATAGCTGTAACTTTTGATAGAAGACTCGGATACACATGTTTATGGCTTTATCTTATAGAACTCAAGGTTCCCGTGCTGGGAAAACAGGTTTTGCAGCTGTTTGAGCTAAGATTTCCAAGTTATTCACATAATGAAAACCTATACTTTGTTTCGGTCGAGTTCCCCATTCAAATGCATGTAACAGTGAGAAACGCACTGTCTTGGCGAAAGAAAGCGTTTTTGTACAACTTCATATAAATAGCTGTAACTTTTGATAGAAGACTCGGATACACATGTTTATGGCTTTATCTTATAGAACTCAAGGTTCCCGTGATGGGAAAACAGGTTTTGTAGCTGTTTGAGCTAAGATTTCCAAGTTATTCACATAATGAAAACCTATACTTTGTTTCGGTCGAGTTCCCCATTCAAATGCATTTAACAGTGAGAAATTCACTGTCTTGGCGAAAGAAAGCGTTTTTGTACAACTTCATAGAAATAGCTGTAACTTTTGATAGAAGACTCAGACAAACATGTTTATGGCCTTATCTTATAGAACTCAAGGTCTCCGTGCTGGGAAAACAGGTTTTGCAGCTGTTTGAGCTAAGATTTCCAAGTTATTCACATAATGAAAACCTATACTTTGTTTCGGTCGAGTTCCCCATTCAAATGCATGTAACAGTGAGAAACGCACTGTCTTGGCGAAAGAAAGCGTTTTTGTACAACTTCATAGAAATAGCTGTAACTTTTGATAGAAGACTCGGATACACATGTTTATGGCTTTATCTTATAGAACTCAAGGTTCCCGTGCTGGGAAAACAGGTTTTGCAGCTGTTTGAGCTAAGATTTCCAAGTTATTCACATAATGAAAACCTATACTTTGTTTCGGTCGAGTTCCCCATTCAAATGCATGTAACAGTGAGAAACGCACTGTCTTGGCGAAAGAAAGCGTTTTTGTACAACTTCATAGAAATAGCTGTAACTTTTGATAGAAGACTCAGACAAACATGTTTATGGCCTTATATTATAGAACTCAAGGTTCCCGTGCTGGGCAAACAGGTTTTGCAGCTGTTTGAGCTAAGATTTCCAAGTTATTCACATAATGAAAACCTATACTTTGTTTCGGTCGAGTTCCCCATTCAAATGCATGTAACAGTGAGAAACGCACTGTCTTGGCGAAAGAAAGCGTTTTTGTACAACTTCATATGAATAGCTGTAACTTTTGATAGAAGACTCGGATACACATGTTTATGGCTTTATCTTATAGAACTCAAGGTCTCCGTGCTGGGAAAACAGGTTTTGCAGCTGTTTGAGCTAAGATTTCCAAGTTATTCACATAATGAAAACGTATACTTTGTTTCGGTCGAGTTCCCCATTCAAATGCATGTAACAGTGAGAAACGCACTGTCTTGGCGAAAGAAAGCGTTTTTGTACAACTTCATATAAATAGCTGTAACTTTTGATAGAAGACTCGGATACACATGTTTATGGCTTTATCTTATAGAACTCAAGGTTCCCGTGCAGGGAAAACAGGTTTTGTAGCTGTTTGAGCTAAGATTTCCAAGTTATTCACATAATGAAAACCTATACTTTGTTTCGGTCGAGTTCCCCATTCAAATGCATGTAACAGTGAGAAATGCACTGTCTTGGCGAAAGAAAGCGTTTTTGTACAACTTCATAGAAATAGCTGTAACTTTTGATAGAAGACTCAGACAAACATGTTTATGGCCTTATCTTATAGAACTCAAGGTCTCCGTGCTGGGAAAACAGGTTTTGCAGCTGTTTGAGCTAAGATTTCCAAGTTATTCACATAATGAAAACCTATACTTTGTTTCGGTCGAGTTCCCCATTCAAATGCATGTAACAGTGAGAAACGCACTGTCTTGGCGAAAGAAAGCGTTTTTGTACAACTTCATAGAAATAGCTGTAACTTTTGATAGAAGACTCGGATACACATGTTTATGGCTTTATCTTATAGAACTCAAGGTTCCGTGCTGGGAAAACAGGTTTTGTAGCTGTTTGAGCTAAGATTTCCAAGTTATTCACATAATGAAAACCTATACTTTGTTTCGGTCGAGTTCCCCATTCAAATGCATGTAACAGTGAGAAACGCACTGTCTTGGCGAAAGAAAGCGTTTTTGTACAACTTCATAGAAATAGCTGTAACTTTTGATAGAAGACTCAGACAAACATGTTTATGGCCTTATCTTATAGAACTCAAGGTCTCCGTGCTGGGAAAACAGGTTTTGCAGCTGTTTGAGCTAAGATTTCCAAGTTATTCACATAATGAAAACCTATACTTTGTTTCGGTCGAGTTCCCCATTCAAATGCATGTAACAGTGAGAAACGCACTGTCTTGGCGAAAGAAAGCGTTTTTGTACAACTTCATAGAAATAGCTGTAACTTTTGATAGAAGACTCAGACAAACATGTTTATGGCTTTATCTTATAGAACTCAAGGTTCCCGTGCTGGGAAAACAGGTTTTGTAGCTGTTTGAGCTAAGATTTCCAAGTTATTCACATAATGAAAACCTATACTTTGTTTCGGTCGAGTTCCCCATTCAAATGCATGTAACAGTGAGAAACGCACTGTCTTGGCGAAAGAAAGCGTTTTTGTACAACTTCATATAAATAGCTGTAACTTTTGATAGAAGACTCGGATACACATGTTTATGGCTTTATCTTATAGAACTCAAGGTTCCCGTGCTGGGAAAACAGGTTTTGTAGCTGTTTGAGCTAAGATTTCCAAGTTATTCACATAATGAAAACCTATACTTTGTTTCGGTCGAGTTCCCCATTCAAATGCATGTAACAGTGAGAAATGCACTGTCTTGGCGAAAGAAAGCGTTTTTGTACAACTTCATAGAAATAGCTGTAACTTTTGATAGAAGACTCAGACAAACATGTTTATGGCCTTATCTTATAGAACTCAAGGTCTCCGTGCTGGGAAAACAGGTTTTGCAGCTGTTTGAGCTAAGATTTCCAAGTTATTCACATAATGAAAACCTATACTTTGTTTCGGTCGAGTTCCCCATTCAAATGCATGTAACAGTGAGAAACGCACTGTCTTGGCGAAAGAAAGCGTTTTTGTACAACTTCATATAAATAGCTGTAACTTTTGATAGAAGACTCGGATACACATGTTTATGGCTTTATCTTATAGAACTCAAGGTTCCCGTGCTGGGAAAACAGGTTTTGCAGCTGTTTGAGCTAAGATTTCCAAGTTATTCACATAATGAAAACGTATACTTTGTTTCGGTCGAGTTCCCCATTCAAATGCATGTAACAGTGAGAAACGCACTGTCTTGGCGAAAGAAAGCGTTTTTGTACAACTTCATAGAAATAGCTGTAACTTTTGATAGAAGACTCAGACAAACATGTTTATGGCCTTATCTTATAGAACTCAAGGTCTCCGTGCTGGGCAAACAGGTTTTGCAGCTGTTTGAGCTAAGATTTCCAAGTTATTCACATAATGAAAACCTATACTTTGTTTCGGTCGAGTTCCCCATTCAAATGCATGTAACAGTGAGAAACGCACTGTCTTGGCGAAAGAAAGCGTTTTTGTACAACTTCATAGAAATAGCTGTAACTTTTGATAGAAGACTCAGACAAACATGTTTATGGCCTTATCTTATAGAACTCAAGGTCTCCGTGCTGGGAAAACAGGTTTTGCAGCTGTTTGAGCTAAGATTTCCAAGTTATTCACATAATGAAAACATATACTTTGTTTCGGTCGAGTTCCCCATTCAAATGCATGTAACAGTGAGAAACGCACTGTCTTGGCGAAAGAAAGCGTTTTTGTACAACTTCATATGAATAGCTGTAACATTTGATAGAAGACTCGGATACACATGTTTATGGCTTTATCTTATAGAACTCAAGGTTCCTGTGCTGGGCAAACAGGTTTTGCAGCTGTTTGAGCTAAGATTTCCAAGTTATTCACATAATGAAAACCTATACTTTGTTTCGGTCGAGTTCCCCATTCAAATGCATGTAACAGTGAGAAACGCACTGTCTTGGTGAAAGAAAGCGTTTTTGTACAACTTCATAGAAATAGCTGTAACTTTTGATAGAAGACTCAGACAAACATGTTTATGGCCTTATATTATAGAACTCAAGGTCTCCGTGCTGGGCAAACAGGTTTTGCAGCTGTTTGAGCTAAGATTTCCAAGTTATTCACATAATGAAAACATATACTTTGTTTCGGTCGAGTTCCCCATTCAAATGCATGTAACAGTGAGAAACGCACTGTCTTGGCGAAAGAAAGCGTTTTTGTACAACTTCATATGAATAGCTGTAACATTTGATAGAAGACTCGGATACACATGTTTATGGCTTTATCTTATAGAACTCAAGGTTCCTGTGCTGGGCAAACAGGTTTTGCAGCTGTTTGAGCTAAGATTTCCAAGTTATTCACATAATGAAAACCTATACTTTGTTTCGGTCGAGTTCCCCATTCAAATGCATGTAACAGTGAGAAACGCACTGTCTTGGCGAAAGAAAGCGTTTTTGTACAACTTCATAGAAATAGCTGTAACTTTTGATAGAAGACTCAGACAAACATGTTTATGGCCTTATATTATAGAACTCAAGGTCTCCGTGCTGGGAAAACAGGTTTTGCAGCTGATTGAGCTAAGATTTCCAAGTTATTCACATAATGAAAACCTATACTTTGTTTCGGTCGAGTTCCCCATTCAAATGCATGTAACAGTGAGAAACGCACTGTCTTGGTGAAAGAAAGCGTTTTTGTACAACTTCATAGAAATAGCTGTAACTTTTGATAGAAGACTCAGACAAACATGTTTATGGCCTTATATTATAGAACTCAAGGTCCCCGTGCTGGGAAAACAGGTTTTGCAGCTGTTTGAGCTAAGATTTCCAAGTTATTCACATAATGAAAACTTATACTTTGTTTCGGTCGAGTTCCCCATTCAAATGCATGTAACAGTGAGAAACGCACTGTCTTGGCGAAAGAAAGCGTTTTTGTACAACTTCATAGAAATAGCTGTAACTTTTGATAGAAGACTCAGACAAACATGTTTATGGCCTTATATTATAGAACTCAAGGTCTCCGTGCTGGGAAAACAGGTTTTGCAGCTGTTTGAGCTAAGATTTCCAAGTTATTCACATAATGAAAACCTATACTTTGTTTCGGTCGAGTTCCCCATTCAAATGCATGTAACAGTGAGAAACGCACTGTCTTGGCGAAAGAAAGCGTTTTTGTACAACTTCATAGAAATAGCTGTAACTTTTGATAGAAGACTCAGACAAGCATGTTTATGGCATTATATTATAGAACTCAAGGTCTCCGTGCTGGGCAAACAGGTTTTGCAGCTGTTTGAGCTAAGATTTCCAAGTTATTCACATAATGAAAACATATACTTTGTTTCGGTCGAGTTCCCCATTCAAATGCATGTAACAGTGAGAAACGCACTGTCTTGGCGAAAGAAAGCGTTTTTGTACAACTTCATATGAATAGCTGTAACATTTGATAGAAGACTCGGATACACATGTTTATGGCTTTATCTTATAGAACTCAAGGTTCCTGTGCTGGGCAAACAGGTTTTGCAGCTGTTTGAGCTAAGATTTCCAAGTTATTCACATAATGAAAACCTATACTTTGTTTCGGTCGAGTTCCCCATTCAAATGCATGTAACAGTGAGAAACGCACTGTCTTGGCGAAAGAAAGCGTTTTTGTACAACTTCATAGAAATAGCTGTAACTTTTGATAGAAGACTCAGACAAACATGTTTATGGCCTTATATTATAGAACTCAAGGTCTCCGTGCTGGGAAAACAGGTTTTGCAGCTGATTGAGCTAAGATTTCCAAGTTATTCACATAATGAAAACCTATACTTTGTTTCGGTCGAGTTCCCCATTCAAATGCATGTAACAGTGAGAAACGCACTGTCTTGGTGAAAGAAAGCGTTTTTGTACAACTTCATAGAAATAGCTGTAACTTTTGATAGAAGACTCAGACAAACATGTTTATGGCCTTATATTATAGAACTCAAGGTCCCCGTGCTGGGAAAACAGGTTTTGCAGCTGTTTGAGCTAAGATTTCCAAGTTATTCACATAATGAAAACTTATACTTTGTTTCGGTGGAGTTCCCCATTCAAATGCATGTAACAGTGAGAAACGCACTGTCTTGGCGAAAGAAAGCGTTTTTGTACAACTTCATAGAAATAGCTGTAACTTTTGATAGAAGACTCGGATACACATGTTTATGGCTTTATCTTATAGAACTCAAGGTTCCTGTGCTGGGCAAACAGGTTTTGCAGCTGTTTGAGCTAAGATTTCCAAGTTATTCACATAATGAAAACCTATACTTTGTTTCGGTCGAGTTCCCCATTCAAATGCATGTAACAGTGAGAAACGCACTGTCTTGGTGAAAGAAAGCGTTTTTGTACAACTTCATAGAAATAGCTGTAACTTTTGATAGAAGACTCAGACAAACATGTTTATGGCCTTATATTATAGAACTCAAGGTCCCCGTGCTGGGAAAACAGGTTTTGCAGCTGATTGAGCTAAGATTTCCAAGTTATTCACATAATGAAAACCTATACTTTGTTTCGGTCGAGTTCCCCATTCAAATGCATGTAACAGTGAGAAACGCACTGTCTTGGTGAAAGAAAGCGTTTTTGTACAACTTCATAGAAATAGCTGTAACTTTTGATAGAAGACTCAGACAAACATGTTTATGGCCTTATATTATAGAACTCAAGGTCCCCGTGCTGGGAAAACAGGTTTTGCAGCTGTTTGAGCTAAGATTTCCAAGTTATTCACATAATGAAAACCTATACTTTGTTTCGGTCGAGTTCCCCATTCAAATGCATGTAACAGTGAGAAACGCACTGTCTTGGCGAAAGAAAGCGTTTTTGTACAACTTCATATGAATAGCTGTAACTTTTGATAGAAGACTCGGATACACATGTTTATGGCTTTATCTTATAGAACTCAAGGTTCCTGTGCTGGGCAAACAGGTTTTGCAGCTGTTTGAGCTAAGATTTCCAAGTTATTCACATAATGAAAACCTATACTTTGTTTCGGTCGAGTTCCCCATTCAAATGCATGTAACAGTGAGAAACGCACTGTCTTGGCGAAAGAAAGCGTTTTTGTACAACTTCATATGAATAGCTGTAACTTTTGATAGAAGACTCGGATACACATGTTTATGGCTTTATCTTATAGAACTCAAGTTTCCTGTGCTGGGCAAACAGGTTTTGCAGCTGTTTGAGCTAAGATTTCCAAGTTATTCACATAATGAAAACCTATACTTTGTTTCGGTCGAGTTCCCCATTCAAATGCATGTAACAGTGAGAAACGCACTGTCTTGGTGAAAGAAAGCGTTTTTGTACAACTTCATAGAAATAGCTGTAACTTTTGATAGAAGACTCAGACAAACATGTTTATGGCCTTATATTATAGAACTCAAGGTCCCCGTGCTGGGAAAACAGGTTTTGCAGCTGTTTGAGCTAAGATTTCCAAGTTATTCACATAATGAAAACTTATACTTTGTTTCGGTCGAGTTCCCCATTCAAATGCATGTAACAGTGAGAAACGCACTGTCTTGGCGAAAGAAAGCGTTTTTGTACAACTTCATAGAAATAGCTGTAACTTTTGATAGAAGACTCAGACAAACATGTTTATGGCCTTATATTATAGAACTCAAGGTCTCCGTGCTGGGAAAACAGGTTTTGCAGCTGTTTGAGCTAAGATTTCCAAGTTATTCACATAATGAAAACTTATACTTTGTTTCGGTGGAGTTCCCCATTCAAATGCATGTAACAGTGAGAAACGCACTGTCTTGGCGAAAGAAAGCGTTTTTGTACAACTTCATAGAAATAGCTGTAACTTTTGATAGAAGACTCAGACAAACATGTTTATGGCCTTATATTATAGAACTCAAGGTCTCCGTGCTGGGAAAACAGGTTTTGCAGCTGTTTGAGCTAAGATTTCCAAGTTATTCACATAATGAAAACCTATACTTTGTTTCGGTCGAGTTCCCCATTCAAATGCATGTAACAGTGAGAAACGCACTGTCTTGGCGAAAGAAAGCGTTTTTGTACAACTTCATAGAAATAGCTGTAACTTTTGATAGAAGACTCAGACAAGCATGTTTATGGCCTTATATTATAGAACTCAAGGTCTCCGTGCTGGGCAAACAGGTTTTGCAGCTGTTTGAGCTAAGATTTCCAAGTTATTCACATAATGAAAACATATACTTTGTTTCGGTCGAGTTCCCCATTCAAATGCATGTAACAGTGAGAAACGCACTGTCTTGGCGAAAGAAAGCGTTTTTGTACAACTTCATATGAATAGCTGTAACTTTTGATAGAAGACTCGGATACACATGTTTATGGCTTTATCTTATAGAAGTCAAGGTTCCTGTGCTGGGCAAACAGGTTTTGCAGCTGTTTGAGCTAAGATTTCCAAGTTATTCACATAATGAAAACCTATACTTTGTTTCGGTCGAGTTCCCCATTCAAATGCATGTAACAGTGAGAAGCGCACTGTCTTGGCGAAAGAAAGCGTTTTTGTACAACTTCATATAAATAGCTGTAACTTTTGATAGAAGACTCAGACAAACATGTTTATGGCTTTATCTTATAGAACTCAAGGTCTCCGTGCTGGGAAAACAGGTTTTGCAGCTGTTTGAGCTAAGATTTCCAAGTTATTCACATAATGAAAACCTATACTTTGTTTCGGTCGAGTTCCCCATTCAAATGCATGTAACAGTGAGAAACGCACTGTCTTGGCGAAAGAAAGCGTTTTTGTACAACTTCATAGAAATAGCTGTAACTTTTGATAGAAGACTCAGACAAACATGTTTATGGCCTTATATTATAGAACTCAAGGTCCCCGTGCTGGGAAAACAGGTTTTGCAGCTGTTTGAGCTAAGATTTCCAAGTTATTCACATAATGAAAACCTATACTTTGTTTCGGTCGAGTTCCCCATTCAAATGCATGTAACAGTGAGAAACGCACTGTCTTGGCGAAAGAAAGCGTTTGTGTACAACTTCATAGAAATAGCTGTAACTTTTGATAGAAGACTCAGACAAGCATGTTTATGGCCTTATATTATAGAACTCAAGGTCTCCGTGCTGGGCAAACAGGTTTTGCAGCTGTTTGAGCTAAGATTTACAAGTTATTCACATAATGAAAACATATACTTTGTTTCGGTCGAGTTCCCCATTCAAATGCATGTAACAGTGAGAAACGCACTGTCTTGGCGAAAGAAAGCGTTTTTGTACAACTTCATATGAATAGCTGTAACTTTTGATAGAAGACTCGGATACACATGTTTATGGCTTTATCTTATAGAAGTCAAGGTTCCTGTGCTTGGCAAACAGGTTTTGCAGCTGTTTGAGCTAAGATTTCCAAGTTATTCACATAATGAAAACTTATACTTTGTTTCGGTGGAGTTCCCCATTCAAATGCATGTAACAGTGAGAAACGCACTGTCTTGGCGAAAGAAAGCGTTTTTGTACAACTTCATAGAAATAGCTGTAACTTTTGATAGAAGACTCAGACAAACATGTTTATGGCCTTATATTATAGAACTCAAGGTCTCTGTGCTGGGAAAACAGGTTTTGCAGCTGTTTGAGCTAAGATTTCCAAGTTATTCACATAATGAAAACATATACTTTGTTTCGGTCGAGTTCCCCATTCAAATGCATGTAACAGTGAGAAACGCACTGTCTTGGCGAAAGAAAGCGTTTTTGTACAACTTCATATGAATAGCTGTAACTTTTGATAGAAGACTCGGATACACATGTTTATGGCTTTATCTTATAGAACTCAAGGTTCCTGTGCTGGGCAAACAGGTTTTGCAGCTGTTTGAGCTAAGATTTCCAAGTTATTCACATAATGAAAACCTATACTTTGTTTCGGTCGAGTTCCCCATTCAAATGCATGTAACAGTGAGAAACGCACTGTCTTGGCGAAAGAAAGCGTTTTTGTACAACTTCATAGAAATAGCTGTAACTTTTGATAGAAGACTCAGACAAACATGTTTATGGCCTTATATTATAGAACTCAAGGTCCCCGTGCTGGGAAAACAGGTTTTGCAGCTGATTGAGCTAAGATTTCCAAGTTATTCAAATAATGAAAACCTATACTTTGTTTCGGTCGAGTTCCCCATTCAAATGCATGTAACAGTGAGAAACGCACTGTCTTGGTGAAAGAAAGCGTTTTTGTACAACTTCATAGAAATAGCTGTAACTTTTGATAGAAGACTCAGACAAACATGTTTATGGCCTTATATTATAGAACTCAAGGTCTCCGTGCTGGGCAAACAGGTTTTGCAGCTGTTTGAGCTAAGATTTCCAAGTTATTCACATAATGAAAACATATACTTTGTTTCGGTCGAGTTCCCCATTCAAATGCATGTAACAGTGAGAAACGCACTGTCTTGGCGAAAGAAAGCGTTTTTGTACAACTTCATATGAATAGCTGTAACATTTGATAGAAGACTCGGATACACATGTTTATGGCTTTATCTTATAGAAGTCAAGGTTCCTGTGCTGGGCAAACAGGTTTTGCAGCTGTTTGAGCTAAGATTTCCAAGTTATTCACATAATGAAAACCTATACTTTGTTTCGGTCGAGTTCCCCATTCAAATGCATGTAACAGTGAGAAACGCACTGTCTTGGCGAAAGAAAGCGTTTTTGTACAACTTCATAGAAATAGCTGTAACTTTTGATAGAAGACTCAGACAAACATGTTTATGGCCTTATATTATAGAACTCAAGGTCTCCGTGCTGGGCAAACAGGTTTTGCAGCTGTTTGAGCTAAGATTTCCAAGTTATTCACATAATGAAAACATATACTTTGTTTCGGTCGAGTTCCCCATTCAAATGCATGTAACAGTGAGAAACGCACTGTCTTGGCGAAAGAAAGCGTTTTTGTACAACTTCATATGAATAGCTGTAACATTTGATAGAAGACTCGGATACACATGTTTATGGCTTTATCTTATAGAACTCAAGGTTCCTGTGCTGGGCAAACAGGTTTTGCAGCTGTTTGAGCTAAGATTTCCAAGTTATTCACATAATGAAAACCTATACTTTGTTTCGGTCGAGTTCCCCATTCAAATGCATGTAACAGTGAGAAACGCACTGTCTTGGCGAAAGAAAGCGTTTTTGTACAACTTCATATAAATAGCTGTAACTTTTGATAGAAGACTCAGACAAACATGTTTATGGCCTTATATTATAGAACTCAAGGTCCCCGTGCTGGGAAAACAGGTTTTGCAGCTGTTTGAGCTAAGATTTCCAAGTTATTCACATAATGAAAACCTATACTTTGTTTCGGTCGAGTTCCCCATTCAAATGCATGTAACAGTGAGAAACGCACTGTCTTGGCGAAAGAAAGCGTTTTTGTACAACTTCATAGAAATAGCTGTAACTTTTGATAGAAGACTCAGACAAACATGTTTATGGCCTTATATTATAGAACTCAAGGTCCCCGTGCTGGGAAAACAGGTTTTGCAGCTGTTTGAGCTAAGATTTCCAAGTTATTCACATAATGAAAACCTATACTTTGTTTCGGTCGAGTTCCCCATTCAAATGCATGTAACAGTGAGAAACGCACTGTCTTGGCGAAAGAAAGCGTTTTTGTACAACTTCATAGAAATAGCTGTAACTTTTGATAGAAGACTCAGACAAGCATGTTTATGGCCTTATATTATAGAACTCAAGGTCTCCGTGCTGGGCAAACAGGTTTTGCAGCTGTTTGAGCTAAGATTTCCAAGTTATTCACATAATGAAAACATATACTTTGTTTCGGTCGAGTTCCCCATTCAAATGCATGTAACAGTGAGAAACGCACTGTCTTGGCGAAAGAAAGCGTTTTTGTACAACTTCATATGAATAGCTGTAACTTTTGATAGAAGACTCGGATACACATGTTTATGGCTTTATCTTATAGAAGTCAAGGTTCCTGTGCTGGGCAAACAGGTTTTGCAGCTGTTTGAGCTAAGATTTCCAAGTTATTCACATAATGAAAACCTATACTTTGTTTCGGTCGAGTTCCCCATTCAAATGCATGTAACAGTGAGAAACGCACTGTCTTGGCGAAAGAAAGCGTTTTTGTACAACTTCATATAAATAGCTGTAACTTTTGATAGAAGACTCAGACAAACATGTTTATGGCCTTATATTATAGAACTCAAGGTCCCCGTGCTGGGAAAACAGGTTTTGCAGCTGTTTGAGCTAAGATTTCCAAGTTATTCACATAATGAAAACCTATACTTTGTTTCGGTCGAGTTCCCCATTCAAATGCATGTAACAGTGAGAAACGCACTGTCTTGGCGAAAGAAAGCGTTTTTGTACAACTTCATAGAAATAGCTGTAACTTTTGATAGAAGACTCAGACAAGCATGTTTATGGCCTTATATTATAGAACTCAAGGTCTCCGTGCTGGGCAAACAGGTTTTGCAGCTGTTTGAGCTAAGATTTCCAAGTTATTCACATAATGAAAACATATACTTTGTTTCGGTCGAGTTCCCCATTCAAATGCATGTAACAGTGAGAAACGCACTGTCTTGGCGAAAGAAAGCGTTTTTGTACAACTTCATATGAATAGCTGTAACTTTTGATAGAAGACTCGGATACACATGTTTATGGCTTTATCTTATAGAAGTCAAGGTTCCTGTGCTGGGCAAACAGGTTTTGCAGCTGTTTGAGCTAAGATTTCCAAGTTATTCACATAATGAAAACCTATACTTTGTTTCGGTCGAGTTCCCCATTCAAATGCATGTAACAGTGAGAAGCGCACTGTCTTGGCGAAAGAAAGCGTTTTTGTACAACTTCATATAAATAGCTGTAACTTTTGATAGAAGACTCAGACAAACATGTTTATGGCTTTATCTTATAGAACTCAAGGTCTCCGTGCTGGGAAAACAGGTTTTGCAGCTGTTTGAGCTAAGATTTCCAAGTTATTCACATAATGAAAACCTATACTTTGTTTCGGTCGAGTTCCCCATTCAAATGCATGTAACAGTGAGAAACGCACTGTCTTGGCGAAAGAAAGCGTTTGTGTACAACTTCATAGAAATAGCTGTAACTTTTGATAGAAGACTCAGACAAGCATGTTTATGGCCTTATATTATAGAACTCAAGGTCTCCGTGCTGGGCAAACAGGTTTTGCAGCTGTTTGAGCTAAGATTTCCAAGTTATTCACATAATGAAAACATATACTTTGTTTCGGTCGAGTTCCCCATTCAAATGCATGTAACAGTGAGAAACGCACTGTCTTGGCGAAAGAAAGCGTTTTTGTACAACTTCATAGAAATAGCTGTAACTTTTGATAGAAGACTCAGACAAACATGTTTATGGCCTTATATTATAGAACTCAAGGTCTCCATGCTGGGCAAACAGGTTTTGCAGCTGTTTGAGCTAAGATTTCCAAGTTATTCACATAATGAAAACATATACTTTGTTTCGGTCGAGTTCCCCATTCAAATGCATGTAACAGTGAGAAACGCACTGTCTTGGCGAAAGAAAGCGTTTTTGTACAACTTCATATGAATAGCTGTAACATTTGATAGAAGACTCGGATACACATGTTTATGGCTTTATCTTATAGAACTCAAGGTTCCTGTGCTGGGCAAACAGGTTTTGCAGCTGTTTGAGCTAAGATTTCCAAGTTATTCACATAATGAAAACCTATACTTTGTTTCGGTCGAGTTCCCCATTCAAATGCATGTAACAGTGAGAAACGCACTGTCTTGGCGAAAGAAAGCGTTTTTGTACAACTTCATAGAAATAGCTGTAACTTTTGATAGAAGACTCAGACAAACATGTTTATGGCCTTATATTATAGAACTCAAGGTCTCCGTGCTGGGAAAACAGGTTTTGCAGCTGATTGAGCTAAGATTTCCAAGTTATTCACATAATGAAAACCTATACTTTGTTTCGGTCGAGTTCCCCATTCAAATGCATGTAACAGTGAGAAACGCACTGTCTTGGTGAAAGAAAGCGTTTTTGTACAACTTCATAGAAATAGCTGTAACTTTTGATAGAAGACTCAGACAAGCATGTTTATGGCCTTATATTATAGAACTCAAGGTCTCCGTGCTGGGCAAACAGGTTTTGCAGCTGTTTGAGCTAAGATTTCCAAGTTATTCACATAATGAAAACATATACTTTGTTTCGGTCGAGTTCCCCATTCAAATGCATGTAACAGTGAGAAACGCACTGTCTTGGCGAAAGAAAGCGTTTTTGTACAACTTCATATGAATAGCTGTAACTTTTGATAGAAGACTCGGATACACATGTTTATGGCTTTATCTTATAGAAGTCAAGGTTCCTGTGCTGGGCAAACAGGTTTTGCAGCTGTTTGAGCTAAGATTTCCAAGTTATTCACATAATGAAAACCTATACTTTGTTTCGGTCGAGTTCCCCATTCAAATGCATGTAACAGTGAGAAGCGCACTGTCTTGGCGAAAGAAAGCGTTTTTGTACAACTTCATATAAATAGCTGTAACTTTTGATAGAAGACTCAGACAAACATGTTTATGGCTTTATCTTATAGAACTCAAGGTCTCCGTGCTGGGAAAACAGGTTTTGCAGCTGTTTGAGCTAAGATTTCCAAGTTATTCACATAATGAAAACCTATACTTTGTTTCGGTCGAGTTCCCCATTCAAATGCATGTAACAGTGAGAAACGCACTGTCTTGGCGAAAGAAAGCGTTTGTGTACAACTTCATAGAAATAGCTGTAACTTTTGATAGAAGACTCAGACAAGCATGTTTATGGCCTTATATTATAGAACTCAAGGTCTCCGTGCTGGGCAAACAGGTTTTGCAGCTGTTTGAGCTAAGATTTCCAAGTTATTCACATAATGAAAACATATACTTTGTTTCGGTCGAGTTCCCCATTCAAATGCATGTAACAGTGAGAAACGCACTGTCTTGGCGAAAGAAAGCGTTTTTGTACAACTTCATAGAAATAGCTGTAACTTTTGATAGAAGACTCAGACAAACATGTTTATGGCCTTATATTATAGAACTCAAGGTCTCCATGCTGGGCAAACAGGTTTTGCAGCTGTTTGAGCTAAGATTTCCAAGTTATTCACATAATGAAAACATATACTTTGTTTCGGTCGAGTTCCCCATTCAAATGCATGTAACAGTGAGAAACGCACTGTCTTGGCGAAAGAAAGCGTTTTTGTACAACTTCATATGAATAGCTGTAACATTTGATAGAAGACTCGGATACACATGTTTATGGCTTTATCTTATAGAACTCAAGGTTCCTGTGCTGGGCAAACAGGTTTTGCAGCTGTTTGAGCTAAGATTTCCAAGTTATTCACATAATGAAAACCTATACTTTGTTTCGGTCGAGTTCCCCATTCAAATGCATGTAACAGTGAGAAACGCACTGTCTTGGCGAAAGAAAGCGTTTTTGTACAACTTCATAGAAATAGCTGTAACTTTTGATAGAAGACTCAGACAAACATGTTTATGGCCTTATATTATAGAACTCAAGGTCTCCGTGCTGGGAAAACAGGTTTTGCAGCTGATTGAGCTAAGATTTCCAAGTTATTCACATAATGAAAACCTATACTTTGTTTCGGTCGAGTTCCCCATTCAAATGCATGTAACAGTGAGAAACGCACTGTCTTGGTGAAAGAAAGCGTTTTTGTACAACTTCATAGAAATAGCTGTAACTTTTGATAGAAGACTCAGACAAACATGTTTATGGCCTTATATTATAGAACTCAAGGTCCCCGTGCTGGGAAAACAGGTTTTGCAGCTGTTTGAGCTAAGATTTCCAAGTTATTCACATAATGAAAACTTATACTTTGTTTCGGTGGAGTTCCCCATTCAAATGCATGTAACAGTGAGAAACGCACTGTCTTGGCGAAAGAAAGCGTTTTTGTACAACTTCATAGAAATAGCTGTAACTTTTGATAGAAGACTCAGACAAACATGTTTATGGCCTTATATTATAGAACTCAAGGTCTCCGTGCTGGGAAAACAGGTTTTGCAGCTGTTTGAGCTAAGATTTCCAAGTTATTCACATAATGAAAACCTATACTTTGTTTCGGTCGAGTTCCCCATTCAAATGCATGTAACAGTGAGAAACGCACTGTCTTGGCGAAAGAAAGCGTTTTTGTACAACTTCATAGAAATAGCTGTAACTTTTGATAGAAGACTCAGACAAGCATGTTTATGGCATTATATTATAGAACTCAAGGTCTCCGTGCTGGGCAAACAGGTTTTGCAGCTGTTTGAGCTAAGATTTCCAAGTTATTCACATAATGAAAACATATACTTTGTTTCGGTCGAGTTCCCCATTCAAATGCATGTAACAGTGAGAAACGCACTGTCTTGGCGAAAGAAAGCGTTTTTGTACAACTTCATATGAATAGCTGTAACTTTTGATAGAAGACTCGGATACACATGTTTATGGCCTTATATTATAGAACTCAAGGTCTCTGTGCTGGGAAAACAGGTTTTGCAGCTGTTTGAGCTAAGATTTCCAAGTTATTCACATAATGAAAACATATACTTTGTTTCGGTCGAGTTCCCCATTCAAATGCATGTAACAGTGAGAAACGCACTGTCTTGGCGAAAGAAAGCGTTTTTGTACAACTTCATATGAATAGCTGTAACTTTTGATAGAAGACTCGGATACACATGTTTATGGCTTTATCTTATAGAACTCAAGGTTCCTGTGCTGGGCAAACAGGTTTTGCAGCTGTTTGAGCTAAGATTTCCAAGTTATTCACATAATGAAAACCTATACTTTGTTTCGGTCGAGTTCCCCATTCAAATGCATGTAACAGTGAGAAACGCACTGTCTTGGCGAAAGAAAGCGTTTTTGTACAACTTCATAGAAATAGCTGTAACTTTTGATAGAAGACTCAGACAAACATGTTTATGGCCTTATATTATAGAACTCAAGGTCCCCGTGCTGGGAAAACAGGTTTTGCAGCTGATTGAGCTAAGATTTCCAAGTTATTCACATAATGAAAACCTATACTTTGTTTCGGTCGAGTTCCCCATTCAAATGCATGTAACAGTGAGAAACGCACTGTCTTGGCGAAAGAAAGCGTTTTTGTACAACTTCATAGAAATAGCTGTAACTTTTGATAGAAGACTCAGACAAACATGTTTATGGCCTTATATTATAGAACTCAAGGTCCCCGTGCTGGGAAAACAGGTTTTGCAGCTGATTGAGCTAAGATTTCCAAGTTATTCACATAATGAAAACCTATACTTTGTTTCGGTCGAGTTCCCCATTCAAATGCATGTAACAGTGAGAAACGCACTGTCTTGGTGAAAGAAAGCGTTTTTGTACAACTTCATAGAAATAGCTGTAACTTTTGATAGAAGACTCAGACAAACATGTTTATGGCCTTATATTATAGAACTCAAGGTCCCCGTGCTGGGAAAACAGGTTTTGCAGCTGTTTGAGCTAAGATTTCCAAGTTATTCACATAATGAAAACTTATACTTTGTTTCGGTGGAGTTCCCCATTCAAATGCATGTAACAGTGAGAAACGCACTGTCTTGGCGAAAGAAAGCGTTTTTGTACAACTTCATAGAAATAGCTGTAACTTTTGATAGAAGACTCAGACAAGCATGTTTATGGCCTTATATTATAGAACTCAAGGTCTCCGTGCTGGGCAAACAGGTTTTGCAGCTGTTTGAGCTAAGATTTCCAAGTTATTCACATAATGAAAACATATACTTTGTTTCGGTCGAGTTCCCCATTCAAATGCATGTAACAGTGAGAAACGCACTGTCTTGGCGAAAGAAAGCGTTTTTGTACAACTTCATATGAATAGCTGTAACTTTTGATAGAAGACTCGGATACACATGTTTATGGCCTTATATTATAGAACTCAAGGTCTCTGTGCTGGGAAAACAGGTTTTGCAGCTGTTTGAGCTAAGATTTCCAAGTTATTCACATAATGAAAACATATACTTTGTTTCGGTCGAGTTCCCCATTCAAATGCATGTAACAGTGAGAAACGCACTGTCTTGGCGAAAGAAAGCGTTTTTGTACAACTTCATATGAATAGCTGTAACTTTTGATAGAAGACTCGGATACACATGTTTATGGCTTTATCTTATAGAACTCAAGGTTCCTGTGCTGGGCAAACAGGTTTTGCAGCTGTTTGAGCTAAGATTTCCAAGTTATTCACATAATGAAAACCTATACTTTGTTTCGGTCGAGTTCCCCATTCAAATGCATGTAACAGTGAGAAACGCACTGTCTTGGCGAAAGAAAGCGTTTTTGTACAACTTCATAGAAATAGCTGTAACTTTTGATAGAAGACTCAGACAAACATGTTTATGGCCTTATATTATAGAACTCAAGGTCCCCGTGCTGGGAAAACAGGTTTTGCAGCTGATTGAGCTAAGATTTCCAAGTTATTCACATAATGAAAACCTATACTTTGTTTCGGTCGAGTTCCCCATTCAAATGCATGTAACAGTGAGAAACGCACTGTCTTGGTGAAAGAAAGCGTTTTTGTACAACTTCATAGAAATAGCTGTAACTTTTGATAGAAGACTCAGACAAACATGTTTATGGCCTTATATTATAGAACTCAAGGTCTCCGTGCTGGGCAAACAGGTTTTGCAGCTGTTTGAGCTAAGATTTCCAAGTTATTCACATAATGAAAACATATACTTTGTTTCGGTCGAGTTCCCCATTCAAATGCATGTAACAGTGAGAAACGCACTGTCTTGGCGAAAGAAAGCGTTTTTGTACAACTTCATATGAATAGCTGTAACATTTGATAGAAGACTCGGATACACATGTTTATGGCTTTATCTTATAGAACTCAAGGTTCCTGTGCTGGGCAAACAGGTTTTGCAGCTGTTTGAGCTAAGATTTCCAAGTTATTCACATAATGAAAACCTATACTTTGTTTCGGTCGAGTTCCCCATTCAAATGCATGTAACAGTGAGAAACGCACTGTCTTGGCGAAAGAAAGCGTTTTTGTACAACTTCATAGAAATAGCTGTAACTTTTGATAGAAGACTCAGACAAACATGTTTATGGCCTTATATTATAGAACTCAAGGTCTCCGTGCTGGGAAAACAGGTTTTGCAGCTGATTGAGCTAAGATTTCCAAGTTATTCACATAATGAAAACCTATACTTTGTTTCGGTCGAGTTCCCCATTCAAATGCATGTAACAGTGAGAAACGCACTGTCTTGGTGAAAGAAAGCGTTTTTGTACAACTTCATAGAAATAGCTGTAACTTTTGATAGAAGACTCAGACAAACATGTTTATGGCCTTATATTATAGAACTCAAGGTCCCCGTGCTGGGAAAACAGGTTTTGCAGCTGTTTGAGCTAAGATTTCCAAGTTATTCACATAATGAAAACTTATACTTTGTTTCGGTGGAGTTCCCCATTCAAATGCATGTAACAGTGAGAAACGCACTGTCTTGGCGAAAGAAAGCGTTTTTGTACAACTTCATAGAAATAGCTGTAACTTTTGATAGAAGACTCAGACAAACATGTTTATGGCCTTATATTATAGAACTCAAGGTCTCCGTGCTGGGAAAACAGGTTTTGCAGCTGTTTGAGCTAAGATTTCCAAGTTATTCACATAATGAAAACCTATACTTTGTTTCAGTCGAGTTCCCCATTCAAATGCATGTAACAGTGAGAAACGCACTGTCTTGGCGAAAGAAAGCGTTTTTGTACAACTTCATAGAAATAGCTGTAACTTTTGATAGAAGACTCAGACAAGCATGTTTATGGCATTATATTATAGAACTCAAGGTCTCCGTGCTGGGCAAACAGGTTTTGCAGCTGTTTGAGCTAAGATTTCCAAGTTATTCACATAATGAAAACATATACTTTGTTTCGGTCGAGTTCCCCATTCAAATGCATGTAACAGTGAGAAACGCACTGTCTTGGCGAAAGAAAGCGTTTTTGTACAACTTCATATGAATAGCTGTAACTTTTGATAGAAGACTCGTATACACATGTTTATGGCCTTATATTATAGAACTCAAGGTCTCTGTGCTGGGAAAACAGGTTTTGCAGCTGTTTGAGCTAAGATTTCCAAGTTATTCACATAATGAAAACATATACTTTGTTTCGGTCGAGTTCCCCATTCAAATGCATGTAACAGTGAGAAACGCACTGTCTTGGCGAAAGAAAGCGTTTTTGTACAACTTCATATGAATAGCTGTAACTTTTGATAGAAGACTCGGATACACATGTTTATGGCTTTATCTTATAGAACTCAAGGTTCCTGTGCTGGGCAAACAGGTTTTGCAGCTGTTTGAGCTAAGATTTCCAAGTTATTCACATAATGAAAACCTATACTTTGTTTCGGTCGAGTTCCCCATTCAAATGCATGTAACAGTGAGAAACGCACTGTCTTGGCGAAAGAAAGCGTTTTTGTACAACTTCATAGAAATAGCTGTAACTTTTGATAGAAGACTCAGACAAACATGTTTATGGCCTTATATTATAGAACTCAAGGTCCCCGTGCTGGGAAAACAGGTTTTGCAGCTGATTGAGCTAAGATTTCCAAGTTATTCACATAATGAAAACCTATACTTTGTTTCGGTCGAGTTTCCCATTCAAATGCATGTAACAGTGAGAAACGCACTGTCTTGGCGAAAGAAAGCGTTTTTGTACAACTTCATAGAAATAGCTGTAACTTTTGATAGAAGACTCAGACAAACATGTTTATGGCCTTATATTATAGAACTCAAGGTCCCCGTGCTGGGAAAACAGGTTTTGCAGCTGTTTGAGCTAAGATTTCCAAGTTATTCACATAATGAAAACCTATACTTTGTTTCGGTCGAGTTCCCCATTCAAATGCATGTAACAGTGAGAAACGCACTGTCTTGGTGAAAGAAAGCGTTTTTGTACAACTTCATAGAAATAGCTGTAACTTTTGATAGAAGACTCAGACAAACATGTTTATGGCCTTATATTATAGAACTCAAGGTCTCCGTGCTGGGCAAACAGGTTTTGCAGCTGTTTGAGCTAAGATTTCCAAGTTATTCACATAATGAAAACCTATACTTTGTTTCGGTCGAGTTCCCCATTCAAATGCATGTAACAGTGAGAAACGCACTGTCTTGGCGAAAGAAAGCGTTTTTGTACAACTTCATATGAATAGCTGTAACTTTTGATAGAAGACTCGGATACACATGTTTATGGCCTTATATTATAGAACTCAAGGTCTCTGTGCTGGGAAAACAGGTTTTGCAGCTGTTTGAGCTAAGATTTCCAAGTTATTCACATAATGAAAACATATACTTTGTTTCGGTCGAGTTCCCCATTCAAATGCATGTAACAGTGAGAAACGCACTGTCTTGGCGAAAGAAAGCGTTTTTGTACAACTTCATATGAATAGCTGTAACTTTTGATAGAAGACTCGGATACACATGTTTATGGCTTTATCTTATAGAACTTGTCGAGAAGGGAAATTATTTTACTGCTATAGTTAAATAATTGTCATCATTACCATTGCATTAATAATAAAATCTGGAGTTTATATTGCATTCAGGGGTTAAACAGTGTCTCTTTCAGAAGGACTGAGTTGCAGGCTGACAGGAAGTTGTATGCAGAAGTGAAAGCAGATAGTTATTTTGAGCCGCAGGCTAAGACGAGGCTTTAACAATGTAACAGATAGCTTTAAGAAGGCCTTAAGCAGTTATGACTATTTTATACACAATGCATATCTGTGCTTATTAAAGAGTTGGAGCTCGGTCAATTAATTGGGGGTCGGAAGCTTTGTTCGGCGCGATGTTCGGACAATCTATTGTGCAAGTGACTTGGAGCCATAGAAGGAATTGCAATACATGCTTACAAAACACTTATATATCAGATCATTTTATATTAAGGTTTTAGTAGAGGTTCTTGGTTAAAACATTTATTTAGTAGAAGACATACACATAGTCTCAGTGAGCTTCTGGTCTGGTAAAAGGTCAGAAGTGCAACAGGTGAATTGAGAAAGAGCATTTGAGGACGAGACACAGACAGCAGGTGAAGAGGTGACACAAAGAGCATGTGAGGTCGTGACACACACACATAGAGTTAAATTTATTCAGAGGAACCGTTTCTTGGTGTCTCGGCAAGAAAAAGGAACAATTCATTTTAAGATAAGAACGGAAAGTACCAAGCCATGAAAATAGAAGATGATTTTCTGGGTGAAAAGTCATGATGATGTTGATCTGATCCATGTATAAAATGTACCGGTGACGCATGAAGGGGCGTCAGTAAATAAACCCTGATGCTATAAAATATCTGTTCATGCTTTGATTAAGTCGAAGACTACTTCCTGTCTGCGTACAGAGTTGTCTTCCCACACGTGTGTTCATTAAAATCATTGTTTGACCAAAGACCTTCTGGACCAAGAATTGTGTGTACTCTCCTTCCTCAACTTTGAATCTTAACATTTGGGGGCTTCGTCCGGTGGTTGAGGAGGGAGGATTGGAGGTTTAGATGGAGAAATTTGGTGGTCTCTGAGGTGGTCTGACGGGCAGACATGAATTCCAGTGGTCGAAGTGAGTGGGCATAAGCCGGCTTATCCAAAAGGTAAGGCACTACCTGTTGAATTATTTCCAAAGTGTGCCAAATTGGACATGATAAAATTTAAGTCTACTCACTAAAGTTACTGGTGGATGTCTGTTTTGATTTTGATGAAAAATCTCATGAGTTGAAGCAGTTAGAGTTCTGCTAAGAAGAATGAAGAAATGAAAGCAGTAAAGTCTGCTAAAGCAGTAAAGTCTGCTAAAGCAGTTAGAGTCTGCCAGGAAAAGTTTAAATACTGGGTTGAAGTCCCAAAGAAATTGAGTTAGAGTCTCAAGTAGTTTGGTAGGGTATTTGGTCATTTTGTGGGTTAAAGTCCCGGTTGGTCATTAGGTCAGACCTTGGTTGGTCATTTTGTGGGTTAGAGTCCCCATTGTCCATCAGGGTCGATCTGCCTCAGTTATACACTTGTTTCGGGTGTTGATTGTTGTTTCAAAGTATTATAAATTATTCTAGAACGGCAGTTCGAGTCTGCTAGGAAGCGCAGAGCCCGGAGGTTACGCTCCCTCCTTGTCGTGGACGCGCGACATTGACCTCTCGGCGAAGAGGGATAGTTCAGTGTGGTTTAACTGTGGGGTACAGGGCATCCTGGAATTAAACTAGGAGTTAGAGTCTCCTTACCGTTTGCAACGGTATCTGCGCTTTTTTGGCCAGCAGAAGTGGACTTCGGGCGTGTAACTTTAACCTAAAACTTCAAAAAAAGTTTGGGTTGGTTGACGCTTTTAAATTGAGTTAGGGATTTTAGAAATGAGGCCAGAAACAGTTAAAGTCTTGATACTGGTTAATTGATCGCAAAAAACTCAGGGAGTTTATCGGTTAAACTGTTATGTTAAATTTGTCGAAATTCGATAGGTGTTAAAAGGTTTAAAATCTGTGCAGTTGTAAATATAAGACGTCTCTGTAATAAAAAGATCTCTGTGGGTCGAGTCAGCAATGCACTGACTGCCTGCTGCTATTCTTAGATGAAGAGTGTGTGTGCATGCAAATGAGGCAACTGATGCAGAGCGCATGAGAGGACTATGCTTTCGGTTTTGTGTGATTATTCAGCCCTATAACTATTGTTTGCAAATGTGGATAAATGTCTGCGATTAAAATGCTGGCTTAGTAAATAATAACATTGTAAATATATGAATGGTGACAGCGTTTCAAAATAGAATATAAGAATTGTTTGTGTTTAAAACCAACGTTTAGGTAAGAAGATTTAAGGTGGATTTGAAGGCATAAACAAAAAATAAAAGGGTTACAGTCTGTAAGTGTTGTTAATTCATGAGCTGACTGGATGCAGAGTAAGTGGAGTGGTCATCCTGAGAGGATTGAATGATACTCTAACTCGGTGGTCAAGTCAGACATAGGTTTTAAGTAACCATGAGCCACTAATAAGCGTGACAGATTAATGAATATGTGTAAATTGAACTTGTTAAATAGCCTTAATAGAAGTATCTCAATGAACACGCAATGAAGTGGACTTTTTAGGGGTAGTTTACCATTGATACCATAAAAAGCAACTTAATTAGTAGTTCAATAACAAATTTTAAAGATAACCTTTGTTATTTGATAAGAGAGAGAAAAATTCAGGTTACATATAGTAAATAAATAAGGGAATGTTAATGTCTGCGTCATTACACACTGAAATTTCAATTGTAGGGGATCATTTGGAGGTGAATTGTGTAGGACACGGGGAGACAGAAGAATCTCCCCATGAGTTTCCGGTGTGCATAGAAATTGAGGAGGCTGAACTGGAAGCCTGACTGGGTCGTTGTTTTTGTTTATTTGAGGGTCTGCTGGAAATTTGTGAGAACGACCACCTTGATATGTGGGAGCCTTCTCGGGCAGCGATTTTTTGTTAAACATGTGGCAGGCTGTGCAAAATGGAGAAAGCTTTGACATGATGAATAAAGGTGTGAGAGGTATTTCTTGGGTGATGTAAGGTAGGATGTTTTAAAGTTTGAAAGTGTTTTTAATTTGAGAGAGGCATGAGTGATGTTATAAGAGTTTGAGTTTCTTTTTCTTTCAGTTTAAAACACATAAGTACATACACTTGGTACACCTGTTTACTCTTTGACTTTATTAAAACAAACGGTGTATTTGAGTTTGAATTTCAGTAATTGTATGTTGATATGGTAATTTAGTTTTATGTTAGGTGAAGGAGATGTCCATCTCTGCGTCTTGCAGGATCGAAAGTGAAAGTTGAAGGTTGTGATGTGAATGCTGTGAGTACTCGATTTGAATGATTCTGTGTGAGGTGTACAAAATACTAAATAATAATAACACTATGAAAGTTGATAGTAGAGTGAGTGCAAGGTGATGTGTGAACAGAGGAAGTCTGAGAGAGAAGTGTGTGCGTAGGCAAAATGCAGAGTGTGTGCGTGAAATAAGGGAGTATTGTTTTTACATCAAGGTTTAGCAGAACTAAAGTAGAACGTTATAAACAAACAGATAAATAAAAGTAAAATGAAGAGAGAAAATAACTGACAATTACATTAATGAATAGAAAACACACATACACAAAGTGCCATATGTGAAATTATTCTAGGAAGGAGTCAGAAGTGAGATAGTTTAATATAAGATGCAATGAAGGAAGCAGCTTACATTCCTTTAATTCCCAGAGCCAGTGTGTTCCCTCCCCTGCCCACTTGGGCCCCGTATCAGGCGAGTATGGAAGGCTGGATAGCCCATGACGGGTAAGATCCCACCTCGAAACCCTGGGACAACCTAAGGCAGGCACAGTCACGATTACTCTCGGCTTCAGTAAGAAGACGGGTCCTGACGGGTAAGGCCGCTGGGCTGAGGCAGAGTGGGTAAGTGGCAAGTGGAGCCCTACCTTCTGGCTGAGGACAAGGAATGCTGCTATTTAAGGTAGGAAATCAGAATTTGGGTTAGTAAATTTGGGGAGGAGAAAATTGACTGTTTAAAGGCAAAATTATGAAGGAGTCTGACACACTGTAAAAGCACCATATGCAAATTCACACACACAAACAGAAAATGCATTAACCTTATAAAGACAAGACAAGCTCATGGAGTTTAATGCATAGACACTGATTAAACCTGGCTAAGAACACAAACATATGCAATGAAGAACAGCTTGCTATTTTGTATGAATGATACAATGGTGTGAATGTTTAATAAAATACATTTGACTTTGTAATTGAGGAACAGAATAAGCCATATGACAAAGGGAGTTATGAAAACAAAAAAGGGATTAAAGTAGTTTTAAAAAAGAGTGACTTAGGAGTGCTCTCGTACTGAGTGATCAACACTAGTGATCACTGTTGGAAGAAATAAAATGATTTAATGAGTTGGGAATGTTTAAACATATGTTTCTGTTGTTACAGATTCTTGAGAGATGACTCAGTATGCAAATTAGCTGGAGTGTGTGGTGACGAAGGAACTTACTGAGTGTGTGTGTGACTGTGACTTTCAGGAAGAGGAAGCATAGCAGAGACGAGAAGTGCAGATTGGGGTAGGGAATTTATAGTTTAGTGATTATATGATGTCGTAAGGGGTCTTATGCTGAATTTAAGAGCATAAGGGGGTGATTTTTGTGTGCAAATTGAGTGGTTTTAATGAGACTTTTGGTGTATTGAGGTGGTGAAATTATGTGGTGGCAAATACTTGTGTGTTTAAGGTTGCTGAGGTTGTTGTGGTAATGGGTTGATTCGGTCAGTTAGGTTTGGGTTGTTGGTGTTTTTGTTTTAAATAGAGGGAGTTTTAGGAAACATGGACATGTCTAAAATTGGGCCCATTATTTTGTAACAGTGCACTTAAAGAAAACCTGTCAGGTGATTTTGTTTTGTTTTTATGAGCTAACAATCAGCTCTATTTTTCATTTTTGTTTTAAGCAGGCCTGCAATAGCGCTGAAAATTCTCGGGGAGAGCAAATATAAGGGGGCTTTCCAGATTACAATTGGCTGAGGAGAGCTACTTGGGGACAATTCAGGTCGTAAGTCCCTGTAAAAAGGATTTTATGCGAGTCAATCCAGTCCAAAAGCATAAAGAAATATTTTCCTATGGAAAATAAAAAATGACTGAGCTCATTTTGCTGAGGGTGGAGAATCTGACGCGGGAAGCTCCACCATTAGCAAATATATGGTGTGACTGCATGTGAGTGAATGTGTGACTGGATGAAGGTGAGGATGAATAAATGTGGATAAACAATTTGCTTTTACCAGAAAAATTTTTGTTTTGTTGACTGGGGTAGATTATGGGATTATAGTATATTGTTGGGAGAATGCCAAATGCTAAAGGGGAAATATTTTTGATGTAACTCAGTCACCAGTAATTGAAGAAACACATGACTGATAACTGTTCTGTTTTAAGTTTATTTTTATGACATAGATTGGATCATGAGTGGGGAAACTGAGCATTTTTAAGTTTTGTATAGTATCTTGACACATGAAATGTATCAAGATAAAGGGGGGTTTAGGGTTTAATAATTTAATTGTTTAATAATTTAGGATCATTTTAGGACCTTTTGGGTTTTTGATCATTTGGATATGGTAAAACTGAAACTGTTATTTTTAAGTTAAGGTTAAAGGATTAAAAGTGAACTTGTCACGGTTTGCGAGGCAAGCCGTGTGGAGTTGTAGAAAAGGACCCAAAAGGCGGCAGCTCTGGTGCAGGTGAATATTTATTTACAACGGTGGGCACAAAACAGCACTGGTGGAAAAACAAGAAACCGGAAACCTAAACTGGGTAAGCTAATAACACAAACCAGAAACGAGACGCAGGGAGACCGAGGGGAAACAACACAGACAAACCAGCAACTACCATAACAGAAGACACAACTTGAATACACCCAGAGCACGGGGAGAACACAGACATAACAGGCTGGGGGAAACATGGAATAAACACAAAGAGAGACGAGAGCTCATAAATACACAGAGGGGCACAAGGGGGTAAGAGTCACAAAGGGAAAAACACTTAGGGAACACCACAACAGGACACCTCAGAAAACCTGGCCTAAATAAGGAGCGAAAATACAAGGAACCAAGAATACTGGGCCAAAATGGCCCAGGACCATGACAGAACTGAATCCTGTTTAGAAGATACAATGCTGGTTTTTCAAAGCTGTGAATAAATCTTAGAGGGAAAATTAGTGAGGGTTGAAGGAGTAGAACAGGTTTGATTTTTTGATCTTTAGAAGAAGTGGTTATAATGTAGGCTTACACATACAGATATTACATGGAAGGTATTTTTAGGATAAAGGGGGAGCTTCTACGTAGAAATGATTTTTATACATATTGCATTTTGTGCTTTTAAAGGAGTTGTGGCTCAAATTTGTCTCTGGAGGGTCACGAGCCTTTGGCTAGCGCTATGATTAGCCAATCTACTGTGAGGATAATATGAGTTCATGAAGGATTGCACACGCTTACAGACACAGAGTTAAGAAACACACATGACAGTATTGATTCCAGGCAAAAGGCCTTAAATTCATTTAGCTTTTAACTGAACTTAAAAAAGGACCAAAGAGGAAGGAAAGCATATATTTTGGTTAAGTCTGATAAATTAGAATTAGAAGGTATTGTTACATTAAAAGAGCAAAATGAAATAAAAAGGCTATACCAAAATGGGTTATAACATAGGAAATGTATACAGGAGTAATTGCTTATATGCTTAAACTTAATTGATTAAAGTGGTTGTTTTCTTTTAGAGTAGAGGAACTTGCAGCAGCGACAATTTGTGCACAGGATGTTGATGATCAGATAAGGGAAAATAGAGCGAGCAACTGGACGTGAAAGCAGGGCTTAAAGAGTTTAAAGTGATGAGGAACGTTGAAGAATATACATAAATACAAGTCAATAAGTTAAGAAGATAATTAGGATCAGGCTTTTGATTAAAGAAGTCCCAGATAGGATAAGTTAGGGAGATGCAAGAAAAGGTGTTTTGTTTCTTTTGTAGAAGATCGATCTCGGCGACCACAGGAGGGGCGAGGATCCTGGAGATCTCGAGGTTCGAGACCACCAGAGAAGGGTCTGCGTGAGGACACAATGTATTGTGACCTCTGGTGTTCCAGAGGTCATGAGAGGGAGTGTCGAGAAGGGAAATTATTTTACTGCTATAGTTAAATAATTGTCATCATTACCATTGCATTAATAATAAAATCTGGAGTTTATATTGCATTCAGGGGTTAAACAGTGTCTCTTTCAGAAGGACTGAGTTGCAGGCTGACAGGAAGTTGTATGCAGAAGTGAAAGCAGATAGTTATTTTGAGCCGCAGGCTAAGACGAGGCTTTAACAATGTAACAGATAGCTTTAAGAAGGCCTTAAGCAGTTATGACTATTTTATACACAATGCATATCTGTGCTTATTAAAGAGTTGGAGCTCGGTCAATTAATTGGGGGTCGGAAGCTTTGTTCGGCGCGATGTTCGGACAATCTATTGTGCAAGTGACTTGGAGCCATAGAAGGAATTGCAATACATGCTTACAAAACACTTATATATCAGATCATTTTATATTAAGGTTTTAGTAGAGGTTCTTGGTTAAAACATTTATTTAGTAGAAGACATACACATAGTCTCAGTGAGCTTCTGGTCTGGTAAAAGGTCAGAAGTGCAACAGGTGAATTGAGAAAGAGCATTTGAGGACGAGACACAGACAGTAGGTGAAGAGGTGACACAAAGAGCATGTGAGGTCGTGACACACACACATAGAGTTAAATTTATTCAGAGGAACCGTTTCTTGGTGTCTCGGCAAGAAAAAGGAACAATTCATTTTAAGATAAGAACGGAAAGTACCAAGCCATGAAAATAGAAGATGATTTTCTGGGTGAAAAGTCATGATGATGTTGATCTGATCCATGTATAAAATGTACCGGTGACGCATGAAGGGGCGTCAGTAAATAAACCCTGATGCTATAAAATATCTGTTCATGCTTTGATTAAGTCGAAGACTACTTCCTGTCTGCGTACAGAGTTGTCTTCCCACACGTGTGTTCATTAAAATCATTGTTTGACCAAAGACCTTCTGGACCAAGAATTGTGTGTACTCTCCTTCCTCAACTTTGAATCTTAACAAACTCAAGGTTCCTGTGCTGGGCAAACAGGTTTTGCAGCTGTTTGAGCTAAGATTTCCAAGTTATTCACATAATGAAAACCTATACTTTGTTTCGGTCGAGTTCCCCATTCAAATGCATGTAACAGTGAGAAACGCACTGTCTTGGCGAAAGAAAGCGTTTTTGTACAACTTCATAGAAATAGCTGTAACTTTTGATAGAAGACTCAGACAAACATGTTTATGGCCTTATATTATAGAACTCAAGGTCCCCGTGCTGGGAAAACAGGTTTTGCAGCTGATTGAGCTAAGATTTCCAAGTTATTCACATAATGAAAACCTATACTTTGTTTCGGTCGAGTTCCCCATTCAAATGCATGTAACAGTGAGAAACGCACTGTCTTGGCGAAAGAAAGCGTTTTTGTACAACTTCATAGAAATAGCTGTAACTTTTGATAGAAGACTCAGACAAACATGTTTATGGCCTTATATTATAGAACTCAAGGTCCCCGTGCTGGGCAAACAGGTTTTGCAGCTGATTGAGCTAAGATTTCCAAGTTATTCACATAATGAAAACCTATACTTTGTTTCGGTCGAGTTCCCCATTCAAATGCATGTAACAGTGAGAAACGCACTGTCTTGGTGAAAGAAAGCGTTTTTGTACAACTTCATAGAAATAGCTGTAACTTTTGATAGAAGACTCAGACAAACATGTTTATGGCCTTATATTATAGAACTCAAGGTCCCCGTGCTGGGAAAACAGGTTTTGCAGCTGTTTGAGCTAAGATTTCCAAGTTATTCACATAATGAAAACTTATACTTTGTTTCGGTGGAGTTCCCCATTCAAATGCATGTAACAGTGAGAAACGCACTGTCTTGGCGAAAGAAAGCGTTTTTGTACAACTTCATATGAATAGCTGTAACATTTGATAGAAGACTCGGATACACATGTTTATGGCTTTATCTTATAGAACTCAAGGTTCCTGTGCTGGGCAAACAGGTTTTGCAGCTGTTTGAGCTAAGATTTCCAAGTTATTCACATAATGAAAACCTATACTTTGTTTCGGTCGAGTTCCCCATTCAAATGCATGTAACAGTGAGAAACGCACTGTCTTGGTGAAAGAAAGCGTTTTTGTACAACTTCATAGAAATAGCTGTAACTTTTGATAGAAGACTCAGACAAACATGTTTATGGCCTTATATTATAGAACTCAAGGTCTCCGTGCTGGGAAAACAGGTTTTGCAGCTGTTTGAGCTAAGATTTCCAAGTTATTCACATAATGAAAACCTATACTTTGTTTCGGTCGAGTTCCCCATTCAAATGCATGTAACAGTGAGAAACGCACTGTCTTGGCGAAAGAAAGCGTTTTTGTACAACTTCATAGAAATAGCTGTAACTTTTGATAGAAGACTCAGACAAACATGTTTATGGCCTTATATTATAGAACTCAAGGTCTCCGTGCTGGGCAAACAGGTTTTGCAGCTGTTTGAGCTAAGATTTCCAAGTTATTCACATAATGAAAACATATACTTTGTTTCGGTCGAGTTCCCCATTCAAATGCATGTAACAGTGAGAAACGCACTGTCTTGGCGAAAGAAAGCGTTTTTGTACAACTTCATATGAATAGCTGTAACTTTTGATAGAAGACTCGGATACACATGTTTATGGCTTTATCTTATAGAACTCAAGGTTCCTGTGCTGGGCAAACAGGTTTTGCAGCTGTTTGAGCTAAGATTTCCAAGTTATTCACATAATGAAAACCTATACTTTGTTTCGGTCGAGTTCCCCATTCAAATGCATGTAACAGTGAGAAACGCACTGTCTTGGCGAAAGAAAGCGTTTTTGTACAACTTCATAGAAATAGCTGTAACTTTTGATAGAAGACTCAGACAAACATGTTTATGGCCTTATATTATAGAACTCAAGGTCCCCGTGCTGGGAAAACAGGTTTTGCAGCTGATTGAGCTAAGATTTCCAAGTTATTCACATAATGAAAACCTATACTTTGTTTCGGTCGAGTTCCCCATTCAAATGCATGTAACAGTGAGAAACGCACTGTCTTGGTGAAAGAAAGCGTTTTTGTACAACTTCATAGAAATAGCTGTAACTTTTGATAGAAGACTCAGACAAACATGTTTATGGCCTTATATTATAGAACTCAAGGTCCCCGTGCTGGGAAAACAGGTTTTGCAGCTGTTTGAGCTAAGATTTCCAAGTTATTCACATAATGAAAACTTATACTTTGTTTCGGTGGAGTTCCCCATTCAAATGCATGTAACAGTGAGAAACGCACTGTCTTGGCGAAAGAAAGCGTTTTTGTACAACTTCATAGAAATAGCTGTAACTTTTGATAGAAGACTCAGACAAACATGTTTATGGCCTTATATTATAGAACTCAAGGTCTCCGTGCTGGGAAAACAGGTTTTGCAGCTGATTGAGCTAAGATTTCCAAGTTATTCACATAATGAAAACCTATACTTTGTTTCGGTCGAGTTCCCCATTCAAATGCATGTAACAGTGAGAAACGCACTGTCTTGGTGAAAGAAAGCGTTTTTGTACAACTTCATAGAAATAGCTGTAACTTTTGATAGAAGACTCAGACAAACATGTTTATGGCTTTATCTTATAGAACTCAAGGTCTCCGTGCTGGGAAAACAGGTTTTGCAGCTGTTTGAGCTAAGATTTCCATGTTATTCACATAATGAAAACCTATACTTTGTTTCGGTCGAGTTCCCCATTCAAATGCATGTAACAGTGAGAAACGCACTGTCTTGGCGAAAGAAAGCGTTTTTGTACAACTTCATAGAAATAGCTGTAACTTTTGATAGAAGACTCAGACAAGCATGTTTATGGCCTTATATTATAGAACTCAAGGTCTCCGTGCTGGGCAAACAGGTTTTGCAGCTGTTTGAGCTAAGATTTCCAAGTTATTCACATAATGAAAACATATACTTTGTTTCGGTCGAGTTCCCCATTCAAATGCATGTAACAGTGAGAAACGCACTGTCTTGGCGAAAGAAAGCGTTTTTGTACAACTTCATATGAATAGCTGTAACTTTTGATAGAAGACTCAGACAAACATGTTTATGGCCTTATATTATAGAACTCAAGGTCCCCGTGCTGGGAAAACAGGTTTTGCAGCTGATTGAGCTAAGATTTCCAAGTTATTCACATAATGAAAACCTATACTTTGTTTCGGTCGAGTTCCCCATTCAAATGCATGTAACAGTGAGAAACGCACTGTCTTGGCGAAAGAAAGCGTTTTTGTACAACTTCATAGAAATAGCTGTAACTTTTGATAGAAGACTCAGACAAACATGTTTATGGCCTTATATTATAGAACTCAAGGTCTCCGTGCTGGGCAAACAGGTTTTGCAGCTGTTTGAGCTAAGATTTCCAAGTTATTCACATAATGAAAACATATACTTTGTTTCGGTCGAGTTCCCCATTCAAATGCATGTAACAGTGAGAAACGCACTGTCTTGGCGAAAGAAAGCGTTTTTGTACAACTTCATAGAAATAGCTGTAACTTTTGATAGAAGACTCAGACAAGCATGTTTATGGCCTTATATTATAGAACTCAAGGTCTCCGTGCTGGGCAAACAGGTTTTGCAGCTGTTTGAGCTAAGATTTCCAAGTTATTCACATAATGAAAACATATACTTTGTTTCGGTCGAGTTCCCCATTCAAATGCATGTAACAGTGAGAAACGCACTGTCTTGGCGAAAGAAAGCGTTTTTGTACAACTTCATATGAATAGCTGTAACTTTTGATAGAAGACTCAGACAAACATGTTTATGGCCTTATATTATAGAACTCAAGGTCCCCGTGCTGGGAAAACAGGTTTTGCAGCTGATTGAGCTAAGATTTCCAAGTTATTCACATAATGAAAACCTATACTTTGTTTCGGTCGAGTTCCCCATTCAAATGCATGTAACAGTGAGAAACGCACTGTCTTGGTGAAAGAAAGCGTTTTTGTACAACTTCATAGAAATAGCTGTAACTTTTGATAGAAGACTCAGACAAACATGTTTATGGCCTTATATTATAGAACTCAAGGTCCCCGTGCTGGGAAAACAGGTTTTGCAGCTGTTTGAGCTAAGATTTCCAAGTTATTCACATAATGAAAACCTATACTTTGTTTCGGTCGAGTTCCCCATTCAAATGCATGTAACAGTGAGAAACGCACTGTCTTGGCGAAAGAAAGCGTTTTTGTACAACTTCATAGAAATAGCTGTAACTTTTGATAGAAGACTCAGACAAACATGTTTATGGCCTTATATTATAGAACTCAAGGTCTCTGTGCTGGGAAAACAGGTTTTGCAGCTGTTTGAGCTAAGATTTCCAAGTTATTCACATAATGAAAACATATACTTTGTTTCGGTCGAGTTCCCCATTCAAATGCATGTAACAGTGAGAAACGCACTGTCTTGGCGAAAGAAAGCGTTTTTGTACAACTTCATATGAATAGCTGTAACTTTTGATAGAAGACTCGGATACACATGTTTATGGCTTTATCTTATAGAACTCAAGGTTCCTGTGCTGGGCAAACAGGTTTTGCAGCTGTTTGAGCTAAGATTTCCAAGTTATTCACATAATGAAAACCTATACTTTGTTTCGGTCGAGTTCCCCATTCAAATGCATGTAACAGTGAGAAACGCACTGTCTTGGCGAAAGAAAGCGTTTTTGTACAACTTCATAGAAATAGCTGTAACTTTTGATAGAAGACTCAGACAAACATGTTTATGGCCTTATATTATAGAACTCAAGGTCCCCGTGCTGGGAAAACAGGTTTTGCAGCTGATTGAGCTAAGATTTCCAAGTTATTCACATAATGAAAACCTATACTTTGTTTCGGTCGAGTTCCCCATTCAAATGCATGTAACAGTGAGAAACGCACTGTCTTGGCGAAAGAAAGCGTTTTTGTACAACTTCATAGAAATAGCTGTAACTTTTGATAGAAGACTCAGACAAACATGTTTATGGCCTTATATTATAGAACTCAAGGTCTCCGTGCTGGGCAAACAGGTTTTGCAGCTGTTTGAGCTAAGATTTCCAAGTTATTCACATAATGAAAACATATACTTTGTTTCGGTCGAGTTCCCCATTCAAATGCATGTAACAGTGAGAAACGCACTGTCTTGGCGAAAGAAAGCGTTTTTGTACAACTTCATATGAATAGCTGTAACTTTTGATAGAAGACTCGGATACACATGTTTATGGCTTTATCTTATAGAACTCAAGGTTCCTGTGCTGGGCAAACAGGTTTTGCAGCTGTTTGAGCTAAGATTTCCAAGTTATTCACATAATGAAAACCTATACTTTGTTTCGGTCGAGTTCCCCATTCAAATGCATGTAACAGTGAGAAACGCACTGTCTTGGCGAAAGAAAGCGTTTTTGTACAACTTCATAGAAATAGCTGTAACTTTTGATAGAAGACTCAGACAAACATGTTTATGGCCTTATATTATAGAACTCAAGGTCCCCGTGCTGGGAAAACAGGTTTTGCAGCTGATTGAGCTAAGATTTCCAAGTTATTCACATAATGAAAACCTATACTTTGTTTCGGTCGAGTTCCCCATTCAAATGCATGTAACAGTGAGAAACGCACTGTCTTGGTGAAAGAAAGCGTTTTTGTACAACTTCATAGAAATAGCTGTAACTTTTGATAGAAGACTCAGACAAACATGTTTATGGCTTTATCTTATAGAACTCAAGGTCTCCGTGCTGGGAAAACAGGTTTTGCAGCTGTTTGAGCTAAGATTTCCAAGTTATTCACATAATGAAAACCTATACTTTGTTTCGGTCGAGTTCCCCATTCAAATGCATGTAACAGTGAGAAACGCACTGTCTTGGCGAAAGAAAGCGTTTTTGTACAACTTCATAGAAATAGCTGTAACTTTTGATAGAAGACTCAGACAAGCATGTTTATGGCCTTATATTATAGAACTCAAGGTCTCCGTGCTGGGCAAACAGGTTTTGCAGCTGTTTGAGCTAAGATTTCCAAGTTATTCACATAATGAAAACATATACTTTGTTTCGGTCGAGTTCCCCATTCAAATGCATGTAACAGTGAGAAACGCACTGTCTTGGCGAAAGAAAGCGTTTTTGTACAACTTCATATGAATAGCTGTAACTTTTGATAGAAGACTCAGACAAACATGTTTATGGCCTTATATTATAGAACTCAAGGTCCCCGTGCTGGGAAAACAGGTTTTGCAGCTGATTGAGCTAAGATTTCCAAGTTATTCACATAATGAAAACCTATACTTTGTTTCGGTCGAGTTCCCCATTCAAATGCATGTAACAGTGAGAAACGCACTGTCTTGGTGAAAGAAAGCGTTTTTGTACAACTTCATAGAAATAGCTGTAACTTTTGATAGAAGACTCAGACAAACATGTTTATGGCCTTATCTTATAGAACTCAAGGTCTCCGTGCTGGGAAAACAGGTTTTGCAGCTGTTTGAGCTAAGATTTCCAAGTTATTCACATAATGAAAACCTATACTTTGTTTCGGTCGAGTTCCCCATTCAAATGCATGTAACAGTGAGAAACGCACTGTCTTGGCGAAAGAAAGCGTTTTTGTACAACTTCATAGAAATAGCTGTAACTTTTGATAGAAGACTCAGACAAGCATGTTTATGGCCTTATATTATAGAACTCAAGGTCTCCGTGCTGGGCAAACAGGTTTTGCAGCTGTTTGAGCTAAGATTTCCAAGTTATTCACATAATGAAAACCTATACTTTGTTTCGGTCGAGTTCCCCATTCAAATGCATGTAACAGTGAGAAACGCACTGTCTTGGCGAAAGAAAGCGTTTTTGTACAACTTCATATGAATAGCTGTAACTTTTGATAGAAGACTCGGATACACATGTTTATGGCTTTATCTTATAGAACTCAAGGTTCCTGTGCTGGGCAAACAGGTTTTGCAGCTGTTTGAGCTAAGATTTCCAAGTTATTCACATAATGAAAACCTATACTTTGTTTCGGTCGAGTTCCCCATTCAAATGCATGTAACAGTGAGAAACGCACTGTCTTGGCGAAAGAAAGCGTTTTTGTACAACTTCATAGAAATAGCTGTAACTTTTGATAGAAGACTCAGACAAACATGTTTATGGCCTTATATTATAGAACTCAAGGTCCCCGTGCTGGGAAAACAGGTTTTGCAGCTGATTGAGCTAAGATTTCCAAGTTATTCACATAATGAAAACCTATACTTTGTTTCGGTCGAGTTCCCCATTCAAATGCATGTAACAGTGAGAAACGCACTGTCTTGGCGAAAGAAAGCGTTTTTGTACAACTTCATAGAAATAGCTGTAACTTTTGATAGAAGACTCAGACAAACATGTTTATGGCCTTATATTATAGAACTCAAGGTCTCCGTGCTGGGCAAACAGGTTTTGCAGCTGTTTGAGCTAAGATTTCCAAGTTATTCACATAATGAAAACATATACTTTGTTTCGGTCGAGTTCCCCATTCAAATGCATGTAACAGTGAGAAACGCACTGTCTTGGCGAAAGAAAGCGTTTTTGTACAACTTCATATGAATAGCTGTAACATTTGATAGAAGACTCGGATACACATGTTTATGGCTTTATCTTATAGAACTCAAGGTTCCTGTGCTGGGCAAACAGGTTTTGCAGCTGTTTGAGCTAAGATTTCCAAGTTATTCACATAATGAAAACCTATACTTTGTTTCGGTCGAGTTCCCCATTCAAATGCATGTAACAGTGAGAAACGCACTGTCTTGGCGAAAGAAAGCGTTTTTGTACAACTTCATAGAAATAGCTGTAACTTTTGATAGAAGACTCAGACAAACATGTTTATGGCCTTATATTATAGAACTCAAGGTCCCCGTGCTGGGAAAACAGGTTTTGCAGCTGATTGAGCTAAGATTTCCAAGTTATTCACATAATGAAAACCTATACTTTGTTTCGGTCGAGTTCCCCATTCAAATGCATGTAACAGTGAGAAACGCACTGTCTTGGTGAAAGAAAGCGTTTTTGTACAACTTCATATAAATAGCTGTAACTTTTGATAGAAGACTCAGACAAACATGTTTATGGCCTTATATTATAGAACTCAAGGTCTCCGTGCTGGGAAAACAGGTTTTGCAGCTGTTTGAGCTAAGATTTCCAAGTTATTCACATAATGAAAACCTATACTTTGTTTCGGTCGAGTTCCCCATTCAAATGCATGTAACAGTGAGAAACGCACTGTCTTGGCGAAAGAAAGCGTTTTTGTACAACTTCATAGAAATAGCTGTAACTTTTGATAGAAGACTCAGACAAACATGTTTATGGCCTTATATTATAGAACTCAAGGTCTCCGTGCTGGGCAAACAGGTTTTGCAGCTGTTTGAGCTAAGATTTCCAAGTTATTCACATAATGAAAACATATACTTTGTTTCGGTCGAGTTCCCCATTCAAATGCATGTAACAGTGAGAAACGCACTGTCTTGGCGAAAGAAAGCGTTTTTGTACAACTTCATATGAATAGCTGTAACTTTTGATAGAAGACTCGGATACACATGTTTATGGCTTTATCTTATAGAACTCAAGGTTCCTGTGCTGGGCAAACAGGTTTTGCAGCTGTTTGAGCTAAGATTTCCAAGTTATTCACATAATGAAAACCTATACTTTGTTTCGGTCGAGTTCCCCATTCAAATGCATGTAACAGTGAGAAACGCACTGTCTTGGCGAAAGAAAGCGTTTTTGTACAACTTCATAGAAATAGCTGTAACTTTTGATAGAAGACTCAGACAAACATGTTTATGGCCTTATATTATAGAACTCAAGGTCCCCGTGCTGGGAAAACAGGTTTTGCAGCTGATTGAGCTAAGATTTCCAAGTTATTCACATAATGAAAACCTATACTTTGTTTCGGTCGAGTTCCCCATTCAAATGCATGTAACAGTGAGAAACGCACTGTCTTGGTGAAAGAAAGCGTTTTTGTACAACTTCATAGAAATAGCTGTAACTTTTGATAGAAGACTCAGACAAACATGTTTATGGCCTTATATTATAGAACTCAAGGTCTCCGTGCTGGGAAAACAGGTTTTGCAGCTGTTTGAGCTAAGATTTCCAAGTTATTCACATAATGAAAACTTATACTTTGTTTCGGTGGAGTTCCCCATTCAAATGCATGTAACAGTGAGAAACGCACTGTCTTGGCGAAAGAAAGCGTTTTTGTACAACTTCATAGAAATAGCTGTAACTTTTGATAGAAGACTCAGACAAACATGTTTATGGCCTTATATTATAGAACTCAAGGTCTCCGTGCTGGGAAAACAGGTTTTGCAGCTGTTTGAGCTAAGATTTCCAAGTTATTCACATAATGAAAACCTATACTTTGTTTCGGTCGAGTTCCCCATTCAAATGCATGTAACAGTGAGAAACGCACTGTCTTGGCGAAAGAAAGCGTTTTTGTACAACTTCATAGAAATAGCTGTAACTTTTGATAGAAGACTCAGACAAGCATGTTTATGGCCTTATATTATAGAACTCAAGGTCTCTGTGCTGGGAAAACAGGTTTTGCAGCTGTTTGAGCTAAGATTTCCAAGTTATTCACATAATGAAAACATATACTTTGTTTCGGTCGAGTTCCCCATTCAAATGCATGTAACAGTGAGAAACGCACTGTCTTGGCGAAAGAAAGCGTTTTTGTACAACTTCATATGAATAGCTGTAACTTTTGATAGAAGACTCGGATACACATGTTTATGGCTTTATCTTATAGAAGTCAAGGTTCCTGTGCTGGGCAAACAGGTTTTGCAGCTGTTTGAGCTAAGATTTCCAAGTTATTCACATAATGAAAACCTATACTTTGTTTCGGTCGAGTTCCCCATTCAAATGCATGTAACAGTGAGAAACGCACTGTCTTGGCGAAAGAAAGCGTTTTTGTACAACTTCATAGAAATAGCTGTAACTTTTGATAGAAGACTCAGACAAACATGTTTATGGCCTTATATTATAGAACTCAAGGTCCCCGTGCTGGGAAAACAGGTTTTGCAGCTGATTGAGCTAAGATTTCCAAGTTATTCACATAATGAAAACCTATACTTTGTTTCGGTCGAGTTCCCCATTCAAATGCATGTAACAGTGAGAAACGCACTGTCTTGGTGAAAGAAAGCGTTTTTGTACAACTTCATAGAAATAGCTGTAACTTTTGATAGAAGACTCAGACAAACATGTTTATGGCCTTATATTATAGAACTCAAGGTCCCCGTGCTGGGCAAACAGGTTTTGCAGCTGTTTGAGCTAAGATTTCCAAGTTATTCACATAATGAAAACTTATACTTTGTTTCGGTGGAGTTCCCCATTCAAATGCATGTAACAGTGAGAAACGCACTGTCTTGGCGAAAGAAAGCGTTTTTGTACAACTTCATAGAAATAGCTGTAACTTTTGATAGAAGACTCAGACAAACATGTTTATGGCCTTATATTATAGAACTCAAGGTCTCCGTGCTGGGAAAACAGGTTTTGCAGCTGTTTGAGCTAAGATTTCCAAGTTATTCACATAATGAAAACCTATACTTTGTTTCGGTCGAGTTCCCCATTCAAATGCATGTAACAGTGAGAAACGCACTGTCTTGGCGAAAGAAAGCGTTTTTGTACAACTTCATAGAAATAGCTGTAACTTTTGATAGAAGACTCAGACAAGCATGTTTATGGCCTTATATTATAGAACTCAAGGTCTCTGTGCTGGGAAAACAGGTTTTGCAGCTGTTTGAGCTAAGATTTCCAAGTTATTCACATAATGAAAACATATACTTTGTTTCGGTCGAGTTCCCCATTCAAATGCATGTAACAGTGAGAAACGCACTGTCTTGGCGAAAGAAAGCGTTTTTGTACAACTTCATATGAATAGCTGTAACTTTTGATAGAAGACTCGGATACACATGTTTATGGCTTTATCTTATAGAAGTCAAGGTTCCTGTGCTGGGCAAACAGGTTTTGCAGCTGTTTGAGCTAAGATTTCCAAGTTATTCACATAATGAAAACCTATACTTTGTTTCGGTCGAGTTCCCCATTCAAATGCATGTAACAGTGAGAAACGCACTGTCTTGGCGAAAGAAAGCGTTTTTGTACAACTTCATAGAAATAGCTGTAACTTTTGATAGAAGACTCAGACAAACATGTTTATGGCCTTATATTATAGAACTCAAGGTCCCCGTGCTGGGAAAACAGGTTTTGCAGCTGATTGAGCTAAGATTTCCAAGTTATTCACATAATGAAAACCTATACTTTGTTTCGGTCGAGTTCCCCATTCAAATGCATGTAACAGTGAGAAACGCACTGTCTTGGCGAAAGAAAGCGTTTTTGTACAACTTCATAGAAATAGCTGTAACTTTTGATAGAAGACTCAGACAAACATGTTTATGGCCTTATATTATAGAACTCAAGGTCTCCGTGCTGGGCAAACAGGTTTTGCAGCTGTTTGAGCGAAGATTTCCAAGTTATTCACATAATGAAAACATATACTTTGTTTCGGTCGAGTTCCCCATTCAAATGCATGTAACAGTGAGAAACGCACTGTCTTGGCGAAAGAAAGCGTTTTTGTACAACTTCATATGAATAGCTGTAACATTTGATAGAAGACTCGGATACACATGTTTATGGCTTTATCTTATAGAACTCAAGGTTCCTGTGCTGGGCAAACAGGTTTTGCAGCTGTTTGAGCTAAGATTTCCAAGTTATTCACATAATGAAAACCTATACTTTGTTTCGGTCGAGTTCCCCATTCAAATGCATGTAACAGTGAGAAACGCACTGTCTTGGCGAAAGAAAGCGTTTTTGTACAACTTCATAGAAATAGCTGTAACTTTTGATAGAAGACTCAGACAAACATGTTTATGGCCTTATATTATAGAACTCAAGGTCCCCGTGCTGGGAAAACAGGTTTTGCAGCTGATTGAGCTAAGATTTCCAAGTTATTCACATAATGAAAACCTATACTTTGTTTCGGTCGAGTTCCCCATTCAAATGCATGTAACAGTGAGAAACGCACTGTCTTGGTGAAAGAAAGCGTTTTTGTACAACTTCATAGAAATAGCTGTAACTTTTGATAGAAGACTCAGACAAACATGTTTATGGCCTTATATTATAGAACTCAAGGTCTCCGTGCTGGGCAAACAGGTTTTGCAGCTGTTTGAGCTAAGATTTCCAAGTTATTCACATAATGAAAACATATACTTTGTTTCGGTCGAGTTCCCCATTCAAATGCATGTAACAGTGAGAAACGCACTGTCTTGGCGAAAGAAAGCGTTTTTGTACAACTTCATAGAAATAGCTGTAACTTTTGATAGAAGACTCAGACAAACATGTTTATGGCCTTATATTATAGAACTCAAGGTCTCCGTGCTGGGCAAACAGGTTTTGCAGCTGTTTGAGCTAAGATTTCCAAGTTATTCACATAATGAAAACATATACTTTGTTTCGGTCGAGTTCCCCATTCAAATGCATGTAACAGTGAGAAACGCACTGTCTTGGCGAAAGAAAGCGTTTTTGTACAACTTCATAGAAATAGCTGTAACTTTTGATAGAAGACTCAGACAAGCATGTTTATGGCCTTATATTATAGAACTCAAGGTCTCCGTGCTGGGCAAACAGGTTTTGCAGCTGTTTGAGCTAAGATTTCCAAGTTATTCACATAATGAAAACATATACTTTGTTTCGGTCGAGTTCCCCATTCAAATGCATGTAACAGTGAGAAACGCACTGTCTTGGCGAAAGAAAGCGTTTTTGTACAACTTCATATGAATAGCTGTAACTTTTGATAGAAGACTCAGACAAACATGTTTATGGCCTTATATTATAGAACTCAAGGTCCCCGTGCTGGGAAAACAGGTTTTGCAGCTGATTGAGCTAAGATTTCCAAGTTATTCACATAATGAAAACCTATACTTTGTTTCGGTCGAGTTCCCCATTCAAATGCATGTAACAGTGAGAAACGCACTGTCTTGGTGAAAGAAAGCGTTTTTGTACAACTTCATAGAAATAGCTGTAACTTTTGATAGAAGACTCAGACAAACATGTTTATGGCCTTATATTATAGAACTCAAGGTCCCCGTGCTGGGAAAACAGGTTTTGCAGCTGTTTGAGCTAAGATTTCCAAGTTATTCACATAATGAAAACCTATACTTTGTTTCGGTCGAGTTCCCCATTCAAATGCATGTAACAGTGAGAAACGCACTGTCTTGGCGAAAGAAAGCGTTTTTGTACAACTTCATAGAAATAGCTGTAACTTTTGATAGAAGACTCAGACAAACATGTTTATGGCCTTATATTATAGAACTCAAGGTCTCCGTGCTGGGCAAACAGGTTTTGCAGCTGTTTGAGCTAAGATTTCCAAGTTATTCACATAATGAAAACATATACTTTGTTTCGGTCGAGTTCCCCATTCAAATGCATGTAACAGTGAGAAACGCACTGTCTTGGCGAAAGAAAGCGTTTTTGTACAACTTCATATGAATAGCTGTAACTTTTGATAGAAGACTCGGATACACATGTTTATGGCTTTATCTTATAGAACTCAAGGTTCCTGTGCTGGGCAAACAGGTTTTGCAGCTGTTTGAGCTAAGATTTCCAAGTTATTCACATAATGAAAACCTATACTTTGTTTCGGTCGAGTTCCCCATTCAAATGCATGTAACAGTGAGAAACGCACTGTCTTGGCGAAAGAAAGCGTTTTTGTACAACTTCATAGAAATAGCTGTAACTTTTGATAGAAGACTCAGACAAACATGTTTATGGCCTTATATTATAGAACTCAAGGTCCCCGTGCTGGGAAAACAGGTTTTGCAGCTGATTGAGCTAAGATTTCCAAGTTATTCACATAATGAAAACCTATACTTTGTTTCGGTCGAGTTCCCCATTCAAATGCATGTAACAGTGAGAAACGCACTGTCTTGGTGAAAGAAAGCGTTTTTGTACAACTTCATAGAAATAGCTGTAACTTTTGATAGAAGACTCAGACAAACATGTTTATGGCCTTATATTATAGAACTCAAGGTCTCCGTGCTGGGAAAACAGGTTTTGCAGCTGTTTGAGCTAAGATTTCCAAGTTATTCACATAATGAAAACTTATACTTTGTTTCGGTGGAGTTCCCCATTCAAATGCATGTAACAGTGAGAAACGCACTGTCTTGGCGAAAGAAAGCGTTTTTGTACAACTTCATAGAAATAGCTGTAACTTTTGATAGAAGACTCAGACAAACATGTTTATGGCCTTATATTATAGAACTCAAGGTCTCCGTGCTGGGAAAACAGGTTTTGCAGCTGTTTGAGCTAAGATTTCCAAGTTATTCACATAATGAAAACCTATACTTTGTTTCGGTCGAGTTCCCCATTCAAATGCATGTAACAGTGAGAAACGCACTGTCTTGGCGAAAGAAAGCGTTTTTGTACAACTTCATAGAAATAGCTGTAACTTTTGATAGAAGACTCAGACAAGCATGTTTATGGCCTTATATTATAGAACTCAAGGTCTCTGTGCTGGGAAAACAGGTTTTGCAGCTGTTTGAGCTAAGATTTCCAAGTTATTCACATAATGAAAACATATACTTTGTTTCGGTCGAGTTCCCCATTCAAATGCATGTAACAGTGAGAAACGCACTGTCTTGGCGAAAGAAAGCGTTTTTGTACAACTTCATATGAATAGCTGTAACTTTTGATAGAAGACTCGGATACACATGTTTATGGCTTTATCTTATAGAAGTCAAGGTTCCTGTGCTGGGCAAACAGGTTTTGCAGCTGTTTGAGCTAAGATTTCCAAGTTATTCACATAATGAAAACCTATACTTTGTTTCGGTCGAGTTCCCCATTCAAATGCATGTAACAGTGAGAAACGCACTGTCTTGGCGAAAGAAAGCGTTTTTGTACAACTTCATAGAAATAGCTGTAACTTTTGATAGAAGACTCAGACAAACATGTTTATGGCCTTATATTATAGAACTCAAGGTTCCCGTGCTGGGAAAACAGGTTTTGCAGCTGATTGAGCTAAGATTTCCAAGTTATTCACATAATGAAAACCTATACTTTGTTTCGGTCGAGTTCCCCATTCAAATGCATGTAACAGTGAGAAACGCACTGTCTTGGTGAAAGAAAGCGTTTTTGTACAACTTCATAGAAATAGCTGTAACTTTTGATAGAAGACTCAGACAAACATGTTTATGGCCTTATATTATAGAACTCAAGGTCCCCGTGCTGGGCAAACAGGTTTTGCAGCTGTTTGAGCTAAGATTTCCAAGTTATTCACATAATGAAAACTTATACTTTGTTTCGGTGGAGTTCCCCATTCAAATGCATGTAACAGTGAGAAACGCACTGTCTTGGCGAAAGAAAGCGTTTTTGTACAACTTCATAGAAATAGCTGTAACTTTTGATAGAAGACTCAGACAAGCATGTTTATGGCCTTATATTATAGAACTCAAGGTCTCTGTGCTGGGAAAACAGGTTTTGCAGCTGTTTGAGCTAAGATTTCCAAGTTATTCACATAATGAAAACATATACTTTGTTTCGGTCGAGTTCCCCATTCAAATGCATGTAACAGTGAGAAACGCACTGTCTTGGCGAAAGAAAGCGTTTTTGTACAACTTCATATGAATAGCTGTAACTTTTGATAGAAGACTCGGATACACATGTTTATGGCTTTATCTTATAGAAGTCAAGGTTCCTGTGCTGGGCAAACAGGTTTTGCAGCTGTTTGAGCTAAGATTTCCAAGTTATTCACATAATGAAAACCTATACTTTGTTTCGGTCGAGTTCCCCATTCAAATGCATGTAACAGTGAGAAACGCACTGTCTTGGCGAAAGAAAGCGTTTTTGTACAACTTCATAGAAATAGCTGTAACTTTTGATAGAAGACTCAGACAAACATGTTTATGGCCTTATATTATAGAACTCAAGGTCCCCGTGCTGGGAAAACAGGTTTTGCAGCTGTTTGAGCTAAGATTTCCAAGTTATTCACATAATGAAAACCTATACTTTGTTTCGGTCGAGTTCCCCATTCAAATGCATGTAACAGTGAGAAACGCACTGTCTTGGCGAAAGAAAGCGTTTTTGTACAACTTCATATGAATAGCTGTAACATTTGATAGAAGACTCGGATACACATGTTTATGGCTTTATCTTATAGAACTCAAGGTTCCTGTGCTGGGCAAACAGGTTTTGCAGCTGTTTGAGCTAAGATTTCCAAGTTATTCACATAATGAAAACCTATACTTTGTTTCGGTCGAGTTCCCCATTCAAATGCATGTAACAGTGAGAAACGCACTGTCTTGGCGAAAGAAAGCGTTTTTGTACAACTTCATAGAAATAGCTGTAACTTTTGATAGAAGACTCAGACAAACATGTTTATGGCCTTATATTATAGAACTCAAGGTCCCCGTGCTGGGAAAACAGGTTTTGCAGCTGATTGAGCTAAGATTTCCAAGTTATTCACATAATGAAAACCTATACTTTGTTTCGGTCGAGTTCCCCATTCAAATGCATGTAACAGTGAGAAACGCACTGTCTTGGTGAAAGAAAGCGTTTTTGTACAACTTCATAGAAATAGCTGTAACTTTTGATAGAAGACTCAGACAAACATGTTTATGGCCTTATATTATAGAACTCAAGGTCTCCGTGCTGGGAAAACAGGTTTTGCAGCTGTTTGAGCTAAGATTTCCAAGTTATTCACATAATGAAAACCTATACTTTGTTTCGGTCGAGTTCCCCATTCAAATGCATGTAACAGTGAGAAACGCACTGTCTTGGCGAAAGAAAGCGTTTTTGTACAACTTCATAGAAATAGCTGTAACTTTTGATAGAAGACTCAGACAAGCATGTTTATGGCCTTATATTATAGAACTCAAGGTCTCCGTGCTGGGCAAACAGGTTTTGCAGCTGTTTGAGCTAAGATTTCCAAGTTATTCACATAATGAAAACATATACTTTGTTTCGGTCGAGTTCCCCATTCAAATGCATGTAACAGTGAGAAACGCACTGTCTTGGCGAAAGAAAGCGTTTTTGTACAACTTCATAGAAATAGCTGTAACTTTTGATAGAAGACTCAGACAAACATGTTTATGGCCTTATATTATAGAACTCAAGGTCTCCGTGCTGGGCAAACAGGTTTTGCAGCTGTTTGAGCTAAGATTTCCAAGTTATTCACATAATGAAAACATATACTTTGTTTCGGTCGAGTTCCCCATTCAAATGCATGTAACAGTGAGAAACGCACTGTCTTGGCGAAAGAAAGCGTTTTTGTACAACTTCATAGAAATAGCTGTAACTTTTGATAGAAGACTCAGACAAGCATGTTTATGGCCTTATATTATAGAACTCAAGGTCTCCGTGCTGGGCAAACAGGTTTTGCAGCTGTTTGAGCTAAGATTTCCAAGTTATTCACATAATGAAAACATATACTTTGTTTCGGTCGAGTTCCCCATTCAAATGCATGTAACAGTGAGAAACGCACTGTCTTGGCGAAAGAAAGCGTTTTTGTACAACTTCATATGAATAGCTGTAACTTTTGATAGAAGACTCAGACAAACATGTTTATGGCCTTATATTATAGAACTCAAGGTCCCCGTGCTGGGAAAACAGGTTTTGCAGCTGATTGAGCTAAGATTTCCAAGTTATTCACATAATGAAAACCTATACTTTGTTTCGGTCGAGTTCCCCATTCAAATGCATGTAACAGTGAGAAACGCACTGTCTTGGTGAAAGAAAGCGTTTTTGTACAACTTCATAGAAATAGCTGTAACTTTTGATAGAAGACTCAGACAAACATGTTTATGGCCTTATATTATAGAACTCAAGGTCCCCGTGCTGGGAAAACAGGTTTTGCAGCTGTTTGAGCTAAGATTTCCAAGTTATTCACATAATGAAAACCTATACTTTGTTTCGGTCGAGTTCCCCATTCAAATGCATGTAACAGTGAGAAACGCACTGTCTTGGCGAAAGAAAGCGTTTTTGTACAACTTCATAGAAATAGCTGTAACTTTTGATAGAAGACTCAGACAAACATGTTTATGGCCTTATATTATAGAACTCAAGGTCTCCGTGCTGGGCAAACAGGTTTTGCAGCTGTTTGAGCTAAGATTTCCAAGTTATTCACATAATGAAAACATATACTTTGTTTCGGTCGAGTTCCCCATTCAAATGCATGTAACAGTGAGAAACGCACTGTCTTGGCGAAAGAAAGCGTTTTTGTACAACTTCATATGAATAGCTGTAACTTTTGATAGAAGACTCGGATACACATGTTTATGGCTTTATCTTATAGAACTCAAGGTTCCTGTGCTGGGCAAACAGGTTTTGCAGCTGTTTGAGCTAAGATTTCCAAGTTATTCACATAATGAAAACCTATACTTTGTTTCGGTCGAGTTCCCCATTCAAATGCATGTAACAGTGAGAAACGCACTGTCTTGGCGAAAGAAAGCGTTTTTGTACAACTTCATAGAAATAGCTGTAACTTTTGATAGAAGACTCAGACAAACATGTTTATGGCCTTATATTATAGAACTCAAGGTCCCCGTGCTGGGAAAACAGGTTTTGCAGCTGATTGAGCTAAGATTTCCAAGTTATTCACATAATGAAAACCTATACTTTGTTTCGGTCGAGTTCCCCATTCAAATGCATGTAACAGTGAGAAACGCACTGTCTTGGTGAAAGAAAGCGTTTTTGTACAACTTCATAGAAATAGCTGTAACTTTTGATAGAAGACTCAGACAAACATGTTTATGGCCTTATATTATAGAACTCAAGGTCCCCGTGCTGGGAAAACAGGTTTTGCAGCTGTTTGAGCTAAGATTTCCAAGTTATTCACATAATGAAAACTTATACTTTGTTTCGGTGGAGTTCCCCATTCAAATGCATGTAACAGTGAGAAACGCACTGTCTTGGCGAAAGAAAGCGTTTTTGTACAACTTCATATGAATAGCTGTAACTTTTGATAGAAGACTCGGATACACATGTTTATGGCTTTATCTTATAGAAGTCAAGGTTCCTGTGCTGGGCAAACAGGTTTTGCAGCTGTTTGAGCTAAGATTTCCAAGTTATTCACATAATGAAAACCTATACTTTGTTTCGGTCGAGTTCCCCATTCAAATGCATGTAACAGTGAGAAGCGCACTGTCTTGGCGAAAGAAAGCGTTTTTGTACAACTTCATAGAAATAGCTGTAACTTTTGATAGAAGACTCAGACAAACATGTTTATGGCCTTATCTTATAGAACTCAAGGTCTCCGTGCTGGGAAAACAGGTTTTGCAGCTGTTTGAGCTAAGATTTCCAAGTTATTCACATAATGAAAACTTATACTTTGTTTCGGTGGAGTTCCCCATTCAAATGCATGTAACAGTGAGAAACGCACTGTCTTGGCGAAAGAAAGCGTTTTTGTACAACTTCATATGAATAGCTGTAACTTTTGATAGAAGACTCAGACAAACATGTTTATGGCTTTATATTATAGAACTCAAGGTCTCCGTGCTGGGAAAACAGGTTTTGCAGCTGTTTAAGCTAAGATTTCCAAGTTATTCACATAATGAAAACGTATACTTCGTTTTGGTCGAGTTCCCCATTCAAATGCATGTAACAGTGAGAAGCGCACTGTCTTGGCGAAAGAAAGCTATTTTGTACAACTTCATATAAATAGCTGTAACTTTTGATAGAAGACTCGGATACACATGTTTATGGCTTTATCTTATAGAACTCACGTTCCCCGTGCTGGGCAAACAGGTTTTGCAGCTGTTTGAGCTAAGATTTCCAAGTTATTCACATAATGAAAACCTATACTTTGTTTCGGTCGAGTTCCCCATTCAAATGCATGTAACAGTGAGAAACGCACTGTCTTGGCGAAAGAAAGCGTTTTTGTACAACTTCATAGAAATAGCTGTAACTTTTGATAGAAGACTCAGACAAACATGTTTATGGCCTTATATTATAGAACTCAAGGTCTCCGTGCTGGGAAAACAGGTTTTGCAGCTGTTTGAGCTAAGATTTCCAAGTTATTCACATAATGAAAACCTATACTTTGTTTCGGTCGAGTTCCCCATTCAAATGCATGTAACAGTGAGAAACGCACTGTCTTGGCGAAAGAAAACGTTTTTGTACAACTTCATAGAAATAGCTGTAACTTTTGATAGAAGACTCAGACAAACATGTTTATGGCCTTATATTATAGAACTCAAGGTCTCCGTGCTGGGAAAACAGGTTTTGCAGCTGTTTGAGCTAAGATTTCCAAGTTATTCACATAATGAAAACCTATACTTTGTTTCGGTCGAGTTCCCCATTCAAATGCATGTAACAGTGAGAAACGCACTGTCTTGGCGAAAGAAAGCGTTTTTGTACAACTTCATAGAAATAGCTGTAACTTTTGATAGAAGACTCAGACAAACATGTTTATGGCCTTATATTATAGAACTCAAGGTCTCCGTGCTGGGAAAACAGGTTTTGCAGCTGTTTGAGCTAAGATTTCCAAGTTATTCACATAATGAAAACCTATACTTTGTTTCGGTCGAGTTCCCCATTCAAATGCATGTAACAGTGAGAAACGCACTGTCTTGGCGAAAGAAAGCGTTTTTGTACAACTTCATATGAATAGCTGTAACTTTTGATAGAAGACTCGGATACACATGTTTATGGCTTTATCTTATAGAACTCAAGGTCTCCGTGCTGGGAAAACAGGTTTTGCAGCTGTTTAAGCTAAGATTTCCAAGTTATTCACATAATGAAAACGTATACTTTGTTTTGGTCGAGTTCCCCATTCAAATGCATGTAACAGTGAGAAGCGCACTGTCTTGGCGAAAGAAAGCTATTTTGTACAACTTCATATAAATAGCTGTAACTTTTGATAGAAGACTCGGATACACATGTTTATGGCTTTATCTTATAGAACTCACGTTCCCCGTGCTGGGCAAACAGGTTTTGCAGCTGTTTGAGCTAAGATTTCCAAGTTATTCACATAATGAAAACCTATACTTTGTTTCGGTCGAGTTCCCCATTCAAATGCATGTAACAGTGAGAAACGCACTGTCTTGGCGAAAGAAAGCGTTTTTGTACAACTTCATAGAAATAGCTGTAACTTTTGATAGAAGACTCGGATACACATGTTTATGGCTTTATCTTATAGAACTCAAGGTTCCCGTGCTGGGAAAACAGGTTTTGCAGCTGTTTGAGCTAAGATTTCCAAGTTATTCACATAATGAAAACCTATACTTTGTTTCGGTCGAGTTCCCCATTCAAATGCATGTAACAGTGAGAAACGCACTGTCTTGGCGAAAGAAAGCGTTTTTGTACAACTTCATAGAAATAGCTGTAACTTTTGATAGAAGACTCAGACAAACATGTTTATGGCCTTATATTATAGAACTCAAGGTCTCCGTGCTGGGAAAACAGGTTTTGCAGCTGTTTGAGCTAAGATTTCCAAGTTATTCACATAATTAAAACCTATACTTTGTTTCGGTCGAGTTCCCCATTCAAATGCATGTAACAGTGAGAAACGCACTGTCTTGGCGAAAGAAAGTGTTTTTGTACAACTTCATATAAATAGCTGTAACTTTTGATAGAAGACTCGGATACACATGTTTATGGCTTTATCTTATAGAACTCAAGGTTCCCGTGCTGGGAAAACAGGTTTTGCAGCTGTTTGAGCTAAGATTTCCAAGTTATTCACATAATGAAAACCTATACTTTGTTTCGGTCGAGTTCCCCATTCAAATGCATGTAACAGTGAGAAACGCACTGTCTTGGCGAAAGAAAGCGTTTTTGTACAACTTCATAGAAATAGCTGTAACTTTTGATAGAAGACTCGGATACACATGTTTATGGCTTTATCTTATAGAACTCAAGGTTCCCGTGCTGGGAAACAGGTTTTGCAGCTGTTTGAGCTAAGATTTCCAAGTTATTCACATAATGAAAACCTATACTTTGTTTCGGTCGAGTTCCCCATTCAAATGCATGTAAGAGTGAGAAACGCACTGTCTTGGCGAAAGAAAGCGTTTTTGTACAACTTCATAGAAATAGCTGTAACTTTTGATAGAAGACTCAGACAAACATGTTTATGGCCTTATATTATAGAACTCAAGGTCTCCGTGCTGGGAAAACAGGTTTTGCAGCTGTTTGAGCTAAGATTTCCAAGTTATTCACATAATGAAAACATATACTTTGTTTCGGTCGAGTTCCCCATTCAAATGCATGTAACAGTGAGAAACGCACTGTCTTGGCGAAAGAAAGTGTTTTTGTACAACTTCATATAAATAGCTGTAACTTTTGATAGAAGACTCGGATACACATGTTTATGGCTTTATCTTATAGAACTCAAGGTTCCCGTGCTGGGAAAACAGGTTTTGCAGCTGTTTGAGCTAAGATTTCCAAGTTATTCACATAATGAAAACCTATACTTTGTTTCGGTCGAGTTCCCCATTCAAATGCATGTAACAGTGAGAAACGCACTGTCTTGGCGAAAGAAAGCGTTTTTGTACAACTTCATAGAAATAGCTGTAACTTTTGATAGAAGACTCAGACAAGCATATTTATGGCCTTATATTATAGAACTCAAGGTCTCCGTGCTGGGCAAACAGGTTTTGCAGCTGTTTGAGCTAAGATTTCCAAGTTATTCACATAATGAAAACATATACTTTGTTTCGGTCGAGTTCCCCATTCAAATGCATGTAACAGTGAGAAACGCACTGTCTTGGCGAAAGAAAGCGTTTTTGTACAACTTCATATGAATAGCTGTAACTTTTGATAGAAGACTCGGATACACATGTTTATGGCTTTATCTTATAGAAGTCAAGGTTCCTGTGCTGGGCAAACAGGTTTTGCAGCTGTTTGAGCTAAGATTTCCAAGTTATTCACATAATGAAAACCTATACTTTGTTTCGGTCGAGTTCCCCATTCAAATGCATGTAACAGTGAGAAGCGCACTGTCTTGGCGAAAGAAAGCGTTTTTGTACAACTTCATAGAAATAGCTGTAACTTTTGATAGAAGACTCAGACAAACATGTTTATGGCCTTATCTTATAGAACTCAAGGTCTCCGTGCTGGGAAAACAGGTTTTGCAGCTGTTTGAGCTAAGATTTCCAAGTTATTCACATAATGAAAACTTATACTTTGTTTCGGTGGAGTTCCCCATTCAAATGCATGTAACAGTGAGAAGCGCACTGTCTTGGCGAAAGAAAGCGTTTTTGTACAACTTCATATAAATAGCTGTAACTTTTGATAGAAGACTCGGATACACATGTTTATGGCTTTATCTTATAGAACTCACGTTCCCCGTGCTGGGCAAACAGGTTTTGCAGCTGTTTGAGCTAAGATTTCCAAGTTATTCACATAATGAAAACCTATACTTTGTTTCGGTCGAGTTCCCCATTCAAATGCATGTAACAGTGAGAAACGCACTGTCTTGGCGAAAGAAAGCGTTTTTGTACAACTTCATATAAATAGCTGTAACTTTTGATAGAAGACTCAGACAAACATGTTTATGGCTTTATCTTATAGAACTCAAGGTCTCCGTGCTGGGCAAACAGGTTTTGCAGCTGTTTGAGCTAAGGTTTCCAAGTTATTCACATAATGAAAACTTATACTTTGTTTCGGTGGAGTTCCCCATTCAAATGCATGTAACAATGAGAAACGCACTGTCTTGGCGAAAGAAAGCGTTTTTGTACAACTTCATATGAATAGCTGTAACTTTTGATAGAAGACTCGGATACACATGTTTATGGCTTTATCTTATAGAACTCAAGGTTCCCGTGCTGGGAAAACAGGTTTTGCAGCTGTTTGAGCTAAGATTTCCAAGTTATTCACATAATGAAAACCTATACTTTGTTTCGGTCGAGTTCCCCATTCAAATGCATGTAACAGTGAGAAACGCACTGTCTTGGCGAAAGAAAGTGTTTTTGTACAACTTCATATAAATAGCTGTAACTTTTGATAGAAGACTCAGACAAACATGTTTATGGCCTTATATTATAGAACTCAAGGTCTCCGTGCTGGGAAAACAGGTTTTGCAGCTGTTTGAGCTAAGATTTCCAAGTTATTCACATAATGAAAACCTATACTTTGTTTCGGTCGAGTTCCCCATTCAAATGCATGTAACAGTGAGAAACGCACTGTCTTGGCGAAAGAAAGCGTTTTTGTACAACTTCATAGAAATAGCTGTAACTTTTGATAGAAGACTCAGACAAACATGTTTATGGCCTTATATTATAGAACTCAAGGTCTCCGTGCTGGGAAAACAGGTTTTGCAGCTGTTTGAGCTAAGATTTCCAAGTTATTCACATAATGAAAACCTATACTTTGTTTCGGTCGAGTTCCCCATTCAAATGCATGTAACAGTGAGAAACGCACTGTCTTGGCGAAAGAAAGCGTTTTTGTACAACTTCATAGAAATAGCTGTAACCTTTGATAGAAGACTCAGACAAACATGTTTATGGCCTTATATTATAGAACTCAAGGTCCCTGTGCTGGGAAAACAGGTTTTGCAGCTGTTTGAGCTAAGATTTCCAAGTTATTCACATAATGAAAACCTATACTTTGTTTCGGTCGAGTTCCCCATTCAAATGCATGTAACAGTGAGAAACACACTGTCTTGGCGAAAGAAAGCGTTTTTGTACAACTTCATATGAATAGCTGTAACTTTTGATAGAAGACTCGGATACACATGTTTATGGCTTTATCTTATAGAACTCAAGGTCTCCGTGCTGGGAAAACAGGTTTTGCAGCTGTTTAAGCTAAGATTTCCAAGTTATTCACATAATGAAAACGTATACTTTGTTTTGGTCGAGTTCCCCATTCAAATGCATGTAACAGTGAGAAGCGCACTGTCTTGGCGAAAGAAAGCTATTTTGTACAACTTCATATAAATAGCTGTAACTTTTGATAGAAGACTCGGATACACATGTTTATGGCTTTATCTTATAGAACTCAAGGTCCCCGTGCTGGGCAAACAGGTTTTGCAGCTGTTTGAGCTAAGATTTCCAAGTTATTCACATAATGAAAACCTATACTTTGTTTCGGTCGAGTTCCCCATTCAAATGCATGTAACAGTGAGAAACGCACTGTCTTGGCGAAAGAAAGCGTTTTTGTACAACTTCATAGAAATAGCTGTAACTTTTGATAGAAGACTCGGATACACATGTTTATGGCTTTATCTTATAGAACTCAAGGTTCCCGTGCTGGGAAAACAGGTTTTGCAGCTGTTTGAGCTAAGATTTCCAAGTTATTCACATAATGAAAACCTATACTTTGTTTCGGTCGAGTTCCCCATTCAAATGCATGTAACAGTGAGAAACGCACTGTCTTGGCGAAAGAAAGCGTTTTTGTACAACTTCATAGAAATAGCTGTAACTTTTGATAGAAGACTCAGACAAACATGTTTATGGCCTTATATTATAGAACTCAAGGTCTCCGTGCTGGGAAAACAGGTTTTGCAGCTGTTTGAGCTAAGATTTCCAAGTTATTCACATAATTAAAACCTATACTTTGTTTCGGTCGAGTTCCCCATTCAAATGCATGTAACAGTGAGAAACGCACTGTCTTGGCGAAAGAAAGCGTTTTTGTACAACTTCATAGAAATAGCTGTAACTTTTGATAGAAGACTCAGACAAACATGTTTATGGCCTTATATTATAGAACTCAAGGTCTCCGTGCTGGGAAAACAGGTTTTGCAGCTGTTTGAGCTAAGATTTCCAAGTTATTCACATAATGAAAACATATACTTTGTTTCGGTCGAGTTCCCCATTCAAATGCATGTAACAGTGAGAAACGCACTGTCTTGGCGAAAGAAAGTGTTTTTGTACAACTTCATATAAATAGCTGTAACTTTTGATAGAAGACTCGGATACACATGTTTATGGCTTTATCTTATAGAACTCAAGGTTCCCGTGCTGGGAAAACAGGTTTTGCAGCTGTTTGAGCTAAGATTTCCAAGTTATTCACATAATGAAAACCTATACTTTGTTTCGGTCGAGTTCCCCATTCAAATGCATGTAACAGTGAGAAACGCACTGTCTTGGCGAAAGAAAGCGTTTTTGTACAACTTCATAGAAATAGCTGTAACTTTTGATAGAAGACTCGGATACACATGTTTATGGCTTTATCTTATAGAACTCAAGGTTCCCGTGCTGGGAAAACAGGTTTTGCAGCTGTTTGAGCTAAGATTTCCAAGTTATTCACATAATGAAAACATATACTTTGTTTCGGTCGAGTTCCCCATTCAAATGCATGTAACAGTGAGAAACGCACTGTCTTGGCGAAAGAAAGTGTTTTTGTACAACTTCATATAAATAGCTGTAACTTTTGATAGAAGACTCGGATACACATGTTTATGGCTTTATCTTATAGAACTCAAGGTTCCCGTGCTGGGAAACAGGTTTTGCAGCTGTTTGAGCTAAGATTTCCAAGTTATTCACATAATGAAAACCTATACTTTGTTTCGGTCGAGTTCCCCATTCAAATGCATGTAACAGTGAGAAACGCACTGTCTTGGCGAAAGAAAGCGTTTTTGTACAACTTCATAGAAATAGCTGTAACTTTTGATAGAAGACTCAGACAAACATGTTTATGGCCTTATATTATAGAACTCAAGGTCTCCGTGCTGGGAAAACAGGTTTTGCAGCTGTTTGAGCTAAGATTTCCAAGTTATTCACATAATGAAAACATATACTTTGTTTCGGTCGAGTTCCCCATTCAAATGCATGTAACAGTGAGAAACGCACTGTCTTGGCGAAAGAAAGTGTTTTTGTACAACTTCATATAAATAGCTGTAACTTTTGATAGAAGACTCGGATACACATGTTTATGGCTTTATCTTATAGAACTCAAGGTTCCCGTGCTGGGAAAACAGGTTTTGCAGCTGTTTGAGCTAAGATTTCCAAGTTATTCACATAATGAAAACCTATACTTTGTTTCGGTCGAGTTCCCCATTCAAATGCATGTAACAGTGAGAAACGCACTGTCTTGGCGAAAGAAAGCGTTTTTGTACAACTTCATATGAATAGCTGTAACTTTTGATAGAAGACTCGGATACACATGTTTATGGCTTTATCTTATAGAACTCAAGGTCTCCGTGCTGGGAAAACAGGTTTTGCAGCTGTTTGAGCTAAGATTTCCAAGTTATTCACATAATGAAAACTTATACTTTGTTTCGGTGGAGTTCCCCATTCAAATGCATGTAACAGTGAGAAACGCACTGTCTTGGCGAAAGAAAGTGTTTTTGTACAACTTCATATGAATAGCTGTAACTTTTGATAGAAGACTCGGATACACATGTTTATGGCTTTATCTTATAGAACTCAAGGTACCCATGCTGGGCAAACAGGTTTTGCAGCTGTTTGAGCTAAGATTTCCAAGTTATTCACATAATTAAAACCTATACTTTGTTTCGGTCGAGTTCCCCATTCAAATGCATGTAACAGTGAGAAACGCACTGTCTTGGCGAAAGAAAGCGTTTTTGTACAACTTCATAGAAATAGCTGTAACTTTTGATAGAAGACTCAGACAAACATGTTTATGGCCTTATATTATAGAACTCAAGGTCCCCGTGCTGGGAAAACAGGTTTTGCAGCTGTTTGAGCTAAGATTTCCAAGTTATTCACATAATGAAAACCTATACTTTGTTTCGGTCGAGTTCCCCATTCAAATGCATGTAACAGTGAGAAACGCACTGTCTTGGCGAAAGAAAGCGTTTTTGTACAACTTCATAGAAATAGCTGTAACTTTTGATAGAAGACTCAGACAAACATGTTTATGGCCTTATATTATAGAACTCAAGGTCTCCGTGCTGGGAAAACAGGTTTTGCAGCTGTTTGAGCTAAGATTTCCAAGTTATTCACATAATTAAAACCTATACTTTGTTTCGGTCGAGTTCCCCATTCAAATGCATGTAACAGTGAGAAACGCACTGTCTTGGCGAAAGAAAGCGTTTTTGTACAACTTCATAGAAATAGCTGTAACTTTTGATAGAAGACTCAGACAAACATGTTTATGGCCTTATATTATAGAACTCAAGGTCTCCGTGCTGGGAAAACAGGTTTTGCAGCTGTTTGAACTAAGATTTCCAAGTTATTCACATAATGAAAACATATACTTTGTTTCGGTCGAGTTCCCCATTCAAATGCATGTAACAGTGAGAAACGCACTGTCTTGGCGAAAGAAAGTGTTTTTGTACAACTTCATATAAATAGCTGTAACTTTTGATAGAAGACTCGGATACACATGTTTATGGCTTTATCTTATAGAACTCAAGGTTCCCGTGCTGGGCAAACAGGTTTTGCAGCTGTTTGAGCTAAGATTTCCAAGTTATTCACATAATGAAAACCTATACTTTGTTTCGGTCGAGTTCCCCATTCAAATGCATGTAACAGTGAGAAACGCACTGTCTTGGCGAAAGAAAGCGTTTTTGTACAACTTCATAGAAATAGCTGTAACTTTTGATAGAAGACTCAGACAAACATGTTTATGGCCTTATATTATAGAACTCAAGGTCTCCGTGCTGGGAAAACAGGTTTTGCAGCTGTTTGAGCTAAGATTTCCAAGTTATTCACATAATGAAAACATATACTTTGTTTCGGTCGAGTTCCCCATTCAAATGCATGTAACAGTGAGAAACGCACTGTCTTGGCGAAAGAAAGTGTTTTTGTACAACTTCATATAAATAGCTGTAACTTTTGATAGAAGACTCGGATACACATGTTTATGGCTTTATCTTATAGAACTCAAGGTTCCCGTGCTGGGAAAACAGGTTTTGCAGCTGTTTGAGCTAAGATTTCCAAGTTATTCACATAATGAAAACCTATACTTTGTTTCGGTCGAGTTCCCCATTCAAATGCATGTAACAGTGAGAAACGCACTGTCTTGGCGAAAGAAAGCGTTTTTGTACAACTTCATATGAATAGCTGTAACTTTTGATAGAAGACTCGGATACACATGTTTATGGCTTTATCTTATAGAACTCAAGGTCTCCGTGCTGGGAAAACAGGTTTTGCAGCTGTTTGAGCTAAGATTTCCAAGTTATTCACATAATGAAAACTTATACTTTGTTTCGGTGGAGTTCCCCATTCAAATGCATGTAACAGTGAGAAACGCACTGTCTTGGCGAAAGAAAGTGTTTTTGTACAACTTCATATGAATAGCTGTAACTTTTGATAGAAGACTCGGATACACATGTTTATGGCTTTATCTTATAGAACTCAAGGTACCCATGCTGGGCAAACAGGTTTTGCAGCTGTTTGAGCTAAGATTTCCAAGTTATTCACATAACGAAAACCTATACTTTGTTTCGGTCGAGTTCCCCATTCAAATGCATGTAACAGTGAGAAACGCACTGTCTTGGCGAAAGAAAGCGTTTTTGTACAACTTCATAGAAATAGCTGTAACTTTTGATAGAAGACTCGGATACACATGTTTATGGCTTTATCTTATAGAACTCAAGGTTCCCGTGCTGGGAAAACAGGTTTTGCAGCTGTTTGAGCTAAGATTTCCAAGTTATTCACATAATGAAAACCTATACTTTGTTTCGGTCGAGTTCCCCATTCAAATGCATGTAACAGTGAGAAACACACTGTCTTGGCGAAAGAAAGCGTTTTTGTACAACTTCATATAAATAGCTGTAACTTTTGTTAGAAGACTCAGACAAACATGTTTATGGCTTTATCTTATAGAACTCAAGGTCTCCGTCCTGGGAAAACAGGTTTTGCAGCTGTTTGAGCTAAGATTTCCAAGTTATTCACATAATGAAAACTTATACTTTGTTTCGGTGGAGTTCCCCATTCAAATGCATGTAACAGTGAGAAACGCACTGTCTTGGCGAAAGAAAGCGTTTTTGTACAACTTCATAGAAATAGCTGTAACTTTTGATAGAAGACTCAGACAAACATGTTTATGGCTTTATATTATAGAACTCAAGGTCTCCGTGCTGGGAAAACAGGTTTTGCAGCTGTTTAAGCTAAGATTTCCAAGTTATTCACATAATGAAAACGTATACTTTGTTTTGGTCGAGTTCCCCATTCAAATGCATGTAACAGTGAGAAGCGCACTGTCTTGGCGAAAGAAAGCTATTTTGTACAACTTCATATAAATAGCTGTAACTTTTGATAGAAGACTCGGATACACATGTTTATGGCTTTATCTTATAGAACTCACGTTCCCCGTGCTGGGCAAACAGGTTTTGCAGCTGTTTGAGCTAAGATTTCCAAGTTATTCACATAATGAAAACATATACTTTGTTTCGGTCGAGTTCCCCATTCAAATGCATGTAACAGTGAGAAACGCACTGTCTTGGCGAAAGAAAGCGTTTTTGTACAACTTCATAGAAATAGCTGTAACTTTTGATAGAAGACTCGGATACACATGTTTATGGCTTTATCTTATAGAACTCAAGGTTCCCGTGCTGGGAAAACAGGTTTTGCAGCTGTTTGAGCTAAGATTTCCAAGTTATTCACATAATGAAAACCTATACTTTGTTTCGGTCGAGTTCCCCATTCAAATGCATGTAACAGTGAGAAACGCACTGTCTTGGCGAAAGAAAGCGTTTTTGTACAACTTCATAGAAATAGCTGTAACTTTTGATAGAAGACTCAGACAAACATGTTTATGGCCTTATATTATAAAACTCAAGGTCTCTTTTGATAGAAGACTCAGACAAACATGTAACTCAAGGTAACTTTTGATAGAAGACTCAGACAAACATGTTTATGGCCTTATATTATAGAACTCAAGGTCTCCGTGCTGGGAAAACAGGTTTTGCAGCTGTTTGAGCTAAGATTTCCAAGTTATTCACATAATGAAAACCTATACTTTGTTTCGGTGGAGTTCCCCATTCAAATGCATGTAACAGTGAGAAACGCACTGTCTTGGCGAAAGAAAGCGTTTTTGTACAACTTCATATGAATAGCTGTAACTTTTGATAGAAGACTCGGATACACATGTTTATGGCTTTATCTTATAGAACTCAAGGTTCCCGTGCTGGGCAAACAGGTTTTGCAGCTGTTTGAGCTAAGATTTCCAAGTTATTCACATAATGAAAACCTATACTTTGTTTCGGTCGAGTTCCCCATTCAAATGCATGTAACAGTGAGAAACGCACTGTCTTGGCGAAAGAAAGCGTTTTTGTACAACTTCATAGAAATAGCTGTAACTTTTGATAGAAGACTCAGACAAACATGTTTATGGCTTTATCTTATAGAACTCAAGGTCTCCGTGCTGGGAAAACAGGTTTTGCAGCTGTTTAAGCTAAGATTTCCAAGTTATTCACATAATGAAAACGTATACTTTGTTTTGGTCGAGTTCCCCATTCAAATGCATGTAACAGTTAGAAGCGCACTGTCTTGGCGAAAGAAAGCGTTTTTGTACAACTTCATATGAATAGCTGTAACTTTTGATAGAAGACTCGGATACACATGTTTATGGCTTTATCTTATAGAACTCAAGGTTCCCGTGCTGGGAAAACAGGTTTTGCAGCTGTTTGAGCTAAGATTTCCAAGTTATTCACATAATGAAAACGTATACTTTGTTTCGGTCGAGTTCCCCATTCAAATGCATGTAACAGTGAGAAACGCACTGTCTTGGCGAAAGAAAGCGTTTTTGTACAACTTCATAGAAATAGCTGTAACTTTTGATAGAAGACTCAGACAAACATGTTTATGGCCTTATATTATAGAACTCAAGGTCTCCGTGCTGGGAAAACAGGTTTTGCAGCTGTTTGAGCTAAGATTTCCAAGTTATTCACATAATGAAAACCTATACTTTGTTTTGGTCGAGTTCCCCATTCAAATGCATGTAACAGTGAGAAGCGCACTGTCTTGGCGAAAGAAAGCGTTTTTGTACAACTTCATATAAATAGCTGTAACTTTTGATAGAAGACTCGGATACACATGTTTATGGCTTTATCTTATAGAACTCACGTTCCCCGTGCTGGGCAAACAGGTTTTGCAGCTGTTTGAGCTAAGATTTCCAAGTTATTCACATAACGAAAACCTATACTTTGTTTCGGTCGAGTTCCCCATTCAAATGCATGTAACAGTGAGAAACGCACTGTCTTGGCGAAAGAAAGCGTTTTTGTACAACTTCATATAAATAGCTGTAACTTTTGATAGAAGACTCGAATACACATGTTTATGGCTTTATCTTATAGAACTCAAGGTTCCCGTGCTGGGAAAACAGGTTTTGCAGCTGTTTGAGCTAAGATTTCCAAGTTATTCACATAATGAAAACGTATACTTTGTTTCGGTCGAGTTCCCCATTCAAATGCATGTAACAGTGAGAAACACACTGTCTTGGCGAAAGAAAGCGTTTTTGTACAACTTCATATAAATAGCTGTAACTTTTGTTAGAAGACTCAGACAAACATGTTTATGGCTTTATCTTATAGAACTCAAGGTCTCCGTCCTGGGAAAACAGGTTTTGCAGCTGTTTGAGCTAAGATTTCCAAGTTATTCACATAATGAAAACTTATACTTTGTTTCGGTGGAGTTCCCCATTCAAATGCATGTAACAGTGAGAAACGCACTGTCTTGGCGAAAGAAAGCGTTTTTGTACAACTTCATATAAATAGCTGTAACTTTTGATAGAAGACTCGGATACACATGTTTATGGCTTTATCTTATAGAACTCAAGGTTCCCGTGCTGGGAAAACAGATTTTGCAGCTGTTTGAGCTAAGATTTCCAAGTTATTCACATAATGAAAACCTATACTTTGTTTCGGTTGAGTTCCCCATTCAAATGCATGTAACAGTGAGAAACGCACTATCTTGGCGAAAGAAAGCGTTTTTGTACAACTTCATAGAAATAGCTGTAACTTTTGATAGAAGACTCAGACAAACATGTTTATGGCCTTATATTATAGAACTCAAGGTCTCTTTTGATAGAAGACTCAGACAAACATGTAACTCAAGGTAACTTTTGATAGAAGACTCAGACAAACATGTTTATGGCCTTATATTATAGAACTCAAGGTCTCCGTGCTGGGAAAACAGGTTTTGCAGCTGTTTGAGCTAAGATTTCCAAGTTATTCACATAATGAAAACCTATACTTTGTTTCGGTCGAGTTCCCCATTCAAATGCATGTAACAGTGAGAAACGCGCTGTCTTGGCGAAAGAAAGCGTTTTTGTACAACTTCATAGAAATAGCTGTAACTTTTGATAGAAGACTCGGATACACATGTTTATGGCTTTATCTTACAGAACTCACGGTTCCCGTGCTGGGAAAACAGGTTTTGCAGCTGTTTGAGCTAAGATTTCCAAGTTATTCACATAATGAAAACTTATACTTTGTTTTGGTCGAGTTCCCCATTCAAATGCATGTAACAGTGAGAAGCGCACTGTCTTGGCGAAAGAAAGCGTTTTTGTACAACTTCATAGAAATAGCTGTAACTTTTGATAGAAGACTCGGATACACATGTTTATGGCTTTATATTATAGAACTCAAGGTCTCCGTGCTGGGAAAACAGGTTTTGCAGCTGTTTAAGCTAAGATTTCCAAGTTATTCACATAATGAAAACGTATACTTTGTTTCGGTCGAGTTCCCCATTCAAATGCATGTAACAGTGAGAAGCGCACTGTCTTGGCGAAAGAAAGCGTTTTTGTACAACTTCATATAAATAGCTGTAACTTTTGATAGAAGACTCGGATACACATGTTTATGGCTTTATCTTATAGAACTCACGTTCCCCGTGCTGGGCAAACAGGTTTTGCAGCTGTTTGAGCTAAGATTTCCAAGTTATTCACATAATGAAATCCTATACTTTGTTTCGGTCGAGTTCCCCATTCAAATGCATGTAACAGTGAGAAACGCACTGTCTTGGCGAAAGAAAGCGTTTTTGTACAACTTCATAGAAATAGCTGTAACTTTTGATAGAAGACTCAGACAAACATGTTTATGGCCTTATATTATAAAACTCAAGGTCTCTTTTGATAGAAGACTCAGACAAACATGTAACTCAAGGTAACTTTTGATAGAAGACTCAGACAAACATGTTTATGGCTTTATCTTATAGAATTCAATATCCCCGTGCTATGCAAACAGGCTGCAGCTGTTTGAGCTAAGATTTTCAAGTTACAAACATAATGAAAACCTATACTTTGTGTCGGGCGAGAACTCCATTCAAATGCATGTAATAGCGAGAAACGCACTAACGTGGTGAAATAAAGCGTTTTTCATGGTCTTCATAAAGACAGCTGTAACTTTCGATAGAAGACTCAGAAATAGATATTTATGGCTTTATTTTATAGAATTCAATATCCCCGTGCTGGGCAAAACGTTTTTGCAGCTATTTGAGCTAAGACTTTCAAGTTATTCACATAATGAAAACCTATACTTTGTTTCGTGCAAGTTCCACATTCAAATGCATGTAATCGTCAGAAACGCACTGTCTTGGCGAAATAAAGCGTTTTTGCACAACTTCATATAAATCGGTGTAACTTTTGATAGAAGATTCAGATATACGTATTCATGGCTTTATCTTATAGAAGTCAATATCCCCGTGCTATGCAAACAGGTTTTGCAGCTGTTTGAGCTAAGATTTTCAAGTTATTCACATAATGAAAACCTATACTTTGTTTCGTGAGAGAACTCCATTCAAATGCATGTAATAGCGAGAAACGCACTAACGTGGTGAAATAAAGCCTTTTTCATGGTCTTCATAAAGACAGCTGTAACTTTTGATAGAAGACTCAGAAATACATATTTATGGCTTTATCTTATAGAATTCAATATCCCCGTGCTGGGCAAAAAGGTTTTGCAGCTGTTTGAGCTAAGATTTTCAAGTTATTCACAAAATGAAAACCTATACTTTGTTTCAGTCGAGTTCCCCATTCAAATGCATGTAATCGTCAGAAACGCACTGTCTTGGCAAAATAAAGCGTTTTTGCACAACTTCATATAAATCGGTGTAACTTTTGATAGAAGATTCAGATATACGTATTCATGGCTTTATCTTATAGAATTCAATATCCCCGGGCTGGGGAAACAGGCTTTACAGCTGTTTGAGCTAAGATTTTCAAGTTATTCAGATAATGAAAACCTATACTTTGTGTCGGGCGAGAACTCCATTCAAATGCATGTAATAGCGAGAAACGCACTTACGTGGTGAAATAAAGCGTTTTTCATGGTCTTCATAAAGACAGCTGTAACTTTCGATAGAAGACTCAGAAATACATATTTATGGCTTTATCTTATAGAATTCGATATCCCCGTGCTGGGCAAACAGGTTTTGCAGCTGTTTGATATAAGATTTTCAAGTTATTCACATAATGAAAACCTACTTTGTTTCGTGCGAGTTCCCCATTCAAATGCATAATGTGGATGGCCTCAGCATGTAGCACAGGCCCTGTTGTAATGTGGATGGACTCATCTACCAACACTGGCCCAGGTGCAATGTGGATGGTAATGGCCAGCACCACAGACCTTGGTGTAATGTGGATGGCCTCAGCCAACACCACTGGCCCTGGTGAAATGTGGATGACATCGGCAAGGACCAATGGCCCTGATGTAATGTGGATGGTTTCAGTCAACAGCACAGTCCCTGGTGTTGTGAAGATGGCCTCATGGGAAGCACTGTCCCTGGTGTAATGTGGATGGTATTGGCCACCACCACAGGGCCTGGTGTAATGTGAATGGCCTCATCCAACAACACTGGCCCTGGTGAAATGTGGATGGTATTGGCCAACACAAAAGGCCCTGGCGTAATGTGAATGTCCTCAGCCAACACCACTGGCCCTGGTTTAATGTAGATGGCATCAAAAAGTAGCACAGGCCCTTGTGTAATGTGGATCACATCAGCCAGCAACACAGGCTCTGGTGAAATGTAGATGACCTCAGACAGCAGAACAGGCCTTGCTGTCGTGAAGTTGGCCTCAGAGGGAGCACTAGCCCTGGTGCAATGTGGATAGCCTAAGCCAGCAATACAGGCCCTGGTGTGGTGACGATAGCCTCGCAGGGAGCACATGCTCCCTGTATAATGTGGATGGCCTCAGCCAGTAGCACAGGCCGTGTTGCAATGTGGATGGCTTCATCTAACAACACTGGCCCTTGTGAAATATGGATGGTATTGGTAAAGGACCACACACCCTGGTGTAATGTGGATGGCCTTAGCTTACACCACTGGCCCTGGTGTAATGTGCATGATATCGGCCAGCATCACAGGCCCAAATGTGGATGGCATCAACGAGCATCAAAGGCCCTGGAGGGGTAAAGATGGCCTCACAAGAATCACAGGCCCTGGTGTAATGTGGATGGAAGAAGCCGGAATCACAGTCTCTGGTGTAATGTTGATGGCCTAAGCCAACAACAGTGGCCCTGGTGTAATTTGAATGGCTTAGGCCACCAGCACAGGCCCTCGTGTGGTGAAGATGGCCTCACAGGAAGCACTGTCCCTGGTGTAATGTGGATGGCCTCAGCAAACAACACTGGCCTTGGTAAAATGTCGATGGTATTGGCCAGCACCACAGGCCCTGCTGTAATGTAGATGGCATCAGCCAGTAGAACAGGCCCTTGAGTATTGTGAATGGTATTGGCTAGCACCACAGGCCCTGGTGTAATTTGAATGTCCTCAGCCATCACCACAGGCCCTGATGAAATGTAGTTGGCCTCAGCCAAGACCACAGGCCCTGGTGAAATGTAAATGTCCTCAGCCAGTAGCACAGGCCCTGTTGTAATGTGGATGGCCTCATCTAACAACTCTGTCGCTGGTGAAATATGGATGGGATTGGTCAGCACCACACACCCTGGTGAAATGTGCATGATATCGGTCAGCACCACAGGCCCAGGTGTAATCTGGATGGCATCAACGAGCAGCAGAGGCCCTGGTGTGGTGAATATGGCCTCACAGGAAGCACTGTCCCTTGTGTAATGTGTATGGCCTTTGCCAAAAACAGTGGCCCTGGTGAAATGTGGATTATATTGGCCAGCACCACAGGCCCTGGTGTAATGTGAATATCCTCATCCAGCACCACAGGCCCTGGTTTGGTGATGATTGCCACACAGGAAGAACTGTACCTGGTGTAATGTGGATGGCCTCATCCAACAGTACAGGCCCTGGTGTGGTGAAGATGGCCTCACAGGAAGCACAGGCCTTGGTGTAATGTGAATGGCCTCAGACAGCAGCCAAGCCCTGGTGAAATGTAGATGGCCTCAGCCGGCAACATGCGCTCTGGTGAAAGGTAGTCTGTCTCAGCCAGTAGCACAGGCCCTGTTGTGGTGAAGATGGCCTCACAGGAAACACTGTCCCTGGTGTAATGTGTATGTCCTAAGCCAACAAAACTGGCCCTCTTTAAATGTGGATGGTATTGGCCAACACCACAGGCCCTGGCGTATTGTGAATGGCCTCATCCAACAACACTGGCCCTGGTGAAATGGGGATGGTATTGGCCAGCACCACAGGCCCTGGTGTAATGTGAATGTCCTCAGCTAAAACCATTGGCCCTGGTGTTATGTGGATGGTATTGGCCAGCACCACAGGCCCTGGTGTAATGTGAATGTCCTCAGCCAGTAACACAGGCCCTTGTGTAATGTGGATGGCCTCATACAGCAACACCACAGGCCCTGGTGAAATGTGGTTGTTTTCGGCCAGCACCACAGGCCCTTCCACATTTCACCAGGGCCAGTGTTGTTGGATGAGGCCATCCACATTACACAGGGGCCAGTGCTGATAGCCTTCCACATTACCCAAGGGCCTGTATTGCTGCACGAAACCATCCACATTTCACAAGTGCCAGTGGTGTTGCTGGCTGATAACATTCACAATACTCAAGGGCCTGTGCTACTGGCTGATGCCATCTACATTAAACCTGGGCCTGTGGTGCTGGCCAATACCACCGACATTTCACCAGGGCCAGTGTTGTTCGCTGAAACCATCCACATTACATCAGGGCCATTGGTCCTTCCCGATGTCATCCACATTTCACCAGGGCCAGTGGTGTTGGCTAAGGTCATCCACATTACACCAAGGTCTGTGCTACTGGCTGAGGCCATCCACATTATACCACGGCATGTGGTCCCTGTGAAGCCAACTTCACGAAAGCAGGGCCTGCGCTGCTGTCTGAGGTCATCTACATTTCACCAGAGCCTGTGTTGCTGGCTGATGTGATCCACATTACACAAGGGCCTGTGCTACTCGTTGATGCCATCCACATTAAACCAGGGCCTGTGGTGCAGGCCGAAACCATCCACATTTCACCAGGGCTTGTGTTGCTGGCTGATGCGATCCACAATACACAAGGGCCTGTGCTACTGGCTGATGCCATCCCCATTACACCAGGGCCAGTGGTGTTGGCTGAGGACATACACATTACACCAGGGACAGTGCTTCCTGTGAGGCCATCTTCACCACAACAGGGCCTGTGCTACTGGCTGAGGCAGACTACCTTTCACCAGGGCCTGGCTGCTGTCTGAGGCCATCCACATTACACCAAGGCCTGTGCTTCCTCTGAGGACATCTTCACCACACCAGGGCCTGTACTGTTGGATCAGACCATCCAGATTACACAAGGTACAATTCTTCCTGTGTTGCAATCATCACCAAACCAGGGCCTGTGGTGCTGGATGAGGCCATCCAGTTTTCACCAGGGATTGTTGTGCTGGCTGATGCGTTCCACGAAACACAAGGGCCTTTACTACTGGCTGAGGATATTCACATTACACCAGGGCCTGTGGTGCTGGCCAATATAATCCACATTTCACCAGGGCCACTGTTGTTGGCTGAGGCCATCCACATTTCAGGAAGCACAAGGGACAGTGCTGTGAGGTCATCTTCACCACACCAGGGCCTCTGCTGCTCGTTGATGCCATCCACATTACACCTGGGCCTGTGGTGCTGACCGATATCATGCACATTTCACCAGGGTGTGTGGTGCTGACCAATACCATCCATATTTCACCAACGACAGAGTTGTTAGATGAGGCCATCCACATTACACCAGGGCCTGTGCTACTGGCTGAGGACATTCACATTACACCAGGGCCTGTGGTGCTGGCCAATACCATCCACATTACACCAGAGCCAGTGTTGTTGGATGAGGCCATTCACGTTACACAAGGGCCTGTGGTGCTAGCCAATACCATCCACATTACACATTACGCTGAGGCCATACAATTTACATCAGGGACAGTGCTTCCTGTAAGGCCATCATCAGCACACCAGGGCCTTTGGTGCTGGCCAATACCATCCACATTTCAACAGGGCAGTGTTGTTGGCTCAGGCCATCCACATTACACCACTGCCAGTGCTTCCTGTGATGCCATCATCACCAAACCAGGGCTTGTTTTGCTGGCTGATGCGATCCACAATACACAAGAGCCTGTGCTTCTGGCTGAGGCCATCCACATTACACCAGGGCCTGTGCTACTCGATGATACCATCCACATTTCACCAGGGATTGTGTTGCCGGCTGATGCGTTCCAGAAAACACAAGGGCCTTTACTACTGGCTTCACCACAACAGGGCCTGTGCCACTGGCTGAGGCAGACTACCTTTCACCAGAGCGCATGTTGCCGGCTGAGGCCATCTACATTTCACCAGGGCCTGTCTGCTGTCTGAGGCCATTCACATTACACCAAGGCCTGTGCTTCCTGTGAGGCCATCTTCACCACACCAGGGCCTGTACTGTTGGATGAGGCCATCCACATTACACCAGGCACAATTCTTCCTGTGTGGCAATCATCACCAAACCAGGGCCTGTGGTGCTGGATGAGGCCATCAACATTTCACCAGGGATTGTGTTGCTGGCTGATGCGTTCCACAAAACACAAGGGCCTTTACTACTGGCTGAGGATATTACATTACACCAGGGCCTGTGGTGCTGGCCAATATAATCCACATTTCACCAGGACCACTGTTTTTGGCAAAGGCCATACACATTACACAAGGGACAGTGCTTCCTGTGAGGCCATCTTCACCACACCAGGTCCTCTGCTGCTCGTTGATGCCATCCAGATTACACCTGGGCCTGTGCTGCTGACCGATATCATGCACATTTCACCAGGGTGTGTGGTGCTGACCAATCCCATCCATATTTCACCAGCGACAGAGTTGTTAGATGAGGCCATCCACATTACAACAGGGCCTCTGCTACTGGCTGAGGACATTTACATTTCACCAGGGCCTGTGGTCATGGCTGAGGCCAACTACATTTCATCAGGGCCTGTGGTCATGGCTGAGGACATTCACATTACACCAGGGCCTGTGGTGCTAGCCAATACCATCCACATTACACTAGGGCCAATGTTGTTGGCTGAGGCCATCCAAATTACACCAGGAACAGTACTTCCTGTGAGGCCATCATCACCACACCCGGGCCTTTGGTGCTGGCTGATACCATCCACATTACACAAGGGCCTGTGCTGCTAGCCTTCCATATTACCCAAGGGCCTGTGTTGCTGGCTGATGCCATTCACAATACTCAAGGGCCTGTTCTACTGGCTGATGCCATCTACATTACAGCAGGGCCTGTGGTGCTGGCTAATACCATCGACATTTTTATTTTTTTTTTTAAATCTTTATTTAAAGTAAACAAATCTACATATAAAATGTACATACACATACAATTACATATACAAAACCATGAACACATACAAAAAAGGAGAAACAATGGCTGATGACATTCACAATAGTCAAGGGCCTGTTCTACTGGCTGATGCCATCTACATTACAGCAGGGCCTGTGGTGCTGGCCAATACCATCGACATTTTACCAAGGCCAGTGTTGTTTGCTGAGGCCATCCACATTACACCAGGGACAGTGCTTCCTGCGAGGCCATCTTCACCACACGAGGGCCTGTGCTGGTGGCCTAAGCCATTCAAATTACACCAGGGCCTCTGGTGCTGGCCAACACCATCCACATTTCACCAGGGCCACTGTTGTTGGCTTAGGCCATCAACATTACACCAGAGACTGTGATGCCGGCTTCTACCATCCACATTACACCAGGGCCTGTGCTTCCTGTGAGGCCATCTTTACCCCACCAGGGCCTTTGATGCTCGTTGATGCCATCCACATTAGGGCCTGTGATGCTGGCCGATATCATGCACATTACACCAGGGCCAGTGGTGTAAGCTAAGGCCATCCACATTACACCAGGGTGTTTGTTGCTTACCATACCATCCACATTACACCAGGTCCTGTGCTGCTGGCTGAGGCCATCCACATTGCACCGGGGCCATGGGGTTGGATGAGGACATTAACATTACACCAGGGATTGTTTTGCTGGCTGAGGCCATTCACATTGCAGTAGGGCCTGTGCTGCTGGCTGAGGCCACCTATATTTCACGAGGGCCTGTGTTGACAACTGATGCCATCCACAATACACCAGGGCCAGTCATTTCTGTGAGGCCATCTTCACTAGACCAGGGTCTGTGCTGTTTGCTGATGCCATCGAAAATACACCAGGGCCAGTGATTCCTGTGAGGCCATCTTCACCAGACCAGGGCCTGTGCTGCTAGCCATCCAAATTACACAAGGGCCTGTGTTGCTGGCCGAAAACAACCACATTTCACCAGGGCCTGTGGTGTTGCTGGATGAGGCCATCCACATTACACCAGGGCCTGTGCTACTGGCTGAGGACATTCACATTACAACATGGCCTGTTGTGCTGGCCAATACCATCCACATTACACCAGGGCCACTGTTGTTGGCTGAGGCCATACACTTTACATCACGGACAGTGCTTCCTGTGAGGCCATCTTCACCACACCAGGGCCTGTACTTTTGGCTGAGGCCATCCACATTACACCAGGGCCTTTGGTGCTGGCCAATACCACCCACATTTCACCAGGCCCTTTGGTGCTGTCCTAAACCATCCACATTTCACCAGGGCTTGTGTTGCTGGCTGATGACATCCACAACACAGAAGGGCCTGTGATACTGGCTGATGCCATCCACATTACACCAGGGCCAGTGGTGTTGGCTGAGGCCATCCACATTACACAACGTCCTTTGGTGCTGGCCAATACCATCCACATTTCACCAGGGCCAGTGTTGTTGGCTCAGGCCATCCACATTACACCAGGGACAGTGCTTCCTGCGAGGCCATCTTCACCACACGAGGGCCTGTGCTGGTGGCCTAAGCCATTCAAATTACACCAGGGCCTCTGGTGCTGGCCAACACCATCCACATTTCACCAGGGCCACTGTTGTTGGCTTAGGCCATCAACATTACACCAGAGACTGTGATGCCGGCTTCTACCATCCACATTACACCAGGGCCTGTGCTTCCTGTGAGGCCATCTTTACCCCACCAGGGCCTTTGATGCTCGTTGATGCCATCCACATTAGGGCCTGTGATGCTGGCCGATATCATGCACATTACACCAGGGCCAGTGGTGTAAGCTAAGGCCATCCACATTACACCAGGGTGTTTGTTGCTTACCATACCATCCACATTACACCAGGTCCTGTGCTGCTGGCTGAGGCCATCCACATTGCAGTAGGGCCTGTGCTGCTGGCTGAGGCCACCTATATTGCACGAGGGCCTGTGTTGACAACTGATGCCATCCACAATACACCAGGGCCAGTCATTTCTGTGAGGCCATCTTCACTAGACCAGGGTCTGTGCTGTTTGCTGATGCCATCGAAAATACACCAGGGCCAGTGATTCCTGTGAGGCCATCTTCACCAGACCAGGGCCTGTGCTGCTAGCCATCCAAATTACCCAAGGGCCTGTGTTGCTGGCCGAAAACAACCACATTTCACCAGGGCCTGTGGTGTTGCTGGATGAGGCCATCCACAGTACACAAGGGCCTGTGCTACTGGCTGAGGACATTCACATTACAACATGGCCTGTTGTGCTGGCCAATACCATCCACATTTCACCAGGGCCACTGTTGTTGGCTGAGGCCATACACTTTACATCACGGACAGTGCTTCCTGTGAGGCCATCTTCACCACACCAGGGCCTGTACTTTTGGCTGAGGCCATCCACATTACACCAGGACCTTTGGTGCTGGCCAATACCACCCACATTTCACCAGGCCCTTTGGTGCTGTCCTAAACCATCCACATTTCACCAGGGCTTGTGTTGCTGGCTGATGACATCCACAACACAGAAGGGCCTGTGATACTGGCTGATGCCATCCACATTACACCAGGGCCAGTGGTGTTGGCTGAGGCCATCCACATTACACAACGTCCTTTGGTGCTGGCCAATACCATCCACATTTCACCAGGGCCAGTGTTGTTGGCTCAGGCCATCCACATTACACCAATGCCAGTGCTTCCTGTAATGCCATCATTACCAAACCCGGCCTGTGTTTCTTGCTGAGGCCATCCACATTACACCAGGGCCTGTGCTACTCGTTGATACCAACCACATTTCACCAGGGCTTGTTTTGCTGGCTGATGCGATCCACAATACACAAGAGCCTGTGCTTCTGGCTGAGGACATTCACATTACACCAGGGCCTGTGGTGCTGACCAATACCATCCATATTTCACCAGGGCCACTGTTGTTGGCTCAGGCCATACACTTTACACCAGGGACACTGCTTCCTGTGAGGCGATCTTCACCACACCAGGGACTGTACTGTTGGATGAGGCCATCCACATTACACCAGGGCCTGTGCTACTCGATGATACCATCCACATTTCACCAGGGATTGTGTTGTCGGCTGATGCGTTCCAGAAAACACAAGGACCTTTACTACTGGCTTCACCACAACAGGGCCTGTGCCACTGGCTGAGGCAGACTACCTTTCACCAGAGCGCATGTTGCCGGCTGAGGCCATCTACATTTCACCAGGGCCTGGCTGCTGTCTGAGGCCATTCACATTACACCAAGGCCTGTGCTTCCTGTGAGGCCATCTTCACCACACCAGGTCCTCTGCTGCTCGTTGATGCCATCCAGATTACACCTGGGCCTGTGCTGCTGACCGATATCATGCACATTTCACCAGGGTGTGTGGTGCTGACCAATCCCATCCATATTTCACCAGCGACAGAGTTGTTAGATGAGGCCATCCACATTACAACAGGGCCTGTGCTACTGGCTGAGGACATTTACAATTCACCAGGGCCTGTGGTCATGGCTGAGGCCAACTACATTTCATCAGGGCCTGTGGTCATGGCTGAGGACATTCACATTACACCAGGGCCTGTGGTGCTAGCCAATACCATCCACATTACACTAGGGCCAATGTTGTTGGCTGAGGCCATCCAAATTACACCAGGGACAGTACTTCCTGTGAGGCCATCATCACCACACCAGGGCCTTTGGTGCTGGCTGATACCATCCACATTACACAAGGGCCTGTGCTGCTAGCCTTCCATATTACCCAAGGGCCTGTGTTGCTGGCTGATGCCATTCACAATACTCAAGGGCCTGTTCTACTGGCTGATGCCATCTACATTACAGCAGGGCCTGTGGTGCTGGCCAATACCATCGACATTTTACCAAGGCCAGTGTTGTTTGCTGAGGCCATCCACATTACACCAGGGACAGTGCTTCCTGCGAGGCCATCTTCACCACACAAGGGCCTGTGCTGGTGGCCTAAGCAATTCAAATTACACCAGGGCCTCTGTTGCTGGCCAACACCATCCACATTTCACCAGGGCCACTGTTGTTGGCTTAGGCCATCAACATTACACCAGAGACTGTGATGCCGGCTTCTACCATCCACATTACACCAGGGCCTGTGCTTCCTGTGAGGCCATCTTTACCCCACCAGGGCCTTTGATGCTCGTTGATGCCATCCACATTAGGGCCTGTGATGCTGGCCGATATCATGCACATTACACCAGGGCCAGTGTTGTTGGATGAGGCCATTCACGTTACACAAGGGCCTGTGGTGCTAGCCAATACCATCCACATTACACATTACGCTGAAGCCATACAATTTACATCAGGGACAGTGCTTCCTGTAAGGCCATCATCAGCACACCAGGGCCTTTGGTGCTGGCCAATACCATCCACATTTCAACAGGGCAGTGTTGTTGGCTCAGGCCATCCACATTACACCACTGCCAGTGCTTCCTGTGATGCCATCATCACCAAACCAGGGCTTGTTTTGCTGGCTGATGCGATCCACAATACACAAGAGCCTGTGCTTCTGGCTGAGGCCATCCACATTACACCAGGGCCTGTGCTACTCGATGATACCATCCACATTTCACCAGGGATTGTGTTGCCGGCTGATGCGTTCCAGAAAACACAAGGGCCTTTACTACTGGCTTCACCACAACAGGGCCTGTGCCACTGGCTGAGGCAGACTACCTTTCACCAGAGCGCATGTTGCCGGCTGAGGCCATCTACATTTCACCAGGGCCTGTCTGCTGTCTGAGGCCATTCACATTACACCAAGGCCTGTGCTTCCTGTGAGGCCATCTTCACCACACCAGGGCCTGTACTGTTGGATGAGGCCATCCACATTACACCAAGCACAATTCTTCCTGTGTGGCAATCATCACCAAACCAGGGCCTGTGGTGCTGGATGAGGCCATCCACATTTCACCAGGGATTGTGTTGCTGGCTGATGCGTTCCACAAAACGCAAGGGCCTTTACTACTGGCCGAGGATATTAACATTACACCAGGGCCTGTGGTGCTGGCCAATATAATCCACATTTCACCAGGGCCACTGTTTTTGGCAAAGGCCATACACATTACACAAGGGACAGTGCTTCCTGTGAGGCCATCTTCACCACACCAGGTCCTCTGCTGCTCGTTGATGCCATCCAGATTACACCTGGGCCTGTGCTGCTGACCGATATCATGCACATTTCACCAGGGTGTGTGGTGCTGACCAATCCCATCCATATTTCACCAGCGACAGAGTTGTTAGATGAGGCCATCCACATTACAACAGGGCCTCTGCTACTGGCTGAGGACATTTACATTTCACCAGGGCCTGTGGTCATGGCTGAGGCCAACTACATTTCATCAGGGCCTGTGGTCATGGCTGAGGACATTCACATTACACCAGGGCCTGTGGTGCTAGCCAATACCATCCACATTACACTAGGGCCAATGTTGTTGGCTGAGGCCATCCAAATTACACCAGGAACAGTACTTCCTGTGAGGCCATCATCACCACACCAGGGCCTTTGGTGCTGGCTGATACCATCCACATTACACAAGGGCCTGTGCTGCTAGCCTTCCATATTACCCAAGGGCCTGTGTTGCTGGCTGATGCCATTCACAATACTCAAGGGCCTGTTCTACTGGCTGATGCCATCTACATTACAGCAGGGCCTGTGGTGCTGGCTAATACCATCGACATTTTTTATTTTTTTTTTAAATCTTTATTTAAAGTAAACAAATCTACATATAAAATGTACATACACATACAATTACATATACAAAACCATGAACACATACAAAAAAGGAGAAACAATGGCTGATGACATTCACAATAGTCAAGGGCCTGTTCTACTGGCTGATGCCATCTACATTACAGCAGGGCCTGTGGTGCTGGCCAATACCATCGACATTTTACCAAGGCCAGTGTTGTTTGCTGAGGCCATCCACATTACACCAGGGACAGTGCTTCCTGCGAGGCCATCTTCACCACACGAGGGCCTGTGCTGGTGGCCTAAGCCATTCAAATTACACCAGGGCCTCTGGTGCTGGCCAACACCATCCACATTTCACCAGGGCCACTGTTGTTGGCTTAGGCCATCAACATTACACCAGAGACTGTGATGCCGGCTTCTACCATCCACATTACACCAGGGCCTGTGCTTCCTGTGAGGCCATCTTTACCCCACCAGGGCCTTTGATGCTCGTTGATGCCATCCACATTAGGGCCTGTGATGCTGGCCGATATCATGCACATTACACCAGGGCCAGTGGTGTAAGCTAAGGCCATCCACATTACACCAGGGTGTTTGTTGCTTACCATACCATCCACATTACACCAGGTCCTGTGCTGCTGGCTGAGGCCATCCACATTGCACCGGGGCCATGGGGTTGGATGAGGACATTAACATTACACCAGGGACTGTTTTGCTGGCTGAGGCCATTCACATTGCAGTAGGGCCTGTGCTGCTGGCTGAGGCCACCTATATTTCACGAGGGCCTGTGTTGACAACTGATGCCATCCACAATACACCAGGGCCAGTCATTTCTGTGAGGCCATCTTCACTAGACCAGGGTCTGTGCTGTTTGCTGATGCCATCGAAAATACACCAGGGCCAGTGATTCCTGTGAGGCCATCTTCACCAGACCAGGGCCTGTGCTGCTAGCCATCCAAATTACACAAGGGCCTGTGTTGCTGGCCGAAAACAACCACATTTCACCAGGGCCTGTGGTGTTGCTGGATGAGGCCATCCACATTACACCAGGGCCTGTGCTACTGGCTGAGGACATTCACATTACAACATGGCCTGTTGTGCTGGCCAATACCATCCACATTTCACCAGGGCCACTGTTGTTGGCTGAACCCATACACTTTACATCACGGACAGTGCTTCCTGTGAGGCCATCTTCACCACACCAGGGCCTGTACTTTTGGCTGAGGCCATCCACATTACACCAGGGCCTTTGGTGCTGGCCAATACCACCCACATTTCACCAGGCCCTTTGGTGCTGTCCTAAACCATCCACATTTCACCAGGGCTTGTGTTGCTGGCTGATGACATCCACAACACAGAAGGGCCTGTGATACTGGCTGATGCCATCCACATTACACCAGGGCCAGTGGTGTTGGCTGAGGCCATCCACATTACACAACGTCCTTTGGTGCTGGCCAATACCATCCACATTTCACCAGGGCCAGTGTTGTTGGCTCAGGCCATCCACATTACACCAGGGACAGTGCTTCCTGCGAGGCCATCTTCACCACACGAGGGCCTGTGCTGGTGGCCTAAGCCATTCAAATTACACCAGGGCCTCTGGTGCTGGCCAACACCATCCACATTTCACCAGGGCCACTGTTGTTGGCTTAGGCCATCAACATTACACCAGAGACTGTGATGCCGGCTTCTACCATCCACATTACACCAGGGCCTGTGCTTCCTGTGAGGCCATCTTTACCCCACCAGGGCCTTTGATGCTCGTTGATGCCATCCACATTAGGGCCTGTGATGCTGGCCGATATCATGCACATTACACCAGGGCCAGTGGTGTAAGCTAAGGCCATCCACATTACACCAGGGTGTTTGTTGCTTACCATACCATCCACATTACACCAGGTCCTGTGCTGCTGGCTGAGGCCATCCACATTGCACCGGGGCCATGGGGTTGGATGAGGACATTAACATTACACCAGGGACTGTTTTGCTGGCTGAGGCCATTCACATTGCAGTAGGGCCTGTGCTGCTGGCTGAGGCCACCTATATTTCACGAGGGCCTGTGTTGACAACTGATGCCATCCACAATACACCAGGGCCAGTCATTTCTGTGAGGCCATCTTCACTAGACCAGGGTCTGTGCTGTTTGCTGATGCCATCGAAAATACACCAGGGCCAGTGATTCCTGTGAGGCCATCTTCACCAGACCAGGGCCTGTGCTGCTAGCCATCCAAATTACACAAGGGCCTGTGTTGCTGGCCGAAAACAACCACATTTCACCAGGGCCTGTGGTGTTGCTGGATGAGGCCATCCACATTACACCAGGGCCTGTGCTACTGGCTGAGGACATTCACATTACAACATGGCCTGTTGTGCTGGCCAATACCATCCACATTTCACCAGGGCCACTGTTGTTGGCTGAACCCATACACTTTACATCACGGACAGTGCTTCCTGTGAGGCCATCTTCACCACACCAGGGCCTGTACTTTTGGCTGAGGCCATCCACATTACACCAGGGCCTTTGGTGCTGGCCAATACCACCCACATTTCACCAGGCCCTTTGGTGCTGTCCTAAACCATCCACATTTCACCAGGGCTTGTGTTGCTGGCTGATGACATCCACAACACAGAAGGGCCTGTGATACTGGCTGATGCCATCCACATTACACCAGGGCCAGTGGTGTTGGCTGAGGCCATCCACATTACACAACGTCCTTTGGTGCTGGCCAATACCATCCACATTTCACCAGGGCCAGTGTTGTTGGCTCAGGCCATCCACATTACACCAGGGACAGTGCTTCCTGCGAGGCCATCTTCACCACACGAGGGCCTGTGCTGGTGGCCTAAGCCATTCAAATTACACCAGGGCCTCTGGTGCTGGCCAACACCATCCACATTTCACCAGGGCCACTGTTGTTGGCTTAGGCCATCAACATTACACCAGAGACTGTGATGCCGGCTTCTACCATCCACATTACACCAGGGCCTGTGCTTCCTGTGAGGCCATCTTTACCCCACCAGGGCCTTTGATGCTCGTTGATGCCATCCACATTAGGGCCTGTGATGCTGGCCGATATCATGCACATTACACCAGGGCCAGTGGTGTAAGCTAAGGCCATCCACATTACACCAGGGTGTTTGTTGCTTACCATACCATCCACATTACACCAGGTCCTGTGCTGCTGGCTGAGGCCATCCACATTGCAGTAGGGCCTGTGCTGCTGGCTGAGGCCACCTATATTGCACGAGGGCCTGTGTTGACAACTGATGCCATCCACAATACACCAGGGCCAGTCATTTCTGTGAGGCCATCTTCACTAGACCAGGGTCTGTGCTGTTTGCTGATGCCATCGAAAATACACCAGGGCCAGTCATTTCTGTGAGGCCATCTTCACCAGACCAGGGCCTGTGCTGCTAGCCATCCAAATTACCCAACGGCCTGTGTTGCTGGCCGAAAACAACCACATTTCACCAGGGCCTGTGGTGTTGCTGGATGAGGCCATCCACAGTACACAAGGGCCTGTGCTACTGGCTGAGGACATTCACATTACAACATGGCCTGTTGTGCTGGCCAATACCATCCACATTTCACCAGGGCCACTGTTGTTGGCTGAGGCCATACACTTTACATCACGGACAGTGCTTCCTGTGAGGCCATCTTCACCACACCAGGGCCTGTACTTTTGGCTGAGGCCATCCACATTACACCAGGACCTTTGGTGCTGGCCAATACCACCCACATTTCACCAGGCCCTTTGGTGCTGTCCTAAACCATCCACATTTCACCAGGGCTTGTGTTGCTGGCTGATGACATCCACAACACAGAAGGGCCTGTGATACTGGCTGATGCCATCCACATTACACCAGGGCCAGTGGTGTTGGCTGAGGCCATCCACATTACACAACGTCCTTTGGTGCTGGCCAATACCATCCACATTTCACCAGGGCCAGTGTTGTTGGCTCAGGCCATCCACATTACACCAATGCCAGTGCTTCCTGTAATGCCATCATTACCAAACCCGGCCTGTGTTTCTTGCTGAGGCCATCCACATTACACCAGGGCCTGTGCTACTCGTTGATACCAACCACATTTCACCAGGGCTTGTTTTGCTGGCTGATGCGATCCACAATACACAAGAGCCTGTGCTTCTGGCTGAGGACATTCACATTACACCAGGGCCTGTGGTGCTGGCCAATACCATCCATATTTCACCAGGGCCACTGTTGTTGGCTCAGGCCATACATTTACACCAGGGACACTGCTTCCTGTGAGGCGATCTTCACCACACCAGGGACTGTACTGTTGGATGAGGCCATCCACATTACACCAGGGCCTGTGCTACTCGATGATACCATCCACATTTCACCAGGGATTGTGTTGTCGGCTGATGCGTTCCAGAAAACACAAGGACCTTTACTACTGGCTTCACCACAAAAGGGCCTGTGCCACTGGCTGAGGCAGACTACCTTTCACCAGAGCGCATGTTGCCGGCTGAGGCCATCTACATTTCACCAGGGCCTGGCTGCTGTCTGAGGCCATTCACATTACACCAAGGCCTGTGCTTCCTGTGAGGCCATCTTCACCACACCAGGTCCTCTGCTGCTCGTTGATGCCATCCAGATTACACCTGGGCCTGTGCTGCTGACCGATATCATGCACATTTCACCAGGGTGTGTGGTGCTGACCAATCCCATCCATATTTCACCAGCGACAGAGTTGTTAGATGAGGCCATCCACATTACAACAGGGCCTGTGCTACTGGCTGAGGACATTTACAATTCACCAGGGCCTGTGGTCATGGCTGAGGCCAACTACATTTCATCAGGGCCTGTGGTCATGGCTGAGGACATTCACATTACACCAGGGCCTGTGGTGCTAGCCAATACCATCCACATTACACTAGGGCCAATGTTGTTGGCTGAGGCCATCCAAATTACACCAGGGACAGTACTTCCTGTGAGGCCATCATCACCACACCAGGGCCTTTGGTGCTGGCTGATACCATCCACATTACACAAGGGCCTGTGCTGCTAGCCTTCCATATTACCCAAGGGCCTGTGTTGCTGGCTGATGCCATTCACAATACTCAAGGGCCTGTTCTACTGGCTGATGCCATCTACATTACAGCAGGGCCTGTGGTGCTGGCCAATACCATCGACATTTTTAATTTTTTTTTTAAATCTTTATTTAAAGTAAACAAATCTACATATAAAATGTACATACACATACAATTACATATACAAAACCATGAACACATACAAAAAAGGAGAAACAATGGCTGATGACATTCACAATAGTCAAGGGCCTGTTCTACTGGCTGATGCCATCTACATTACAGCAGGGCCTGTGGTGCTGGCCAATACCATCGACATTTTACCAAGGCCAGTGTTGTTTGCTGAGGCCATCCACATTACACCAGGGACAGTGCTTCCTGCGAGGCCATCTTCACCACACGAGGGCCTGTGCTGGTGGCCTAAGCAATTCAAATTACACCAGGGCCTCTGTTGCTGGCCAACACCATCCACATTTCACCAGGGCCACTGTTGTTGGCTTAGGCCATCAACATTACACCAGAGACTGTGATGCCGGCTTCTACCATCCACATTACACCAGGGCCTGTGCTTCCTGTGAGGCCATCTTTACCCCACCAGGGCCTTTGATGCTCGTTGATGCCATCCACATTAGGGCCTGTGATGCTGGCCGATATCATGCACATTACACCAGGGCCAGTGGTGTAAGCTAAGGCCATCCACATTACACCAGGTCCTGTGCTGCTGGCTGAGGCCATCCACATTACACCGGGACCATGGGGTTGGATGAGGACATTAACATTACACCAGGGACTGTCTTGCTGGCTGAGGCCATTCACATTGCAGTAGGGCCTGTGCTGCTGGCTGAGGCCACCTATATTTCATGAGGGCCTGTGTTGACGACTGATGCCATCCACAATACACCAGGGCCAGTAATTTCTGTGAGGCCATCTTCACTAGACCAGGGTCTGTGCTGTTTGCTGATGCCATCGAAAATACACCAGGGCCTGTGCTGCTAGCCATCCAAATTACCCAAGGGCCTGTGTTGCTGGCCGAAAACAACCACATTTCACCAGGGCCTGTGGTGTTGCTGGATGAGGCCATCCACAGTACACAAGGGCCTGTGCTACTGGCTGAGGACATTCACATTACAACATGGCCTGTTGCCATCCACATTACACCAGGGCCATTGGTGTTGGCTGAGGCCATCCACATTACACAACGTCCTTTGGTGCTGGCCAATACCATCCACATTTCACCAGGGCCAGTGTTGTTGGATGAGGCCATCCGCATTACACCAGGGACAGTGCTTCCTGTCAGGCCATCATCACCACACCAGGGCATGTGGTGCTGGATAATGCCATCAACATTACACGAGGGCCTGTGCTACTCGTTGATGCCATCCAGATTTCACCAGGGCCAGTGTTGTTGGCTCAGGCCATCCACATTACACCAATGCCAGTGCTTCCTGTGATGCCATCATTACCAAACCAGGGCCTGTGGTGCTGGCTGAGGCCATCCACATTTCACCAGGGCTTGTGTTGCTGGCTGAGCGATCCACAATACACAAGGACCTGTGCTTCAGGCTGAGGACATTCACATTACACCAGGGCCTGTGGTGCTTGCCAATACCATCCACATTACACCAGGGCCACTGTTGTTGGCTTAGGCCATACACTTTACACCAGGGACACTGCTTCCTGTGAGGCGATCTTCACCACACCAGGGACTGTACTGTTGGATGAGGCCATCCACATTACACCAGGGCCTGTGCTACTCGATGATACCATCCACATTTCACCAGGGATTGTGTTGCTGGCTGATGCTTTCCAGAAAACACAAGGGCCTTTACTACTGGCTGAGGATATTCACATTACACCAGGGCCTGTGGTGCTGGCCAATATAATCCACATTTCACCAGGGCCACTGTTGTTGGCTGAGGCCATACACATTACACAAGGGACAGTGCTTCCTGTGAGGTCATCTTCACCACACAAGGGTCTGTGCTTTTGGTTGAGGCGATCCACATTACATCACGGCCTGTGATGCCGGCTTCTACCATCCACATTACACCAGGGAAAGTGATTGCTGTGTGGCCATCTTCACCCCACCAGGGCCTCTGCTGCTCGTTAATGCCATCCACATTACACCTGGACCTCTGGTGCTGACCGATATCATGCACATTTCACCAGGGCCAGTGGTGTTGGCTAAGGCCATTCACATTACACCAGGGTGTGTGGTGCTGACCAATACCATCCATATTTCACCAGGGACAGAGTTGTTAGATAAGGCCATCCACATTACAACAGGGCCTGTGCTACTGGCTGAGGACATTTACATTTCATCAGGGCCTGTGGTCATGGCTGAGGACATTCACATTACACCAGGGCCTGTGGTGCTGGCTAATACCATCCACATTTCACCTGGGCCAGTGTTGGTAGATGAGGCCATCCACATTACAACAGGCCCTGTGCTACTGGCTGAGGCCATCCACATTATACCACGGCATGTGCTCCTTGTGAGGCTATCGTCAACACACCAGGGCCTGTATTGCTGGCTTAGGCCATCCACATTGCACCAGGGCTAGTGCTCCCTCTGAGGCCAACTTCACGACAGCAGGGCCTGCGCTGCTGTCTGAGGTCATCTACATTTCACAAGAGCCTTTGTTGCTGGCTGATGTGATCCACATTGGAAGGGAGATTCGGCTTCGCACCCTTCATTCACCCGTAGCTAGCCAGGCCCCTGTAACTGGTGCAGCCGAAGATAGCATAGGCCCCGCTAGCTGTTCCCCGGCAGACCCCAAGCAGCTGGGGAAAGAGGGCGGCTGGGTGACGGTGAGGAGGAAGCATAGTCCTAAACAGAAGCCCCAGGTACACCACCATGTGTCTAACTGTTTTTTCCCACTCGGCGACAGGCCCGCCGGGGGTCAAAATCTGGTAATTGGTGATTCTGTTCTCAGACATGTGAAGCTAGAGACACCAGCAACCATAGTCAATTGTCTTCCAGGGGCCAGAGCAGGCGACATTGAAGGAAATGCAAAACTGCTGGCTAAGGATAAACGTAAATTCAGTAAAATCATAATTCACGTCGGCAGTAATGACACCCAGTTACGCCAATCGGAGGTCACTAAAAGCAACATTGAATCGGTGTGCAACTTTGCCAAAACAATGTCAGATTCTGTAGTTTTCTCTGGTCCCCTCCCCAATCAGACCAGGAGTGCTGGCTGTCTGAGTGGTGTCCCAGAAACGATGTGGAATTCATAGATAATTGGCAAACCTTCTGGAGGAAACCTGATCTTGTTAGGAGAGACGGCATCCATCCCACTTTGGATGGAGCAGCTCTCATTTCTAGAAATATGGACAAATTTATTAAACTCCCCAAAATATGACTATCCAGAGTTGGGACCAGGAAGCAGAGTTGCAGTCTTACACGCATCTCTGCAGCTTCTCTCCTCCTGCTACCCCCCCATCTCCTTACACAGAGTTTCTGTCTGCTTTCTCAGACTTTTTATCTGATTTAGTGCTCAGCTCAGATAAAATAATTATTGTGGGTGATTTTAACATCCATGTAGATGCTAAAAATGACAGCCTCAACATGGCATTTAATCTGTTATTAGACTCAATTGGCTTTTCATAAAAAGGAAAAGAACCCACCCACCACTTTAATAATCACACTCTAGATCTTGTTTTAACATATGGCATAGAAACTGAACATTTAACAGTGTTTCCTGAAAACCCTCTCATCATCATGTGATCATTTCCTGATAACATTTACATTTAAAATAATTGATTACACAGCAGTGGAAAGTAGACTTTATCAAAGTAGATGTCTTTCTGAAAGTGCTGTAACTAAATTTAAGAATATAATCCAACCACTGTTATCATCTTCAATGCCCTGTACCAACATAGAGCAGAGCAGCTATCTGAATACTACTCCAACAGAGGTCGATTATCTTGTTAATAATTTCACCTCCTCACTACATACGACTCTGGATACTGTAGCTCCTGTGAAAACTAAGGTCTCAAATCAGAAGTACCTGACTCCGTGGTATAATTCTCAAACACACAGCCTAAAGCAGATGACTCGTAAGCTGGAGAGGAAATGGCGTGTCACAAATTTAGAGGATCATCATTTAGCCTCGAGAAATAGTGTGTTGCTTTATAAGAAAGTCCTCCGCAAAGCCAGAACATCTTACTATTCGTCACTGATTGAAGAAAATAAGAATAACCCCCAGTTTCTCTTCAGCACTGTAGCCAGGCTGACAAAAAGTCAGAGCTCTTTTGAGCCAACCATCCCTTTAACGTTAACTAGGAATGACTTCATGAACTTCTTCACAAATAAAATTCTTATCATTAGAGAAAAAATTACCAATAATCATCCCACAGATGTAATATTATCTACAGCTACTCTTAGTACCATTGATGTTATATTAGACTCTTTTTCTCCAATTGATCTTTCTGAGTTAACTTCAATAATTACTTCCTCCAAGCCATCAACGTGTCTTGTAGACCCCATTCCTACAAAACTGCTCAAAGAAGTCCTGCCATTAATTAATTCTTCAATCTTAAATATGATCAACCTATCTCTAATAATCGGCTATGTACCACAGGCCTTCAAGCTGGCTGTAGTTAAACCTTTACTCAAAAAGCATCTCTAGACCCAGCAGTCTTAGCTAATTATAGGCCAATCTCCAACGTTCCTTTCATATCAAACATCCTTGAAAGAGTAGCTGTCAAACAGCTAACAGATCATCTGCAGAGGAATGGTTTATTTGAAGAGTTTCAGTCAGGTTTCAGAGCTCATCACAGCACAGAAACAGCTTTAGTGAAGGTTACAAATGATCTTCTTATGGCCTCTGACAGTGGACTCATCTCTGTGCTTGTCCTGCTAGACCTTAGTGCAGCATTCGATACTGTCGACCATAATATCCTATTAGAGCGATTAGAACATGCTGTAGGTATTACAGGTACTGCACTGCAGTGGTTTGTATCATATCTATCTAATAGACTCCATTTGTACATGTAAATGGAGAGTCCTCTTCACACACTGAGGTTAATTATGGAGTTCCACAGGTTCAGTGCTGGGACCAATTCTGTTTACACTATACATGCATCATTAAAAGACATAGCATACATTTTCACTGCCATGCAGATGACACCCAGCTCTATCTGTCCATGAAGCCAGATAACACACACCAATTAGTTAAACTGCAGGAATGTCTTAAAGACATAAAGACCTGGATGGCCGCTAACTTTCTGCTTCTTAATTCAGATAAAACTGAGGTTATTGTACTCGGCCCTGAAAAGCCTAGAAATATGGTATCTAACCAGATTCTTACTCTGGATGGCATTACCTTGGCCTCCAGTAACGCTGTGAGGAACCTTGGAGTCATTTTTGACCAGGATATCTCCTTCAACGCACGTATTAAACAAATATGTAAGACTGCGTTCTTCCATTTGCGCAACATCTCTAAAATTAGAAATATCCTGTCTCAGAGTGACGCTGAAAAACTAGTTCACGCATTTATTACTTCCAGGCTGGACTACTGTAATTCATTATTATCAGGATGTCCAAAAAACTCACTGAAAAGCCTTCAGCTAATCCAAAATGCTGCAGCAAGAGTCCTGACAGGGACTAGAAAGAGAGAGCATATTTCTCCTGTTTTGGCTTACCTTCAAACCCAGAATTGAATTCAAAATCCTGCTCCTCACATACAAGGTCTTGAATAATCAGGCCCCATCTTATCTTAATGACCTTGTAGTACCATATCACCCCATTAGAGCACTTAGAGCACTGATCCTGAATCCTCCCGTAGTTATGCTGCGATAGACGTAGGCTGCCGGGGATTCCCATGATGCATTGAGTTTTTCCTTTCCTGTCACCTTTCTCACTCACTATGTATTAATACAGCGGTCCCCAACCCCCGGGCCTCGGTACCGGTCCGTGAATCGTTTGGTACCGGGCCACGAGAGTTGAGAGTTGAGGCTCAGGTTTGAAATGTATGGTTTTCAGGATTTTTATCGTTTTTTTAGCGTTATTTTGTTATCGTTTTTATCGTTAACTCGGTTTTCCTGGGTCTTTTCACGTGTGTTATGAATAAATCTTCTTTTTTACGGTACCGGTACTAGGCCGGTCTGTAAAAATATTGTCGGGCATGAACCGGTCCGTGGCGCTTAGGGACCGCTGTGTTAATAGACCTCTCTGCATTGAATCATATCTGTTATTAACCTCTGTCTCTCTTCCACAGCATGTCTTTTATCCTGTCTTCCTTCTCTTACCCTAACCGGTCGCAGCAGATGGCCCCGCCCCTCCCTGAGCCTGATTCTGCTGGAGGTTTCTTCCTGTTAAAAGGGAGTTTTTCCTTCCCACTGTCACCAAAGTGCTTGCTCATAGGGGGTCATATGATTGTTGGGTTTTTCTCTGTATCTATGAAGCCCCTTGAGGCGACTTTTGTTGTGATTTGGCGCTATATAAATAAAATTGAATTGAATTGAATTACGGACTAAAGCTGGGACATTTGTGGCCCCAGTGCATGTGCCCTATCTGCCTTGTTGGTGTCCTTGATTTTTAAAAGTAAAATGTCTTATTATGCTATAAATAAAGCCAGAGAGTGAAATCTGTGCTGATCCTAATACAAATACCTGAAGACAAAGTGCCTTGGTTGTTTTCGATTGTTCTTTTCATCAGACATAATAACTACTCAGATCTCCTGGACTTCTTTCTTTCTTTCTTTCTTTCTTTCTTTCTTTCTTTCTTTCTTTCTTTCTTTCTTTCTTTCTTTCTTTCTTTCTTTCTTTCTTTTCATTCCTGAAGACATGCACATCTTCAGGAACAAAGCTACAACCCAGATGACATTGTCAAAAGTGTCTTTAACTGAGCTTTGAGAAAAGGTGGACTGCTGAATGAAAGTAAGATTTGCATTTGGTTTGGAAATCAAACTCCTTGACCAATACTTAATATTCCTTTTCCATATTTTCTAACACACACACACACACACACACACACACACCAACAGATATTGTGTATATATAAATGGTGAATGCTCATATCGAACATGGGCCAAGTTTCAAATAATGAGGTCAGTATATGTACAAGTAATCCCTGCTCCAAGCACAGAAGTACCACCCACCTGCTATTCAAAACTTCTGAGGAGCAGCCAATAAGACAAAGGTTGGCTCAAAGAGAGGACAGCTAAACTGGCAAATTTCAAATGGAAGATAAATTGAAGGACTGCACCAAGACTCAGTATAGGATAAATAAGCATATTTTCAGCAATGAATCACACAAATTTGCTGTAGTGCACAAATTAAAGTATGGAGCTGGAAATAAACATAATTAGCTCTCTTTAAGGGACTAAAACATCTCTAGATTGTATTTTGAATAGATCATGAGTGGTCCATTTTTTTTGTCATTTGCTATAATAAAATCCCCCTCATAATGTAGTGAAGAGTTGCCAAGGCCATCTATCTGCAGCCGTGGTTTTTAAGATGCGGTACTTTTTAAAATACACACAGTGGGACACTGCCATAGACTGGTGAACTGTACAGGGTGTACCTTGCTCAGTCTGTGACAGCTGCTCCAGCCCTTCATGACCCTTAATCAGATACACCATTAAAAAGGGGGTGGATGGATTGACAGAGGATCAGAGGTATGGTGGACTGTAACTAAATAATTAAATAGAAAAAATTAACTGTAAAAATAAATCTGTTAGGGTGCCTGGGTTCGTTGACCCAAAATTTTGAGTTTTACATTATTATTGAACTTTGATTTTGCCATTATTTATCATTTCTAGTCTTTTGGTTTCTTAGAGTTCTGTCTTCTGGTTTCTGTCTCTGTGTTACATAGTTGTTCTGTCTCCCCCTGTCTGCTGTATCCCTCGTCAAGTCCGCGTTGTCTGTGTTATGTTTCCTGTTTTACTTTGAAAGTCCATGTCTCATGTTAATGTATCTGGATTTGCTTCCCTTGTCTCGCTACCCTTATTTGTCCCAGCTGTGTTTCTCTGTTGTCTCCCATTCCCTGATGGCTCTCTCTGGGTATGTAAGCCCTGAGTTTTCTTTGGTTGCGATCTCCCTCATCCTATGCTGTGTGTTCTGTTTGGCTGCCTGTGTAAGTTTCTTTTGGTATTCTTGCTTTTGTTATATTTGTGTTTAGCGTTAAAGCTGTTTTGAGTTCACACTTTTACCTCCAAGTGTCTGCACATTGGGTCCACAGTTCCTGCCTGCACACAGCACATGACAAAATCATTGTGTAAAAACAAAACGCTGTCTTCTTTATTGACCATTTACCATCAAACACATTTCAACTATAAGCTTTCATCAGTGCAAACCAAAGCCACATCCCCAGATATAGAACCATGGGAGGTTTAAACACTAATTAGTGTGAATGCTTGAAAAGTTAAATCAGAAGAGCAGGCTGTCTTTACACTGTCACCACGTCCATATAATAAACTCCACAGGCATGAAAAATGAGAATTCAGTAGACATGACATATGTGAGTGAAGCTGGCCCCCCCACCTTCTTCAAATCCAACAAAAGTGGTATCAAACGTTTGTGCTGCAAAAATTGTCGTTTGTGCTGCTATCATTTTAAAGATATTAATCAAAATTTCTAGAGGTCATCAGTGGTCAACCAGCCCCCCCACATTAATTAAATCAAACAATGGGTGTCAATCAACTGTGCTACGTTTGTGCTGGTTTGTGCGGCTTCTGTTTTAAAGATATTAATGAAAATGTAAAGGTCAACCAGCCCCCCCCCCCCCCCAAACACACACACACACACACACATTAATGGAATCGAACAAAATTGATGTCAAACATTTGTGCTACGTTTGTGCTGGTTTGTTCTGCAAAAATTGTTGTTTGTGCTGCTATCATTTTAAAGATATTCAAGAAAATTTGTACAAGTCATCAGAATTCAACCAGCTCCCCCTCATTAATGGAATCAAACAAAACTGGTGTCAATCAACTGTGCTGTGTTTGTGCTGGTTTGTGCTGCTAAAATTGTCGTTTGTGCTGCCTCTGTTTTAAAGATATTAATGAAAATGCAAACGTCAAAAGGTCAACCAGCCCCCCCACATCACCCAAATCAAACAAAAGTTGATGTCACAGGTTTGTGCTGCAAAAATTTTTATTTGTGGTGCTATTATTTTAAAGATATTAATAAAATTCCATCCATCCATCCATCCATTTGCTTATCCTTTTAAGGGTCGCAGGGGGTGCTGGAATCTATCCCAGCTGTCATAGGGCAAGAGGCAGGGTACATCCTGGACAGGTTGCCAGTCTGTCACAGGGCCAACACACAGGGACAGACAACCATTCGCACTCACATTCACACCTATGGGCAATTCGGATTAACCAATTAACCTATCACCACAAGCTGCATGTCTTTGGAGAGAGCCCGGAGAGAACCCACGCAAACATGGCGAGAGAACCTGCAAACTCCACACAGAAAGACCCTGACGTGATGGTGGAATTGAACTCAGGACCTTCTTGCTGTGCGGCAACAGTGCTAACCACCGTGCTGCCGTAATAATAACATTAAATAACATTTATGAAGAAATTAAAAGGGGCATGCCAGTAGGTGCGTATCAGTTTATAATTGGATAAGGTGTTTTGAGCCATTAAGCATGTGAGTGAAGTTGGCCCCCCACCTTCTTCAAATCCAACAAAAGTGGTATCAAACGTTTGTGCTGGTTTGTGCTGCTAAAATTGTCGTTTGTGCTGCCTCTGTTTTAAAGATATTAATGAAAATGTAAAGGTCAAAAGGTCAACCAGCCCCCCCACATTAATGGAATCGAACAAAATTGATGTCAAACGTTTGTGCTGGTTTGTGCTGCAAAAATTTACGTTTGTGCTGCTATCATTTTAAAGAAATCCATACAAATTTCTAGAGGTCATCAGAGGTCAACCAGCCCCCCCACATTAATGGAATCAAACAAAACTGGTGTCAATCAACTGTGCTACGTTTGTGCTGGTTTGTGCTGCCTCTGTTTTAAAGATATTAATGAAAATGTAAAGGTCAAAAGGTCAACCAGCCCCCCCACATTAATGGAATCGAACAAAATTGATGTCAAACATTTGTGCTACGTTTGTGCTGGTTTGTGCTGCAAAAATTTACGTTTGTGCTGCTATCATTTTAAAGAAATCCATACAAATTTCTAGAGGTCATCAGAGGTCAACCAGCCCCCCCACATTAATGGAATCAAACAAAACTGGTGTCAATCAACTGTGCTACGTTTGTGCTGGTTTGTGCTGCCTCTGTTTTAAAGATATTAATGAAAATGTAAAGGTCAAAAGGTCAACCAGCCCCCCCACATTAATGGAATCGAACAAAATTGATGTCAAACATTTGTGCTACGTTTGTGCTGGTTTGTGCTGCAAAAATTTACGTTTGTGCTGCTATCATTTTAAAGAAATCCATACAAATTTCTAGAGGTCATCAGAGGTCAACCAGCCCCCCCACATTAATGGAATCAAACAAAACTGGTGTCAATCAACTGTGCTACGTTTGTGCTGGTTTGTGCTGCCTCTGTTTTAAAGATATTAATGAAAATGTAAAGGTCAAAAGGTCAACCAGCCCCCCCACATTAATGGAATCGAACAAAATTGATGTCAAACATTTGTGCTACGTTTGTGGTGGTTTGTGCTGCAAAAATTTACGTTTGTGCTGCTATCATTTTAAAGAAATCCATACAAATTTCTAGAGGTCATCAGAGGTCAACCAGCCCCCCCACATTAATGGAATCAAACAAAACTGGTGTCAATCAACTGTGCTACGTTTGTGCTGGTATGTGCTGCAAAAATTTACGTTTGTGCTGCTATCATTTTAAAGAAATCCATACAAATTTCTAGAGGTCATCAGAGGTCAACCAGCCCCCCCACATTAATGGAATCAAACAAAACTGGTGTCAATCAACTGTACTACGTTTGTGCTGGTTTGTGCTGCCTCTGTTTTAAAGATATTAATGAAAATGTAAAGGTCAAAAGGTCAACCAGCCCCCCCACATTAATGGAATCGAACAAAATTGATGTCAAACATTTGTGCTACGTTTGTGCTGGTTTGTGCTGCAAAAATTTACGTTTGTGCTGCTATCATTTTAAAGATATTCAAGAAAATTTGTAGAGGTCATCAGAGGTCAACCAGCCCTCCCACATTAATGGAATCAAACAAAACTGGTGTCAATCAACTGTGCTACGTTTGTGCTGGTTTGTGCTGCAAAAATTGTCGTTTGTGCTGCATCTGTTTTAAAGATATTAATGTAAAGGTCAAAAGGTCAACCAGCCCCCCCACAGTAATGGAATTGAATAAAAGCCTTCAGTTTTCAGGCCCCTCTTCTGTGGAACCAGCTTCCAGTTTGGATTCAGGAGACAGACACTATCTCTACTTTCAAGATTAGGCTTCAAACTTTCCTTTTTGCTAAAGCATATAGTTCGGGCTGGACCAGGTGACCCTGAATCCTCCCTTAGTTATGCTGCAATAGACGTAGGCTGCCGGGGGATTCCCATGATGCATTGAGTTTTTCCTTTCCAGTCACCTTTCTCACTCACTATGTGTTAACAGACCTCTCTGCATTGAATCATATCTGTTATTAACCTCTGTCTCTCTTCCACAGCATGTCTTTTATCCTGTCTTCCTTCTCTCACCCCAACCGGTCGCAGCAGATGGCCGCCCCTCCCTGAGCCTGGTTCTGCTGGAGGTTTCTTCCTGTTAAAAGGGAGTTTTTCCTTCCCACTGTCGCCAAAATGCTTGCTCATAGGGGGTCATATGATTGTTGGGTTTTTCTCTGTATCTATGAAGCACCTTGAGGCGACTTATGTTGTGATTTGGCGCTATATAAATAAAATTGAATTGAATTGAATGTTTCATTAGAGTGGATGTGGCACACTTAATCAAAATGATTTGCCAGTGGGACTGTTTGAGGAAAAAAGCCTCATCGGGTGAGGGATTTCTATGTGCAATCAATGGCACAACTTGTCAAGTCCCAATCCTTGGAAGAAGCAAAGGTCCTAATACGCAGCATTGCTATTGTGGCATTAAGTGAGACAGAAGGCTGTGACAGTTTTGGAAACCCCATTATGTCAGAAGTGTCCAAATCAAATCTGAAAAGAAAAATTGCAGATGAGACTATGTCTGTTTCTGATGACAAGGAAGAAGAAGACATTAGATTGGATCCATGCACAGAAATAAACACCGACTTAAGGCAGTGGGTGGCAGATATTTGTGAGGGGAGCAGGTGCCATGCTGAAGATCATGGTGATCGAGACAATATGCACTATCTACCTGAGCTCGTCCCACACCTAATACCTACCACTCTGCACTGGAGAAATGGTTCCCCTATTTCAGAGCGAAAAACTCACTGCAACTTCAGCTAATGTTGAAGCAGAGTTCAAGAACATTAAACATGGTCTGTTTAAGCATGAAAATCTCCCTATAAGGATAGATAAATTCATTGCATGTCATCTTGGTTTTATTGAAGGGAACATGCGGATCTGTTCTGCAAAACAAATACGAAAAGAAGCAGAGGTTGCCAGACAGGATAGTACAGTGAAGCGTCAGTATCCACACAAAGCCTTTGTGGAGCAGGAAGTGGATGATAACCCCTCTCAGGAGCCCAAAATTGACACAGACATAGACATACAGGAAGGGCACGAAGTACTGCAGTGCATTTCACGTTGATATCAGGCGCCTCCTAAAAAGGGAAAAGAAAAGTTAATTTAACGCAAAGTTTTCAGGTGTCATTCTTTGGGGAGAATACATGTTTATGAAACTGCATGACATCAGACTCTACCAAATTTTGGAGACTTTTCTTTTAAGATACAACCTTTCTGTCTCTTGTGACAGAGAGTCTGTTTCTTAATCATTTGACAAAACCCTACACAGTATTTTAAAATAGTGTTCTCCAGATCAGAGCTGTAATCTATATAGAACATGGGGTTCAAAGCAAGGAAAAATTGTGTTTATCAGTGAAACTTTTAATTTGTGTTAATTTTATCATTAACAATATATGAAATCTTCACCTTAAGGGACTTAATGAATGGTTTCTTCTAAAAATTAGAAATGATTGAGTCATTTCACATCATATGAAAATATTAATTTTTAATACAAATTTGGCCCTACAAAAATGGAAACTCAGTAACAAAGATAATGGAGATTCTCTAAACACGAGCGAATATCACAGTAAAATTGTTGATTGTGATTTACACATTGGATGTATCCTCAGTGATTTGGTACAATTATACAACATTTTATAAGAACTGAACAACTGATGAAACTAATTATAGACCAATCTCCAACCTTCCTTTCATATCAAAAACCTTGGAAGAGTAGTTGTCAAACAGCTAACAGATCATCTGCAGAGGAATGGCTTATTTGAAGAGTTTCAGTCAGGTTTCAGAGTTCATCACGGCACAGAAACAGCTTTAGTGAAGGTTACAAATGATCTTCTTATGGCCTCTGACAGTGGACTCATCTCTGTGCTTGTCCTGCTAGACCTTAGTGCAGCATTCGATACTGTCGACCATAATATCCTATTAGAGCGATTAGAACATGCTGTAGGTGTTACAGGTACTGCACTGCAGTGGTTTGTATCATATCTATCTAATAGACTCCAGTTTGTTCATGTAAATGGAGAGTCCTCTTCACAGACTGAGGTTAATTATGGAGTTCCACAGGGTTCAGTGCTAGGACCAATTCTGTTTACATTATACATGCTTCCCTTAGGCAGCATCATTAGAAGACATAGCATACATTTTCACTGCTATGCTGATGACTCCCAGCTCTATCTGTCCATGAAGCCAGATAACACACACCAATTAGTTAAACTGCAGGAATGTCTTAAAGACATAAAGACCTGGATGGCCGCTAACTTTCTGCTTCTTAATTCAGATAAAACTGAGGTTATTAAACCTCAGTTATTAAACTGAGGTTGTACTCAGCCCTGAAAAGCCTAGAAATATGGTATCTAACCAGATTCTTACTCTGGATGGCATTACCTTGGCCTCCAGTAACGCTGTGAGGAACCTTGGAGTCATTTTTGACCAGGATATCTCCTTCAACGCACATATTAAACAAATATGTAAGACTGCGTTCTTCCATTTGCGCAACATCTCTAAAATTAGAAATATCCTGTCTCAGAGTGATGCTGAAAAACTAGTTCACGCATTTATTACTTCCAGGCTGGACTACTGTAATTCATTATTATCAGGATGTCCAAAAAACTCACTGAAAAGCCTTCAGCTAATCCAAAATGCTGCAGCAAGAGTACTGACAGGGACTAGAAAGAGAGAGCATATTTCTCCTGTTTTGGCTTCCCTTCATTGGCTTCCTGTTAAATCCAGAATTGAATTCAAAATCCTGCTCCTCACATACAAGGTCTTAAATAATCAGGCCCCATCTTATCTTAATGACCTTGTAGTACCATATCACCCCATTAGAGCACTTCGCTCTCGCTCTGCAGGCCTACTTGTTGTTCCTAGAGTATTTAAAAGTAGAATGGGAGGGAGAGCCTTCAGTTTTCAGGCCCCTCTTCTGTGGAACCAGCTTCCAGTTTGGATTCAGGAGACAGACACTATCTCTACTTTCAAGATTAGGCTTCAAACTTTCCTTTTTGCTAAAGCATATAGTTAGGGCTGGACCAGGTGACCCTGAATCCTCCCTTAGTTATGCTGCAATAGACATAGGCTGCCGGAGGATTCCCATGATGCATTGAGTTTTTCCTTTCCAGTCACCTTTCTCACTCACTATGTATTAACAGACCTCTCTGCATTGAATCATATCTGTTATTAACCTCTGTCTCTCTTCCACAGCATGTCTTTTATCCTGTCTTCCTTCTCTCACCCCAACCAGTCGCAGCAGATGGCCCCGCCCCTCCCTGAGCCTGGTTCTGCTGGAGGTTTCTTCCTGTTAAAAGGGAGTTTTTCCTTCCCACTGTCGCCAAAATGCTTGTTCATAGGGGGTCATATGATTGTTGGGTTTTTCTCTGTATCTATGAAGCGCCTTGAGGCGACTTATGTTGTGATTTGGCGCTATATAAATAAAATTGAATTGAATTGGGTCCAACTCCTGCCTGCCGCACAGCGATTCATGACACGGGTCTTTTAACCTAAAAATGTTTTAATGGCCATGAAGAAAGGACTCTTCAATAGATCTTTCAACTCACCTGTGTTTACTGTCTCCACCTGAAATTAATTGCAGTCTGAATTTTTTTTTTTCTTCTGTCCTTTTGTCTTCGGTCTTCAGCCTTGGAAGGAAAAAATAAAAATATTGAAAACCTTATTAGCACACTAAATATACAAAACCTTGCTATATTTCAATTGTTTTAGATTGAAGTTGCCACTGCTAGCTAAGTCAGTTTTGAATCATGCTAATGAGAAGAAGAAAAAAAAACCCCTGCCGAACAATGAGGCTGCTGTTTTAAAAACGCCAACTTTCTTGCGTTGGCAAGTGGTCATTAAAATATCATTAAGACCCTTTCTTTTTATGTAATTCTTAGTAAAACTGTTTTAATCAGATTATGTCGTCAGTTTTAACCATGTTTGAAAAAGAGCGCGAACAACAGCGAACCACTATTCACCACCTGGGTCTGTGCTTTTTAACACAGCAGCGCATTCGAAATCGAAGTTCTTGCCTGCAACATATTAATATACTTGCTTTTTTACGGAAAAAATAAACATAACGAAGGTTCCGTTTTACTTGCAAGTTTCTCCAAATGTGCTCTCCAGTCGCTCAAGAAGGGCAGCCATATTGAACAGAATTTTCTGTCAACGTCGTTCAGGTTAGAGAGAAAACGTCATGACGTAGTTGACATACACATGCGGAGCTCGGAAAAAAAACATTTACTCAAAAATCATAATTAAGAAAGCAGTATTTACTCTTAACTTCTAAGCCATGTACAATTATAACTGTTTGAATCGTTAACAGAACAAAAGTTTTAAGTTGTTTCAACTTTGGGGAATTTCAATTGTTATATCCACAAACTTTATAAGTCAGGTAGACTGTTGGGGTTTACAGTGCAGTAAAACTTGGCAAAGGACAATACTGTGTCATGAACACCTGTGCCTTTGATGCCTTCTGTCAAAGTCTGTGCTGCGCTTACTGTGACAGTCGTACTGCTCAAAACATGTTGAATAGTTCAGAGGAGAACAAAGTATTCCAGCTTGTGAAATCCCTTGCTTCAAAGGGTGTCACTCAACATGCCTATTCATTGAGGGCAGAGGTGCTGAGCTCAATATTCTGCCCTGTTCAGTTGAAGACTGGTGTTCATCGTGTTGATGCACAGTGCCATGTGTCCACAGTAATTCAAAAAACAATGATGGAAAATCCAAGTGTTCACTTCACAAGACAGTGTTCCTCCCAGTACTGCAAACTTTACACACCAAACACAAGGCAAATACCTTTTGTTTCCATTGATCTGTCAGTCCTCTCAGCTTCTGGCATAGCTCACCTTCAGTCTGCTGTTGAACAAGGGCTCAACCTTCCAGCATCGCCATGCCTAAGACCAATCGAAAGTCCTGATGCATCTCCAACAGCATTTAAAACAGATTCATCAGGAAAGCAACTTTGCACAGTAAGTAAGTAAGTAAGTAAACTTTATTTATTAAGCGCTTTTCGCAGACAGGCAATCACAAAGCGCTGTACACAAATATTAAAATAAACAATAAAATCAATAGACATTATATACAATGTAAAAGATCAAATGTAAATAATGTAAAAAAATAAAATAAAATAAAATATGTAGATCAACAAAAGGCTTGTTTGAACAGAAGAGTTTTTAACTGTTTTTTAAAAGAATCCACAGAGTCAAGCAAACGTAATTGTAGTGGTAAACTGTTCCACAGCCTTGGTGCAACAGACTGAAAGGCTCTGTCCCCTTTTGTCTTCAATCGTGTACGGGGAACAACTAAGAGACTCTGAGTCTGTGAGCGGAGATGACGAGCAGCAGTGTATTTTAAAAGAAGCTTGGATAAGTAATCTGGAGCCTGGCCATTTAGTGCTCTGTATGTTAAAACAAGAATTTTAAAGCGAATTCTAAACTCTATTGGGAGCCAATGTAAAGAATATAAGATGGGAGTGATGTGAACACGCTTGGTAGAGCGAGTTAGTAATCTGGCTGCTGCGTTTTGTATTGTCTGGAGGCGAGAGAGAGATGATTTACTGTTTGTCACAGTTTCACCCTGAGAGAGCTTGTATGGATTGACACAGACCTTGGAAAATGCTCTACAGAAACTCTGGAGCACAGTTTTCACAGTCCAAAAAGGTTTTTGCTTACTGAATTCCCATCCACTCTGCTACTTCAAGGAGAGAAATTCACACTGAAAGCAGTCATTACATTTAGGAGGGCCCAACACCAGAAACACTCGGGCATTATATGACATTCTGTAACAGGACCCCGTACATCTGGGAGATGTATGATGACCTAAGAAAGGATGTAACCATAGCATCTGAAAACACCAGTGTATGTCCGCACGCTGTGCTCTACACAAAGGAATGATGGCAAGATCTCATGAAAGAAAGTCCTTTTCTAGTTTGTGAGTTAGATGATGGAAATAGCTGTTATTTTTCAGTTATTGTATTAGACTTGTGAGGCTCAGACAGTTCAATGTATTTACCTTTTCTAACAGGAAACATTGTTCTCGTAGTTTTGTATTTTGTTACCAGCAAATAAAGTTTTTTCTCTAACCGAATGCATTAATTATTTTAAATGCTATATTTAACCTAGTTTTTAAATAAGTTATTGCAGTTTGATTACTAGGTTTAAGAGTGTGATCATAAGAAAAAAATATCCAATGCTGGTTAATATCTCTCAATTTCTTTACGGTAAAGAAAGTGGCTGGTTGAGCTTTAGAAACTTTTGGTAATATCTTTAAAATGAAAGCGGCACAAACGACAAGTTTAGCAGCACAAACCAGCACAAACGTAGCACAAACGTTTGACACCAGTTTTGTTTGATTCCATTAATGTGGGGGGGCTGGTTGACCTCTGATGACCTCTAGAATTTTTTATCAATATCTTTAAAATGAAAGCGGCACAAACGACAATTTTAGCAGCACAAACCAGCACAAACGTAGCACAAACATTTGACATCAATTTTGTTCGATTCCATTAATGTGGTGGGGGGGCTGGTTGACCTCTGATGACCTATAGAAATTTTGATTAATATCTTTAAAATGATAGTAGCACAAATGAAAATTTTTGCAGCACAAACCAGCACAAACGTAGCACAAACGTTTGATACCACTTTTGTTGGATTTGAAGAAGGTGGGGGGGCCAACTTCACTCACATGACTTTTCTGTTCATTTTAAGCAGCAGAAGTGAGGTGCATGTCTGTGTGCGTGTGTATGGAGCCATTGGGTGCAGTCACTATAGCAACCAGGCTCACACCTGCCTGCTTAACTAGCTCTGTCTCTCACTCTGCCAAGATTCATCTTAAACACTTCTCTTTCAACTGCTGCTGTGTCCTCAGTGTTTGCTCTACAGGTATGATTTTACCCTCAAAACGTTGCCATCGTTGTTCTCTTTCCAACACCTTGTCTTTCAAAGCTCAGACATTTAAAAATTTTAAACTGTGTGGATCCAAGTGGAGGGATCACATTTTAGTCATTCAAAGAATATGAACTTTTAATATTCATTCAGAGGTTTTCTGACTCTAAATTTTCTTTTCTCATTTCTAAGGTTTTTCTAATTTACAATTAAAACATTTTCAGCTTTTTTCCAACTTATTCTTCTGTGTAAATGTCAGCTTTTAGCACTTCAGCACTTTTGTTTTCAGATTAAATTATTTTTCTTTTTATCTCATTCAAACTTTTTAACTTAAAATTCAGCAATTAATTCATTTCAATGCATACATTCAGATTCAAGCATTCACACTGCAGTTTCTTCAGAAAATGCACTTTCTAGTTGACAACTAGAATACATACTTACATCATGTATGGACCAATGAAGAGGAAGCCATGAATCAAGCCAAAGTTAGAAACTTAAGAAAACTTTTTTTTTCCTTTTCTTTTTCTTTTTTTTTTTTTTTTTTACCAATGTTTGTAATAGAGATGGACCGATCCGATATTACGTATCGGTATCGGTCCGATACTGACCTAAATTACTGGATCGGATATCGGAGAAAAATAAAAAATGTAATCCGATCCATTAAATATCACGAAAGCACCTCACAAAACTTGCAACACGCCGTAACTCGCCTCAGAACGTCGGAGCAGTATGCATCACGTGATAGAGCAGCTGTGGCATGCGGGACCTGTCAGTGGTCTGGATAGCATTTGGAGCTTCGCTAGCAACCTGGCATTTCATCTCCGACAAAGTTATCCCCGAGAGAAGTAAAGCAAGTGTGTAAGTCCATCTCTGAATGTTTGTAAAGCATTCCCACGTTAAGCTTAATGAGCGACTGCCTCTCGCTCTCCGGCTGCTACTTCAATCGTGAAACTGCTTAAATCAGCTGATCGGCTTTTCTGTCGCGAGTCTGTCTCTCGTTTGTTTTTGGTCCACTTTGCGCCAGAAAGAGCAAACCAGCGGCTGAACAACAGCAGCACGTTTAAGCTTGATAAGCTGTTGTTACAATTTATTTAATATTTCTTTCTACACCAGGATCTTTTTCTATGTAGCTGACGGCTGGTAACTGTGCAGGGGCGGATCTAGCAAAGTTTAGCCAGGGGGGCCGATAGGGCATTAACAGGGAAAAGGGGGCACAAAGACATACTTTTCTTTCTTATTCTCATTTAAAATGTCTAGCTTTTAATAAATAATTATCTGACACCCAAAGTTTTAATTTGATGTAAAATGAATAGAAGTCAATTACTGTATATAGTGACTATTAAGTCTAATATATATATCCTAGTAAGCTATAGTACATTTTCCTTTGGGAAGGTACCATCTGTGCAGTCTGCAATTTTGTTGAAGAAAGATGTTGAATCTATTTAATATTTCTTGAAAAATAATTGATTTCTGTGCATTTTTTTTCACACTGCATCAAATTAAGGTTGATTACGTTGATTAAGCATCATGAGGTGGAGCGTGAGGGGTGGTTCCCTATTTTTTATTTATTTATGTTTGTTGTTGCTGGGAGTTGGAACCCTATTAGTTAGGTTGCTTAATATTTACGCTAAGTACTCTTTAAAATACCAGAATAGGGAGGATGGTGTAGGTCTAAGTTTATTAGATTGATCAGTATTGCTGAACTATGAAATATTTTTTTTGTATACAGGTATAACAGAATAGCTTTAGTGTAGTTGTTGTTTTAAACTTGAGTATGAACTTGCAGACTTGCAAAATGCAGCAAGATATTTTAAAAAACAGTTTTGTTGATTAAAAAACACTATATCGGATTCATATCGGTATCGGCAGATATCCAAATTTATGATATCGGTATCGGTATCGGACATAAAAAAGTGGTATCGTGCCATCTCTAGTTTGTAATTAGGGTGTAGATAGGTACACAAAGCTACATCATCTGGGGCTGGAAAACAAAAGCAGCACTGAGGTGCTGAAAGATGCAGTTCCAATAGTGGCCACTTGAGGCTGGGAATCATGGGTGTCCCATGTTAAAATGTCCAACTTTAAACATGGATAGTTTCTGTCTATGATAACTGAACTCTTTCTCAGAACTAAACTGCTTCAGTTTTGCTGAGGCTTAAAGTTTGGGTGCATGTCCTCTTTGATGAACTCTTTGGCTTCCACTAATACACTGTGGCTGAACTGAACCTCTCAACTGTGTTTGTGCTCATGGTGCCTTTTGGAGTATTTTTTTTTTTATGACAAATAGTCTGGCCTGCTAACTGCTACAAACCATCCACAAACCATCCACTTCAGTTTTGCTGAGTAAAATGCTAGTATTTTATTCATCTGTTTCTTTGCTTTAAAAGAGTCTTCACGTGACATCAGAGCTACTGGGACATGCACACATGAAAGTCAAAACAGTAGTGCAGTCCTTTGCTCTCCAGCCATCTTATGAACGTCTTTGAGTTTAGCCAAAATGCCGGATAGCTGCTGCCTTTTCGTGTTTCTTTACAGCGGCCAGAAGGGTGTAGAATATGGCACCAACATGTGAACACACCCCTCCTGACCCTGCCTTACAGGTCAAATCACGCCAATCCCTGCATTTCCACAGTAACCTAGTCTGTCAATGGAGGCTCATTTAAACTGTAGGACTGATTCACTGTAAAATTCCAAGTCAACAAAATATAAGATTTACACGTGATCATTCATTTCAGCAAACAACAATTTCTTGTTCTTCACCTCTCTGATGACAACCATATTTACCCATCCAGATCGAAAACGCATGTAGATGTCCGTACTTTGAAAGCTTTGATCTTGGTACCAGTGTAAGGTGATCGAGCCATATAAGATGCCACCGAACTGGAGCTCTGGGAGAGACATTGATTTAATTTAAATGTAGATAAAGCTGCCAGCGAAAAGTATGGCTCACAAGTCCCAAAATCCATAGTTTCTCTGAATGCAGCTTGCTAACGTTAGCCCAGATTTGTGACTCCAAAAATCCAACATGGTGGCCATGTTGTTTTCTTTGCAGGGTCCTGAAATCAGTGTGAGATGTCCATGTGGCTACAAACACATCATAGTCTATGAATGATAGAAAATAAAATCTAAACCATAGCAACATTACATTACACCTGTGATATCTTTAGCATTGAAGGTGTCTTTATTTGGTATTCAGTAAATGTATCTCCTCATCTTTGTTAATGCTACATTTTTTTTAACTACCATTTGTTGTTACCATGGCAATGATTCCCTTCAATAAAGATTGTTGTTGTTGTTGTTGTTGGCATCATCCAGCACCACAGGCCCTGGTGTGCTGATGATGACCTGACAGGAAGCACTGTCCCTGATGTAAAGTATATGGCCTCAGCCAACAACAGTGGCCCTGCTGAAATGTGGATGGTATCATCGAGTAGCACAGGCCCTGGTGTAATGTGGATGGAATCATCCAACAGTACAGTCCCTGGTGTGGTGAAGATCGCCTCACAGGAAGCACTGTCCCTGATGTAAAGTGTATGGCCTCAGCCAACCACAATGGCCCTGGTGAAATGTGGATGGTATTGGCCAGCACAACAGGCCATGTTGTAATGTGAATGTCCTCACCAGTAGACCAGGCCCTTGTGTACTGTGGATTGCATCAGCCAGCAACACAAGCCCTGGTGAAATGTGGATGGTATCAACGAGTAGCACAGGCCCTGGTATAATGTGGATGGCCTCATCCAGCAACACCACAGGCCCTGGTGAAATGTGGTTGTTTTCGGCCAGCAACACAGGCCTTTGGGTAATTTGGATGGCTAGCAGCACAGGCCCTGGTCTGGTGAAGATGGCCTCACAGGAATCACTGGCCCTGGTGTATTTTCGATGTCATCAGCAAGCAGCACAGACCCTGGTCTAGTGAAGATGGCCTCACAGAAATCACTGGCCCTGGTGTATTGTGGATGGCATCAGCCATCAACACAGGCCCTCGTGAAATATAGGTGGCCTCAGCCAGCAACACAGTCCCTAGTGTAATGTGAATATCCTCAGCCAGTAGTAAAGGCCCTTGCGTTTTCTGGAACGCATCAGCCAGCAACACAATCCCTGGTGAAATGTGGATGGCCTAATCCAGCACCACAGGCCCTGGTTTGGTGATGATTGCCAACAGGAAGAACTGTACCTGGTGTAATGAGGATGGCCTCATCCAACAGTACAGGCCCTAGTGTTGTGAAGATGGCCTCACAGGAAGCACAGGCCATGGTGTAATGTCGATGGCCTCAGACAGCAGCCAGGCCCTGGTGAAATGTAGATGGCCACAGCCGGCAACATGCGCTCTGGTCAAATGTAGTCTGCCTCAGCCAGTAGCACAGGCCCTGTTGTGGTGAAGATGGCCTCACAGGAAGCACTGTCCCTGGTGTAATGTGTATTTCCTCAGGCAACAACACTGGCCCTGGTGAAATGTGGATAGTATTGGCCAACACCACAGGCCCTGGCGTAATGTGAATGTCCTCAGCCAACACCACTGGCCCTGGTGTAATGGGGATGGCATCAGCCAGTAGCACAGGCCCTTGTGTATTGTGGATCGCATCAGCCAACAACACAAGCCCTCGTGAAATATAGGTGGCCTCAGACAGCAGCGCAGGCCCTGCTGTCGTGAAGTGGGCCTCAGAGGGAGCACTAGCTATGGTATAATGTGGATGGCCTCATTCAGTAGCACAGGCCCTGTTGTAATGTGGATGGCCTTATCTACCAACGCTGTCCCAGGTGAAATGTGGATGGTAATGGCCTTAACCACAGACCTTGGTGTAATGTGGATGGCCTTAGCCAACACCACTGGCCCTGGTGAAATGTGGATGACATCGGCAAGGACCAATGGCCCTGATGTAATGTGGATGGTTTCAGCCAACAGCACAGTCCCTGGTGTGGTGAAGATGGCCTCACAGGAAGCACTGTCCCTGGTGTAATGTGGATGGCCTCAGCAAACAACACTGGCCCTGGTGAAATGTGGATGGTATTAGCCAGCACCACAGACCCTGGTGTAATGTGAATGTCCTCAGCCAGTAGCACAGGCCCTTGTGTATTGTGGATCGCATCAGCCAGCAACACAAGCCCTGGTGAAATGTGGATGGCATCAACGAGTAGCACAGGCCCTTGTGTAATGTGGATCACATCAGCCAGCAACACAGGCTCTGGTGAAATGTAGATGACCTCAGACAGCAGCGCAGGCCCTGCTGTCGTGAAGTTGGCCTCAGAGGGACCACTAGCCCTGGTGCAATGTGGATGGTCTAAGCCAGCAATACAGGCCCTGGTGTGGTGACGATAGCCTCACAGGGAGCACATGCCGTGGTATAATGTGGATGGCCTCAGCCAGTAGCACAGGTCCTGTTTCTTAAGGTTCAAATATTGAGGAAGGAGAGTACAAACAACCATGGTCCAGAAGATCTTGGTCAAACAATTGATTTTAATGAATACACGCGTGGGAAGACCAGTCTGTACGCAGACAGGGATTGATCTTCGACTTAATCAAAGCATACACAGATTTTTATAGCATCAGGGTTTGAATTAATGACGCCCCTTCATACGTCACCGACAGAATATATACATACGTCAAATCAACCACAATGACTTTTAACACAGTTTAAAAGAACGTTGTCTTCGTCTCGTCTGGAACACGAACCCCACATCCTGCCAGACGCTGTTCCTCTTTCCAGAGACAAACATGACCAACTTCTCACCTATAAATGAGTCTACTAATGTGTGTGTGTGTATGTGTTGACCCTACATGCCCTCTCATCTCACCCGTTGCACTTCTGACCTTTTACCAGACCAGAGGCTCATCCTTATGTGTAATAACCTAACTGAAACTATATGTACTATGTTGAATAAATGTTTTAATCAAGAACCTCTACTAAGAGCTTAATAAAAGAATATAAAAGTATAACAGACAATTTGAATAACCTAGTAATTCAAATAGCCTCGTCTAACCTGCTCAGAATAACTTAGACTCTGCTTTCACTTCTGCTTTCCCTTCTGCAAACTCTCTGCAACTTCCTGTCAGCCTGCAACTTATTCTTTCTAAAACACACACACTGTTTAAACCTCTGAATACAATATCAATGCTGCAGATTCTATTATTAATGCAATGGTAATGATGATGATTATTTAACAATAGCAGTAAAATAATTTCCCTAGCACAGGCCCTTGTGTAATGTGGATCACATCAACCAGCAACACAGGCTCTGGTGAAATGTAGATGACCTCAGACAGCAGTGCAGGCCCTGCTGTCGTGAAGTTGGCCTCAGAGGGAGCACTAGCCCTGGTGCAATGTGGATGGTCTAAGCCAGCAATACAGGCCCTGGTGTGGTGACGATAGCCTCACAGGGAGCACATGCCGTGGTATAATGTGGATGGCCTCAGCCAGTAGCACAGGTCCTGTTGTAATGTGGATGGCCTCATCTACCAACACTGGCCCAGGTGAAATGTGGATGGTAATGGCCAGAACCACAGACCTTGGTGTAATGTGGATGGCCTTAGCCAACACCACTGGCCCTGGTGAAATGTGGATGATATCGGCAAGGACCAATGGCTCTGATGTAATGTGGATGGTTTCAGCCAACAGCACAGTCCCTGGTGTGGTGAAGATGGCCTCACAGGAAGCACTGTCCCTGGTGTAATGTGGATGGCCTCAGCAAACAACACTGGCCCTGGTGAAATGTCGGTGGTATTGGCCAGCACCACAGGCCCTGGTGTAATGTAGATGGCATCAGCCGGTAGCACAGGCCCTTGAGTATTGTGAATGGCATCAGCCAGCAACACCACTGGCCCTTGTCAAATGTGGATCGTTTCGGCCAGCAACACAGGCCCTGTCGTAATATGAGTGTCCTCAGCCAACACCACTGGCCCTGGTGTAATGAGGATGGCATCAGCCAGTAGCACAGGCCCTTGTGTATTGTGGATCGCATCAGCCAGCAACACAACCCTGGTGAAATGTGGATGGTTTGGGCCTGCACCACAGGCCCTGGTTTAATGTGGATGGCATCAAAAAGTAGCACAGGCCCTTGTGTAATGTGGATCACATCAGCCAGCAACACAGGCTCTGGTGAAATGTAGATGACCTCAGACAGCAGCACAGGCCCTGCTGTCATGAAGTTGGCCTCAGAGGGAGCACTAGCCCTGGTGCAATGTGGATGGCCTAAGCCAGCAATACAGGCCCTGGTGTGGTGACGATAGCCTCACAGGGAGCACATGCCGTGGTATAATGTGGATGGCCTCAGCCAGTAGCACAGGCCCTGTTGTAATGTGGATGGCCTCATCTACCAACACTGGCCCAGGTGAAATGTGGATGGTATTGGCCAGCACCACAGGCCCTGGTGTAATGTGAATGTCCTCAGCCATGACCACAGGCCCTGATGAAATGTATTTGGCCTCAGCCATGACCACAGGCCCTGATGAAATGTATTTGGCCTCAGCCATGACCACAGGCCCTGGTGAAATGTAAATGTCCTCAGCCAGTAGCACAGGCCCTGTTGTAATGTGGATGGCCTCATCTAACAACTCTTTCCCTGGAGAAATATGGATGGTATTGGTCAGCACCACACACCCTGGTGTAATGTGAATGGCCTTAGCCAACACCACTGGCCCTGGTGAAATGTGCATGATATCGGTCAGCACCAAGATAATGGGTTGGCTTTTTCTCTTTCCTTCTGTCTCTTTTTTGCTTATTATCTAACATTTAACCTACAGTAGAACACCATCCCCAAGTGGGATATGCATTATTAAAAATATGATTACTTGATTGCCTTGAATGCTGATTATTTTTTGCATGCAGTGGATGCTGTGAGTTGTCTAGAATTGTGTGTGGCACTGCAGCACTACTTTCATGCTGTGTAACTAATTATAAATGACCTCTGCAGAATTCTTTTCTGTGTGTGTGTGTGTGTGTGTGTGTGTGTGTGTGTGTGTGTGTGTGTGTGTGTGTGTGTGTGTGTGTGCATCACTGTGTCTGCGATTATTTCAGGAGCACGATAGGTAGGTCAAGGTTAAAAAATTAAGAGGAGGACATTAATGTGTCTTTGCAGTCACTCTCCATCTGTCTCTCACTCCATAAAAAGTCCATTAACATCTAGAATGATAACCATGGTGATTGCTTCACACTGTAACCCATAATGGTGACCATCCCGGTTTTCTGAGATCCTGCTTTTGGGTTAAACTTCTTACGGGGGACAATCTATCACCTCTTAAATCTGGCCCATTCCTATTCTTCACTGTAATGTTACAGCAGCATACTCAAAAGCTCTTCATGAACTCAGTCAGAGTGCAACAGCAAGGACATGTAGAGTAATAAATGTGAAGCGTTAAGGCTGGCAATACTGACAAAGTCAAATATAATGACATATTTGACCAAGTAACTCAACATCTTTGATGTGACAGTATTTTACAGAAGAATTTTGATGCTCTATAGAACAACGATTTTAACCTCTAGCCTAACCCTAACCCTACCTTTCCCACCTTGCTGATAGTGACAGGATTCAGCAGCATGTTTTATGATTCCCAGTAATACAGATATTATATATTCTCTCCTTATTCAACTTAATTTTTTATTTCGTTTGCATGATACATACACAAGGAACCTATGAAAATTTAATATTAGAGATTAAAGGGATGATGGTACTTTTTATTTTTCATATTCTCAAAAAATCCTGTTAAAATCCTAAAACCAACAATAAAAGACCCACTGCATAAGACTGCTTATTATATCCCCCTTTGTGCTGCTAAAATTGCTCTGACCTGTTGGCATGTGGACAGGCTCTTTAGGGCAGCGGTCCCCAACCCCTGGGCCACGGACCGGTACTGGTCTGTGAGTCGTTTGGTGCCGGGCCACAAGAGTTGAGGCTCGGGTGTGAAATTTATTGTTTTCAGGTTTTTTATCATTATTTTTTTTTAATCGTTTTTATTGTTAACTTTGTTTCCCTGGGTCTTTTCCCGTGTGTTACAAATAAATCTTCTTTTTTTTTGGTATCGGTACTGGTTTTATTTTGTTGTATTTATCTGCAACACCTTAAAGTCTGGTCCGTGAAAATATTGTCAGACATAAACCGGTCCGTGGCGCAAAAAAGGTTGGGACCGCTGCTCTAGGGGTATTCTGTTGTGCCTGGTTTTGTTTTACATGTACAATAAAAATAAAATGCTATTCTATTCTATTCTATTCTATTCTACCCCAACTCACACATTTAATTTAAAGTTACTTTATTAAAATTCATATAATTCAAATCTACAGTATTACTTTTACTAATGCTACTATTACTACAGAACATTGCATTGGAATGACATGAATGGTGTGAATCACTTTCCCTGTAAAACTGCATTACCTAAGCAGACGGCAAAATCTTCTTTGCGATTGCTTTGGTTACTATAATACTGTTGCAGTTGTATTTTGAATGGAAGTGACAAACTTGTCTTCAAACACTGATCAGGTACTCTTCAAAAGTCAGAAGTCAAAGTTGCTGTGCTGAGACATGATGATTATTTAACAATAGCAGCAAAATAATTTCCCTGCTCCACACTCCCTCTCTCGACCTCTGGAACACCAGAGGTCGCAATACATTGTGTCCTCGCTCTGACCCTCTCTGGCTCAGCAAATCAGACAACCTCATGTCCTCTAATTGGTCCAGTAATAAACACCAGCTCCCATTCGAGAACACTCCATGCGTAAGCTTAAGTTTTCTTGGTCCCTCTCTTGTGGTCCATCAGGCCTCGGACCTCCAGGATCCTCACCCCCCTGCGGTCACCGAGATCTTCTGCAAAGGAAACAAAACCCCTTTTCCTGCACCTCCCTAACTTATCCTATTTGGGACTCTTTAATCAAAAGCATGATCCTAATTATGTTCTTAACTTATTGACCTGTATTTATATATATTCTTATATATTCTACTACAAGCTCCAAAAGAAAACAACCACTTTAATCAATTAAGTTTAAGCATATAAGAGAAACAACTCCTGTGTGTTAACACTAACTTCATTTTAACCTCACATTTCCTATGTTATAACCTGTTTTTGGTATAGCCTTTTTATTTCATTTTGCTCATTTTAATGTAACAATACCTTCTAATTCTAATTTATCAGACTTAACCAAAATATATGCTTTCCTTCCTTTGGTCCTTCTTTAAGTTCAGTTAAAAGCTAACTGAATTTGAGGCCTTTTGCCTGGAATTAATACTTTCATGTGTGTTTCTGGACTCTGTGTCTGTAAGCGTGTGCAATCCTTCAATAACTCACATTTCATCCTCACAGTAGATTGGCTAATCATAGCACTAGCCAAAGGCTCGTGACCCTCAAGAGACGAATTGAGCCACAACTCCTTTAAAGGCACAAAATGCAATATGTATAACAATCATTTCTACTTATAAGCTCTCCCCTTTATCCTAAAAATAAATCTATGTAATATCTATATGTGTAAGCCTACATTATAACCACTTCTTCTAGAAATCAAAAAAGCTTTAAAACACTGGCACTGTATCTTCTAAACAGGATTCAGTTCACTTTAATCCTTTAACCTTAACATAAAAATAACAGTTTCAGTTTTACCATATCCAAATGATCAAAAACCCAAAAAGTCCTAAAATGATCCTAAATTATTAAACAATTAAATTATTAAACCCTAAGCCCCCCTTTATTTTGACACATGAAATGTGTAGCATTTGGCACTCCTCCAACAATATACTATAATCCCATAATCTAACCCCAGTCAATAAAACAGAAATTTTCTCTGGTAAAAGCAAATTGTTTGTCCACATTTATTCATCCCCACATCCTGCCACACATTCACTCCCATGCAGTCACACCATATTTTTTGCTAATAGTGGAGCTTTCCGCGCAAGTGATCAGATTCTCCACCCTCAGCAAAATGAGCTCATTCATTTTTTATTTTCCATAGGAAAATATTTCTTTATGTTTTGAACTGGATTGACTCGCTACAATCCTTTTAGACAGGGACTTACGACCTGATCAGTCCCCACAGGTAGCTTTCTCCTCAGCCAGTTGTAATCTGGAAAGCCCACCTTATATTTGCTCTTCCCGAGAATTTGTCAGCGCTGTTATTCACTGTTGCAGGCCTGCTTAGAACATAAATAAGAAAAAATAGAGCTGATTATTAGCTCATGAAAACACAAAACAAAATCACCTGACAGGTTTTCTCTAAGTGCACTGTCACAAAAATAATGGGCCCCCTCTTAGACATGTCCATGTTTACTAAAACTCCCTCTATTTAAACAAAAAACAAAAACAATTCGAACCTAACTGACAGAATCAACCCCTCACCACAACAACCTCAACAACCTTTAACACACAAGTATTGCCACCACATAATTTCACCTCCTCAATACACCGAAAGTCTCGTTAAAACCACACAATTTGCACACAACAATCACCCCCTTTATGCACTTTAGCATACTTAGATTCAACATAAGACATAACCCCCTTACAACAACATATAATCACTAACTATAAATTTCCTATCCAAATCTGCACTCCTCTTCTCTGCCATGCTTCCGCTCCTGAAAGCCACAGTCACACACACAGGAAGCTCCTTCGTCCACTCACTCCAGCTAATTTGCATACTGAGTCATATCTCAATGAGTTGCCGTAACAAGAGAAACGCATGTTTAAACATTACCAACTTATTGAATTATTTTATTTCTTTCTACAGTGATCACTGGTTTTGATCACTCAGTACCAGGGCACTCCTAAGTCACTTTTTTAAAACTACTTTAATCACTTTTCTTTGTTCATAACTCACTCCCTTTGTCATCTGGCTTCTTTGAATTATTCCTCAACTTCAAACTGAAATGTATTCTATTAAACATTCACCCCATTCTACCACTCATACAAATAGCAAGCTGTTCTTCATTGCGTATGTTTGTGTTGGTAGTCAGGTTTAATCAATGTCTATGCATTAATCTTTATGAGCTTGTCCTTGTAAGGTTAATGCATTTTCTGTTTGTGTATGTGAATTTGCATATGTTGCCTTTGCAGTGTTTCAGACTCCTGCACAATTCTCCGCTTAAGCCGTCAGTTTTCTTTCCCAGATTTGCTAACCCAAATTTTAAGTTCCCACCTTATTAACAGCATTCCTGGTCCTCAGCCAGAAGTTAAGGCCCACTTGTCAGGTTTATGGAGACATGGCGCTGTGAACAATTCAACCAGAAACAATTCAACCAGAAACTTGCCTTAATAAAGTTAAGGCAACTTGCCTTAACAAAGTTAAGGCAAGTTTCTTAACAAAGTTATAGGTCAAGATGACTGGATAGTCATCTTGACCTATAACTTTCTTCCGACCGCTGCATGTGGAGAATTGATCCAGGTCTACTTCGCCCCTGAAGGAACACAACTAAGACATTTTCATTATTATCATGAGTACTTAAACTACCTGTTTCCCCCTCTCTGGTCAGAAATACCAACTTATGTTATGTGTATAAGTGTAAGCAGGTCTTCATTGCTTTTCCTATGTATTTTTGTTAATGTGCAGTGAGTGTAAGCTGCTTTCTTCATTGCCTCTGTATGTTATAATCAGGTTTAATTCATGCATCTTTTCACTGATTTCTTAATTCAAAACTATCTCACTTCTGATTTTTTCCAGAAATAATTTCACATGTAACACTTTGTGTATGTGTGTTTTCTATTCATTCATGTAATTGTCAGTTATTTTCTCTCTTTATTTTACCTTCTTTTTGTTTACCTCTTTAGTTTTCTGGTGGACATCTCTAAACACCATCATGAGTTCAGGCTTCAATTTCAGTCCAATTATACCCTGTATTATTGCAGTCGAACTCGTCCGGCTTCACCTCGCACTGGTCCCTGTCCTCTTCTCTCAGTGTCCTTTTGTTGTCTTGAATTCTCCAGCAAACACAGTCTGTTTCTTCTCTGTTTCTCTTCAATATTTCCCTTTTGGATTAAGTCCCACCCTGGCAAAATATCACATTCAGTGCCTTTAAACAGTCATGTCTCTGTTCTTACCAGCCTGCAGTTCACCGTCCATGTTTCATCACGTGGTTTCTTCTTCTCTGTTGATCCTTTCAGTCGTCTCTTTCAAGATTACTCCAAGCATGGCAAATCTGACAATCAGTGTCCAGTGCTTTCCCACAGTTCTTTATCCCACTGTTCAACTGTCCAGCCTGTAATTCACAGTACATGTTGCATCACGTGCTTTTCTTACATGCTGCTGCTGGTCCCGTCAGTTTGGTTTCAGTGTTAACGGTTCAGTTGCACTGTCTTTGGGCTGCTTGTAAATTCTTATCAAGTCCACGATGTTCTGTTGGTCTTCATCAGGAGATTAACTGTCCTTTGAGCTTCTTCTCAGGATGGTGACAAGTGGGAGGTCAAGCTATAAAATTCTAAGCCAAAATCTGGCCTGTTTTCTCCCCATTATGCTACTCTACTGGTTTTGGCGCCGTACTCAAAATTCCAGGTTGAGAGAAGTCCACCTTTATTTATCTGTAACCTGTATTGACACACTAAAGCATACGATTAATATCCTTTTCATCTCTTCTCTTGAAACCTCCCTTCGCTTCATTTGGTTTAACTTATCTCTCTCTCTGCTTGGGTGCTCACTTGTCACCTTATATGGGCATTCCTGTCACCCACACCATTTCCTGTTACACACACACAGCACGCAGCTGCTCAGAGCAGCTCAAGCTGCTTTGCTGTTTCTGCAGGCTAATCAAACTTATTTTGTATTTACAATCTACAAACCCTCTGTAATTCTACTAACTTTTGATCTAAGATGTAGCATCATTCACACAATGATTTCATAATCCTCTCACACTTCCTTTTGCACTCACTCTACTATCAACTTTCATAGTGTTATTATTATTTATTATTTTGTACACATCACCTCCAATCCCTCAAAGCCTACTACTCACAGCATTCACACACTTAACCTGTGACCAGAGTTGAGGAATATACTCAAAATACACTTTCCTAAAAGTATTTTAGACATGCTCTTCATAATCAGAAAGAGCAAGTCAACAAAAACCAAAAAATTGAAACCTCTATTAATTCTCACAGCACACACAAGAAATTGAAAAAATAAAACACACCAGCAACTATTGCTGGAGAGAAGTTACTACTGAAAGTAATATGTTAATCTTAAATATACACAGTGCACTCTATATTTATATATCTACATTCAAACTCAGTCAATTACTATACATCCACTACGGCAACTCAAAACTTTATTTATAGTCCTCTAATGAACATAAATGGCATTTTAAACACACACTCAACAATGTTTGCAGCAGTATTTGTAAAACCAACTGTGGCTTAAACAGTTCACTGCTTACTCATTTGCATTTTCACTCACACACACACCGTCTAAAAATAGCAGCAGGCAGTCAGTGCATTGCTGACTCGACACACAGCCTCCTCTCACACCAAACTCTCTTATTTTATATTACAAAGACGTCTTATATTTACAACCACTGTCAGATCTGTCAGCTTTAGCACCTACACAATTTCGAAAAATTTAAGTTAACGGTCCAACCGAAAAAGTCCAACTTTTTTGTAATCAATTAACCAGTATCTGTCCAACAGTTTCTGGCCTCATCTCTAAAATCCCTAACTCAATTTAAGAGTGTCCAACACCCAAGGTCCAACCTTTGCTGCCCAAAAAAGCGCAGATTGCCGTTCCAAACGGTAAAGTGGTCCAACCACTAGCTTATTCCAGGATGCCCTGTACCCCACAGTTAAGCCACACTGAACTAACCCTCTTCGCCGAGAGGTCAATGTCGCGCGTCCACGACAAAGAGGGAGCGTAAACTCCGGGCTATGCGCTTCTTACCAGTCCAACTGGCGTTCTTGAGTAATTTATACTACTTTGGAACAACAGTAAAACACCCAACCAAGTGTATGACTGAAGCAGGTCCAACCTTATAACCAAAAAATAACCAAATTCCCTAACATACTAAAATCATTTCCAGCAGTCCAACTGCTTTGCTTTCCGCGGTCCAACCGCATTAATCCTTCAGCGGTCCAACCGCATTCAATCATTTTCAGCAGTCCAACTGCTTTAAATCCTCAGTACTGTCATAAGATTCTCATCAAAATCAAAGCAGACATTTACCGGCAACTTTTACTGAATAGACATTTAATTTTATCATCCAATTCAGCACACTTCGGATAAAATCAACAGGCCTGTGCCTACCTCTCTTTAAAGGCGCCTGTCCCCTCAGTTTGGTTGCCGGGTCACGCCTGCCTGTCTGACCACAACGGACCACCGAATTTCACCGTCTACACCTCCAATTCTCTCCCTCCTCAACCACCGGACGAAGCCCCCAAATGTTAAGGGTCAAATATTGAGGAAGGAGAGTACAAACAACCATGGTCCAGAAGATCTTGGTCAAACAATTGATTTTAATGAATACACGCGTGGGAAGAATAATCTGTACGCAGACAGGAATTAATCTTCGACTTAATCAAAGCATACACAGATTTTTATAGCATCAGGGTTTGAATTAATGACGCCCCTTCATACGTCACCGACAGAATATATACATACGTCAAATCAACCACAATGACTTTTAACACAGTTTGATTTGGCGCTATATAAATAAAATTGAATTGAATTGAAATTGAATTGAATTAAATAGAATAGAATAGAATAGAATAGAATAGAATAGAATAGAATAGAATAGCCTTTATTGTCATTGTACAGAGTACAACGAAATTGGAGTGCCACTCCCTTGGTGCAAGTTTCAATAATAAATAATAATAATAATGGATTGGATTTATATAGCGCTTTTCAAGGCACCCAAAGCGCTTTACAATACCACTATTCATTCACTCTCACATTCATACACTGGTGGAGGCAAGCTACAGTTGTAGCCACAGCTGCCCTGGGGCAGACTGACAGAAGCGAGGCTGCCATATCGCGCCATCGGCCCCTCTGGCCAACACCAGTAGGCAAGTAGGGTAAAGTGTCTTGCCCAAGGACACAACGACCAGGACAGAGAGCCCAGGGATTGAACCGGCGACCTTCCGGTTACAGATGCGATTCCCAACCCCCTGAGCCACGGTATAAATGTAAATGTAAAATATAAAAAGTACAAAAAAAACAATCGTAAGTACTCAAACAATAGTATGTACAATATATACAGGATAGCAGCATTAATATAATGACAGTATGAATAGCAGCATAATATAATGACAGTGACGGTATGGAATAGGTTCAATTGTTTTTGTGCTTATTTACTACGGTGATAGCTCTGGGAAAGAAGCTATCCCTGAATCTGTTTGTCCTGGTTTTATGTGACCTGTACCGTAATAGTTCAAACAGTTGGTTGCTGGGGTGAGAGTGGTCCTTGATGATATTGCCAGCTCTGCTGAGGTACCGAGAGTTTGCAGTGACCTCCAGGCTGGGCAGAGAGCAGCCAGTGATCTTCTGGGCTGTGTTGATGACCCTCTGCAGTACTTTCCTGTCTGCAGCTGAGCACCCTGCATACCATGTTGTTATGCCGTACGTTAGGATGTTCTCTATGGTGGCTCTGTAAAATGTCACCAGCAGCCTCTCCTCCAGGTTGTTCCTCCTGAGCACTCTCAGAAAGTGGAGACGCTGCTGGGCCTTTTTAACCACCGCTGTAGTATTTGCAGTCCAGGAGAGGTCATCAGATATCTGCACGCCCAGAAACCTCATTGAGTGTACCCTCTCCACACAGCTCCCGTGAATGTAAAGTGGGGCCGGGTCTGCCGGCCGGAACGTTGTCTTCGTCTCGTCTGGAACACGAACCCCACATCCTGCCAGACGCTGTTCCTCTTTCCAGAGACAAACATGACCAACTTCTCACCTATAAATGAGTCTACTAATGTGTGTGTGTGTATGTGTTGACCCTACATGCCCTCTCATCTCACCCGTTGCACTTCTGACCTTTTACCAGACTAGAGGCTCATCCTTATGTGTAATAACCTAACTGAAACTATATGTACTATGTTGAATAAATGTTTTAATCAAGAACCTCTACTAAGAGCTTAATAAAAGAATATAAAAGTATAACAGACAATTTGAATAACCTAGTAATTCAAATAGCCTCGTCTAACCTGCTCAGAATAACTTAGACTCTGCTTTCACTTCTGCTTTCCCTTCTGCAAACTCTCTGCAACTTCCTGTCAGCCTGCAACTTATTCTTTCTAAAACACACACACTGTTTAAACCTCTGAATACAATATCAATGCTGCAGATTCTATTATTAATGCAATGGTAATGATGATGATTATTTAACAATAGCAGTAAAATAATTTCCCTAGCACAGGCCCTTGTGTAATGTGGATCACATCAGCCAGCAACACAGGCTCTGGTGAAATGTAGATGACCTCAGACAGCAGTGCAGGCCCTGCTGTCGTGAAGTTGGCCTCAGAGGGAGCACTAGCCCTGGTGCAATGTGGATGGTCTAAGCCAGCAATACAGGCCCTGGTGTGGTGACGATAGCCTCACAGGGAGCACATGCCGTGGTATAATGTGGATGGCCTCAGCCAGTAGCACAGGTCCTGTTGTAATGTGGATGGCCTCATCTACCAACACTGGCCCAGGTGAAATGTGGATGGTAATGGCCAGAACCACAGACCTTGGTGTAATGTGGATGGCCTTAGCCAACACCACTGGCCCTGATGAAATGTATTTGGCCTCAGCCATGACCACAGGCCCTGGTGAAATGTAAATGTCCTCAGCCAGTAGCACAGGCCCTGTTGTAATGTGGATGGCCTCATCTAACAACTCTTTCCCTGGAGAAATATGGATGGTATTGGTCAGCACCACACACCCTGGTGTAATGTGAATGGCCTTAGCCAACACCACTGGCCCTGGTGAAATGTGCATGATATCGGTCAGCACCAAGATAATGGGTTGGCTTTTTCTCTTTCCTTCTGTCTCTTTTTTGCTTATTATCTAACATTTAACCTACAGTAGAACACCATCCCCAAGTGGGATATGCATTATTAAAAATATGATTACTTGATTGCCTTGAATGCTGATTATTTTTTGCATGCAGTGGATGCTGTGAGTTGTCTGGAATTGTGTGTGGCACTGCAGCACTACTTTCATGCTGTGTAACTAATTATAAATGACCTCTGCAGAATTCTTTTCTGTGTGTGTGTGTGTGTGTGTGTGTGTGTGTGTGTGTGTGTGTGTGTGTGTGTGATTGCTTCACACTGTAACCCATAATGGTGACCATCCCGGTTTTCTGAGATCCTGCTTTTGGGTTAAACTTCTTACGGGGGACAATCTATCACCTCTTAAATCTGGCCCATTCCTATTCTTCACTGTAATGTTACAGCAGCATACTCAAAAGCTCTTCATGAACTCAGTCAGAGTGCAACAGCAAGGACATGTAGAGTAATAAATGTGAAGCGTTAAGGCTGGCAATACTGACAAAGTCAAATATAATGACATATTTGACCAAGTAACTCAACATCTTTGATGTGACAGTATTTTACAGAAGAATTTTGATGCTCTATAGAACAACGATTTTAACCTCTAGCCTAACCCTAACCCTACCTTTCCCACCTTGCTGATAGTGACAGGATTCAGCAGCATGTTTTATGATTCCCAGTAATACAGATATTATATATTCTCTCCTTATTCAACTTAATTTTTTATTTCGTTTGCATGATACATACACAAGGAACCTATGAAAATTTAATATTAGAGATTAAAGGGATGATGGTACTTTTTATTTTTCATATTCTCAAAAAATCCTGTTAAAATCCTAAAACCAACAATAAAAGACCCACTGCATAAGACTGCTTATTATATCCCCCTTTGTGCTGCTAAAATTGCTCTGACCTGTTGGCATGTGGACAGGCAGCGGTCCCCAACCCCTGGGCCACGGACCGGTACTGGTCTGTGAGTCGTTTGGTGCCGGGCCACAAGAGTTGAGGCTCGGGTGTGAAATTTATTGTTTTCAGGTTTTTTATCATTTTTTATCATTATTTTTTTTTAATCGTTTTTATTGTTAACTTTGTTTCCCTGGGTCTTTTCCCGTGTGTTACAAATAAATCTTCTTTTTTTTTGGTATCGGTACTGGTTTTATTTTGTTGTATTTATCTGCAACACCTTAAAGTCTGGTCCGTGAAAATATTGTCAGACATAAACCGGTCCGTGGCGCAAAAAAGGTTGGGACCGCTGCTCTAGGGGTATTCTGTTGTGCCTGGTTTTGTTTTACATGTACAATAAAAATAAAATGCTATTTTGTTCTATTCTATTCTATTCTATTCTATTCTACCCCAACTCACACATTTAATTTAAAGTTACTTTATTAAAATTCATATAATTCAAATCTACAGTATTACTTTTACTAATGCTACTATTACTACAGAACATTGCATTGGAATGACATGAATGGTGTGAATCACTTTCCCTGTAAAACTGCATTACCTAAGCAGACGGCAAAATCTTCTTTGCGATTGCTTTGGTTACTATAATACTGTTGCAGTTGTATTTTGAATGGAAGTGACAAACTTGTCTTCAAACACTGATCAGGTACTCTTCAAAAGTCAGAAGTCAAAGTTGCTGTGCTGAGACACACTTTCAAAACAAGTCTTCTCCATTTCTGTTTCACTACCACTCTGCAAGTGATTAGTTGGTATTTTCAGAAAAACATGAAAAACTACAGATGACTGTGCCAATCAGCTCCAAAAGAAAACAATCACTGGGAAGTTTTTGGTGCAGCACATTCTTTGCTAACATTTCCATCTAACAAAAGCAAGAAAGCTCCAGGAACCACTGCCAGTCAGTCAGGGAATACACAACAACTTCTGAGCAATGTGTGCATGACATGTTGGGAATGATCATGATACAGTTTATATTAATAACTTCTATTTATTGTTTTCAATGCTGAAATTTAAAGAGACATGTTTGCTGCAGCTTCATCAGATGCATATCTATGATGCAAATCTCTCATTCCATTAAAGACAGTTAGCATTTGGCAAGTGTCACCATAGAACATACTATCATCCTAGCAAATGTGCTTGAGAGTATACTGACCTTTCTCACAAACAATGTTTGACAATCCTTTTCCTCTGCAACTCACACCTCTACTACTTATACTATAAATTTCACTCTCATCTTCCTCCCCTGTCCTGTCTTGTCTATATCTTCTATCTAACACAAAATAATTACAAAATAAATTTTTCTCCACAATAGCTTTTTTCTTCCCTCGAAAATACAGCAACTGTACCGTAGCTCACAGACAGATGACTTATCAAAACTGCTCAGAAACAGTTGTGGTGTGGTTGCTGATATGGATTGAGCTCTTTCATTTGAAATTACCTGCAACTTAGAAAGTGTTACTATGTTTAAGCTCTACTCTTTGTCAGTAGAGCTATCCAGATGCTGAAACACTGCAACTTTATCAACAGCCTCAGCGCGGACATGATAGTGATTTAAAAAGGAAAAAAAAGCATGGATGCAGGTGAGACCATGTAGTTACTTTAATGTCTTCTGGCATCACCTAGGATTGCAACTAGGCTGCAGCACATGAAAAGAGAAGCTGAGTGACATTATTTGAAACAGTTTTTTCAATTTAATGATGTTTAAAAAAGGTGCCAGTGTGCCATTCTGGCTCATTTGGCTCACTTTAACCCCTGTACTTAGTGTATCATATAATACATTATAATGAATTACATTTTTTTCTTCAGCATTTTGAAAAGTCACTTGCTTCAAAGGTTCAAGGCAAACCACTGTAACATGCTTGGACAGTAAAGACAGAAGTATTGCTTATCTGTATAATTTATAGAACAAAAAACCTTTTTGTGAGAGTTTGAGAAAAACGTTTCAGGACACCTGTTTCTTCTACTGACATCAATTTTAGTTTTAGACTAAGGCACCGTTGACAGTACCTACATTGACACCAGCAGTGTTTTGGTATAACTCTTAAACGCCTGTCTCTACTACAGACTGCAGCTGCACATGAGAGATTGTTGGTGCCCATTTTTGTAATATTTTGACATCAGTTTTTGGTGACACCATCTATAAGCTCAACTTAATCCAAACCAAATCCCAAAACTCAGCAGGGGTTGTGGCTGAGTGATCATGAAGGCCTGGCTATCTGTTGCGTTATTCTCAAGGTTTGTTCTTCATCAGTGTGTGGCTGGGCTGTGGTTCAGAGTGCAGTGCCAGGTGAGGCTATTTTCTAATCAGTCAAAATGATGTTGCAGCAATAAGGGAGGTCAAATGATATTTTAAATCTTTATACAGTGTTGACAATACACAACACACTTGTAAGAGTCATAGTTTCTAAGTGATAAGGCTTTTTGCTCATTTTCAACCAATAAATTATTAAGTTCACCTTGAAGATCTTAGTGGATGTAAGCCAAATTTTAATAGATTGTTAAGTTGACCTCACTCTACACCCGTACAATGTCTTATAAGAATTTGTTCAAAAGCTCAGCAAGAAGAACCAACAATGGTTCGGCCTTGTTACAATCAAGGTCCCAGGTCCCTCTCTGTTATTTATTGTTGTTATTTTCTTAAAAAAGAAGATGTACGATCTGTAATTAAGAGCCCAATAATTCTTCTGAAATTTGCTCCATTCATGACAAGCAGTATTCGCCATTTACATTCAAAGATACTTTTGCAGGAAAACTGTGTATTTTCAATCATTCACTGAGTCACATCACTTAAGAAATACTAGATTAACAAAAATCACCTGCAAATAGAACTCAATACACAACACCTGGTTCTATCCACTATTCTGATTGGGCTTTTCTTTATGAGAGTCGGACATAGTCTAGTGCGGCAGATAAGACTCTTCCTCTGCTCTTTGAGGTATGCCGACTGAGTGCAGCCAACTGACCCATGACAACCCCTTTTTAGCCTCCTTAGCCTCCAGGAGTCTCTGGTGCAACCAAGTGGAAAGCTTGGACAAATAACCTTAAATAGAATTTAAATATCTTGAATTCAATTATGTAAAGTAAGTGGGACCCTTAACACAAACTCACTCTCTTGCAAATCAGCTTATTGGCGATGCAGTTTATTGCTTCTCCAGCTGTTGCAGCGCATATCTAAGTTCTTCAGCAAGATTAAAAACAAGTCCCGAAACTTTAATTCCTGCGACTTCTTTTTATCCACAGCTTTAATTTTGCCAAAGTGTGCTGCTGCAACTGCATCAAACAAAGCTTCTCTGGGAATGAACTGCAGCTTTTCAGATAAGTTTGTAATTATCGCCAAAGCCAGGAATGTGGGAACAGCCATTCTGTTTATCTGAAATCGCTGAAACCTTCATGTAGTGACAGCATATTATCAGTTCAGGTGTGAATGAGTTTCCAGTCTCTGCATGCTTCTAATTCACTGCTGTAAATGTGTTTTGTTAGCCACACGCTCATTGCATTTAACGGTGTGACATCTCCAATCCAAGTTTTCACATTCATTTTTAATTCGATGTAACTTTTCCTCTGCTGGTTTAAGCAGGAAGCACATGTACGTGTATGTGTGTACAGAGCGGTCATAAGAGGTCGAGTGATGTCAGTGTCACTGCTCTCCCTCCTTGTTGACCCTGTCATGGTGACTGCCATCTAAGTGTCTGCATCCAGGCACTGCTGCTCGCGCACACACCCGGACACACGAGGTGCTGACATCTTCAAGTGCAAGGGCAACGGCGCTGTCAGCGTCAAGAGCAAGGCCAGCAGGATGGGCGACTTCAAGTGTCTTGCCTGAGTCACCAGTTCACTACCCGACCATCGGCCCAAACCCCAGCCACACTCTGCTTCCCTGCAGGCAGAGGCAGTGTGTTTTATAAACTTTTATTTTATTAACATTAACAGTTTGTAAAGCTCATTGGGTTTACAGCTACAAAACAACCAAAAATATTCTATTAAAAAAAGTTCTCTATCTAATTTTTCACCAAAATAGAACATAAATGTTTCTCTGCGTGCAAACTTTTCTAATGCATTTCAATTTGTATACTTAACTCAGTACTTTAATGTATTACTCTACAATCCAGTGGCGGCTGGCCCATAGGGGGCGCTCGGGCTCCGCCCCCCCAAATGTGGAGGAGTAAAAATATATATTTTTAAAAAATTCATCAATGATAGTTTTACTATGTGTGTGCCCATATACAGCCAGGCGTATTTTAACATTTTCACCAGCTGACTCATTAAAGTTCAACCAACAAACGGTGTTTTTCTTCTTCTGGGGCGCTCGTCAAAGCGCCCTTGATATGCAGCGAAATAGCCTATCATTAAATGGTTGCCAGGGGAAAATAATAAATATTTGACCTATCAGCGTCGCTGAATTAAATGGTTTGGGGGCGTTTAAAATTGCGCCCCTGCAGAAAACGCGCGAAGATTTGCTGTTCTAGAATTTTACCTCAGTCAGTAGCCTAAGTGAGCTATAAGGTCAGAGAGAGACGATGGCAGCGGTATTGTTAACGGTTGAGGCACAGCCTCCCCCAAATTCGGTTAGATCGCTTCTAACCTACCCTTTTGCCAGAAGGACAATGGCAGAAAAACTGCAAGTTAAAGAGTTGGGACCTGACAAGCCCGAAATTCAACTAACCCAGGCAACGAAGGAGAAGTCAAAAGCATACAACAGGACTTTTTGTCGGAGTTGGTTCCAGCGCAAGTCGTGGCTGACAGGCTGTGGAACAGCTAATGCACTTTTTTGTTTCCCGTGCATACTGTTCAAAAGTGACAAGTGTGATTTGACGTGGACACAATCTGGACAAACCGACTTAAAGCACCTCTCCGAACGAATCAAGAAACATGAAAGCTCACGAGTTCATATGGACAACAGTGTAAAGCTAGCTGTGCTAGGGAAAACTAGCATAGCGGCGCAGCTAGATGATGGACATCGGATTGCTTTAAGAAGGCACAACGAAGAGGTAGATAAAAACCGTCATATTTTATCTAAAATCATCGATTGTATTAAGTTTTGTGGTGCTTTTGAGCTAGCAATGCGGGGACATGATGAAAGTGATTCCTCAGACAATCCAGGGATTTTTAGAGGTTTAGTCGACTTGATGGCATCAATTGATCACGACTTGAGGCAACACCTTGAAAATGCTACTGTATTTAAAGGCACCTCGAAAACAGTCCAGAACGAGATCCTGGATTGCATGTTGGCAGTTCTGAGAGAAAGGATCGTGGAAGAAGTAAAGGCAGCGAAGTTTTTAGCCATTCAAGCTGATGAAACCACTGACATTTCTACACACTGTCAGTTAGTCATGGTGCTAAGATACATTGACCAACGAAACCGTATTCAAGAGCGTTTTTTTGAATTCATCAAGCTACCCAATGCTTGTGCAGATGCAATAGCCAGTGCCTTATCGGAGAGGCTGCGCTTCATCCTCCCCCAGGGACAAGAGAGAAAGTTGATCGCCCAGGCCTACGATGGGGCCGCTGTAATGAGGGGTACCACTGGAGGAGTGCAGCGTAAGATACAGGACATTTATGCTAACGCTCACTACGTACATTGTTATGCCCATCAGTTAAACCTGGTAATGCAACAAGCAACCTCCCACATCCCTCAAATCAGTCACTTTTTTTCCGACATAGCAGGATTCGCTTCTTTTTTTACTAAATCGAGCAAGAGGACTGCAGTGCTTGACGAGGTGGTGGCGCACCGACTTCCAAGTGCATCTGCAACCCGTTGGAACTTCAACAGTCGTGCTGTGAATACAGTGTATGAACATAAAGACGATCTGGTGAGGTGTTTTCAGACCATCCGTAACAGTGAAGGATTTGATGCCCCTACAAAGAGAGATGCCGGTGGTTTCGTGAGAATGCTGGAAGACAAAGCTTTCTGTTTTTTCCTGGCCTTGTTTCACAAGATAATGCCACATGTAGACATGCTGTATAACCACCTACAGAAGAGAAACATCGATTCTGTCACCATCGCAGGGATCACCCAGACATTCATCAGCCGCATGCAGGCTATCAGGTAGGCATAAAAGCATAAATATGTAACCTAGAATAAATGTTAATTATCTATGCATAGATTCTATCAAATTCTCTGCATATATTCTGTGTTCTGTGACTTAAATGTTTAATGGAATTCAGATAATTTTGATTTATATCAGCCTTTGAAGTAATTTTATGAAAAATATTTGATTAAGTATATTTGATGAAGTATATTCCCAGTAATGATTTGATGTAGCCTATACCATAGGCTATTTCCTGAAATTATGGCCAGGGCCTTTATTTACTTGCACTGGTTTTCCCCCAGCCATTAAACCAGGTCCGGTTATTAATTAAATCCGGTAATTCCCGGTAATTAGAACACAACCTTTGTTTGGTTTGTGTTTGGTTAATATATCCCTATTCAGTTTTCAGAAGCCATTAATGAAACTTATGTATTGGATCAGGGAGGCACTTCCTAATCTGGTTGTGGATGAGGAGTACAGGGGACCTGTTCAAGACCCACCCACAAAGAGACGGAGAACATTGGGGGAAGACAGGCAACACCATTTGGCACTGGAGGTAAGCACTAGCTGCTTGGTCTGATTTAAATCGGATCATCAGATAAAATCTAATGACGATGCTGTCAGATGTCATTTGATATAGTGGTCATGACTGTTTTGTTTTGTTATGGACAGATTTTTTTTTTTCAGAATAATGATTAACATGAGACATGTGCCAAAGTCTTACCACTGAATCTAACTCTTACCAATTATATATTATTGGATAGGTGTGCGACACCATTATGAGCCATGCCAAGGAGAGGTTTTCTTTCACCAAGCACCTTGTCAGCGCCACTCTGTTGCAAGGAGACTTGTTCCAACAACACAGCAAAAATTTTCCAGATGCAGCACTACAAACCACAGTGGAAGCCTATCCCTCATTGGACAAAGCCAGACTTAAAACAGAACTGTCCCTGATCTACGACAACGAGGAGTTTCAGAGTTGTAGTGGTGCGCTGGCGCTCTATCAGGTTCTGATGGAAAACAACCTTCAAGACACATTCACCGAAACTGTAAGTCTTCTTAACATCCTCATCACCACACCAATGACAACATCAGAATCGGAGAGGTGTTTCTCTACTTTAAAGAGGATAAAAACTTTCCTGAGAAACAATATGGCTCAGGATCGGCTCAACGCTCTGGCTATGCTGTCCATAGAGAAAAAACTCACACAAGAACTTCCTGATTTCAACACCAGGGTCATCGAGAAATTTGCCACTCAGAAAGACAGACGAGCAAAGTTCTTGTACAAATAAGAACCCTTAACCATATTTAGTCTCTTTCTCCATCCCTCTCTCTTTCTCTCTTTAGCCCACCCCCCCAATCAGTTTACAGTTGTTGTTTTCAATAGTTATTTTTCATTCATTCATTCAAAAAAAAAAAAAAAAAATCTGTTCATGTTCATTTTTACAAATCTATACAAATGGCCAGAATATGGTTGTTCATTTTTACAAATCTATACAAATGGCCAGAATATGGTTGTTCATTTTAAATTTAAATTAAAATTGTGTTGTTTGATGTACTCATTAAATGGGTCATTTTAGTCGATATCATAAAAATTGCCCCCCCTGAGATTTTTTTCAGGAGCCGCCACTGCTACAATCAGTTGTTTACTACATAAATTTGACAGGAAGGTGCATGGTTATGGCCTAAATGCGACTCACGATTATTAGCATTTTGGCCATAACCAAAATGCTTTTGCTCCTAAGGTGAAAAGTGACTGGCATTGTCCAAATTCAGAGGCTGCATCCTTCAAAGGCCAGAAGTGCTGTTCTATTGGATGGTCTAATCTACGACAGGCGGTTCCTGTTACCTAGCAATTGCGACATAAGCAGCTACAGCTATGGCGGACAGCATGTTCGATAGAAACAGAGAAAATCTTTATTTTATATCATTTGTTTGACTTTGATTGAAAAAAATTGTGTTGTTTCATCTCCATGTGATCTGGGAGAATACCACAACCATGTGCACCATGAGTCCCTTTAGCGTCCCTTTAGCCAACAATGATGCTAAGTTTAGCTAGTAAACTAGTTTGCTAGTTTAGCTCTTGAAACAAGTCTCATTTTGATGGTACAAATGTAATAGATTTACATCACTGATATTTTACTATATATACACGATTTTTGGAAAAAGAAATGCTCAGTGGTGAAATTAGTTGTCTCAAATATTACATTTCAGTTCAAATTCAAGGAATATTTATATTTCATATCATTTATACCAGTTTTACTGTCTGACAGACAAATATTAATATATAGTGACCACTGTGTGAAAGCTTTAATTATATTTAAGAGCAATATCCCAAAAATAAACGAATAAGATTTGATCCTTGTATGTTTCAGATAAAACGGAAGACAAACTGATGCAGTAAAATTATTTTATTGATGAGAAAACTGTGCAGTATAATTTGCTTAAGATGTTGAAGATATGAGAGCATTAAACAGGGTAAGAGGCTCTTGATACAGAAACTTGACGTCCTCATAAAATACTGACAAACTTTTCACAGCTCTTTGAACTTTGTATTTAAATGATCTGCATACTTTTTACACTGAAACCAGCACAATCCCACTGTGATGAAAACAATACTCTGGATAAATCAAAGTATTATCAAAGTTATCCGTGGTTCCCTTTATTTTTCCTTGTTTCCCCATCAGATCCTGTCCTGCAGGATAAACATCAGTGAGGGGTTCCCTGTATGCAGCTGTTGCAGTTTGTGTTGGAGATACTTCTGCAAATACACAAAGCAAATATCTAGAAACTGTTTTAACTGTTTCCACCAGTCCCTCAACTACAGAGAAGGTCTGTCTGTTCTCCCCCTGTACTCCTCTCCATCTCTCAGCTGCTGCTGGCTCCTTTTTCTCCTCCTCTTCCTCACACACTGCTGAATCTGTCCTGTTGTATCACCGGGGTGGAGAGCCTCTGTCCTGTCACCTCTCACCTGCAGTGGTGGGTTTCTCAGTCTCACCTGAGTTTGGACATTTGCAGAAAGAAATCAACTGTGGCAGTTAACAACAAAAGCAGCAGAAGTTTATCATATCTCTGTTAACTTGATGAATGAAAACAGTTTTCTAATAGAATCACATGGACACACTTTATGTTTTTAATCAGAGAGAGAAAAAACTAAGAGAAAGGGAAACAGGACATGCAATCCTGTTAGAAAATGTTGGGCTTTATAACAAAGGTGACAGACTCAAGTTGTTTGGTATAAGCATGACAAAAACAGCACAGGCACAAGACGAGGACTTCTCAATTTACTGTGTCTTATTATTAGTGGTTTATAAAGGATGAGAGCTTTTTCCTGACTAACTCAATGCCCCAGAGCCATTTCCCATCAAAAGTTGCAATTTTCTGCCCAGTTACAGACATTTGATTGGATGGGGGCAAGTGTCATAAATTTAGTGTCAGGTGTATTTCTCGCCCTGCAACTTCTGATTGGTGGAACTGATGTGAACACGAAGATGTTACCGTGATGCTCAAGCTACTAAAAGGAGGGATCGGCCAATAGAAGCCAAAGTTGGCCCCACAAAGTTTAAAGGGAAAAGCAAAAGGTAGCGTAGTTAAGCAAAGGGAAAAAAGTCCCAAAGTGCGTGGGACTAAAATAAAACTATTTTAGGCATGTAAATCATTTCTGCTCTTCAATACATAAGAAATTTCATCTCACAAATGGTGCCAAAATATGCCAAATGGCAAAAAGCCTGACTACGAGTTTATTAAACCCACTGTAACATTTCTGGGTTTCACTTCAGCAGCATCAATCTTTGCACAGATAATGGTTTTTTGTTGATTACTGGTTTTCTGGAGATTGTCTATTGAAGCATCTCCAAAAGTTGATTCTGTTCATCTGGACATAGCGTTTTGTGGGAGAAACGTTTCGTCACTCATCCAAGTGACTTCTTCAGAATCAGCTGACTGCAGGTTTCCCCAATCCCAACGTGAAAGGGGAAAGACCATCTCTGAATCGAGGAGGGGGCCTAAGGGTACATCTTTTGCCATCTTACAAGGCTGTGATTGCAGCCATTCTCCAGCTCTCTGTGAATGGTACTCATGGCCATTGATCAGTGGTCTTTGATCAGTGGGTTTTGGTCAGTGGTTGTTGATCAATGGTCATGAGAATTTGCATAATTACGATTAAGGAACTGACCTCCATTGTTCCTTCAGTGGGCTGGTTTCAGTCATTATGCAAATGTTCTACTGAAGCATATTTTCAAGCCTAGCAACAAACAGAGTGATGTTAAAGCTGTTTACTCACCTCAGCAGCCAGAGCCTGATCTTCCACAGGTAACAAACGCTGTGATAAACAGTCAGGCTCTTTGATGTGTTCAAGTTTCCTTTGTATATGTTCAATTTTATTTTTATTTTAATTACTTACTATATACTTAATTCTTATAACCTAGTCTTCCCTAAACACACAAAACTACAAATCTTACTACTTGCAACAATTTTAATTGGAAACATATTCGAAATGTAGGTGTTGGTGTGAGTTGTTCTATTCTAGGAGTATAAAGTCTAACAGATTTTAAAAGCACTGGTTGTAATGTAATAGTAATTGTACAATAATACCGTTTTCATGGTCATTTTAAAATGTGGATTGTAATTCCACCAGTTTTATCTGGATTGAGATGTTTTTACAGACAGCTAAATATATGAACATTTACTAACATGTGCAGCGTCTTTGTGGTGGAATGACGAGCCTTATTTGATTTCAAAGTGAAAACAGAGGGAACAGAGAAAAAATTATTCTTGGACTCCGCAGCAGCGAGGAAGTGCACCATCCCAATTTTACACCGCCATACTTTTATAGGTTCGTAAGTGTTGCTGGAAGCACCAAGCATCAGCGAGCACCAATAGAAACATCAATCAGGTCAGTTGCCATTTCTGTTATCCCACTTAGTTACCATCTGCTTATTCTCAGCCCCGATGCTCCTGCGCTTTCAGCTTCAGAACAGCTCCAATTAAACAATAAACATGCATATGTGAGAGTATGTGAGCGTGTGTGGATCTACGGGTGGAGCTAATACAGTCCAATAAAAGATTGCTTCATCCCATATTTGCAAAGTTCTTATTTTATCTTGCATCTATTAGCCTACGGGCATTCAGGACTTCAGCGCACCATAGAGTGAGTGTGTGCGTGCGTGCACACGGGCTCGCGTTTTGAGGGTGATGTATTGAGCCAATCACTGTGTGACGTCTCATACATCACTTTTATTGCAGTGGTTCGGCCCTAACCCTTTTTATTTTTTTCTTGTGTAGCTCAATCTTTTCTCTCCTCTCCATTTTAGGCACAAGCAGCAGAGGAGAAGATAAATAATAAAGTTTTCATGAGACTTCCACATTCTGGGAGACAGAGTGCTTGTCAGTGCGCTCGGAGGCAGTGTTTATCCCTTTTGACAAGATTTACTATGTTGACCTGTGAACCTCTGGCTGACATTATCCTCTTGACCCTTTGTATCTGTCTACAGGTGGTGGCATCTCATTTTTGCATTTTAAGGAATCGCTGTGCAGTTTGTGCTGAGGTGAAGGCCATTAATAATAACGGCTGGGATCAGCTGCCATGCCTCCTGCTTTAGAATACAAAGTGGACCCTTTCAACATTTCACCGTGCTGATCAAAGTAAGCATTTGAAATTTTAAACAATGAAAACATCCTTTATTTTCAGAGCTACACTTCCTCCTTTCTTCACCATCATATTTTCCTAATGTATCTTATTCTCAGCTTTAATGAGTTTTGATGGACTGTTTTTGTCTGGCTAGCCCACATTATTTGGCTCCATCTACATAGCCTTTGTTATGCTAAATAAACAGCCCCAGGACTTCTTTGTTAGTCTAATGCCACTGAATAAAAGTGCTGTTTCACCACTAATTGTCCTCTCTAATCTTATCACACATAATTGTTTTTATCCCAGCAAAATCTGTTTTTGCTCACAGTTCATCGGCCATTTGGCCACACAGCTCACTTTTGATTTGAACTCCCCTAAATCTGGATAAGCTGGTTTAGTATCTATGCAAATCTTTCAGAAAAACATATTTTTGAAGAGTCACTCCCTGTTACTTAAACCCATCGCCCTCTAATTACCACAAACATCCATTGACATTGACAGTAAACATTTTTTTTTTTTCACATTTATTCATAATGTATTTTGGTGATTTGCTGGGTCATCCTTGGACCTCCCAGACCTTTCATTACAGCATCACTTGTACATAATTTGAATGTATCTTTTACCTCTGCGAAAATGTGCAAGTGTGCTGTAAAAAATGACTTATAAGTTCTCCTATTTATCAATATACAGCTGGCTGGATATGTAATCTGGAAATAGAAATTTATAATGTAAGGTGTGTATTTGTTATTGACAACCTGCTCGTAACCGGGCAGCATAAGAAATCAGAATAATGAAAAAAAAATCAAACTTCATAAAAGGCTTATCCATACGCCGTCTAATTGAACAGACATTTTAGCATCACATTGTACTTATACTGTACTATACTTATTAGTATATTTATCAGTATTTATCAATTTTGAATGATATAATACTACTTGATTATTACTAATATTGCTTCATTAAGTCATCACTTTAAAGTTGTAGCTTGAAATAATGCAGTTGGTAGATGTATCTTTAATAATAAATTATTAGTATCCAGTGTATATTATTTAATTATTAAATTTTTTGCAAAATAATAAATAGAATTAAAGTATTTGGGCCCTGCTCAGTAAATAACAGGTAATTCCTAGCAAGACAGTAGCGTTTACATTTTTGTACTGTATATTGTTTATGTTATAACCCACCTCCTCCCTCCACGGAGGACTAGAGCCATTATAAATAAATAGAGACCATTGTTACCTGAAGCTCTTTAATTTATATAGCATGCAACAACTGTGACTATCTAACATGCACACCTGAAATCCATGGATTATCCAAGAATAATTTGAATGCCATTTATTTCAGCTACACAGAAAAGCTCAATATAATTCACATGTGCACCCGCTACTACCACAAATGCAACTGCATTCTGAGGGAAGCTGCTCTTTGCTTTTGATTTTATCTTTCTTCAAAGGTTTTTCTTTCTAAAAATCAGTCTATAAGTAGTGTCCCAGGGCGACATGGTGGCACGATGTTTACCACCGTCGGTCCTAAGTTTGACCCCACCATCTGGCTCGGGCCTTTCTGTGTGGAGTTTGCATGTTTGCCTGAGTCTCCGGGTACTCTGGCTTCCTCCCGCAGACCAAAGATATGCAGTTAGTGGGATTAGGTTAATTGGTGATTCTAAATTACCCATATGTTTGAACGGTTGTCTTTCTCTCTGTGTTAGCACTGCTTCAGACTGGTGACCTGTCGAGGGTGTACTCTGTCTCTCACCCTATTGTGGCTGGAGTAGGTTCCAGGCCTCTGTGACCCTGATAACGATAAGCAGAAGACACTTTCTTCCTCTAAAGTTTTGCCTTGTTTATATCTATTACAGGGCTTTTTGTGTGTCTTTGTGTTCGTTTTCCTTTTCCTAGGTCACTTTGCTGATTCTCACTTTATAGTCAGAACCATGTACAATGAGAAGTTTATGCCACATATGTAATCTTACTGTAATCTGAAAGTTAAAGAAAGGCCCAAGTTTAGTTAAGCATAGTTTAAGAACTAGAGGAGCTAACTTTAGAATCAACTCTCAACTCTCTAAACAGTTAAGAGACTAAGAAGGCTGCAGTTATTGCTTCCATGTAAAGTTCTTAGTAGTGAACTGGCATCAAGAACCAATTTGTTGCACACACAAACCAAAACCAAACAAAACAGAGACACACACACACGCCAAAGTGGCATGCTTATTTGGAGATAGCACTTCATGTGACACAGCAAAGTATTACGTCAAAGTACAATTGGGAATTTTTTGGAGGCCTCGCTGTAATTCAGTGCAACTCTGCTAATGTCTTTACACAGATGACTTTATAGTTCAGTCTTGAAAGTGACAAACTTTTGCCAGGGGCACTGAAAAAGAAACTCTTCGGTTGAGCTTCCCTTAGAGAGATCAAGGATGAGAAGGAAAGAGGGTTAGGAAAGGTCGACAGAGTGGGGAAATAAGAGGAACAAAAAGAAGGGCAAAAAAAAAATGCAAGGAAAATAAAATAAAAAAGAAGAACCAAAGGACAAAGAAGACAAGAGATGTTGTCTAGCGCGCTAAGCCTCTGGGATGTCCCACAGATTTAGTTCTTTTCATTTTGATTTGATCCATGACAGCAGGACAGATCAGTATAAAAGCAGCCACTGCACTGCCGGGCGCTTGCTGTGGAACTAAGCGCTTACCTTCACATGCCTGAAAAATCAATCTACACTCCAACATTGCCAAGCGCTCATTTGTGTGATAACTCTTCAGCTCAGAGAAATATCAGGACTGCTGTTGTGTTTAGGGTATAGATTTCAAGTAAAACACAGGTCGGTGTTTCTGTAAAAGATACATTCTAACAGACATGCTATGTTGTTACTTACAAGCAGTACCATCCAGGGGAATCAATGAGAGGGAAAAACTGTTTGCTCTCCACATGTCAGGCTGTGCTTCATCTCTGTTCAGGTAGCAACTATCTGCCAGCATCAGTGACTTTCTGTGACTAAAATGGACAATACCTTGGCATCGAGTCACAGCACAGCAGAAAGTATCATAAATGGAAAATGGCCTGTATTTGTATAGCGCTTTTACTAGTCCCCCCTAGGGACCCCAAAGCGCTTTACCCACCCATTCACACACTGGTGGAGGCAAGCTACAGTTGTAGCCACAGCTGCCCTGGGACAGACTGACAGAGGCGAGGCTGCCATATCGCGCCATCGGCCCTTCTGGCCATCACCAGTAGGCGGTAGGTGAAGTGTCTTGCCCAAGGACACAACGACCGAGACTGTCTGAGCCGGGGCTCGAACCGGCAACCTTCCGATTACAAGGCGAACTCCCAACTCTTGAGCCACGATCACCTAAATGGAAAATTCAGTCTCAAGCAAGTCTTCTGTTTTGAAAATTAACCAGATGTTCCATGCTGTTTAATATCTGAGTTCCTTCCCTCCCTGTCTGGGAGTAATAATGGATGTCCAATCCATTATTATTATTATTATTATTATTATTATTATTATGGACAGCCTGACAATTTCCATCAAGAATAAGCTCAAAAATTTGTAATTCAATTTAAAATTAAATGAAATTAAAACAATGCAATTCAATTATTATTGAAGTATTGTTGTACAGTCTTAACTAGTGTTGGTCAAGTTACTTGACAAAAGTAATTACTAACTAATTACTGATTTCAAGAGTAGTTAGTAACTTTCTAATTTAATTAATTAAAGTAATTAATTAATTAATTACCGTAATTGTCGGGCTATAAGCCGCTACTTTTTGCACAAGCTTTGAACCCTGCGGCTTTTAGTCAGGTGCGGCTTTTCTATGGATTGTCCATGATTTTTGTGATATTGTAAGACGATTTGTTTTGTTTGTTCCGCTGTTGTACGGCACTACGTTGCTTGGCGGAAGGATCGGGGTTCAAAAGTGGTATGTTGGTCACATGTCCATCCGCCAGGCAACATAGTGCCGTACAAGTAGCGCGAAAAACAAACTTCAAAGTAGCGCTATGCGTTCAGAGGGAGGCGTGGATGATGAGCGGCGATAAACTTGCGAAAAGCAAGTTATGCTCAACTCCACCGGTGGATTCTGACAGCGTGGAAAAGTGTGAAAACATCCACGATCACCAGCGGATTTCGAAGGGCTGGACTGCTGCATGATGGAGAGGACACCGCCACGGCCCTTCTGAGGGTGTTCGACTCTGACACTGACAACGAGGACTTCTTTTGTTTTGAAAGTGACAACGAAGGAAAGAAGCTGAGAGTGGATGACGAAGCCATCCTGAGCCTGTTCGTTTCCGACACTGGAGAAGAGGACTTTGGTGGTTTTAGTGCGCAGGAAGAAGAGAAAGATGGTGAATGACTGACTTTTCTTCTTGTTAAAGCTGTGTCGCTGCACCTGAGCCTAAAAGGTAGTCTGAATCTATTTTTCTGGTGTGCTGTAGGTTATTATGTACTACATTTGTTACTCATTTATGAAGCACAGCACATGTGCAAATATGTACCCATAACTTGTTTTTCAAAATATTAATAAAAGGGATGTGTCTCCAAACAGCCATCTCTTTCCTGACAATTCGCTTTGTGCATATTCTCTTACATATGATAAGTCAACATTGAAACACCTGCGGCTTTTGGTCAGGTGCGGCTAATGTATGTACAAAACAGGATTTTCCCCTGATTTTAGCTTGTGCGGCTAATATTCAGGTGCTCTTTGTAGTCCGGGAAATACGGTAATTATTTTTTAAAAAACATGATACACAACTTGAATACGTAATAAAGCAATAGAGCTTTTAGCCCAATTTTATTTTTTTCTGCATAATCCATCATATAAAACTGAATCAAATGAAGAAATCTCTTTTTAAAAATGTTTTCTTAGTTTTAATCTTTTAACTTTATGCACATTGCATTAAGCAAAAAAATTTAATTATATGCAACTGTCTTTGACTTGAAGAAATGTGTTTAACATTTAAACCTATTTTCTGCAGATTCCATCTTATAAAATAAAATAAAGTTTTGTGTTTACACTTTTTCAAATAGATGCAAGTAAAACACAGCAAAAAATAAATAAAATCAAAGATTGAGCAGCACTAAGTCCTGTCTCTTAAATCTGTTGTCACCTGTTTAGCAGGAGTGGGGCGGGTGGAGGTTTGCCCGGTGCCGCAGCGGTCATGTCAGTGGGAGGATCCGGGGGTTTCTCTGTGAATGTCACATTCCCGTGGCAGCGTGCTCGATGCTCGCTCAGAAGTTTAGTTTTTTTTTCGCTGTACAAAGTAGAGATGGCACGATACCGCTTTTTTATGTCCGATACCGATACCGATATCATAAATTTGGATATCTGCCGATACCGATATGAATCCGATATAATGTTTTTTAATCAACAAAACTGTTTTTTAAAATATCTTGCTGCATTTTGCAAGTCTGCAAGTTCATACTCAAGTTTAAAACAACAACTACACTAAAGCTATTCTGTTATACCTGTATACAAAAAAAATATTTCATAGTTCAGCAATACTGATCAATCTAATAAACTTAAACCTACACCATCCTCACTATTCTGGTATTTTAAAGAGTACTTAGCGTAAATATTAAGAAACCTAACTAATAGGGTTCCAACTCCCAGCAACAACAAAAATAAAAAAATAAAAAATAGGGAACCACCCCTCACGCTCCACCTCATGATGCTTAATCGACGTAATCAACCTTAATTTGATGAAGTGTGAAAAAAATGCACAGAAATCAATTATTTTTCAAGAAATATTAAATAGATTCAACATCTTTCTTCAACAAAATTGCAGACTGCACAGATGGTACCTTCCCAAAGTAAAAAGTACTATAGCTTACTAGGGTATATATATTAGACTTAATAGTCACTATATACAGTAATTGACTTCTATTCATTTTACATCAAATTAAAACTTTGGGTGTCAGATAATTATTTATTAAAAGCTCGACATTTTAAATGAGAATAAGAAAGAAAAGTATGTCTTTGTGCCCCCTTTTCCCTGTTCATGCCCTATCGGCCCCCCTGGCTAAACTTTGCTAGATCCGCCCCTGCACAGTTACCAGCGTCAGCTACGTAGAAAAAGATCCTGGAGTAGAAAGTAATATTAAATACATTCTAACAACAGCTGATCAAGCTTAAACGTGCTGCTGTTGTTCAGCCGCTGGTTTACTCTTTCTGGTGCAAAGTGGGCCAAAAGCAAACCAGAGACACGGACTCGCGACAGAAAAGCCGATCAGCTGATTGTTAAGCAGTTTCACGATTGAAGTAGCAGCAGGAGAGGCAGTCGCTTGTTAAGATTAACGCAGGAATGCTTTACAAACATTCAGAGATGGACTTACACACTTGCTTTACTTCTCTCGGGATAACTTTGTCGGAGATGAAATGCCGGGTTGCTAGCGAAGCTCCACATGCTATCCAGACCACCGACAGGTCCCGCATGCCACAGCCGCTCTATCACGTGACCACACTGCTCCGACGTGCTAACGTTCTGAGGTGCGTTACGGCGTGTTGCAAGTTTTGTGAGGTGCTTTCGTGATATTTAATGGATCGGATTACATTTTTTATTTTTCTCCGATATCCGATCCAGTAATTTAGGTCAGTATCGGACCGATACCGATACGTAATATCGGATCGGTCCATCTCTAGTACAAAGAAGTGTACAGTGGACGCTGATGTTTTTGTCACTTTTCACAGAGTCAAACTCGAGGTAATGTCAGTACTTCCAGTACTTGCTTTAAACGCTGCACGGTCGTACTCTCGCTGCACTTCATACACTCAACAAAAATATAAATGCAACACCTTTGTTACTGCTCCCATTTCCCATGGGATGGACGTAGAGACCTAAAATTCATTCCAGATACACAATATAACCATCCCTCCCAAACAGTGGTCACAAATCAGTCCAAATGTGTGGTAGTGGGCACATCTGCTATATTGAGATAATCCATCCCACCTCACAGGTGTGCCACATCAGGATGCTGATCTGACATCATGAGTAGTGCACAGGTGTACCTCAGACTGCCCACAACAAAAGGCCACCCTGGAATGTGCAGTTTTTTGCGCTATTGGGGGTCTGGGGACCCAGAACCGGTCAGTATCTGGTGTGACCACCATTTGGGAAGGTTACTTTTAAAATGTATTCCATTACAGAATACAGAATACATGCCCCAAAATGTATCCTGTAACGTATTCCGTTACGTTACTCAATGACAGTAACGTATTCTGAATACTTTGGATTACTTAATATATTATCATGCTTTTTACAACAACGTGAATGTACTATTGCTGTGTGATTTATTACTATTACTGAAGGTCCGTGACTCCGAACTGTAGTAAAGGGACTAGAGATGGCACGATACCACTTTTTTATGTCCGATACCGATACCGATATCATAAATTTGGATATCTGCCGATACCGATATGAATCCGATATAGTGTTTTTTAATCAACAAAACTGTTTTTTAAATATCTTGCTGCATTTTGTATAAGTTCATACTCAAGTTTAAAACAACAACTACACTAAAGCTATTCTGTTATACCTGTATGCAAAAAAAAATATTTCATAGTTCAGCAATACTGATCAATCTAATAAACTTAAACCTACACCATCCTCCCTATTCTGGTATTTTAAAGAGTACTTAGCATAAATATTAAGCAACCTAACTAATAGGGTTCCAACTCCCAGCAACAACAAAAATAAATAAATAAAAAATAGGGAACCACCCCTCACGCTCCACCTCATGATGCTTAATCCACGTAATCAACCTTAATTTGATGCAGTGTGAAAAAAAATGCACAGAAATCAATTATTTTTCAAGAAATATTAAATAGATTCAACATCTTTCTTCAACAAAATTGCAGACTGCACAGATGGTACCTTCCCAAAGGAAAAAGTACTATAGCTTACTAGGGTATATATATTAGACTTAATAGTTACTATATACAGTAATTGACTTCTATTCATTTTACATCAAATTAAAAGTTTGGGTGTCAGATAATTATTTATTAAAAGCTAGACATTTTAAATGAGAGTAAGAAAGAAAAGTATGTCTTTGTGCCCCCTTTTCCCTGTTAATGCCCTATCGGCCCCCCTGGCTAAACTTTGCTAGATCCGCCCCTGCACAGTTACCAGCGTCAGCTACGTAGAAAAAGATCCTCGAGTAGAAACTAATATTAAATACATTCTAACAACAGCTGATCAAGCTTAAACGTGCTGCTGTTGTTCAGCCGCTGGTTTCCTCTTTCTGGTGCAAAGTGGGCCAAAAGCAAACTAGAGACACGGACTCGCGACAGAAAAGCCGATCAGCTGATCGTTAAGCAGTTTCACCATTGAAGTAGCAGCAGGAGAGGCAGTCGCTTGTTAAGCTTAACGCAGGAATGCTTTACAAACATTCAGAGATGGACTTACACACTTGCTTTACTTCTCTCGGGATAACTTTGTCGGAGATGAAATGCCGGGTTGCTAGCGAAGCTCCAAATGCTATCCAGACCACTGACAGGTCCCGCATGCCACAGCCGCTCTATCACGTGATGCATACTGCTCCGACGTGCTAACCTGAGGTGAGTTACGGTGTGTTGCAAGTTTTGTGAGGTGCTTTCGTGATATTTAATGGATCGGATTACATTTTTTATTTTTCTCCGATATCCGATCCAGTAATTTAGGTCAGTATCGGACCGATACCGATACGTAATATCGGATCGGTCCATCTCTAAAAGGGACCTCTGACTAATACGGCGGGGTCCCTGTCGGCTCGTAGCCGAAAAATAGCTTTACTTTGTTGTGTGGGTCAACTTTTCCTGCGAGAGACAGAGAGAGGCGTCGAAAGGCTGCTCCAACGGAACTTACCCAGATAGCAAGGAAACATTGAACATTGTTTTCGGAGGAAAACACGAACATGGTGTACAGTCGAGTCTTAATAGCTTACTTACAACTGGGCTCGTCAGGCACTCTTCTTGGCTGCAGTGGTTATTATTATATTTACATGCTTCCAGCTCCCGTTTTTGCTCGATGACAACTCGTAGTTTTCCACTCCCCTTTTTCTCCCTCCTCGCTCACAGACACATAACGTGTATGGCAGTCCATTCTCCCTGCAACACGGACTACACTGCCCATGATGCTACATTCTTTAGAGCTATGCTTGTAGCATTCTGCCTGTTAGCTTAGCACAACAACAACAACAACGAAAAGGCGCTCTCTCACCCAGGAAACACACAGTCGCAGAGAGAGAGAGAGAGAGAGAGTCGCCCTGTAACCATGGCAACCGTAACGCTGCCGCCTGGAACAACAGAACGTAGCTGTCAAACAAAACCCAAACAGTCCCGACCCGCGACAATATGAAACAGGAAAGTACCGCAGTGTAATCCATTTATTTCAACAAAGTAACTGTATTCTGAATACCACCTTTTTAAACGGTAACTGTAACGGAATACAGTTACTCATATTTTGTATTTTAAATACTCCCCAACACTGAACTTAACCTAACAACTTTTTGAATCCACCAGTTTACATTGTTTATTACAATAACTCATATAAGTAAGGGACCATAACAAGAGATCTTATCAGGCACTGTCAAAGATTTATCCACAGTAAATATTAGCAGTCTCATTCAGTGGGCTTTACCTCTGGTTAGTCTCCTGAACTCTATTTTCAGAAGTATCTCAGCAGGTTTTCATCAGCACATAGTCAAAAACGTTTAATGTTATTTTGCATCTCACTTTTGGTTGTTTTTGTTTCTCAGACCTTTTCTAGCACACAGCACTTCAAAAGCCAAAACAAGTTCATACCGCACATCCCACAATATCTTATAAATGATTAACAAGAAAGAAAAAGTATGCAAATCAAATTTTACTAAAATAATGTTTATCACTATAGTATCATAAACTCTGTTCAAAGGGTATGTACATTTTTTTTACTTTGCTGTACTAGCAAATATAAAGAAGTTGGTGCTATATAAATGTAACTTTTGAAGGTACAGAGTATTAGGCCTCTGTATTTTGTGAGGTGAGTGGTAGCTGGAGGTTGCCAGGCTTGGATAAACTCTCCTGAAACAATGAACAACTGGGTTGTAAAATATTTATGAAAGATCTTAAGTACTGCAGAGAGGTCATCCACAAATCTTAAAGAGCACTGCAGTAAGAAAACAGCCAATCACTGACCCTGAATCAGATGTCTACACTACTAATGGGCAGATAAAGTCAGATGTTGAGGTTTGGTCAGGTCGCAAAATCTCTCTCAATTCTGACATACTTACCTTCGCTACAGCAAATAATAATAAATATATTAAGTGCATTACATAACAAAATCATAATACTTTCTGGGATTATTATTAATAAATATTCTGGTTCCACTGAACAATAGTCTGTAGCTGTTCTTATACTCAAATTTACTGGGACTACCAACAATATCTTTTAATGCTCGTTTCTGCCATTATTAGCCTATTTATTCTACTGGATCTAAGCTATAACTTTTATTTCACCACTTCTTATATTCTAAAACATTTTGAGAGTAATGAAAACAGGTTTATGAACATTTTTCAGTGTGATATAGAAAGGATAGTAAATCCATGGGTTTCATGGCAGTAGGAGCCTTGGCTCCTTCATCCTGTTCATGGGCAGAGTTGTGCCTGCAAGTCCAAAGACAGTAAATATCTGCCAGGAAGAGCTGGAACAATGTCCCTGGTCCAAATGGTTTTGGAAGGTAGGTGTGAAAATGTACTGAATCTGAGTTCACATTCAGTTTCCTTTAAAGTAGGTTCACTGGGAAAGTGTTTCACTAAAAACTTTGTTGTGGAGTTGTCCAGATAGTGGCAGAGCTAGATTTCAACTAATTCGCAAACACTTGTGTCATTACACTTTAGGCATTTGTCCTGCATTAACTGGGAAAGCTCAACAAACCTGAGAAAGAAGGGGTCAGAATCCTGATACTGTACATAACTACAGTTAGGAAAAGGAAACCCTGCTTATACAAAAAGAAAGATGTAAGACTAATCAATGACAGAAAACACAATACAGAGATGCCCTGACAAGTATGTCTCAATAACCATGTGACTAATTAACTAATTATGTGGCTAATAAACAAAATAGCTAATTCACTAGCTACATAAATATCCACGCTCTGAATATAATCCAGTAAAGTATTACATCTTTACCTCAACTTATTTAAGAAAACAAAAAAAAAAAAGAACTATTTTTGATATGACATTGGAGTACTGTTAGTCTTACAATACCCTGGTTGAAAATGGTGTAACATACATGCGTACTGAAGTTGAGTTTCCATGTTCTGCTGTCTGCCCCCCCCCATCCACCAATATTATAGGTTATATTACAGGTTATTTTTTAGAGTTTAAGATAAATACCTTAACTCCACCAACTTGTAATTAAAAATATAAAATCAACCTCTGCTGGGCTATTATCATCCTATGTGACCAGCTGTTTACAGGAACAATGTCATGTGCTAATCACTTTTTTTTTTCAAGACCTCAACCGTGCACACACAAAAACAATCATATGACCACTGGGTTCAAAAACACACGGGTCCAAATAAAACAGGGGCGGGCGAGACAAAAGCACCGTGGCAGTTCTATAACCATGCTGTCCTGGGAAAAAAAGTACATGAGTTGGTTTTTAAGCACTTAAAGCAATTAGTGCAGAGGATGGAGCCAGCTGAGCCATTGATTACGGTTATTTATAAACCTGACAGCACCCTGATGAGGAGACAAAAACTAGCTGCTCTGTCTTTCTCTCGGCTCTTCCTTTTCTCTCCACCTTCCACCATTCTTTTCCACCTCTGTGCACCTTTTCCACATCTTTGCCCCTCTATCACCTCGTGTTGTGTTTTTTTTCTGCTTCTTCTTGCTCTCACAAGATTTCAGCGCCCGTCGTATTTTCTTCTTTGCCTCTCTGTCAACTCTACTTGATGGATCACTCTCACGCACTTCTATGCTATTTAAAAAAAGAAGAAGAGAGAGGTAGAGGAGTAAGCTGAGTAGGTGAATTCCCTTACAGACAAAGAAAAATGTATTTCTGCTTTTCTTTACCACAAACCAATACTCCCTTAGGTCTGGCCTTGGGCCTTGCAGGAATCTGGGAATGGCATGAGACAAAGCAGCAACAACAGCCCCTTAAACAAGTCTGGACATTCTTAGAAGATTGTCTTGCATGCAGGTATGCCTGGATGGGTGTCACAGAGTGGGAATGGAGGCATCTAATCTATTCCCAGGCTCTGAAGCCTGCAGGCCAGCAACAACAGGGGCATTATGGTCAGACCCCAGCTTCACAGAGCTGTGCCACAGGGTCCGGTTTGGAGGTAGAGGGAAGAATGTGCATGTTTGTTTGGAGGTGAAGGTAGAGACGAAGATGTTGTTACACCCCGGCCTAGGCAACCGGAGTGCAACACGAAAAAAGTAAAAATAAAGAAAAAAAAAAAAACACACACACACAAAAAAACCCCCCACTAAAGCTCACCACCAAAATCCCAAAACGAAAGTATCGACAAATCTATTTACAACAAACTATTTACAACACGGGGGAGATCGCGACCATGACACACTGAAACACAGGGTTTAAATACCTAGAGGGAGCAATCAGGAAAATGGACAACAAGAGGGAAACACAGCTGGGGCAACTCAGAACTGACGAGACAGGGAAACGTAAACTGAAAAGACTAAGATAACACAGACTTTCAAAGTAAAACAGGAAACGCATAACAGTCACGCCAAAAACAACACACTGACAACACCGAAACGTAACAGTTCCCCCCCACCCAAAAATCAAACATTTAACACCAAGTGAAAAGTTTGATCCAGACAGACGAAGCCGATGAAGGCTGGAGCGGTCCCACTGACCCTCCAGCAGACGACGAAGGCTGGAGCGGTCCCACGGACCCTCCAGCGAAGGCGGATGAAGGCTGGAGCGGTCCCACGGACCCTCCAGCGACGACAAAGGCTGGGGCGGTCCCACGGACCCTCCCCTCAGCGAAGGCAGACGAAGCTGATGAAGGCTGGAGCGGTCCCACTGACCCTCCAGCAGACGACGAAGGCTGGAGCGGTCCCTCGGACCCTCCAGCGAAGGCTGATGAAGGCTGGAGCGGTCCCACGGACCCTCCAGCGGAGACGGACAGCTGAAGCGAAGGCAGACGAAGATGATGAAGGCTGGAGCGGTCCCACTGACCCTCCAGCAGACGACGAAGGCTGGAGCGGTCCCTCGGACCCTCCAGCGAAGGCGGATGAAGGCTGGAGCGGTCCCTCGGACCCTCCAGCGGAGACGGACAGCTGAAGCGAAGGCAGACGAAGATGATGAAGGCTGGAGCGGTCCCACTGACCCTCCAGCAGACGACGAAGGCTGGAGCGGTCCCTCGGACCCTCCAGCGAAGGCGGATGAAGGCTGGAGCGGTCCCTCGGACCCTCCAGCGGAGACGGACAGCTGAAGCGAAGGCAGACAAAGATGATGAAGGCTGGAGCGGTCCCACTGACCCTCCAGCAGACGACGAAGGCTGGAGCGGTCCCTCGGACCCTCCAGCGAAGGCGGATGAAGGCTGGAGCAGTCCCACGGACCCTCCAGCGAAGGCGGATGAAGGCTGGAGCGGTCCCACGGACCCTCCAGCGACGACAAAGGCTGGGGCGGTCCCCGGACCCCCCAGCGAAGGCAATCCCGGACGAGCCCCCATATGTTACACCCCGGCCTAGGCAACCGGAGTGCAACACGAAAAAAGTAAAAATAAAGAAAAAAAAACACACACACAAAAAACCCCCACTAAAGCTCACCACCAAAATCCCGAAACGAAAGTATCGACAAATCTATTTACAACAAACTATTTATTTACAACAAAACACCAAACTATTTACAACACGGGGGAGATCGCGACCATGACACACTGAAACACAGGGTTTAAATACCTAGAGGGAGCAATCAGGAAAATGGACAACAAGAGGGAAACACAGCTGGGGCAACTCAGAACTGACGAGACAGGGAAACGTAAACTGAAAAGACTAAGATAACACAGACTTTCAAAGTAAAACAGGAAACACATAACAGTCACGCCAAAAACAACACACTGACAACACCGAAACGTAACAATGTGTATATAAAGCGGAGGAGAAGAGTGAAAAGGATCATGGAAGTATGTATAAAATTTCAGAAATTGGATACAAATTTCTCAGAATGAAGAAACAACAAATTCAAATTTCAAATTCAAATTTTATTTGTCACGTACACAGTCATACACAGTACGATATGTAGTGAAATGCTTGGACAACTGCTCGTGACCTAAAGAGAACAAAAAAGGAAAAGGCTATGAATAAGATAGGAAATAAATATGAAAAATTAAAAAGGGTAAATTAAACTAGGAAGTAATAAAATATAAATTAAGGTTAAAAATGAAATAACTGTACAACACAAATTAGAATGAAGGGTAAATTTAACTGGGAAGAATAAGATAAAGATAAATATATAAATTAAAGTTGAAAATAAAATAACTGTACAACAAAATACACAATACACAATATAGAACTATATAAGAATGTATGAAGAAATCTAAATATAAATAAATATATACACAATAACAGCAGCTGTACAAGTATTAACCGGAAATGAAGAATATAGTGACCAGTGTTGTGCAAAACCAAAGTCCAGAAAGTCCAGTGTGTGTGTAAGAACCATATGTGTGGGTCAGTACTGTGTGGTGGTGTGATTGAGAGACCGTATCGCCTGCGGGAAGAAGCTCCTCCTCAGTCTCTCTGTGTTGGTCTTCAGGGAGCGGAATCGCTTTCCTGACCTCAACAGAGAGAACAGTCTGTTGTTGGGATGGCTGAGGTCCTTCACGATCTTCCTGGCCTTGGTCCAGCACCGCCTGCTGTAGATTGAGTGCAGGTCAGGGAGCTCGGAGCGGATGGTGCGCTCAGCTGACCGCACAACCCTCTGTAGAGCTCGTCTGTCCTGCATGGTGCTGTTCCCGAACCAGGTTAAGATGTTTCCCGCCAGGATGCTCTCTATGGTGCACGAGTAAAAGTTCCTGAGCACCTTGGAGGGCAGTTGGAAGTCTCTCAAGCGTCTGAGGTGGTAGAGACGCTGTCGGGCCTTTTTCACCACGGTGTTGATGTGACAGGACCATGACAGGTCCTGCGTGATGTGAACTCCGAGGTATTTGAAGCTGTCCACTCTCTCCACTGGGCACTCGTTGATGACGGGGGTCTGGTAGTTCCTCTCCTGCTTAGTGCTGAAGTCCACTATCAGCTCCTTTGTCTTACTGACGTTTAGAAGGAGGTTGTTCCTCTGGCACCAGTTCTCCAGATTCCTAATCTCCTTCAGGTAGGCCGTCTCGTTGTTATCAGAGATCAGGCCCACCACGACGGTGTCGTCAGCAAACTTGATGATGGTGGTGGAGCTGGTAGTGGCCACACAGTCATATGTGTACAAAGAGTACAGCAGGGGGCTCAGAACACACCCCTGGGGGGCTCCAGTGCTGAGAGTGGTGGAGGCTGAGACATGTCCGCCCATCCTTACTGCCTGTGGTCTGCCAGTTAGGAAGTTGGAGATCCACTGACACATAGATGAGCTGAGTCCCAGATGCTCCAGCTTGGTGGTGAGTGTGGAGGGAATTATGGTGTTAAATGCAGAGCTGTAGTCTATGAAGAGCATTTTAACATAATTCCCCCTTCTAGTGTCCAAGTGAGTGAGTGATGTGTGGAGGAGATGAGAGATGGCATCGTCTGTGGAACGATTTGGACGGTAAGCGAACTGTAGTGGGTCCAGTGTGTCTGGTAGTGAAGAAATGATGAAGTCTCTGACCAGGCGTTCAAAGCACTTCATCACTACTGAGGTGAGGGCTACAGGGCGATAGTCATTGAGAGAAGCAGGGTGGGGTTTCTTCGGGACAGGAACAATGATGGACTCTTTGAAGCATGTGGGGATCACCGACTGAGATAAAGAGATGTTGAATATCTCAGTGAACACAGGAGCTAGCTGGTATGCGCAGTCTCTTAGGATACGACCTGGGATGCCGTCTGGTCCTGCTGCTTTCCTGGTGTTCACTCTCTTGAAGGCTCTCCTTACTTCATGCTCGGAGATGAAGAGCACGTTTCCGGTGCTGGCAGTATCTTCCTGTCTGCAGCCGTTAGCGCCGCTAACACTAGCATTGTTGGAGACCTTAGCTGCAGCCTCGAAGCGAGCATAGAAAGTGTTCAGCTCGTCTGCCAGAGTCACGGCCGCGTTCGTCATACCGGTTGTTGGTGCTTTATAGTCCGTTATTGTCCTTAGTCCCCGCCACAGGCTCCTAGAGTCACTCTGTTGGAGTTGTGACTCTAGTTTCCTCCCGTAGCGCTGCTTCGCCTCTTTCACCGCCCTCCGCACGTTATATGACGCGGCTTTGTACGGGTCCATGTCCCCCGTCATGAGTCCCGTGTTGTAGGCAGCGGTGCGGGATCTCAGAGCGTCGCGGATGGTTTTATCCACCCACGGCTTCTGGTTGGGAAACGTTGTGATAGTCTTTGTCTCCATGGTATCAGCCGCTAGTTTCCCGATGAATCCCACAACTGCTTCCGTAAACACGTTGACGTCATCGTCGGAGCTGTTTCTGAACATGCCCCAGTCTGCATCATCGAGTGCGTCCTGTAACGCGGCCACCGATTGATCCGTCCAGCGCGCGACCTTCCTCTGAACCGGAACTTCCTGTTTCAGCCTTTGTTTGTATTTTGGCATGAGGAAGATGGCGGCGTGATCAGACTTGCCAAACGGGGGGCGGGATTGTGCCTTGTAGCCGTCCTTGACCGTAGTGTAGCAGTGGTCCAGTGTCCTTTCACCCCTGGTGGGGCAGGTGATGTGTTGATAAAAGTTCGGCGCTGCGTGTTTGAGGTTGGCGCTATTAAAGTCCCCCGTCACAATAAGCGCAGCGTCCCGGTGTTGTGTCTGGTGCTGTGTGAGTGCCTCATGCAGCTCGCATAAGGCGGTGACCGTGTCCGCTTGTGGTGGAATATAAACGGCACTTACAATGACCGATGTAAATTCCCGAGGTAGATAAAAAGGACGACACATGATGGACAGTAGTTCCAGATTTGGTGTGCAGGAGCGTGTGAGAGGAACAACGTTCGCACTGTTGCACCAGTTGTTGTTCACCATTAAACACACGCCGCCTCCCCTTGACTTCCCCGAGTCCCGTGTCCTGTCCATGCGGTGAACCGAGAAGAACTCGGCCGGCTGGATGGCGTGGTCCGGCACCGCTGGGTTCAGCCATGTCTCGGTGAAGCAGAGGAGATTGCAGTCCCGAATGTCTCTCTGGAACTTTATCCTGGCCCTGAGGTCGTCAAGCTTGTTCTCCAGTGACTGGACGTTGGCGAGCAGGATGCTAGGCAGAGGTGTGCGGTGTGCACGAGCTCTCAGCCTGTTCCTGACGCCGGCTCGCTTCCCTCTAGGCCGCCGCCGCTTCCCTTTGTTCTCCCTCGAGATCTCACTCGGCCAGCTCGGATCCGGAGTTAAAAACTTCGAATTGTGAGTACATTGTATACCAATAGAAACAAGAGTGTCACTGCCGTACCTAATGTACCCAATGGTGAGGATTTTGCCGATTTAGAAACGCTGAAAACTAACTTAAAAAGCAAAGACAAAGAAAAAGTGGTCGGAGCAGTCGTGACGGCAGCCGACCTCACCGGCGCCATCTTTATTTATTTAGGTGTGAATGTGCGAGTGAATGTGAGCACGAATGGTTGTCTGTCCCTGTGTGTTGGCCCTGCGACAGACTGGCGACCTGTCCAGGGTGTACCCCGCCTCTCGCCCTATGACAGCTGGGATAGGCTCCAGCGCCCCCCGCGACCCTGAAAAGGACAAGCGGAAGCGAATGGATGGATGGATGGATAGTTTCAGTTATAGTTTTAGTTGTGTTTGCAAAAATTAAGTGTAACAAAATCCCAGTTTCATCGTATCAGTCATGCTCTTCTGCTTATCCTTGGGTGTTGAGACTATTAACTATTAACTCTTGCAGCACCGGGTGTTCATAATTTTGGTTCAAGTGAATTGATAAACTTTTTGAAGGCAATTGACTCACACAGTTATGTAGATGTCCCCGTCCTGTTATCTCGGGATGCATCACGCTGCCTTGCCTGGGGTTAGCTTCTGTTTTCAAGGTAAGCTAGGTTAGCCTTCTGGTGTGAGCTTTTCAAGTGCACTTTAAGGTTTGTGGGATTTTTTCGTTTTATAAATGTCCCTCACAATCTTTCCACTACAAGACACTTGCTTTATCCAAAACACAGTCATATTCAGAGTAATCCCAAATTGGACTCTGGTGCTTTCTCCCGACTTTTCCTGACATGATTCTGCACGTGGATGGAGCAGCAACCAGTGTCGCCAACTCCTCAGTAAGGAAAATCGCTATTGGTTGTCCTAACAGTCGCTATAAGTCTCTAAATCACGTCATCGCCCAATTTGCATAATTGGTCATGCTAATCTCATTGTAACCTATGTTGTTGGAGAGAGAAATAACATCGTGGAAGAGACATAAAGTGAGTAAAAAATGTCCTAAATGCATTTAGAGTCTATTTAGAACTACAAATTAAATTTCTTTTAGCAATTATCGTTTTGTTTTTTGTTTTTTTGACACAATTCCAACCCTGCTCCTTTACCTGGGCTTGGACCGGCAAAAGTGACCCGAAATAGGCACTCTGGTGGAGTTACTTTGTGTGTGTGTGTGTTTATAAGTAGTTTTAAACCTTGTGATCCACAAAACAGCATAAGAGTAAAAGAGTAAAAGAAGAACTGACTGCGTTACAGCACCCGCTACTTGTTGAGAGTAAAAGTGATACGCGCTTTCACGTCTTTTTTAGCTAAGGGGTCTGAAAACTCGTTAAATATAGCGACAAAGTTGCTAAGTTGGCAACACTGGCAGCAACACAGATGACTCGACTAACGTACTGCCACCTGCTGGCATGAGACAGCAAGCAAAAATCTGGAAACTAAACTTTATTTTCACCCTTGACTATCCGGTTGTTCAGTGATGACGCGACGAATCCTACTTCCGGGTCCAAAGTAGTCTGCGTTTAATATGGCTTTTGTGTTGTTAACATGTTTAATGTTATGTATTTTCTTCTATTTGATCTCAAAAAGCTCCTAAAACAGTCAGTGATCCCTGTTGACCTCCCTCGGCTTTTATTACCGCTAATCATTTATTTAAACTCAGTTTTTTAAAACCTTAGGATGTTGTTGCGGCTACTCCAACCAATGGCCGCGGCAGGCTAAACATGAGGACACCGATGACGCGCAACAATTAATGCACAGAACACTTCTGTATCATTTGCTTCTTTATTTACACATGCAACTGTCCAAACTATAAATCAGCACATGGGATCAACTGTCAAACAAACGCACAGACTGCACAAGCAAATAACTGCAACTTACAAATAAATGCACCAGCTACTATTTCAAAATTCCAAACTGGTCTATGGCAGCAATTAGTGCATAAATATACAAACACCATCAAGTTACAGTCAAATATATCAAATCATTCAAATTGTGCTCAAGTTGCGATATATTGCGGTCAACAGAAAGTTTTGCCTCGTGCTCACCCTACCTTCTGCTCATCATATCAGGTGCTGTGAACAAGTGAGTGCAACCACATTTACCTTATACCACACCCATGAGACACGCCCCACACCCATGCACCAATACAGTGAGTCCATTTAAACCGACCCACTTAGTCAGACAGAAACAACTCATATGGCTCATACTTACCATGTAGGAGACATACTGATAAACATGATCAATCTTTTATCAAACATTCAAAGATACAATTTCAATTCCAAATAAATAAATATACATTAATGCAAATAGATATTTCAAAAAAGTCAATTTTCATGACTCTTCTGTTTCCTGTAGAAGACACACTTTAGTGATCGGCCTGTCCAAACAACCAGTCTTTGTCTTAACACGAACCCGACGTACAAGTCCTTTACTGTCAGAAATTGCTTCCACAATCCTTCCAGTCACCCAAGAGTTACGAGGCGCAGAATCATCGACAACGATAACCACATCCCCAGGAATGAAGTTCCGTCCGATTCTCTGCCATTTCTGACGCTCTTGAAGCTGGGGCAGGTACTCCTTGACCCAGCGCTTCCAGAACAGGTCAGACATGTACTGTACTTGCCTCCATCGACGTCGTCCATACACGTCCCCCTTCTGAAACACTCCTGGTGGTATCAATGGCTTGGTCTTAAGCAGCAACAGATGGTTAGGAGTCAAGGCCTCCAAATCATTAGGATCAGTAGAGGCTTTAGTTATTGGCCTACTGTTCACAATAGCCTCTGCCTCACAAAGAACTGTACAAAGGCCTTCTTCGTCCAAATTCTGCACTTTCAAAATGGAATTTAACACCTTCCTGACAGACCTTATGAGACATTCCCAAACACCGCCATGATGGGAACCAGCAGGAGGATTAAAAATCCATTTCATGCCCTTTTGCAGCAGCATCTCCTGAATATACCCTTTAGAAATGATTTCAGTCATAAAACTGGTGTATTCGTCGTGAAATGAACCATTCCTAATAAACTTTCGTTTAAGGCTCAGAGCTTGCTGTTCTACAGCCTTCCTATTATTTGGCATGTTTACCTGATTGCATCTAAAAGGCAAACCAATGGTGTAATGACCATCAACCAACTTAGCAGAATCCATCACTGACTTCATAAACTGCTGGTCTTCTCTAGATAAAGCCAACTGCTCATCTTGAATACATTCTGGTAAGTCAGTCTTCATTTGACGTTCTCACAGTTCATCCAATCTTGCTACGGAAATCCTATTGACACTCACATCAAAAATGTCAGTATTACAATCCTCTCTGAGAGGACCATTCACCGTCCAACCCAGCATAGTTTTTACTGCATAGGGACCTCCATCCTGACTTCTAACAACCCCCCATGGCTCTAAAGCCTTGGGCACATTGGTCCCGATCAACAGGTCTACCCCGGAATTTATCTCCAGTATGTTAATATGGTGCAAATGTGGCCATCTGTCGAGATCTTCCTGTCGGGGAATATTACGTTGATGAACAGGCATGCTTTTCTGAGTAAATAAGTCAGGCAAGTCACAGTAGTGATCTAAATCCAAACCAGCTACTTCCAAATCTGAAACCACATAGCTACTGACCATTTTCTCCTGAACCATTGTCCGCAAAAGAATGCCAGTTTTACTTCCTGAAAGATTCAGTCTATTCATGAGCGCTTCCGTACAAAATGAAGCTGAGCTCCCAGGATCTAGAAAAGCATAGGTTATCAGTGACCGATTACCTTTCTTGGACTTCACTCTAACTGGTATTATGGACAGAGCACTATTTTGCTCACCGGCCCCAGTAACACCACTGCTTTGCACCGCACATGAAGGACCTTCATCTGGTGGCTCTCTCCCTCCTATAGTTTGCACTGCAACACTTTCCCTCTGCTTAGAGTAGATATGTAAGAGCGTGGGGTGTTTCTGATTACAAACTTTACACAAGAGACGTTTCCTACAGTCCCTGCTTCTGTTCCCAATGCGCAGACAACCAAAACACACGCCATTCTCTTTCAAAAAAGATAATCTTTCAAAGTGCAACTTTCTTTCAAATGAAGGACACAAATCCAACATATGCCCTGCTCCACAAAACAAGCAGACCTTGGTCACAACTGAACCATTCTCTCGCCTCAATGCTGGCTCAATCTTCCCTTCCACCTTGGCCACTGTAGTAGCAAAACTACTCCGCTTAGCCTTAGGGTAAAACTGAGACTTATCCTTTCTCGCCTCTTTTCTGATGGCTGTTGGAGGATCCTGTATATCTCCAAACAATGGGTCACTTGCGATCTTAACTTGCCTTTCGACAAACTCAACAACGTCGCAAAAAACCACTTTACATTGAAATCTTTCCTGCAGATCGCAGACAACATTCCTCCACTTATCCCTGAGCTTATAAGGCAACTTCTTTATAACTGCTTGCATATTAACAGAGACATCCAACTCATGCAAGGACTCAACGTCTCCCATTGCATTACAACATTGCCTTAATAAAAACCCATATTCCTGCAAAGCCTTCACATCATCAGATTTTATAGATGGCCATTTACTGACCCTTTCAATGTAGGCAGCAGCAATTTTCAGCGAATTGCCAAAGTTCTCTTGGAGCAAAGATTTAGCTTTAGCATATCCATACTCAGCAGGCATATACTGACAGCTTCTGACCATTTCCCTTGGATGGCCTCTAGTGTATTGCTCGAGAAAATATAAACAATCCTTAGCACTGTGAGCTTGACTCTCCACCATGTGCTCAAAAGCTCTCATAAATGTTTGATATTGTAAAGGATCGCCATCAAATAACTGAATGTCACGCCTTGGTAACAAAAACAGAGACTGCTGCTCAGCCAATAAAGTTGTAATTTCATTTTGTTTCTTCAAAACTGTGACTAGATGATCATGACCCTCACTACCTTGCACTGTATGTGTAAGAGGTTTTGATTGTGAGTGAGACTGCGACATCATCTGAGTAGTTGAAACTGCACCTGGAAATACTTGATGTAACTTCGTCTCTGACCTTTCCAACGAAACGACCTTGGGCTGAAAAGTATTTTTAACCTTGGGCCACTGAGTGATGTGATGATTTGCTTTTCCTACAACTTTTGTTTCCAACATTAGAGATGCTATCACTTGGTTTAACATCATCTATCGCAGCACCTTTACCAACATTCCCGGTGTGCCTAGAAGCACCAGAACCATTTCCAGCAGCTAATGGATCAGAGGAATCAACACCAGGTGGATTTAAATGTGGCAAATCAAGCTCAAACACCTGATTTTTGCTCTGAGAGTTTCCCTTTGCATCATGAAGCCATTTCTTTATCTCTTCCATAAACTCAGTATTATGTGCTCGCACACTTATAAACCAAGCAGTTTGTTTTTCTTGCTCTTCTTGAGGAAGCAACGGAAGCAAAGTTTCATGCAGATGAATTGCCTCATTAAGCAACACAGACAAATTCTCTAACTGAGTCTGAACAGTGGAAACATTATCTTCAGATTGCTTTAATTCTTTAATAATCTTTATGACCTTTTTAATTTTATTAATCTTAGTGTGACGTTCTGTTTGAAGTCTTTCAATCTGCTTCTCCAAAGCCTTAGCAGTCGGTTTTGGCTGTCTTTTCTTTCCATCCACATCACCACATTGTGTTAATTGGTGTGTCTCCATTTTTCTTTAAAACATTACAAATCCAAACGCTGAACTGCACCTATGCCACACAGCTTCATTCCAACGCCTCCACTTGATGACATTCACTTCATAAAACCTTGGACACACACACAGGAGCAATATCCCCCACTATCTGCCTATTAAACCTAACTAACTTAACCTAGTCTTCCGTACATACTAGCGGTGGGTATTTATGTACCTCCATACCGTCAGCTGTGAGAAAGACAAACTGTCTTAAACACAAACTGCGGCGGTACTCCCAAGCCAATGGCTTCAGCCGCCTGATGTACAATAACTAGAAAGCAAATCAGTACAATGCCTTGTGCAGCTGTACTGCTAAAACCTAACAGGGGAACAAACTCCTGAACAAAATGTGCTCGTGTAGCCAAAGGCTTAATCTAAAAGCGGGTGGTAAAAGGCAACAGCAAACTACAAAACTATCATCAATAAAACTAATCTATTTATAAATAATCCAATAAAACCTACAAAACAACTTTCTGTTGACAATTTGTTGCGGCTACTCCAACCAACCAATGGCCGCGGCAGGCTAAACATGAGGACACCGATGACGCGCAACAATTAACGCACAGAACACTTCTGTATCATTTGCTTCTTTATTTACACATGCAACTGTCCAAACTATAAATCAGCACATAGGATCAACTGTCAAACAAACGCACAGACTGCACAAGCAAATAACTGCAACTTACAAATAAATGCACCAGCTACTATTTCAAAATTCCAAACTGGTCTATGGCAGCAATTAGTGCATAAATATACAAACACCATCAAGTTACAGTCAAATATATCAAATCATTCAAATTGTGCTCAAGTTGCGGTATGTTGCGGTCAACAGAAAGTTTTGCCTCGTGCTCACCCTACACTGTAAAAAATCAAACTTGCAGTTGTTGAGCTTACAGTCATTTCTTTCACAATTCAACAATAAAAGTTCAGTTGGCCCATAAACTCAAATACATTAAGGGTTTCAACTAATCATTTAACGTTTTGGAGCAAAAGTTGGTCTCAGATGAAATTTATTGCTGGCAAAATGAATGAATTCAAGTTTTACATGAGTTGAAGCTGTTGGCGCCTTTCTGTGCCTGAGTACGCATGCGCATCTCATATTTTTGGATGCTACGGGGTCTACTTTGCGCTTTTGCAAGGACTGAAAGCCACCTGCCCGTCTGCCTTAATGAGAACGTGAGGCTAGGAGCTGGATAGATCGTTCATCTCAAGTTTCTAAAGGCAAGTAATGTTTCTTTTATTATATCAGACAGTATATGTTTGAACAGTCTCAATTTGTCTGTTAGAAATATCACAACTGAAGTTCTTCGTATTTTTCCGAAACTTAGCATAGCATTACTTTCTTGGCTAAGAAGCCTTGTGGCTTATGGGTATGTGTTTACTATATCATTTAAGATTCCATGTCACAAACCAATGAAAATCCGACAAACTTCGCTACTAAAGAGGCGCGCTCATATCTGACAAGCCTCCGCGACACCCCCTATGCGTATTTCATGAAGTGCAGTCTGTGGCCGCCATACCACCGAACGAAACAAAATAGGCTGGCTCACTCATGACCAACGGCAGCAACCCCCCGCCGCTATTTAAATAAAATAAAATAAAATAAAGTTCGGGGGCGCCTGCTGCCATGTTGTTTAATTTGTTCGAATCACATCTAGCCAATAAAATGTGTGCTTTAGTTTCTGTGTGAACGGGGTGGTGGAGTCCTCATGGCCAGCGAGCTCCACTAAATGAAATATGAGATGTGACAATATAGTTTATATCGATATAGTCTACATTATCATTATACTCGTGGAGCCGCAAGTTTGCCTCTCTTTCGTCCACTTTTGTCTCTACGCTGTGTTACTCCGCCTCTCTCCTTCACTGAACACAACTCCCCCTCCCCCATCGCTTCACCTGCAGGCAACGACAAGATGGACACGGCAGCTATCAAAGAGGAGCTGGTCGGTAAAAAGAAAACATTTGAAGATGACTATTTTAGTGCTGTCAGCGTAAAGTTAATGCCATAACTGCATTAACGGGGCAAATCTCCGTTAACTAGTTACCGCGGATCACCCCGTGCGTGGGGCTGGGTGGCGTTAGTGAGCTAACCGGGCTAACGCGTTGACGCACGGCCTAAAATCCTTTCATCTCAAAAATCGACAGTCTGCCTTATGTATGAATTCTGGTTGTGCTTACTGACCTCGAACCAATTTTATGTGGTACACAGCTTAAAAAAATATGTCAAAAAATGTTTTGGTACGACTTTGGTAAGCTATGAAGCTGCACTGCTTGATGGATTGTTGGAGCATTACGGCTACCGAGGAGCCTCGCAGAGTGATACGTACTCTGCTTCAACGTAATATTACCATATTATGTGTGTAAGGACCATAAATGGCACCTGTAAGAGACACGGTTACAAAGAGAATTTCAAACTCCAGGCTGTCAGTTGCGCAGTAGAACTTGGAAACAGAGCAGCTGCAAAATCTGTCTTTGTTATTATGCTCAGCATCTTTTATTTTACATTTTGACTGCACAATTGTGAGCTTTTTGTTATGCACAAAACAACATTGTTTTGGTTTATTTATGGAGCACCATTAATAAATGCACTGATAATTTAAACAGATGCTTCAGGAGTTTTATCCCACTCATACTCTCAATCCAATGTTTGTCATTCTAAGTTGTAAAACCAATCACACAAAATTATCCTTGGCTTACATAATACATCCCAGTATACTGTTGGTGCATTCCATGTAGAATACAATTTGTTAATAATAAATTAAATAAATTAAACATTTGATGTAATGTATGTTTTGTAAATTATTTGTTTTACTGTGTTTCACATGGCATTTTACAAGGCAGAATCAGCTCACTTTAGTGAGCCAAAAAAATTCTTAAGTAATGTCAGGAAGCTGGTATTTTATTTTAAAACTAATTGCTATTTTTATTTATTTAGAGAATTAAAAGCCAACTCCAGACCACTGCTTGTCCTGATTTATGAGGGACTGATGAGGAGTTGGTAAGGAGAGGAATCAGAACAGGAGTGCCTGCCCCCCGCCCCAAACACATTATCAGGTAATGTAACTTTGGTAATTTGAGATTAATTCAGGTTTCTTTTGAATTGTTGACACTGTCCTCTCCTCTCTTCTCATTATAGCTTTTGTATGCAGTGCCAGTTCTGCTCTTTTGTCTGTTCAAGCCAAGAAGTACTCTTAAGACATCACCAGCTACGACATAGAAGAGGATTTCATTTGCCCTGTGTTTACAGTGACTGCGTCTGTTCGTTCAGGACACGAGGGGCATTGAAGTCTCACCTCAGCAGATCACACAACAGGGCTAAGAAAAGGCAGGAGATCTCAACATTTTTTTGTGATTTTTGTGAATTTAAGGAAAACTGCTCACAGCATACATTTATTTCACATATTTTAAGGCACTTAAAAAAAATCAGACTGTATCCTGTCCTTTCCAAAAATGTGACTATGCTACCAACAATTTAACAACCTTTACGTCACACACAAGCAGAAAGCACAAAAACTCAAAAGATATAAAAAACTGTATTAGACTGATTTCTCATGCAAATGCATGTCCTAGTGAAAGTAGCTCCCCTGATAAATCCTTAAATACCTCTCAGGAGCCAGAGACATTACCAAGTGGTTCAGGTGTAGCATCAAGTGATAAAGAGGACAATGAGTTTGTAGATTACCAATGTCTTGAACATAAAATAGCTAGACTTTTTCTATGCATGCAAACATTGTTACATGTTTCTAAAAGTGCTTTGCAGAGAATTATTGAGGAAATTAGTGACATTTTAAAATTTTCTCAGGTTCATTCATTTCAAAGAATCAAACAGGTGCTTGCTTAACAGAACATTGAGGCAGATGATGATGTAATAAAAAAATATAAATGATGCACTTTTCAAAACCAACCCATTAATTATCTCAACAGAACCAAAAGGTGAAGAAGAGGGATAAGAACATGGCACTCATCACCCAAAAGATGGACATCACATTCTCTCTCAGGAGGAAAGAAGTTGTGGAGATGCAGCCCTTGGTCAAGGAAATGCAGCTCAGATGGCCAGCTCTCTTCTTGAAAGAACAGGTAAGATAATCTCTTGAATATTTAAAGGAAAACTTCCGTTTTTTTCTTCTTCCCTTTTTCCCCAGTGTGGTCTTATTTCTAAAATTGAAAACGTTCATTTATTCACCCAGAAAAATTTCAAGGCATTTGGAGTTGTTAGAAAGAAATTTTAATCCCAATGTTACGAGTCAGTCGTTTTGCAAGAGAGAGCTGAGCCACGGTTATGGGGAAAGGATTCACTGAGACAACTAAGAAATGCCTGAATTAAGCCAAAAACCACTCTGGAGGGATTTTAATCTAAGGAAATAACATTAAAATGTGTTTAAAAGCTCCAAAAAGTTGATTTTACATGATATAGGACCTTTACAATTCCTTCTGAACAACTCCAAATGCCTCGAAACTTGTCTGGGTGAGTAAATGAACGTGAGCTCCATTTCTTGTGCCCTTGAGAAGCATCTGTTTGTATCACTCCAATATCTTGTAGAAAAGGTTGAAGGCTACCGTTGAGCTAACAATGCAGAACAATAAAATATAAAAAAATACTTGGCTCTAAAAATATGAACTCTATTGAAGTGAAATCTATTTACTTGTCAACTTGCTGTGTATAATAACGGATTGCTTTTATTTCGCTCTTCTCTGGGCACCCAAAGCGCTTTATAATTCCACTACTCACTCACTCTCACATTCACACATCGGTGCAGGGAAACCACAGTTGTAGCCACAGCTGCCCTGGGGTAGACTGACAGAAGTGACGCTGCCATATCGCGCCACTGGCCCCTCTGGCCAACACCAGTAAGCGGTGGGGTAAAGGGTCTTGCCCAAGGACACAACGACCAGGACAGAGAGAGCTGGGGATAGAACCAGCATCCTTCCGGTTACAGATGAGCTTCCCAACCCCCTGAACCACGGTCGCCGCAATGACTTGTCTTCACTGGGCATCTAGAATCTTTTGGTGCTGACCCTTAGCGGGCAACAGCCATGAAACTCACAGAACAGGATTGAGAAAGTCACTTACGTGTTATGAAAGTATACAAATTTGACCACAGGATGTTATTCTTACTTCATTTCTACATAACTATAAAATTAATGGAATTTTTTCAATGAATTTAAAATACAATTTATTGATTTATTTCTTTTCTGCAATGCATCCTGTAACAATTGAAACCATTATTTTGTCTTATCAACATTTGATTAGGTATTCTATAGACTTACTGTCGATCAGATTTTTCTTGTTTTTTGTTTTTTTTTAATACGTCAGTTATAATTTGTACCACCACTACCACTAAAAGAAAAAAAAAAATCCAATCAAGGCCTGACCAATAGATCAACCGAGACTAACTAAATGTTTTGAAATTAAGCTCTTTTAACCAAATTTGAAAACAATGTGATTTTTATATAATGTACCTTTAAAAGTTTTCTTCTATATTTTTTTTGTTGCTTTGTAGATTTGTGCGGAATTCTCACGCATTACCACCAAGGATCTCATGGGGACCTTCATGACTGCCCTCGACACTTACTCACTTCGGCTGATTAAGCTGTATCGAATTAGAAAAGCTGCTTTCCGCAATGACATGGATTCCCTGTTGCAGAAGTTTGATGAACAGGTAATATATAAAAATGTATTTGTGTCTGGTTTATGAGGAACCTGAAGTTCCCACTGTAACGAAAGATACTTTATTAAATATTTACTAAATTGATGTAAAAATTGTTAGTTTTCAAAAAGTGTGTCCTGAATGGGATTACAAGCTAACAAGCAGCGCTGTTTGGCAGATTGCAGGTAATGACAGACAGTTCAACTCTCATCCCACTCATGGCACTTTTTGTTATAAATGTTGTAATAAGTGTGCTACATTTGTTGCACATCAAAATTACTTAAAAAATAAATAAATAAAAAAAACTGACAAAAACATGACCAATTATCTGTAATAACTCATTTCAACATCTTATTTCTTAAGGCTGTATTTTGAGCAACAACACTTAATGTGTTTTAAAAACAAAATGGTAGGTTTATAAATGAGACTGAGTCTTATTTGATTTCCTTGTTTTAGGTCTCAAACATAGTCCAGCATCGACGAACCATCAGTTTGGAAGGGTTACCGATATTTGTTCGCGACGACGAGACCAAACTCTTCTTAACATGTCTGGTGAGTATGCAAATCTACTCAATCTTCAGTTTTGGTTTTCAGAGACTTATATGTACTGTTGTTTTTTATTTTGCATAGGATACAGATCCAGTTGAGAGGGCAACCCGAGGTGTTACGGTGGGCATCCTCACTGTTCTGGAGGACTACGTGGGACCCAACTCGCAGTCCACAGTGGTCAACACTGCCATTGTTTTGGAAGAGGACATTATTCTTGATGATCTGCCAGACCTTCCCACTGCCTTTGCCTACTTGTTTGGCCTACTTTATGGGCTCAACATGGAGTTTCCCAAAGAACTCAAGTACACATTTGAAGCTGTGCAACACATTTTTATGGAGTTGACATCTACCTGTTCCCAGAGGATAAGAAGCTTCAAAACCAAGCTCTTAACCAAAGTCTAACCTATTTGACAACATGTTCAACTCAAATGCAACTTGTGTAAAACAGAATGGCAATTTGTTTTGATTTACTGTTTTTGGGTTTCGTGGCAAGTTGCTCTGAAAAAAGTTAATTTCTGTCTTTAAGAAAACGGTAAGGTGCAGAAAGTTCTGAATCAATGTCTTCTGTTCTAACTTTACTTAATGTAGCTTGCATGGCTGATTGCAGATTTCATGTATAACATGTTATTATAAAATGTTGAAAGGTTTTATTCTAACTTGAGCTGTTTTAAAAAATTTTATAATCTGGTTTTAGGTACATTTGTATTAGTTTTATAACAAATGTGGCGCGATACTGAACTTCACAGGAAATTGGAGTGTTGATACCATTACTATTAAAAGACAAGTGGTGGAAAAATTTGTTTGAAAGTTGTTAGCTGTATGGAAACCAGGAAGTTGTTCACATCCTGCCATCTGATGTTTTGAATCTGTTTGTTAGTGACTATCTATCAAGATAGGTTTGATATTCTGTCTGACAACACCACCTTTAAAATTGGATGAGTAACATTTGTTACAAAAATTTGACTTTTTTTGTGTTTTTGGAAGGACTTTATTTGTGGCTGAATGTTGTCAGTATGTTAAAAATGGCTGATCTCAAAAGTCAACATTGTCAGTGGTGCAGTTGTGTTTGAACACAAAGTTATTTGAAAATCAACTGTGTAAACATTCATTGGTACAACAGGGAGCACCTCATGAAAACTATGAAAGATACTTTTTCTAAACTTTAGGAAATTGATTGGCAAAACAAAAAAAATATGTTGTGTAAACTTTAGGAAATACGTTGCCAAAACTAAAACTAATACCTTGTGTAAACTTTAGGAAATACGTTGCCGAAACTAAAACTAATACCTTGTGTAAACTTTAGGAAATACGTTGCCGAAACTAAAACTAATACCTTGTGTAAACTTTAGGAAATACGTTGCCAAAACTAAAACTAATACCTTGTGTAAACTTTAGGAAATACGTTGCCGAAACTAAAACTAATACCTTGTGTAAACTTTAGGAAATACGTTGCCGAAACTAAAACTAATACCTTGTGTAAACTTTAGGAAATACGTTGCAAAAACAATAAAATATGAGTTGAGAAAAAGGACAATTATTAATTTTGTCAACACAAAAACATTAGCTAAAGCAACTTATCACCTAAACTTGAAATTATAAGTTATCCATCAGAACCTAAAAACGTAAATGCAGTCGGTTGCCTTGAGTTTTTAAGTTTTAGCAACGTTTTTTTTTTTACAGTGTACCTTCTGCTCATCACATCAGGTGCTGTGAACAAGTGAGTGCAACCACATTTACCTTATACCACACCCATGAGACACGCCCCACACCCATGCACCAATACAGTGAGTCCATTTAAACCGACCCACTTAGTCAGACAGAAACAACTCATATGGCTCATACTTACCATGTAGGAGACATACTGATAAACATGATCAATCTTTTATCAAACATTCAAAGATACAATTTCAATTCCAAATAAATAAATATACATTAATGCAAATAGATATTTCAAAAAAGTCAATTTTCATGACTCTTCTGTTTCCTGTAGAAGACACACTTTAGTGATCGGCCTGTCCAAACAACCAGTCAGACGGAAACAACTCATATGGCTCCTACAGATGTAACTACAGCCCAACCCATGCAGCAGTATATGAATGACTAACCTCGTATTGTGGATGGATTATCTCAGTTGTTCTCCTGGCTGAAGTTTGGTCCTTTTACAGCATCCTGCCATGCGATTACATTTGTTCCTGACCACCGAGAACACTCACGTTAACTTTTATCGAGTGGAAAAAAAAAAAAAAGTTAGCTTGTTTATATTATGCTAACATAGCTGTGTCACTAGCGGTCACGTAGCACATCATTATATACCAGCTAGCCCAACTTCAGTAACCCTACAAACGTCACTGCTGTCTAGTTTTCCGTCTTCATTTATGCTGGAAGTGATGCAGAGCTGTACGTTTTAATTTGTTTCCAAATCCCTGCAGTCAGGACATGCTATATTGTATTTAGATAGAAGCTAGCGAGCTAACTCCCTGCTAACTTCTAACTCCGTTAAATGTCATAAATTCCGTTTTCATGGATGCCTGGATGTTAAACTCAATTGTTACACCTGGTAGAGCAGAACGCTGATCATTTTATTAAAGATGAAAGACTTTAGACAGTTTTTCAACTCTCAGTAATGCCATAGTGATCGTTTGATATATGGACCTGCAGCAGAGTTTAGACCCAGACACGGCCAGTGACGTCAGACTGAACAATCGGATTGTAGGACATGCACACATCAATGAAACTAAACACATTTTTGCTATAAATTCAGTTACTTTTAGTTAGTTTTGTGAACACTCATTACAGTTTTAGTTAGTTTTCCTTTTTTGTTTTTATTATATTTCCGTTAATGAAAATGTTTTTTCACTTCTATTTTTCGTTATTTCGTTAGTTTTCGTTAATGATAATAACCTTGCTCTGCACACTGGAATAAACATACAGTGGGGCAAAAAAGTATTTAGTCAGCCACCGATTGTGCAAGTTCCCCCACTTAAAATGATGACAGAGGTCAGTAATTTGCACCAGAGGTACACTTCAACTGTGAGAGACAGAATGTGAAAAAAAAATCCATGAATTCACATGGTAGGATTTGTAAAGAATTTATTCGTAAATTAGGGTGGAAAATAAGTATTTGGTCACCTCAAACAAGGAAAATCTCTGGCTCTCACAGACCTGTAACGTCTTCTGTAAGAAGCTTTTCTGTCCCCCACTCGTTACCTGTATGAATGGCACCTGTTTGAACTCATCATCTGTATAAAAGACACCTGTCCACAGCCTCAAACAGTCAGACTCCAAACGCCGCCATGGCCAAGAATAGAATAGAATAGAATAGAATTCAACTTTATTGTCATTGCACATGCACAGGTACAGGGCAACGAAATGCAGTTTGCATCCATCCAGAAGTGCTTTAGTGATATAGATATATTACAATATATATTAGCAATAATATAGATATGTGAGTATATTACAGAAATGGGTCTATTATGGTATGTTATAATGTACACGGTATGAAGTATGTTGTGAATATTCTATAACTATAAGTATGTACAGGCTGTAGTGAGTACAAGCTATGTACAGGATATGAATATAAATATGAAAAACTATACAGAATATGAAATAAATAACCAAAGAGCTTTCGAAGGACACCAGGAAAAGTATTGTAGACCTGCACCAGACTGGGAAGAGTGAATCTACAATAGGCAAGCAGCTTGGTGTGAAAAAATCAACTGTGGGAGCAATCATCAGAAAATGGAAGACATACAAGACCACTGATAATCTCCCTCGATCTGGGGCTCCACGCAAGATCTCATCCCGTGGGGTCAAAATGATCATGAGAACGGTGAGCAAAGATCCCAGAACCACACGGGGGGACCTGGTGAATGACCTGCAGAGAGCTGGAACCAAAGTAACAAAGGTCACCATCAGTAACATACTACAACGGCAGGGAATCAAATCCCGCAGTGCCAGACGTGTTCCGCTGCTGAAGCCAGTGCATGTCCAGGCCCGTCTGAAGTTTGCCAGAGAGCACATGGATGATACAGCAGAGGATTGGGAGAATGTCATGTGGTCAGATGAAACCAAAGTAGAACTTTTTGGTATAAACTCAACTCGTCGTGTTTGGAGGAAGAAGAATACTGAGTTGCATCCCAAGAACACCATACCTACTGTGAAGCATGGGGGTGGAAACATCATGCTATGGGGCTGTTTTTCTGCCAAGGGGACAGGACGACTGATCCGTGTTAAGGACAGAATGAATGGGGCCATGTATCGTGAGATTTTGAGCCAAAACCTCCTTCCATCAGTGAGAACTTTGAAGATGAAACGAGGCTGGGTCTTCCAACATGACAATGATCCAAAACACACCGCCCGGGCAACAAAGGAGTGGCTCCGTAAGAAGCATTTGAAAGTCCTGGAGTGGCCTAGCCAGTCTCCAGACCTCAACCCCATAGAAAATCTGTGGCGGGAGTTGAAAGTCCGTGTTGCTCGGCGACAGCCCAAAACATCACTGCTCTCGAGAAGATCTGCATGGAGGAATGGGCCAAAATACCAGCTACTGTGTGTGCAAACCTGGTAAAGACCTATAGTAAACGTTTGACCTCTGTTATTGCAACAAAGGTTATGTTACAAAGTATTGAGTTGTATTTTTGTTATTGACCAAATACTTATTTTCCACCCTGATTTACCAATAAATTCTTTACAAATCCTACCATGTGGATTCATGGATTTTTTTTTCACATTCTGTCTCTCACAGTTGAAGTGTACCTCTGGTGCAAATTACTGACCTCTGTCATCATTTTAGGTGGGGGAACTTGCACAATCGGTGGCTGACTAAATACTTTTTTGCCCCACTGTAATCAACATGATCAACCTTTTACGGCGTGTTATTTCACCATCTTATCGATTCAAATGCTCCATCCTTATGTGGTTTGCGACATTATGTTTATCCACTCTGTCTCTAAATGTTTGAAGAATTTTCAAGTTTGGGGTCAAATTTTGAGAATTTGACCATAAGTGAAATTTATGGTGTCATCACCCCCTTCGGGGCTTACCTTTCACAGTGTTGATGATATTCCTCTCTGTTCTTTGCAAGTACCCCCTTTTGGTGGCGAGAAACTGTTGGTGTGGTCAAGTGGGTGCTGTAAAAACAAAAGCTCAGGACAGAACAGTTATCAATCATGTACTTCATACAAAATTAGCATATATCGAATTTCATATTGATCCTCTGAGTGTAATGGTACATTTTAATTTTAATTTATCAAAGCTAAACACAATATTTTTCTTTATTTTGCTCTTGTTCTTGTGCAGCACCACCTCTCAACACATGCCCCTGTCGGTTCTATCCTACTTTTAGATTGCTGACTATTTCAATGAAAGCACCCAAAAGACGGGGACCAGTGTTTATTATTACATATCTCCATTTTGAATGTGACACGCCTATCATTCCCCTGTTATCCAGATATTAATAGAGGGGGTTTTTTTGGCTTTTTTTTTTCCCCCTCTATAACAGTTAATTGACTCTTTACAGTGGCCCGCTTATGGTTAATAATAACATGTTCAGTCATGAGTGAAATCAAACCTTTTCTTCACTTTAGCATTTAACATTCCCAACAATATAATGTGATACATTAATCGAAACACAGCTACTAAAACATACTTTTGTTAATGCAAACATCAGAAACTCAAAATTAGCAACTAAAGGGTTAAGTCTGCAGTTCACACTCATGTGAAGCTACAGCCTCCCCCTTTAGTCTCTGTCACCCTTCTGTTCTTGTAAAAACAAAACAAAGCCAGACACAACATCCACCCTTCTTTTACAGGCTGGGTGAATTGTTTGTGGACATTTACTAATCCTAAAGTCGGTACCGTTTTTTCTCAGTATCAAGTCAGTTAAAACTTTTAGTCGTCAGTCCATCACAGTCCAGTCACATGCATACATCCACACACATTCATACCAGATATTGCTGATAATGGAGTCTCACACGCAGCCTATTCGAGCCTCCCTCACCAGCAAGATGACGTCATCATTTTAAAGGAAAACAGTTCCTCGTTTTTTGGACTGGATTGACTCGCTGCAATCCTTTTGGGTTCAGGACTTCTCATGTGATCAATATCCCATATAAGTGAATTTCTCCTGAGCCCATTACAATCATGGAGAAAAATACTTTGCAACTGTTTTCAGTAAGAATATTTTTATAGCGCTTTAAAGTTCAATCTCTCAGGCCTGGATTAAAGAGCTGATTTGTTAAATCAAGAACTCACAAAATACCAAAATATCACCACCGGTGGATCACACCTCTCAGATGTTCTTATTTCAGTGCACTGTAACAAAAGCAAAAACAAACGTAACCAATAAAATTGTCAAGGATCGCTGTGTGGCAGGCAGGAGGAGGACCCAAATTGCAAAACTCACAGACTCGGGGATGAACTCAAAAATCACAGCTTTAATGCTGGAGAGGCAGAACGTAGGAAATACAAAACTAAACTGGGAAAACTAAATACAAAGCTCGCCAAGGAACAGGGAGGAACACACACAACATGAGGGAGAATGCGACACAGAACTGAGGGAGACGCAGACATAAATACACAGGTGACACTGATAATCATAACAAGACACGGCAGGAGTGAACGCAACACTGACGGGAAACGGGCAAAGTAAAACAGGAAGTACAGAGGTTCAGACAGGAGGAGAGAGAGCACGGGGAAAACATAGACATAACGGGCTGGGGAAAACATAGGGACAATATTGTGTAGGAATACAGGCACCGTAACTCCTTTTTGCACCGACAAAAGACATGTTGGGTTTACTTGATTCAATAGTGGACACTGGTTGCACAGAAATGTTTTGCTTTGGCAGAAACTTAAACAACTGAGTTAAATCAACACAACCTTTTCATATTTCGTAAACCTGTGCATTTTGTGTTCATAAAACACGATTGAAACATGTTCAGATGGAGTAAGTTGAGCTCCTGGAATATTTTAATCCTTCAATTCTGTCATTTTATTTCAACACTATTCAGTAACTTTTATCCAAATACTACTTGGTCACTTAAATACTACATGTTGTCTTCATATTGCATGCGGTTCAACAAAATCTAGATTATGGTTACCATAAAAATTGAAGGGGTCTACAACAACTACCATCCTCCTATCTTTATACTGGTTGCAACAGGGCTGAGAAATAACCCTGAAGTGATAGGTTATCAGGCAGGGTACACCCCGGACAGCCGACCAGTCTATCAGATAGAAACAAACAGCCATTTACACTTACATTCATGGATAATTAACTAGTAACTTCATCAGTCATGACAGAAGCTAATATTTCTGTGCTAGCATCGTTTAAACAGTAACAGCTTTACTCTAATATAAGCTAACGTTTACACCGTAATTTAAGCTAGCACCATAAAGACGGTAAAACACGTAATAATATCTACAAATGCATCTTAAAGCTGTTATATTAGCACTTGGTGTATTACTAACATAAGCACATTAACATTATTGACACTCGCTGACTTTTAATAGTCATTCTATAAATGCTGTCCGTTTAAATCAAGGGTGTCAAACTCAAATACACAGTGGGCCAAAATTCAAAACTGGAACAAAGTTGCGGGCTAACGTTAATATTTATTGAAATATATTTATTCCTCCAGATATAAGAATGAATCTTTTCTTATGGACTCAAACACGTTTTGCTGAAAAACTGAATATGGAACAAGCAAAGCTTAATACTAAACAATATATATATTAGCTGTATAATACCAGTAGGCCAGCTCTTAATAGTAATTTGGTATGGCTTTGCGGGCCAAATGTAATTAGGCTGCAGGCCAAATTTGGCCCGCGGGCCAGAATTTGACACCTATGGTTTAAATGGTCTTACCTGTAAACACTGCTGTATCCACCGGATTCCAGCCAGAGTGGATTCTGGAGTCTTCCCACGCTCATGTTAGTGATCCTCCATCTGGATGGATGATAACAACCTTCTGAACAATCTAGCAGGAGATGGCCCATATATATGGGACTGATTTCTGCTAATATCGCCTGATGGACTCATAACATCCGAAGCGGATGAATAAAGTCACCCAGTCGCTAGCTGTGCCATTACCCAGCATACACCACTCCCTCCATAAATGCAATAAACGATACAAAAGTAATAACTATAATTAATTTATCTGCTGTATCTGCTGTTTCTCAGGTAGTTGCTTACATTGTATAATTTATTGTGTTCTGTATACGTCACTACAATGTGATTTCGGAAATATATAAATATACGGACAACAAGCTCTTCCGCGGCAAACTCTTATCTTCAATAAACAACGTTTAGGGAGCTCTATAGTATTCAATGAGAGGACCCTGCGTGTCGATAAGTGAAGCAGAGGGAGCCTGACCATGCGTCACACATTTGACGAGTTGGGAGTGAGAACATGTTGAAATGTGATGTCAGTGCAAACTCTTGCAAAGACTTTCTGAAACTCACAAGTTTCATTCCTATTTCATAACTGATTCATCAGCTTTAGACATCAGTTGCATTTCTACTCACTAAGCTTAAGTTTCACTTTCCACAAAGGCCCCAATGTTCCCTCTAATTTTTCACGTGTCTGAGCGAACACACAAACTCCCTGAGCGGTCCCTTGGACCACTGTGAGCGACATCAGACGTGTGCACTGCGGTCACGCTGGCATCTAATCCATCCAAGTTACATGGTTTGTTAAAATAATCAAATTACAGCATTTACATTTATGTTAGACTACTTTTAATTAACTGTTTTAGCCCATTTACAATGAAAATTTAAAAAAATCTAGTCATTGACTTGTGCAGTGTGTTAACAATATTGGAAGTAAAAATTGTCACGGTTCTGGGTCCGTTGGACCCAGTAATTTGAGTTTATTATGTTTTGGTTTACTTTTGCATCATGGATTATTCTTTATGTTTCTCTGGTACTTTGTGTTTCAGTTATCTTGGTGTTTTGGATTGTTTTCCCATTCTCTTGTTGTGATGATGATGATGTTTATTATTAGAGTTTCATGTTTTGTTTATCTATGTTTTAGGAATTGTGGTTTCATGTATTGTTTGAGTTTCATGTATTATTTTCTGTCCGCCCCTCTGTGTCGAGTCCGTGTCTTTTAGTCCGTGTACTTCCAGGCTGGACGACTGTAATTCATTATTATCAGGATGTCCAAAAAACTCCCTGAAAAGCCTTCAGCTAATCCAAAATGCTGCAGCAAGAGTCCTGACAGGGACTAGAAAGAGAGAGCATATTTCTCCTGTTTTGGCTTCCCTTCATTGGCTTCCTGTTAAATCCAGAATTGAATTCAAAATCCTGCTCCTCACATACAAGGTCTTAAATAATCAGGCCCCATCTTATCTTAATGACCTTGTAGTACCATATCACCCTATTAGAGCGCTCCGCTCTCGCTCTGCAGGCCTACTTGTTGTTCCTAGAGTATTTAAAAGTAGAATGGGAGGCAGAGCCTTCAGTTTTCAGGCCCCTCTTCTGTGGAACCAGCTTCCAGTTTGGATTCAGGAGACAGACACTATCTCTACTTTCAAGATTAGGCTTAAAACAGAACAGGGTGATCCGAAGGGCCAGCTCTGTTCTAGGATGCCCTCTGGACCCAGTGGAGGTGGTGAGTGACAGGAGAACGGCGGCTAAGCTGTCATCCCTGATGGACAACATCTCCCACCCCATGCAGCAGACTGTGACAGCACTGAGCAGCTCCTTCAGTGGGAGACTGCGGCACCCACGGTGTGGGACGGAGAGATTTCGCAGGTCTTTCCTCCCCACTGCTGTCAGACTCCATAATAAAGACTTTAACTGATCAAGCACACACATCCATACATATGCAATAATACTAAGTGCAATAATCCTTTCTGTCATCGTTGTATTTTTACTCAGTTGTATATAGTATTTGTATTTGTATTCTATTTTTATCTTATTGTATATTTATTTTATTTTATTCTACTGTATATAGTATTTTATTTTATTCTATTCTGTACAGTTGTGTACTGTATTTATTCTTATTGTATTCTAATTTTTGCCTCATAACTTTTGCACTGTCCACTTCCTGCTGTGACAAAACAAATTTCCCACGTGTGGGACTAATAAAGGTTATCTTATCTTATCTTAAAACTTTCCTTTTTGCTAAAGCATATAGTTAGGGCTGGACCTCCCTTAGTTATGCTGCAATAGACATAGGCTGCCGGGGGATTCCCATGATGCATTGAGTTTTTCCTTTCCAGTCACCTTTCTCACTCACTATGTATTAACAGACCTCTCTGCATTGAATCATATCTGTTATCAACCTCTGTCTCTCTTCCACAGCATGTCTTTTATCCTGTCTTCCTTCTCTCACCCCAACCGGTCGCAGCAGATGGCCGCCCCTCCCTGAGCCTGGTTCTGCCGGAGGTTTCTTCCTGTTAAAAGGGAGTTTTTCCTTCCCACTGTTGCCAAAGTGCTTGCTCATAGGGGGTCATATGATTGTTGGGTTTTTCTCTGTATCTATGAAGCGCCTTGAGGCGACTTATGTTGTGATTTGGCGCTATATAAATAAAATTGAATTGAATTGAAAATTGAATTTTAGTAGTGTTTCATGTTTCCTGTTTTATTGTGAAAGTCTTTGTCTTAGGTTAGTGTGTGCAGCTTTGTTCCCCCTGTCTCGTTAGCCCTGATCTCTCCCAGCTGTGTCTGCCTCCTGTTGCCCATTCCCTCATTACTACCATGTGTATATAAGCCCTGTGTTTTCCTGTGCTCGGTGTCGCATCGTACCCGCAGATCCTGCTTGTGTGTTCCAGTTAGTGTCTTCATGTTTGGTTTCTGTTTTGTTGGTGCCAGCAATAAAGCTGTGGTTTTCAGTATATTTCTGTCTCAGAGTCCTGCACTTGGATCCACATCTCCACCTGCCCGCACACAGAGCCCTGACAGAACGACGCAACCAGTATGGATCCAGCGGACTCACTTTTCACCTCTGAGGGAGAGAATCTCGCGCACCTATGGGTTCAGTCACCCATAGCTCAGTCAGTCATTACTGTTGGAGGATAATCCACGCTGCAAGCCCCTACAAGAGGCAGCTGGAGGTAGTGTTTTTTGATAATTTTTTGTCGTCCACTGCCTCCACCATCAGTTTTCTAAACATAAATGGACTTAAGCAAATAATAACAGCTCTAAGAGCGAGGCTAGCCTTCAAACTGTTTGGCATGGGCGGTCCAGGAAAGGACGATTCAGCTACCCTCCTGGAGTCCCTCACCACGTGGTGTTCTCGACGTAAGCGGCAGTTTTTGCCAAGGTTTATCGCCAAATCGTTTGATCCATCCTTGAAGAAGAAAGGCAACCCTAGGCATCACCACCCAACCACGCTTCCCTTTTCTCCTGTAGTACGGACTGGTGCAGTTTTCATTTCCACTCCGCAGCAGCGTTTCTCCATGTCACCTTTTACCAGCCCTGATCCCATTTCAACTGGGAAGCGGCGGATGCGCTGCCAGCATTCACAGTCCCAGCAGGAGTCTGGGATTTTGTCTGAACAGCCGGCTAGGAATGTTCTGGATGATTGTCATGCTTCGAAACCTGTCAAGCATGTAGAGACCGCTGTTCGTCCTCAACTCAACACATCTGTGAGCGCAAACAACGTGTGTGTTATCCCAGATATTCATAAGCCCCTGCCAGGTAACTCAGGAGTAGTTAATTCAGAAGTTGTTGTGCCTACTCCTGTGCCCATGTTTAAAAATGACCAGTGTGTTTCCTGGCCTTCAGTTCAGTTAGCTGCCCAGCAACCACCTTCCACTCAGTCAGCTGCCCAGCAGCCACCTTCAGCTCGGTCAGCTGCCCAGCAGCCACCTTCAGCTCGGTCAGCTGCCCAGCAGCCACCTTCATCTCAGTCAGCTGCCCAGCAGCCACCTTCAGCTCGGTCAGCTGCCCAGCAGCCACCTTCAGCTCGGTCAGCTGATCAGCAGCCACCTTCAGCTCGGTCAGCTGATCAGCAGCCACCTTCATCTCAGTTAGCTGACCAGCAGCCACCTTCAGTTCAGCTAGCTGCTCATCAGCCACCTGTTGCTCAGTGTCCTGTGTTTCCTGCTCAGCAGCCGCCTGTAGCCCAGTCACCAACTCCACCCCCACCACTTTCATCTCAAGTTCAGTCACCCATAGCTCAGTCTTCACCCCCGCTATCTATAGCTCAGTCGCTACCACAATCGGATTTTCTGCAAGCTTTGTTACAGTCCATGACCCAGTCAGTAGCTCAATTAGTGGAGGAATCATTAGCGTTGTCATCTGCTCAGTCAGCCGCTCATCTTCACCCTCAGCCAGGGGTCCCAATTGTCTCTGGTCCTGCATCTGCTCCAGCTGGAGGGCTCGAGGAGCCCGTCCAGCCTCACGGGGTGACCATGGCTCAGGGGGTTGGGAAGCGTATCTGTAACCGGAAGGTTGCCGGTTCGATCCCTGGGCTCTCTGTCCTGGTCGTTGTGTCCTTGTGCAAGACACTTTACCCTACCGCCTACTAGTGTTGGCCAGAGGGGCCGATGGCGCGATATGGCAGCCTTGCTTCTGTCAGTCTGCCACAGGGCAGCTGTGGCTACAACCGTAGCTTGCCTCCACCAGTGTGTGAATGTGAGAGTGAATGAATAGTGGCATTGTAAAGCGCTTTGGGTGCCTTGAAAAGCGCTATATAAATCCAATCCATTATTATTATTATTATTATTATGTGTTGTCAGCTGGAGGGCCCGAGTCGCCCGTCCAGCCTCATGCCACGTCTGCTGGAGGGTCCAAGGAGCCCACCCAGCACCACGCCTCGTTAGCTGAGGGTCCCGGAGGACCCAGTAAGCACATCCTCACATCTGCTGATGGTCCGGGGAAGTCTGTTCAGCTGTCACCTGCTGAATCATCCCCCGCGATTTCTACATCGCCGCCTGCAGCATCGCCGCCTGCAGCATCGCCGCCGTCAGGTTCCGCAGCCGTCAGGTTCCGCAGCCGTCCCGCCTCCGTGCCTTCATCCACGCCTGGTCCAGCCTCCATGCCTTCATCCACGGCTGGTCCAGCCTCCGTGACGCCGCCTTCGTCTGGTCCAGCTTCAGCTCCGCCTTCGTCTTCGTCTGGTCCAGCTCCGCCTTAGTCTGGTCCTGCCTTGTCTGGTCTTGCCTCGTCTGGTCCTGCGGTTGCCACACCGCTGTCAGAGCAAGCTCGACCTGTTCCGCCTCGCCTCTGCCGGCCGTTTTCCAGGCCTCTAAGTTGGCATCATGGCCTTCGGGGACAGCCTCCGGAAAGAGTTTGTCGCCGCCGCTGGCATCGCAGCCGACCTCCGGACCTGCTCAGTGGCCGCCACTGCCTTCCAAGTGGTCGGCCTCCTGATTGGTTTTGCCTGCGCCACCGCCGTTGCCGTGTGCACGGTCGGCCTCCTGAACTGTTTGCCCGTCGTTGCCATTGCCATGTGCACAGTTGGTCCCCTGAACTTTTCATGGACTCTTGTTGAGCTCTAGTTTCATTTTTGATGTGTTTTCCTGCATTTTTGGACTCTTGTGCTCCTTGTTTTTTGTTTGGTACTTTTTTTGGACGAATAGGAAAGGAAGAGGGGGGTGGGGGTTGTTTTTGCTCACAGGCGGAGAGTGCTTTCGAGCCTTTGTTCTTATAAAACGCAGTTTTTACCCTTTCTTTCATCAGTACATACACTCAACAAAAATATAAACGCAACACCTTTGTTACTGCTCCCATTCCCCATGGGATGGACGCAGAGACCTAAAATTCATTCCAGATACACAATATAACCATCCCTCCCAAACAGTGGTCACAAATCAGTCCAAATGTGTGGTAGTGGGCACATCTGCTATATTGAGATAATCCATCCCACCTCACAGGTGTGCCACATCAGGATGCTGATCTGACATCATGAGTAGTGCACAGGTGTACCTCAGACTGCCCACAACAAAAGGCCACCCTGGAATGTGCAGTTTTGTCTCACAGCAAAATGCCACAAGCAATGAGGGAGCGTGCAATTGGCATGCTGACAGCAGGAATGTCAACCAGATCTGTCGCCCGTGCATTGAATGTTCATTTCTCAACCATAAGCCGTCTCCACAGGCGTTTCAGAGAATATGGCAGCACATCCAACCGGCCTCACAACCGCAGACCTCGTGTAACCACACCAGCCCAGGACCTCCACATCCAGCAGGTTCACCTCCAAGATCGTCTGAGACCAGCCACCCAGACAGCTGCTGGAACAATTGGTTTGCACAACCAAACAATTTCTGCACAAACTGTCAGAAACCGTCTCAGGGACGCTCAACTGCATGCCCGTCGTCCTCATCGGGGTCTTGACCTGACTCCAGCTCGTCGCCGTAACAGACTTGTGTGGGCAAATGCTCACATTCGATGGCGTCTGGCACGTTGGAGAGGTGTGCGCTTCACGGATGAATCATGGTTCACATTGTTCAGGGCAGATGGCAGCTGAGAATGTCCCAGTTCTTGCATGGCCAGCATAGTCACCGGACATGTCACCCATTGAGCATGTTCGGGATGTGCTTGACCGGCGTATACGACAGCGTGTACCAGTTCCCACGAATATCCAACAACCTTGCACAGCCATTGAAGTGGAGTGGACCAACATTCCACAGGCCACAATTGACAATCTGATAGACTCCATGCGACGATGTGTTGCACTGCATGAGGCAAATGGTGGTCACACCAGATACTGACCGGTTCTGGGTCCCCAGACCCCCAATAGCGCAAAAAACTGCACATTCCAGGGTGGCCTTTTGTTGTGGGCAGTCTGAGGTACACCTGTGCACTACTCATGATGTCAGATCAGCATCCTGATGTGGCACACCTGTGAGGTGGGATGGATTATCTCAATATAGCAGATGTGCCCACTACCACACATTTGGACTGATTTGTGACCACTGTTTGGGAGGGATGGTTATATTGTGTATCTGGAATGAATTTTAGGTCTCTACGTCCATCCCATGGGGAATGGGAGCAGTAACAAAGGTGTTGCGTTTATATTTTTGTTGAGTGTATAAACAACGATAGTATTCAGGAAGTAAGTAAGTAAAACTTTATTTATATAGCACCTTTCAAGATAAAAATCACAAAGTGCTTCACAGAAGCTAAAACCTAAAAATAAAAATCAACAAAAAGCAAGTTTGAAGAAAACCAAACATTGCAGATTTTTTTTTTTTAATCACAACTCTGGTTTTAGTGACCTATCAACACGATTTAAAAACTGGTATAAAGTCGACTTTACTAACCCAAAATTGTTCCGTCTGTCCTGCTCACATCTCAAATGGTTGTACACGTTGTCATTAGCGTGGCTTCACTCCACATCAGCCACGTCGCTTTGCCAGCTAAAACACCGGTGTCGGCACATAAAGACGCTGTCATAGCCTGTCAATGACGTTGATATACGCATTATTGGCTGAACTATGGGATAAGGTGGCATCGTTCTAATCCCAAATGGTAGCAGCCAGTCACTGACTAACACTGCAAAACAGGATTGTTGAAGTATTAATTTTAATTTCAATTCAGGTTAGATTTTTTTTGTGCGCAACGCAGATTTTCTGTGCGCAGAGAGCAGTGCAGTGTGCGCAATTGCGCACGTGCGCAGCTTAGAGGGAACACTGCCCACCATCAGTCATTAATTTTGATGACCAAGACCTATGATTGAAATTTTGCCTTGAAGGTCTTATTTGTCAGTTTTATATGTACAGTTCTGTTCTTCAATTCTTCAGTCAACAAGTTGTGAAAGCAGATTCATAGGGGCTTTGGTAGGTGAGAAGGGAATGCCTCAAAGGGAGAAAATGACCATGAAAATGACCCAGCACTGACTGACTGCCTGAAACAGTCAGGTAGTGTTGAAAGAGAGCCAAAGTCATCAAGTATGGAGTTGCTTAGATTGCTCTAGTTTCACTAACTCAAATCGATATCTCATTCAACATTTCTTTCAGCTATTATTGTGAAAAACAGAAGTGCATTCTTAATGTTTATATTCTATATTCTTTCTGCACCATTTACTATTTTCATTCATTTCCTTTTTAATGTTCTGAAACTGTCCATCCCTGCCCAGCTGCGCTCCTCAGAGGTATCCAGTCCATTTTTCTATCCTCAAGGATAGAAAATCAACGCAATCCTACAAGGATAGTTTATGTGGTAGGCCTGTGGTAGCCTACAGGAGGAAAAGGATTTTGACTGTTTGCCAAAGCAATCAAACAATATCACGTAGTATGTGGAATGCAGCTTTTTAAATCTTAAATTGTTTTCAAATTTCAAAACTGCTTCTTAAGATTTTGTGATTTTATATAGACCTCTTAATTTAGTGGTGATAATGGTAAATAAATGGTAAATGGCCTGTATTTGTATAGCGCTTTACTAGTCCCTAAGGATCCCAAAGCGCTTTACACAACCAGTCATCCACCCATTCACACACACATTCACACTCTGGTGATGGCAAGCTACATTGTAACCACAGCCACCCTAGGGCGCACTGACAGAGATGATAATCTTTATATCTATATATTTTTCTTGCCCTTCCACATTGATGAGGATTGCTGTAAAGGGGACAGCTGTTAACAACAGGCCAAGTTATCTATAGCAACATTTACTTGATCTCTTATTGCAAAACCAAAACACATCTACACCCATCTTACAGTGGCCAAACAGGTGTTCTTAAAATGTTCACAGTAGCATTACATAACTGCTTTGCCACTGTCCCTGTTATGAAAAAAATATACAAATTTCTAACAGGGCTTTCATATTTAAATATTTAATTTTTTTTAAAAAAGAAAAGAAAAGAAGCACACAGTAAAATGCTTGGGGTCTTTTAATAGTGGTCTTTTTAACTGACCACATTTGCTTGAGAAATGTTATTGTAATCAGTGGGGTTTTGTGTGTGTGTGTGTGTGTGTGTGTGTGTTTTGTTTTTTAATGCTGGGACAAGGCATTTTAGAGACCGTAACTGGAGTAAAATTTTAAGGCACAGAGAAAAACACTCGTTTAACCATCTCTAGAATGAGGAAGGAGGTTCACGCCACAGTATAATGACCTCTTACACCAAAAGGATGTTTCAGAGACTAACCATGCAAGAAGAGCATGATACATACAGGAAGCTACTGTTTTGCTGCACCTATGATTCTGGATCTCTATTCCTTACATCTAGATTATTCAGTCCCACCATACCAGCATTTTCACTTCATCACAGTACCATAAAAATATACATTTTGCTCCGTGTGATGATGCAACCAATGTATATTATAACATCATGCGCTTTTCAGGTAAAGTCTTTAACAAGGGCGTCGATTTGGTTTTGACATTGGTGGGGATGGATGATTCAACCACCGAACCCTGCCCTGTTTCTTTTTTTTCTCCTTTTCGTCTTTGCTTCTTGATAAAAAAAAAAAAAGGAGAAATATACTTGCCTACATATGCTATTCTACATGCTTTTAAACCATTTAAAATTACAATTCATAGTTTTATATGTGAATTATATAATGTTAAGTTACTATTAAACAAATAACTGACTAAGTATTTTATACTTTAGTTTACTTCAACCATATTCCATATAAATCAGATATCATACAAAAATAAAAATACCTTAAAATACAGTCATGACAATAAAAGAATATGACTTTAAGGACTTAACAACATTACTTCAGTTATAGTACACCAACATCGCTTATACATTATCACTAAGGGAACACTGAATGACCTGGTGGTTTTTGTCAATAAAACTACTCATCTAAGATTACCACAAAGTAACAGATCTCTTAGCAAAATTATGCAACATTTTAGGCACACTATTGCCCCTATCAAGTCAGTGAGCTGGATGTTTTACTCTAAACGTGAACTACTGTTACAGCAACAGACATGGACTACTGGTGTCCCACACAACAACTCAATGTCTTTCATGAACTGGCTGTGTGGAGGCAGATGAGGACCCAAACGCAAAACTCACAGAGACAGGAACTGAACTCAAAATCACTGCTTCATTGCAGGCTTCACAAAGAAACATAACTAAACTGGGAATGCTAACAGAAGACCGAGGGAACACAGAAAGACACACAGGTTCGGGGAGGAGACATTGACGACACGACACTGAACTGAGGGAGACATGCACATAAATACACAGAGGGTTAACGAGGGAAGTCGGAGCACACGGGGAACACAGCTGACACAGATAATCGTAACGGGACAGGGCAGGAGTGAACACAACATGAGGCATACTGACGAGAGACTGTCAAAGTAAAACAGGAAGTACACAGAGGTGCAGACAGGAGGAGAGAGAGCACGGGCATAGTGGGCTGGGGAAACATGGAATGAAACACGAGGGGAGACGAGGGCCCACAGATACATAGAGGGGCACACAGGGGATAAAAGTCACAAGGGGAAATCAAATAAGGAACAAAATACAAAAAGACATAAATACTAAGACTGCTGGGCCAACATGGCCCAGGATCATGACAAATGTCCACTATGTGAAGGAGCCAAACACATGCCTTCTCCTCTTATTAACTGAGATAAACTGCTGGCATATTTGTTTTACATCTATACTGTCCAGTCTCTCCTGGTGGACATGGTAACACGTTATTCATGGTTACATACAATTTTAGACTGATGTGGGCCAAAGCCTAAAACGATGTGCTGGGAGTTTGCTGTTCTCCCAGGTTCAGATATTTGAAGTTTGCACAGCTACATTCTCGCCTGAAAAATTTTTTAAAGTTTATTTTGCAACCCAGAAAGAGTAATAAGAGGGGCATGTATTGCCTTGCATAGCCTGTAACGTTATTATGATGGACAGATTTTATGAGTGAACTTGGCTTTAAGTGACTTACAGGTTTCTTTGAAAAACACTTTCTTATATCCAGGTTCTTCCTTTTTGCTGCCATCCTCCTCTCCTCCTTGCGGGTCCTTGCAGCGCAGGCTTGCCGCTGCTAAAACTAAACACAGCTCCCTGAAAGGCACAGCCAATCGCATTGGCCATATTTGTCACATGATATAGGACTCCAGTAGAGAACGTAATTTAACTCTTTCTGCACCGCTGGGTGAATGCCAAATCTACGCCCTTGGTCTTTAATAATAATGTTTTTAAAAGTACATAATCAGTTTGCAGCAAGCAGAAAAACAGGAATGGGGAGTAACCCGACTAACAATGCAGGAACAACATAAAGAATACAGGAAGCTGCAGGTAATAGAAACAACATTTTTTTTCGATGACCAAGCATTTGTCTGTGAACAAATGTGGGTGGGGTTAAGGTCGTGTTTATTATATCCAAACTGTTGCTGACGGAAGAGACGAGAAATGAAACTTAACTGAGACCGACGGTTGCAGCCAAGATGAGTCCAGGGTATGCTATCCAAGTCCCGCTGTTGTCGATCAGACTCACATTGGGATCAGTTGACAAATAGGACCTTGGTTTAACGGTAAGCATTATTAGTGGTATTATTATTATTATTAGTAGTAGTAGCAGTAGAAGTCTCATTATGTGTATACAAAATGATTCTAAACGTGAATGTGGATTTTTTTTTTTTTTTTAATGGCCGGTATTCGGCATTTTCTCATGGTTATCAAATTGTTTATAAAACATTGGACAGTGCGAAACCGACTGTTAATGTCACACTTCAGTAACTCTAGTTTCTTTATAAGTTTTATTATAATAAGTGTTTTTTTTTTCTTGTTCCTCTGGAACCATTATAATAGTAATAATGTAAATTATGCTCTGTGTGATGACACGACCAATGTATATCATAACATCATACGCTTTTCAGGTGAAGTCTTGTTTTTTTTATTTTTTTAAAGAAGTCAATAATCAGTTTTCAGCTAGCAGAAAAACAGAAATGGGAGGGAGGCTGAAGCCCCTGCATCATCAGACTAACCGTGCAGGAACATCATAAAGAATACAGGAAGCTACTGTTAAAAGGAGCAGCATTATTGCTGCTGACGCAAAAGAAGAGAAATGAAACTTAAGTAAGACTCCAGCTGAGTCCACGCGATGCTGTCCAAGACCGAACAATCAAACTCACGGTGGGGTGAGGTGACATAGGACATCAGTCAGTGAAAATATTATTATTATCATTATTATTATTATTATTATTATTATTATTATTATTATTATTATATGGGGAAGCCCACGTTACACCTGGTATTGTATTTAAAGATGTGTAATTACGCCATCTAGCGGACTTTAGACCCGCTTTACTTTTTCTACGTGGTTATTTATTGTATATAAATACAGACGTTTTAATAATGGTGGTGGCAAATGTCACTACTCGGCAGCCATCTTGAAGCGCATCGGGGCACTTCCTTAGGCAGTTATTTAGAAGCATTATCTCAATAAGTTTAAATTTCAGTGGTCATTAGGGTAACTGTCTATATATCACAGGTCTAATTTTATAAATATGGTTTTGCCCCATAGATTTAATTTCTGGGTTTATGAGTTATATTTTCTTATGATGTTTCTGGTTAAACACTGGTAGCTCAAATGCGAGAATCCTTTACAGACAGAGAGAATTCTTAATAGAAATCTGAGGGAGTTTAGTAAGCATCTTGAGTAAGTGACCTACAAACTGACAGGCTAATGCAGAGGCCGGGGTTCAAATTCACTTCAATTTGCCGTTTGCCTCCCCCTGCTCTTTCTCTCAGCTCCCAGCTGTCTGGTCTTATCTCCACTGCACTGTCGCAGTAAAGACACAATAGAAAAAACAAACTAAAATACCTGGAGCCACCAAATTTCTGAAAAGCAATAGCTTCCTCTACCACCCTAAGTAGACTATAGACTGCATATCTAGGTAGACTTAGTGCTTAGTGATTCTCAAAAAACTAGGAAAAACTTAACTTTGATTTTTGGTGTGGTTTGAATCCAGATCTCAAAGGGCAACTGTTGTTGCATAATTTTGTTTCAACACATTACACAATGTACAACCCCTCAACAAATTGAGAAACCACAAGATTTGCAAGATTTGCAAATTTCATAAACCCATATGTTATACACAATTAAAGCATAATTGGGGAGGGCTTGCATTTTTCAGTAAGACAGTGCTTATTGCAGCCATAGCTCCTACTACAAAGAAGACCCTGGGTGCTAAACTGCTTTGCCTACAGTCCAGAAGTGATTCTCCAATTTACTTAATCCATTTACTTAATATTGTAAACTGAATGTAATCAAAATTGTACTTAATATTAAATATGGCAAATGGCCTGTATTTGTATAGCGCTTTACACTGCATTCAGTCATCTTGAATGTGTGTGTGAACAGTGTTGGTCAAATTACTTGAAAAAAGTAATCAGTAACTAATTACTGATTACTTCCCCAAAAAAGTAATCCCTTTACTTTACTGATTACTTATTTTCAAAAGTAATTAATTACTTAGTTACTTTTTAAAAACACGATTTACAACTAGGGCTGCCACGATTAGTCGACTAGTCACGATTATGTCGACTATTAAAATCGTCGACGACTGATTTAATAGTCGACGCATCGTTTGAAGCTTTGTAAGATCACAAAGGACGCAGGAATGAGTAGTAGGATTTAAGAGTGTAATAACGGACTGAAACAGAAGATGGCAGCACTGCATGTACAAGGATGCCAGCTGCCGTTAAACCCCGAAGAAGAAGAAGCTGTGTCCCAGAATTCATAGCGCAGCCCAGCGCAGTTGTCAACAATGGTGGCAGCTAGTTAGTTTTAACTTTACTCTTATTATTCTTTCTGGGTCACAAAATAAACGTTTAACATATTTTCAGGCGAGAATGTAGCCGTGTAAATCTCAAATATCTGCTCAGTTTATCAAGACACCACGCATTTTCAAAAGCGCTCCGACGTTTTCGGAGACGTCTGTTACCTACTAGCTCGTTAGCTAGGCGGGGGCAAGGCTAACTAGAGCCGTGAGAACACCGGACTCCCGGCAAATCGTTTTCAAACCCACCGCCGTCTTTCGCTAGTCAGGTTAAACATATATATAAGTCACTTAGATAACTTAAAAATGTTATTGTTTGGCTTTCTTTAGTATTTTATTTGTTCCTGAGTAAATCGGTTTGGCTGAGATTAAAGTTATAGTTTTTGCACAGCTAAAACTGTCAAGCAGACAGCTGATTGTCAGAAGTGTGAGACGCTGGAGAATATACTCCGGTGTCCTGTTATATTTTAGAAAGCAAGGAGTTTATTAAACTTCACCGAAACAATCTGAAAATTTCATTAAAAATTAATAAACTACCATCTTGTCTTTATTTTTAGTTAGCACAAACACTTCAAGCTGTAAGCTAATGATAGTTATATAAGACCAGATGCTTCTGGTGCAATAAGCTGTACGCTGTACGTCCAATGGATGATGATCTGATTAGTCGACTAATCGCAAAAATAATCGGTGACTAGTCGACTATCAAAATAATCGTTTGTGGCAGCCCTATTTACAACCTGAATAGGTGATAAAGCGATAGATCTTTCAGCCCAATTCTACTTTTTCTGCATAATCATCATACAAAATGTAATCAAATGGAAAAGTCTCTTTTTAAAACTTGTTTTATTAGTTTTAATCTTTTAACTTCATGCATCAAGCATAAATGTAATTATATGCAACATTCTCTGACTGGAAGAAATTTGTTTAATATTTAAACCTATTTTCTGCACATTCCAGCACATTTTTTTTTGTGTGTTTACACTCACTCTTTCAAATAGATGCAAGTAAAACACAGCAGAAAATAAATAAAGTCAAAGACTAGCGGTCCTTTTGCTCTATTTTCACCTGTAAAGCAGGAGTAGGGTAGGCGGAGGTTTACCCTGGTGCAGGTGTGCCGCAGAAGTCAGAGGAAGAATCCGCGAGTTTCTCTGTGAATTTCCCATTACGTGGTAGCTACTCGGTGCTTGTTCGGAAGTTTAGGGGGTTTTTTGCTGTAAAAAGAAGTTTTCTTCCCACGCACAACGGACACTAATGTTTTTGTCACTTTTTATGGAATCAAACTCAAAGTAAGATCAGTACTTCCACGCTTTAAACGCTGCACGCTCATACTCTCGCCCGCACTGATATATTATCCATTGTTGCTCTGCACACAGCTGTTGTCACGAACGTCACACTTGCTTACGTCACTGTCATGAGACATTCTCGCAAAAAAATCACGTTTTTAGTAACGCAGCGTTCCTACGGGAAAGTAACGGTAATCTAATTACCGTTTTTGCAATAGTAATCCCTTACTTTACTTGTTACTTGAAAAAAGTAATCGTTACTCCCCAACTCTGTGTGTGAATCATTCAGTCATTCACACACACATTGGTGATGGCATGCTACATTGCCACTGTGATCAATTGAATAACAATGCCTGGCAGCATGGCGCACTGACAGAGACAAGGCTGCCGGACACTGGCGCCACCGGGCACTCTGAGGTGTGCAGTAGGCAACCAGTTGGCGACCAGTAGGCGACCGAGACTGTCTGCGCCAGGGCTCGAACCAGCAACCTTCCGATTACAAGATGAACTGCCAACTCTTGAGCCAGGTTCCAGTTTCATGTTCCCAGTGCCTTTGTTGTTTGTTTTTCCCTTCGTTAATAAATACTCACCTGCACCAGAACTGCCGCGTCCTGGTCCTAAATATTCCACACGGCTTGCCCTGGCAAACCGTGACAGTACGAACCAGCCACCATGGACCCAGCGGCAGTAAATCCGTCCGAGGAGCTCCGGGACGACACTACATATAATGTGGAGATTCTCCTCGGGCTGTGGCTAGAGAACCCTCCAGAGGAGCTTCGCCGCACCGTGGAAAGTCGGCTACAATGGCTCTTTTCTGGCCTGCCATGGCTTCTGAAGTCGCTTCCTCCGACCATGCAGGCTTTTCTCCAGCACACACCGCACCTTCTCTCAGCCACTCCTGCCTCGCTGCCCGACTCGCCGGATGTGATCTTGCCCGGCCCGTCGGAGCCGTCTGCGGGGAGGAAACGCCGATCGCACACTCTTCTCAGCTAGCTGCCCCGCAGCCACACTCTGCTCGGCCACCAGTGTCTCCCTCTTTTCAGTGCCTCCAGTGTCACCTGTAGTTCAGGCCCCTGCGCCTCCAGTGTCACCTGTAGTTCAGGCCCCCGTAGCTCCAGAGTCACCTGTAGCTCAGGCCCCCGTAGCTCCAGTGCCCCCGCTACCCGCAGCTCCAGTGCCCCCGCTACCCGCAGCTCCAGTGCCCCCGCTACCCGCAGCTCTGGCTCCAGTGTCACCGGTCTCACACACTCACTCTACGCAGGGAGAAAGTCTAAGTTCCAGTCAGGGAATTTCTCGCGCTTTAGCTGCTTCAGGCACCGTTCTGCACTCCAGGGCTTCCCCAGAGGCTAGGTCTCAGTCCCCGTCTCAGATTCTGGACCCCTGAAGTCTAAGCAGCCACCTGAGAACTGCACCATGTCAGCATTGCCTGGGCAGAGCCCGTGCTCAGTGCATTGCCAGTCGCCTTTGTGTCAGCTAGTGGCCTCCATGACTGCTGGCTTAGTGATGACTTCGTCTCCTGTCTCCACAGGAGGGTCCAAGGGACCGCTCCGGCCTTCGTCTCCTGTCTCCGCTGGAGGGTCCGAGGGACTGCTCCGGCCTTCGTCTCCTATCTCCGCTGGAGGGTCCGAGGGACCGCTCCGGCCTTTGTCTCCTGTCTCCGCTGGAGGGTCCGAAGGACCGCTCCGGCCTTTGTCTCCTGTCTCCACTGGAGGGTCTGCAGCGCCTCTGGCTTCCACGCCGCCGCCTGCAGCGCCTCCGGCTCTGGCTTCCACGCCACCGCCTGCAGCGCCGCCGCCTGCAGCTCGTCATCCTCGCCTGGCCCAGCCTCCGTGTCTTCAGCGTCGCCTGGTCCAGCCTCCATGTTTTCAGCGTCGCCTGGTCCAGCCTCGTTTGGGTCTGCAGCTAAACGGCCGCTTTCTAGGCCGCTGGCCAGGCAACTGGCCAGGCGCCATCGCCGTCGTGGGCGGTTCCCAGACCCTCTTTGCCTGAGTGGCCGCCGTGGCCTTCCGCACGGCCGGCTCCGGCTTCCACGCCGCCGCCTGCAGCGCCTCCGTCTCCGGCTTCCACGCTGCCGCCTGCAGCGCCGTCTGGTCCAGCTGCAGAGCCGTCAGCCTCGTCTGGTCCAGCTGCAGCCTCGTCATCCTCGCCTGGTCCAGCTGCAGCCTCGTCATCCTCGCCTGGCCCAGCCTCCGTGTCTTCAGCGTCGCCTGGTCCAGCCTCCGTGTTTTCAGCGTCGCCTGGTCCAGCCTCCGTGTCTCCGCCTTCAGTGTCGCCTGGCCCTGCCTCGTTTGGGTCTGCAGCTAAACGGCCGCTTTCTAGGCCGCTGGCCAGGCAACTGGCCAGGCGCCATCGCCGTCGTGGGCGGTCCCCAGACCCTCTTCGCCTGAGTGGCCGCCATTGCCTTCCGCACGGCCGGCCCCCAGACCCTCCTCGCCTGAGTGGCCGCCGTTGCCGTCCGCACGGCCAGCTCCCGGACCCTCTTCGCTTGAGTGGCCGCCGTTGCCTTCCACACGGCCGGCTCCCGGACCAGTGCTGTCGCCGTTGCCTTCCGCACGGCCGGCCCCCGGACCAGTGCTGTCGTCGTCGCCGTTGCCTTCTGCACGGTCGGCCCCCTGAACTGTTTGGACTCCTGTGCTGGCCGGCCCCCTGACCTCTTCTGTTTTGGACTCTGTTTTCCTGTGCTCTGGTGTGCTTCTTTTCTTTTGGTTTGGACTCGTGTTTTGTTTTTATTTTTGTCTTTTGGCCTTCTAGTGCTCCTGTTTTGTTTTGCCTTTGTTAGTTTTACCCAGTTTAGGTTCCAGTTTCATGTTCCCAGTGCCTTTGTTGTTTGTTTTTCCCTTCGTTAATAAATACTCACCTGCACCAGAGCTGCCGCGTCCTGGTCCTAAATATTCCACACGGCTTGCCCTGGCAAACCGTGACAACGTTATTGTTTCGGTGAAGTGAATTTCTACAATACTGTTACTGTTAATTGTTCTCTCTGCACTGTTTAAATGCTTACATATACACACACAGTTACTGTCCCTCCACACATACGACTCGGTTCTGCTTCTATGCCCCATCTTTGTTTACTATTTCCCACCGAGGCTTCTAGACTTCTGATTGGCCAACATTTCTACACAGTTAGGAATATATCGCCACCTGTTGCTTTGGCATGTTCTTAGCAGCGTTTTCCTTCATTTTTGCGTTTACATGTGGACGGGATTATTTTTTTTAAACGAAAACGGAAAATCTCCGTTTTCAAAAATACCTGTTTACATGTGGACGTAGCCTTAGATTACGATGACCTGGATGACTGAGAACCTTCACAGACACTATGCTCAAAGCAGTTCAGCTCTGGTGTTTTCTCTGTATTATTTCAAAGTGTTTACCTTATTACCAAATCACAACAACAGTCACCTCAAGGTGCTTTATATTTAAAGCGTGACTGTTGTGATTTAGTGTTATACAAATAAAATGTAATTGAATTTAACTGAACAGAATCTAACACCAATAAAATGCCTATATATTACAGAGGAAAACATTGCTAAGAATAAGTCAATGAGATTTTGTTTTGTTAACACCAGAACATGCAATTGAAAATATACTGAAGTGAATTAATATACCTCTATAAAGACTAAAAACTGTATGGCTATTTTTAAATTGAGCTGCTGAAAGTAAACGGTTTATTTAAGTCTGTCTAACCCGGAATGTGCCCCACTTAGTTTGCCAGTGCTGGTTACTAGCATCAGCATGGAAGTGGAAATCTAAGTTGCAAAAACACTTGAAATGCACTTTCTATGAAGTATGAGACATTTTGTATCCAATAATAGTAGTTTTGAGAATTAAATTAAATGTACATTGCTTCTCTTCACATCCCCAACTAAGTACTTCACTAATCTATCTTTACTGTTATATCTTATTAGTATTTTAAGTATTCTATCTATTTTATTTATTGAATTTTATTGTTTTATTTATATTTTGATATTGCTAGGGATGATGCAATGATCGGGGACCATTCTTAATTTCGTTGTTCTCATGACAATGACAATAAAGTTTCTGATTCTGAAGATTAAATGGCTGAGTCTTAGTAGATAATTTCTGCAGTGACTGAACACACTTCTTATAATTCTCTTTTTTTTTCCAGACACATTCAGGCCAAGCAAGAGATTCATCACCCACAAGACATTTCAAGGGTCATTATACATTTTTGTATTCAGTGCCTGGTTTAAAGATTATGATTGTATCAAAATGTCAGCAAGTGCTTCCAGACTGTCTCCTCTTTTATTGGTCTATGACCTCAAACTTGTTTGCACTCAGTGCTGTGTCAAGGAACAAGAAATTACATATAGATTGAAATCAGTTCAACACAAGTGCGGACACAATGTCCTGCTCTGCAAAGCCAAAGGTGGCATTAAATGGAGGCCCGTTTCTAGACGGCCAATATTTCCAAACCCAAATAAGTATATGGCCTGTTGGTACTATGTAGAGGGGCGTGGTTGCACCCAGCACAAGAACCGGTGCACCTTTGCCAGAAGTGATGAGGAAGCTGCAGTGTGGACATTTGAAAAGCACCAGGGATTGGATCACGCACTTCTCTGTAATCTCATTGCTGAGTCTGAGAGAGGAACTTGTCAGGCTAACATTGATGAACCTCTGGGTGACCTCTTGGCAGATGTAGATTTAAAAGCTGTGTGTAATTTGTGCTCTGTCAAGGTAAATGAAATAACATACAACGTTCAGTCAGTTGTGCACAAGTGTAGAAGATCTCTGCTACTAGCTAAAGGCAAAGCCTCCGACCTATGGAAGCTTGTCTCTAAGCAACCTACACTTGCTCAAACTGTTTGTTACAAAGTGTGTAAATATATTGCTGAGGACTCCAGATGCACACAACACACGCAGGGTCGAGGATGCACTTATGCCAAAAGCCTTGAAGAGGCCACTGTTTGGAACTATCTTAGAGAGAAAAAAATGGATAAGAATGAGTTAATCAGACTTTTAACACAGTCTGTCTCATTAACACCAGAACATGCAGCTGAAAGCATGCTCCGGCACTTTTCAGGTGAATTCATTGAGGTCTGTAAAGACTGCTTTCAGGAACACCCACAAAAACTAACAACCAAAAGGTGGAATGATTTTTGTGCAGCAGACATAGCACATGCCTGGAACCCAGTCTTAGTTTATCACCTATCAGAGAACAGCAGGAAACATGTCTACAGTCAGGTGCGCCCGCTTCCCCCAAACTGTCAGTTTACATATTGTAGTTATGTAATACAAGGGAAGCCCTGCTGGCACACTGCCAGTGAATGCCAGTCTGCCCAAAGTGAGGTGGAGATGGCTGTGTGGAAAGCAGAGCATACCGGTCTCTGTGTTCGGCGTCACCTACTTCAGCTGAGTCAACCAGCGCAGACACAGCCCAGGAAAGTGACCATGTACTGCAAAGTTTGCCACCTGAGTCTTTCTTCCCCAGAGAGCTTCTATAAGCACTGCGCCTCTTTGGAACATGCCCAGTTAGTCGCCCAGGACACCACTACCAGGTGGAGAGGACGCGAGGTGCCACACAACCGGCGAGCTGAGCTTTGGCTTTGTGAGAGGTAAATGGTTCCAGTTTCTTTCACCATGAAGGTTCTGTAAGAAGGCTTTAAGCAAATACACCAAAGCTTTTTTTTTTTCTCAGTTCAGTTTAGTTTAAGCTCATTCTGTCATGTAATTTGTTCAAAGCAAGGACAAACAGATGTGGAACAAGTATTCAGATTCAGATCAACTGAATATTTTAACTAAAGTGGTTCTGTTGTCTAAATGTAACTAAACAGCAAGTGAGCAGAACTGAAATAGGACATAGTTTCATGAGTTATGCTTCCAGCACCTCATTTGCCAGCTTATAAGCATTCTAAAACTAATGTTAGCACAGTGGCATGGTGATTAGAAGTCTAAGGAGCTTGGAAAGAAAAGCGTCTGGACTTCTTTAAGTTGCTTGAAGACGTTTCACCTCTCATCCGAGAAGCTTCTTCAGTTCTAAAAGTCAAATGGTGGAGAGTCCCAGTTTTAAAAGTGGGAGTATCCCCCCAAAGAGGGACAAAAGACAGGGAGTCCTTTGATGACCTAATCAGATGAGCCAAGGTGTGAAAATGGGTGTGGGTCACAATCAGCCAGGGTTTCATGTATAGAGGAGTGGGTGAAATGCCTTCAAGCAACTTAAAGAAGTCCAGACGCTTTTCTTTCCAAGCTCCTTAGACTACGATGACCTGGATGACTGAGAACGTTCACAGACATATGGTGGTTAGAACTGTTACCTCACAGCAATGGTCCTGAGTTCAATTCCTCCATCAGGCCTTCTGTGTGGAGTTTGCATGTTCTCCCTGTGTTTGTGTGGGTTCTCTCCAGGTACCCCGGCTTCCTCCCACAGTCCAAAGACATGCAGTTAGTGCGGATAGATTGAAAACTCTCATTTGCCCATAGGTGTGAATGTGAGTGAGCCCTAAGAATGTGAGTTAGCCCTAAGACTACTGGGCTAGGCTGCAACCCCCCAGTGACCCTGAAAAGGATAAGTGAATCAATGGATATTATGAATATGATAATGACATCCATGTTATTTTCATAGATGGTTTACAAAGCATTGCTTAACATTTTTCTTTTATTTTTTACTTTAAAAATATTTAGCAAAATCTATTTAATTATTTGATATCGATGTATATTGTAAAATGTATTTTTGTCAAGGAGCAAAATTCATAATCATAAACTGTTTTCATGTTCTGTCATACCATAGTAACAATCATTACAGGAAGGGAAATGTGTTTCAAATTACTTTATTTGTTTCACTCTAATCAGATAAGTTTATATCTTCTATGTTAGGGAACAACAGAAAAATATAAAGAATTTAAACCTAATTGTTTATGTCTATAGTGGTAAAAATCATTGAAGGACCATTTCCATTTCTTTTGCTAATTTGACTGATTCATTTCACTTATTATTTGTCGAACTTGTCATTTGATCCTAGACCCCAAACTTGTGAGTACGGCAGTAAGTGCCCAAAAGCTCATTCTATGGAAGAGCTGCAGGAATGGATGATGCGTGCTGCAGAAGAGAAGGAGATCAAACATAACATTCAAGCCCAGGGTCTCATGTCTTATAATGATATGCTCTTGGAGGAATACAAAAACAGCAGTAATGAAGTGTACATTGTAAGTATAAGGCTTGAATCCACTGTAAACAATCTTCATATTGTCTTGAAGAATTTTGTATTTGATAGGGTATGTTGGTGGATCAACAAGGTATGCTACAGTCTTTGGCAGCATTTCCATCACAGGAATTTTCTCCAGTTACTGAAAGCACACAGGCTGAAATTAAGCATAAGGGTAATGACTTTTTGCAACTGTGACATGTTGCAGCCCTTAACATTTTTGACTGACAAGGTTGTTGTTTCAGTCCAGGTTCTAGAATGAAATAACTTATGGTATGGCTGAAATTTGTGCTAAAGCCAACAAAGTGTGACCAGGCATGCTATAGCCAGAAGTGATAAATACAACTTGTGCTTTACATTTTGTCACAAAGTTTTTACAAGGATGGAAAAAAAATAATTTCTTGAGGAAATAGCCTGTCAATTTTCAATTTTTAAACAACGAGTTACAACATAAACCGCTTGCACACAAACATCAACATGTGCAGACTGCTCCAGTGTGTTATGGAGGGGTGGGAGTCATTATCTATGAATGGCAGCAAGTCTTGCCACCATTCTGTCACTGATCACCTCCACCAGTGTGGCGATCTCATGCCAACAACAGACTCGGCTTTCCTGATGAGTTTGTTTGGTCTGTTTGTGTCCTTTGCTTTAATGCCTGCACCAAAGAAGATGGTGCTCGCAACAACAGACTGATAAAATATATAGAGCAGCAAGCCTTCCCAGAGCATAATTAGCTGACTTAATGCAATGAATCTTACTTTTTACATGTTGATTTATGAGTAGAATTTTTTTATTCATCTTTTGACTATTCTAAATGATGTCTTTCACTTTTTCAAATGCTGAACAGATGTCTGAACATGTTGACGATGTCAGCATCTCTTGCGATGAAGATTCAACTGTGGAGTGTCAAGAGATTAATGCAACACTAAAATGGAATTTTCAAATTGAGACAGAGGTAAGACTTAATGTTTTTTTTATTTTCAGAAAACATGTTCATTGCAGTTTTTTTGTTTCAAGTGTGAAATTTGTGTTCCCTGTGTCCAAGCACAGGTTTCACTATTTTGGGACCACAGTCACGAAAATAGTGAAATTTGCGCAAAATTGGACTCACACAATCAGCATAAAAGAAGCCAAACTTTTCGTTTAATAAAATGTATCTCAGAATAATGACACTAATGGCAGAATCCTCCAGCCTTGAAACAACACATTTTCTAAACACTGTTTGAATGCTTGAGCCTTGATAGGGTCTAATAAATCCAATTGCATCCTGGGGGAGGCTGGGGACCTGCAGTCTGAGTAGACCATGTTTAATTAACATCTCCTTTACAGAGGTAGCCTATTACAGCAGAAGCCTGAGAAGTTTACCACTGCTAGAAAACAGCAGTGATAGAGGAAGCTGTAAGGTTGAAAAAGGATTGGCTGGCACAGGGTTTTCCTGAAGCAAAAAACTGTTTTTCTTCAGTTACTACTGAAGAAAAAACATGGATGTATGAAGTGTCTAGGGGAGCTATAACTAAAGCTTTTTGTTTGGCCTCAAGTTCTAACAAACAATCTGGTAACTCAAGAAGGAGAAACAGGGCTTGGCTGTTCACACATGGAGACTGGTGATCCCAAACAGGAACTTGGTTTAATAGTGGAAAAATACTGGGGAGCTCCTGAACCCAAGCAACGCATCCTCAGTACAGAAGGCAAAGTCTGAAGACCTACCTGGGGGAAATCTTGCAAATTTTCCAGTAGTTAGTTGTGGTAGTTGCAAAACTCCTCAATGGCAAGGTGTAGGATGTGAATGAGATTTTGTGATGAGATGCTAAAGTCTCTGAATGTGGTTTAGGCTGACTCCCCGTTCAGTGTTGCGGAGAGGTACCTCAAAGGTGTTTTAAAGGGTCCATTAAGAAACATTAATTACTATGATTTTTAAATAATGGTTCATTGGTGATTAATAGTAAATTTATATGTCTGAATAAAAAAATATGTAAAAAAGAAAAATGAAAAAAGGTTGTTGTTTTTTTCCTTTTTCTTTTTTAAATAGTTTTTTATTTTTTGCTTTTATTTGAATAACAAGGATATTTCTGAGTAACCCCAAACATCTGAATGGTATTTTAGACTGAACAAAGTAGACTTTCAGGCTTTAACAGTTAGATCTTTTACCAAAACACTAATTTTGTGTGGTCTGGTTTCACTGCTCAATGCAAAATTTGTATTGCCCAAGAAAGGTTCGAATTATGTTACAGTATCCAAATTTGTGTTCAAACAGAGAGAGCTTGTGCATGTGGCATTGCTAAAGCAAGAACCAGGAGCTTCGTTCACCCTTGGTGATGCAGATTCCGAACCTTGCATCTACTCATCAGGTGAACCTTTTCTCAGGGAGGATGGGACCTATGACATTACCCTATCATTCACATCCATCAACCCAGGCTTGTACAGACAATGGTTAGTGCTTGATTTTGACATGAGACCAGTGCTCTTGAAAAAACTCAAAGTCAGAGTAGGCCATTCAGTAGTCACTGAACAACCAGCTGTGAGCAGTGGAGCAAGATTTCAGAGTTGTGAACGTTGGCACAGAGGGAACAGGATAATCATCCCATGTTCGTCGAGGACAGAAGAACAGGATGAGTTATTAAAGATGTACAAGCCTCCACAGATTAGTTTCCTGTATAAATCCTCCCACAACATTCAAACACCACTGAATAATGAAAACTACAAAGAAAGAATGCACCATTTCCTCTACAATGAAGAATGTGCAGAAGACCAGGTTGTTTCAAGGTAACAGGTTTTTGTATATCATTTAAAATTTTCTGTTTGAATTTGCACATATACTCAGTTGCCTAAGTTTTTTTTTTCATATTTTTTTAGACTAAATGTTTGTGGAGAAATTACAGCACTGGATACATTATACAGTTTGCAGTTTGGTGTGGAGGCTCCTTGGGGGCAACTTTTTGGTGTTGTCTTGATTCCTTGTCACATTACACAAGACAGCCCTGAGGGACTGACACTACAACGAAGCATCCGATCTGCCCTGATAGCCCCTTTAACTTCTCGCCCAAACTCTAAAGTCTATGAAGCAAGCGTGTTGCCATACAAAACAACTGAGAATAAACTTTTTTTGCTACTGTCAAAGCAATGTTGCTTTGATCTTGCACTAAAAAGAAATGAATCATATCAAATGGAGGTGCAATTCCAGCTGGACCGCCTCAACTACTGCACCATGCACAGGGCTGTCGATCTTCTTCCCGATACAAAGACTGTGCTGCCAGTCCTTAAAAGTTGTGTAATTCCTGTTGGTAACATTACCTGTGAAAATCTCAACACAAAGCAGCAATTAGCAATTGAATTTATCACAGGGAATTCTAATGTCAAAAACTTTGTGGCACCCCTCCTGATTTATGGACCTTTTGGAACTGGGAAGACATTCACCCTTGCAACAGCAGCCAGAGAGCTTTGTAAGGATCCTCAGAACAAAGTTCTAATTTGCACCCACACCAACAGGTAATATATTGAAAATATATGCATCAGTCTGGGCAGTTTTCTCTTTATTCAAAGTTTGAATAATTTTAGACTTATTCAGAGTCTAAAATTGGGTTAAACTTTGTTCTAAAGTGAAGGGTTGGTATATCTCAGTTAACATTACACTTTGGTAATATTTCAACAACATTTTAATAACTATACATTTCTTTAAAGAACAAATCATTTCTGAGTAGATAGAGCAGGTCACTAACTAGAAGGCACTTAAGCACAGAAAAAAAATATAATCAAATGCTAACATTTACTTGTCATTTCCTTTCAGTTCAGCAGATCTATATGTCAGAGAACATTTCCATCCAATCATCAGCAAGAAAAATGGTGGAATCAGGCCAATCAGAATAAAAGCAAACAAACAAGGGACTGCTTTGCATGCTACTGATAGCATTACTTTGAAATACTGTCTCCTTTCAGAAGAAGGACATTATTTTCTACCACCTACAAAAGCTGCTCTAGATCAGCACAACATAATCATAACTACCACAACCATGGCAAGACATTTTCATGACCTAAATCTTCCAGAGGGATACTTCACCCACATTCTGATTGATGAAGCCTCTCAGATGCTAGAATGTGAAGCCCTAATGGCCCTTGGTCTTGCTGGGTCAAACACAAGAGTTGTTCTAGCAGGAGATCACATGCAAATGGGACCAAAGCTTTTGTCCGTGCCTGACCATGATCGTTCCAATCACACACTCCTCACTCGCTTGTTCCACTATTATCAAGGCCAAAACTGTGATGCTGCTAAGAAAAGCAGAATCATTTTGCATGAAAATTATCGCTCAACCAGAGAAATTGTGGAGTTTGTCGCCACCCATTTTTACGTTGGTAAAAATGATTTCATCAAAGCTGCTGGAGATGTTCCAGCTCCTACAAACTGCCATGCTCTGAAGTTTCACCATGTCAGGGGAGAGTGCCTCTTGGAGACAGTATCGATGTCTTGGTATAACAACGCAGAGGTGACAGAAGTGGTTGAAGTAGTGAAAGATATTCTTAAACACTGGCCAGCAAGCTGGGGTCACAAGGACCAAAGCTCAATCTGCATTCTGTCAGAGGGATTTCAGGTAATAACTTTTTGTGTTGAGTCCAGTTATAATCAGACTAAAAGATAAACATTAATCACAGTAATGATAAATACAGGACTTTAAGATTAATTTCAAGACACACATGTAAAGATATGATTAATAACATTTAATGTTTTTTCATTGATTTCCTTGATTTATAGGTTCCTCGAATTAGGACAGCACTTTCAAGCAGAAACCTTGCAAACATCAAAGTTGAGAGACTTGCAAATGTTCAAGGTAAAGACCCCTTGCCAGATTCTTCATTACTGTAGACAGAAAGGTAGTCTAAACTAACATCGCTATTATTAACATTTTCAAATAACACCTTGCATGTGTCAACAGGAAAACAGTTCAGAGCAGTCATAATGACAACTGTGCAAACACGTGACAGCCTAAAAACATCTCACCTGCCTGGTCTGGAGATGTTCAATGATGCCCGTGTTTTAAACACTGCGATGACAAGGGCTCAATCCCACGTGGTTGTAATTGGAGATGCTGCCGCCCTGTGTTGCTTTGGGAAATGTTCAGGAATCTGGAAGAGTTTCATAAACCACTGCATCAACAGCAACAGTGTTGCACCACAACATTTCACTAAAGAGTTCTTTGAACAAGATATTATGGAAACTGTAAAGTTTCAGAAGTTCGAACATGTGGATGAGAGCCATACTCTAGATGATGCGATTCTTAAAGAGCTGAAAGATGATTATGAGCAACTGAAAGCAGATGAAGACAGTTTGGAATTTCAGATGACCTTTTCAAATCACGATGGGTCAAGGGCACTATACAATTTCACCGATACTGGCACAGATCTTTTAAAGATGTGTAAAAAACAACCGGAGATTTACAAACATGGGAAGTTTTTCAGGGAATCACACAGGAAAGGCTACGTCATACCATTTCATAATCCGACCAAACAAATAAGCATCGTGGGACAGGCAAATCTTGGTAAGGCCTTTACTGGAGATCAAGTGGTCCTCCACAAAACAGAAGTTGTAAGCATCACCAAGAAAGAAGAATCAGCACGTGTACTTCTGTGCCTGCTTGAGGATGAAGATCACAGCAAATCACGACAGAATTCTGAAAGCAAATTTATCAGAAGGATGATGATACCGATAAAAAAATCGGAGCCCAAAATATGTATACTGATTTTAAAGAAGAAGCGCAACTATATGCCAATATGGGAGGAAATTGATGGAGAATGGACAGTTGCAACACAAAAGTATATTGATGAAAATCTAAAACAGAACAGTCTATTCAAGGTGCAAGTGATTTGCTGGAACAAAGACAATTTTTTTCCATTGGGGTACATCATAGATATTCTTCCAGTTGGCAGCTCTTTGGATTCTGGACTAAAGATCCTGAATGAAGAATTCAAAGTTGCATACCATCCATGCAAATCAGACAAGGCTGTTTACAACACTGATGAAAACAATACAAACAGACAGGACTTGCGTAAGATAATCACTTTTACTGTGGATCCTGCAAAAGCAAAGATCCTGGATGATGCTATCAGCGTCAGGGAACTTGAAGATCATTACGAATTGGGACTCCATATTGCTGATGTGGCAAGTGTTGTGAAGCCAGGTGATGATTTAGATAGGGTTGCAGAACAAAGTGGCACTACCTACTACTGTGCTGAGGAGAAACCTATTTACATGTTTCCCCAGGACTTGAGCATTCAACTCAGTCTGCAAGAAGGTCAAGATCGCAGGGTGGTCTCACTGATGTTCAAAGCAGAAAAGGATACAAATAAGATAACAGGAAAACCCAAATTTCAGCTGTCTACAATCAACTCTGACAAGCAGCTGTCATATTTAGAGGCAGAGGACATCATCTCCAAAAGCTATAAAGAGACCCCCAAATGTGATACTGTTGAGCATTGTGTAACGGTTGCTTATTGTTTTGCAAAAGCTCAAAGGAAGATAAGACTTGAATCTGATTGGGCTTATTCTCAAACCGATGCTGACAGATTGCCCGGGCAGCGCAAAGCACATCTGATGATTGAAGAGCTTGCTGTGTTATTTAACCAACATGCATCCAAGACTTTGATCAGCTGTGACAAAACCAGGTATTCCACACCACTTCGCTGTCAGGCAAAACCAGATCCTGTAAAGGTAGAAGAATTCAAAGAGGAATGTGGAGAATTTATACCATTGTCTTTTCTCGTGCGGCACAAAGTAGACCATGAACAACAAAGCCCAAAGTGTCAAAACTTTCGCATACTCCCTGAAGTGTGGAAAGAAATTGTTGCAGCTACCAGAACAGATGATACAGACAAAATGATAGATCTAGTTGCTGCTGACGAAATCCACCCTCTGGTACAACCAGTCACTCAAAAGTTCAGAAGGTGCTTCAGTAAAGCTTACTTCATCTGTTCAAAATCATCTCCTGAGGCAGAAATAGGGCATTATTCTCTGAACCTAAAGTCTTACACAAAAGCTTCCTCACCAATACGGCAGTACATGGATGTCATCTTGCAAAGACTCTTGCATTCTTACATATGTAATACAGATGTTCAATACACTAAATCAAAGATCATGGCTTTGTGCAGTCAATTTCAGGAGAGCCTCAAGAATGCCGAGAAGTATGAACAGAAGGCTGAGCAAATTTCATATGCAGTGAGCATGAAAAAACAAAGTGCTTCAAAGATAGCCTTTGTTGTTCATGCAAATCCTGAAGAAGACAGTTTTGCAGTAGCATTTCCCTTTAACAAGAACATATTTGTTGGGAATTTGCGAATTATGTACAAAGATTTGCAACTAGACGATCAACCATTTTACGATGAAGAAAAACACAGTGTCACTCTTAAATGGAAAAGGCGGATCTATTCAGCTGATGCCATGCAAATCCACCAAGAGCTGAAAATGATGGCAGATAGTCATCCTTGCATTGAGGTTCCATTGAGAGTATGGAAAGATACTATTGAGGCAATTGACAATGGAAAATTAGATCATGCAAAGCGTCTCATAATGCATGCTGATGCTGATTTGAAGGAACTGGGAAAACAAACTGTTTTGCCTCAGTCCTCTGAAGGTTACTATGTTCAGGCTGAAAAGTGTCTCTCTGAGGAGCAAGAAATACCAGAGATGCAAACTGAGCATTTTGTTGACATCCAACTCGAGTTGCAGCCAGGTGACATCCTACAGGTCCAATTGACTTCAAGCATTAAAAGAGGTTATCAAATGCCCACTGTTCAGTTGGTACACATTAAACCAAAGTTTGAAATGTGTGTTGACCATGTCAACAGCCCTATCACATGCTTCTCCAGATTGGCAGATATTCCTTCAAGGACTCATTACAATGATACCAAGGAGTATATACGGATCTGGAAACCTTTGTGTGAGATGGAATCTGCTGCCAATGCAGTGAATGAAAGTGATATCATTATCATTGAGAACCTCCAGGTAAAGTTTAACCAAGAGTTGGAAGGCATACTCAAAGGAAGCTTTTTCTTACCGCTACAATGGATCAACGAATGGGCCATTGAATTTAACCTTCGAAACTGCTTTCTGTGCATACGGAAAAGAGGTCTCAAACTGGAAACTTCAAATGTGGAAACTTCAAACGTGGAAAATTCCACCCTGGTAGACCCAAAAGAGTTCACATGGGTAGCCCATGGTTTCACAAGTAATGCAGAAAAATTAAAAAATGGTGGAAGTAAAGTGGAGTTCTACATTAGTCACCTGCCTATGGAGACCATTCCTGAATGTGTTTTTCAGAAAAACACTAATTTCACTGTTGAAATCATTCCAAAACTCATCCCTGACATGTAAGTTCAATTGTAGTTCAGTTTTATATTACATTGCTTACTGGATAGTTGAAACTTTTTTTCAGTTACAAATTTTCTTATTTTGATTGACACTGATTTACTTCTTTATTTATGTAGCCGGAAAGAAAATGCTGTAGTCAACATTACATCGGCATGTGACTTTGTTAAGGCTATAGCACTAGGGCAGCGCATTCCAAAAGAGGGTATGTCCATCATTCATCAATAAATAGTTTGATACTTATATCCACATTAGTTACACAGAAAATTACAAGCTCCAAACCCAGAATTTATTTAAATCTTTTGCATTGTCTTTCAGTTAAATCAAGCTTAAATATTGTGAGGAACATAAATGGACTGCCAGAGCTGAACCAGAGCCAGCGTCGTGCAGTAGATAAAGCTCTAAATAATACCTTCACACTGATACAAGGACCCCCTGGTAGGTGTGTCAACTTGTGTACCTTGATGGTTCATATTTTCTGCTAAGTCTTAAACCATTTTCTTTGCCTCTTAGGAACTGGAAAAACAGTAGTAGGTGTGTACATTGTACACAGTTTTTTTGAGCACAACTCTAAAAACAAAATGAAATTGGATGACCCAAAGGATAAGGAAAAGAAAAAGGTCATTCTCTACTGTGGGCCATCCAACAAGTCTGTTGATGTTGTAGCAGGCAAGTTATGTTGATTCTCTGCAGAATTTAATCTCAATTTCATCTTTGAAGTGGTCATCAAAACCCGTCGTGTTCCGTGTGTCTTTTATTGCTGTAACACAGGGTACTTAATGAGGTTTAAGGACAGCCTAAGGCCCCTCAGGGTTTACAGCCAAGAAGTGGAGATGCTTGATTTCCCCTTTCCAGACTGCAAGCTGCAGTTTTCCCAAAGAACCCTTCGCCAAGATCATTCCAAACCAGAGCTCAGGTACTGCAATCATATCAGTTGGTGACTAACTGCTTTTGGATTGTTTTGTTGATTGTTAATATAACACTGGCCTTTTTTACATTAATTTAGGGATATCACTATGCATCACCGCATGCGTCAGGACCAAAACATTTATTCAGTTCAAATAAGAGACTTTGATAAACGTATTAAACTTGCTTTTGAAAAAAAGGGAGAACTGACTGCTGAAGAAGTGAAAGAGTAAGTTTTTTTTTTTTTTTTTTTTTTTTTTTAGTGCCTGAAACATTATTTTTTGACCATTTAAATTAATGTATTGTTGGAAGATTTTGGAACATTTTTTAAATAAATGTTAGTGAAACTATTATTTGCAATAAAAGCAATCAATTTTGCATAAAAATCAGTTGAAGGAACTGTATGGATTGTTTTCCTAGATACAAAAACCTTCTCAGAGACGCTCGGGCATATGAACTACAACAGCATGACATCATACTGTGCACATGTACGCAGTCTTCCACCCCAGTCTTGACTAAGACTGTCACTGCACGTCAAATTCTAATTGATGAGTGTGCTATGGCCACTGAACCCCAGGCCCTGATTCCACTAGTCTGCAACAAACCAGAAAAGGTTTGGACATCATCAAATGCTGTGTTTCCTTCCTTGAGTTGCCCTGCTAGGCCTTTATAGAAACCACTGCTGCCTGTTCTGAGGTCTTTCTGCATTCTGTCTTCTTTAATAACTAAAAAGCATGCTCTCTTGGACTGAAACCAGGGGGTTTAAAGAAGTTTATAAAAAGAACCCCCATCAGTACTAAATGTGGTTAATAAGTAAAAGATAAAATGATGTTGCTTCATATTGCTGACAAGACATTTAAAAAAGATATACTTTTGCACAGAAACACACTAAGCAGTTTTCTGTTGGTTAGAAGTGTAAAACAAGGTTCAAGTGGTTCACCTAGGACTACTACTTCATTTTCATTTATGACTACTCCTAACTTCAGGGTATGATTTTTTGTAAATAAGACCCCAAAAAAGAGGGTGCCTCATCGCTGCTTTGACAGTAGTCACTCTATTGCTAGTTACTCACTCTGTCTTACACTATCACCAATATAACTTTCAGATTGTTTTGATTGGGGACCACAAACAGCTACGACCCATTGTGAGGAACGAATTTGTGAGGAAGCTTGGAATGGCCAAGTCTCTGTTTGAGCGCTACTATACAATCCATGAGAAGAGGGCAGTTATGCTGGACATCCAGTACAGAATGGTAAGAACATTAACTTTACACGATGTATAGCACATAATAAATATACTGGATTACAAAAGTTTAAGACCACATCAAAAATCTAATCTTACCATATTAAAGTTTTTATATATGCTAAACTTAATAAAGTACACACACATGCGCAATCCTGTATGTGTGTGGGGGGAATAGAACAAGAATTTAAACAGCAGATTAGTAAAATTGCCCGTGGGAACACATTTGTAGCCTGCCATGGAAGTAGGTTTCAAGTGATTCAGGTAAATTTGATCTACTCAACAGAGGCTTGTTCAAATCAATAATTTTGCTGTCATTATTCACCTGGATGCTTGACCTGCATGTCAGTCAATTTTTCATCAAAACATTGTTGGAAAAGTAAAACATCACTGACTATGTGGGGGTATAAATATGGCCTCAGTTATCAGATTTGAACAAACTTTTGGAGTCTCTGCAGCTCTATAGTTAAAGGGGGCCAAACAAATACGCTGTAACTATTTACTACTGACAGGTTTCACAGATTCACTCAAATCTTACTCACTCCATTCCTCACTCAAATTGTTTAGATAGAGAGTATCTTGCCTATATTAAGTCTAATTGACAATGCCAGATTAACAATTTGTTAGTATACTTATTAGTATAAGTATCTTGCCAAGTGGTCTCATACTTTTGGATTGCACTCTTTATACACTACATTGACTACCACATTCAAATTCTAACTAAACTGTTATTTACTTTGATAGCACGAGGACATATGTAAGTTCCCATCAAATGAATTTTATAATGGAAACCTGAAAACTGGAGTGGAACAGCAGAGGAGTGTCTTTCAAGTTGACCACAAGACAAAACCCATTGTTTTTGGGGATGTCAAAGGAAAGACGATAAGTCTAGTTGTCAACACAGCCCAAGGCAACCAAAACTCTAAAGCTAATCTTGAAGAGAGAAACAAAGTGGTACAGTATTGGATGTTCTTTTGTTTCCTCTTAAACAGTAACATTTAAATATAAAAAAGCAAAAGTTACTGTAAAGCTACTGGATGCTCAACTATTTCAATTTGGTTCTCTTGCAGATTACCATTGCTGAAAAGCTAGTGAAGACTGCCAGAATTGCACAGCAAAGTATTGTGATTTTATCACCTTATAATGCCCAGGTGTCAGAAATCAGGAATGAGCTGAAGAAAAAGAAGATGGAACAAATCCCAGTTACCACGATCACAAAAAGTCAAGGTGAGCTACTCTGTTACCCAACCACAAAACCTTTCCTAAAGTTTCCTAAAGAGGAAAGGCTTCAGAATATGTTTCAAAATATAGTAAAATATATTTAGAATAAATAAAACATTAAAACTATATCAAAATGTAATATAAGATAAACAAAACATAATTTGGAAAAAAGCCAACAGAACAAAAAAACTGTTCAGTTTAAAAAAGACCCATGTGTTGTAGTTTGCAGTTTGTTTTGGAATATAAAAGCAAATATAACTGACTTCATTTAATTCAGTTGACATGGAATTCTTTTTCTGGGTATGATTCAGGAATTTCTCACAAAATCATGAAACCAGAAGAACTACAACAAAGGATAATAACTAGGAAATTGGGGGATTAGGATCAGTTTGCATAATAAGCAATACTCAAAAGTGTCAAAGGATAGACACAGGAAAAAGTCAGTTATGCTGTTTAATGATAGCAAAATATGTGACAACAGTCTTGTCTTTTAGGAAGTGAATGGCGTTATGTCATCTTATCTACAGTGTGCTCTCTACCAAATGAAGAAATTGAGAAACAACCAGAAAGAAGCTGGCTTTCCAAACATCTGGGCTTTGTTGGTGATCCCAATCAGATAAATGTAGCCATCACCAGGGCCAAGGAGGGACTCTGCATCATTGGTGAGATAATGCAGCTGTGCAGATCTGTTTTTAAGAATTATGCAGACGTTGCTGAGCTCCTAATATACAGTTGTCTAAGAAAATCACTCTTGTTTACACTATTAATTGAGTTGTGGATTTTTTGAAATTACTACCACTGTCATATTCCTAACCTAGTTTCACTGAATAACCAATAACGATTATTTTAAAGCATGTTTTAAAACATTTTGGTAATTAAAACCTAAAATGTATTCAGTTATAAATATAATTTATTATTGTGTAGAGTAAACTATTCAATTCTTCATTATTGATACTCATAAGTCATAATAAGTTTTAATTTTAAACATTCACAATGCTACTTGTACATGGCAAATACCTCACCTGAGTAAAAAGTCTGACTTTGGTGCGTTGTCTGCAATTTGTAGGCAGCTTGTATGCAGGAGGCCATATTAGCAGTTGTAGTCTTGTTTCATATTTGCTTTTTGGGTGGTAAATGATGATGCAAATCAGCTGTATTGCCACTGTATTTTTGGCGAGACGTTTTTATACAGGTCAGTTTGATGACCAGATCATTATCTAGTTTTCAGCATCACTTTTTAAAAGTGGATGTTTCTAAATTCAGCAACATTACAAAGATGAACGAAGCAGTCTCTAACATGTGTCTATTGTTTCAAAGGTGACCAAGAATTGCTCATGTGCAGTCCAACTTGGAGACATCTCTTGAACCACTACACTCTTCACAATGCAGTGACAGGTGCAGACAAGATTTCAGTGTGTTCAGCCACCTGATTGATTCTGTGCTTTGTGAAGTTTGCAGCAGCAGACCAGAGCTCCTACGGGGAAGCTAGTACAATTTTATGATTTTTTTTTATGTCATTAGTTTTCTTCTTTTTTTTCAGTTCTGTTTTTAAGTTTATATTGGAAATATTTCTTTTATAACATTCACCTTACTCATTTGAAATATGAATAGTAAGTAGGAAATCCTACAACACTTCATTACATGAATTGCAAATATTGAATTTTGTATCACAGTGGATATTTCAGTTGTGTATCGCTAGCAGGAGACTTGGCATGTTATTATAGATCTTTTAAGTTAATTTAGGTATACTTCAGCTGTATGAACTATCAAATTGTCAGTAGTTCCTGCTTATTGATGAATTATTTTGTTTTCTTACCTGAAACCTTGGTTTAGCACTTAAACAGCCTCACCATTCAGTGAGCCTGTCACTGTTTTTAAGGAAATATTATAATATTGCTTTTTTTTTTAATTTTACATTTTTTTATATTGTATCTTCAGGGATCAGCTTTAGCTGGAATTTTGGACCAAAATCCTGGTTGTTTGTTGTATTGTTGTATGTATTGACATGTGTAAATTATAAGTTTGAATTTAAATGATATTGCTCCTTTATACCATGTTTCACATTGAACTCTGTCTTCAAATATATAGTGTAATAGTAATAATGCTCTCAAATTGATCAATATTCACTGTGGGTTTTGTCTTTGATTGGCTAATGAACTGTATTGAATAAATAATTAATAAACTGCTCAAAAAAATGTAAACACATCCAAACTCAATCATGCTGGATATCTTTGGTGATAAGGACTGTTAAAAATGAAACAGTGCCACATTTATTTTGATGGAAATTAAAATCATCAGCTTACAGAGGGAAAAATTCAAAGACATCCAAAAAATAAAAGTAAAAACAATTTGCATGCTAGTCCATTTTGCCAAAGTTTCATAGAGCCATTCAAAATGGTACTCAAAATAGTGTGCACTATTGAGCCTGACAGTGCTTTGTAATGAGCTTTTTTAAAAGGAAAAAAGCTCATTACAAAACAAAGCTTCTTCGTTAGCCCTCATGCCATCTCTTTTCAACACCAAAAATATTACTCAAGAGGACAGCAGCTGAAATATGAAATCCAAAGATTCTGAACTGATCGTGCCCTGGGGGATCTCCTCCCAGACTTGTATCAGGGCATCACTGAGCTCCTGGACAGTTTGAGGTAGCATTGGATGGCCTGAAACATGCTCAGATGAGTTTGGGGGCCAGTTGGTGATATCAAATTCTTCATCCTCCAAGAACTGCCTGGATAGTCTCACCACATGAGCCTGGACATTGTCGTGCATGACCTATGCCACCAGCATAGGGTCTCACAATGGGATTTCATCCCCATACTAATGGCAGTCAGGGTTCTGTTGCCTAGCCTGTAAAGGTCTGTCCCTGGATATACCGCCCCAGACCTACCACCAAACCAGTCCTGTTAAACAATGTTAAAGGGAGCATAATAAGCTCCCAAGCCCTTTTGATGTCTGTCACATGCACTCGGGGTGAACCTGTTCTCATCTGTGAAAATCACAAGGTGCCAGTGGTGTACTTGCCAATTCTGGTATTTTATGACAAATGCCATTCAAGCTCCACAGTACAGGGCAGCTCACTAAATGACACCAGGCCCTCAAGCCACCCTTGTGAAGTTTGCTTCTGATTGTTTGGTTAGATATACTGTATTTAAACCAGCCTGGGTCACTTTGTAACTCTGGTGCTCCTGTGTTGCTTCTTGCACAAAGAAGCAGACACTGGTCCTACTGGTGGGTTAAGAACCTCCTATGGCCCTGTCCAGCTCTCCTAGAGTAACTTCCCATCTCCTGGAATCCTCTCCATGCTGTGCTGGACACACAGCAAACCTGTTGAAAATGAAACACATTGATGTACCATCCTGAAGGAGTTGGACTACCTCTGCAGCCTCTGGAGCATCCAGGTATCATCTCATGCTACCAGTAGTGACATTGATCATATTCAAATATAAACCTATGAAAAAACTGCTGGAAAAGATGAGGAGAAAATTGTCAGTGGCCTCCACCATTCCTCTGTTGTGGGTTTCTTATCCTTGCCATATAGTGCAAGGATAAGAATAGTGGTAATTTCATTAACAACAAAGCAGCTGAAACTGATTAATAACCTCCTCTAATACAAAGCTTAATTGACTTGATGCTATACTCAGATTAACAATGTAGTATATATGGAAACGCTTCGAGCAGAGAACCCATGTCAGTACAAGCTTCAGTGTTTCGTAAAGCTTAATTTGTCCCTTACTGCAGTGCAATTTCAAGACAGCTGCGATCAACTCTCCCACTTTTCCTTAAGGATGACATTTTTATCCAGGTCATGGACGGGGATGGAAGTATGCCTTCAGCGAGGGACACGCCCACGAAATCATCTATTGAAATCATGCAGGAGGATTAGAAGCCAAGCAAATATAAACAATCAATCTAAATGTTAAACAGATGTTTAAACAGAAATTAAATTTTCTGTTAATATCAGCAAATTAAATATTTACAACATGCATAATTCATAATTCAATACAATTTAAGTACTTGCAGGGCCAGTCACCTTTTTCCATGTTCACTGTGACATTAAGTTTTGTAGCTACAACACCAATAGTAAAATTCTCACGGAAGCAGCAGAAAAAAAGGAAGTGTGTGTGTGTGTGTGTGTGTGTGTGGAGAGAAAGGGACAGACTGTTATGTAACGCAGGCCTTGCCTTTTATTGTGAAGGCCTTTGCCGGAAATGCTTAGTGTTTCCTCACTGTCGTTTCTTCCTGTTTGTGTTTCGTGCGATATCGTTCCACATTGCTGTGGAAGTTTTCTGTGTTCTCTGTAGAAAGGTGACGAGACACACGGGAACTGTTGCTGGAAAAATGTGACCGTTTTTGTTGAAAGGATGAGCGATTGTCGCGCGGACACCGTCGGTGGGGATAACTGGCGGAGACGTACAAGGAGTGCGCGAGCGTGCTGCAGACAAACCACCGAAGCGGGAGTTGACGAGTCCAGCGTGCTTCGGTGTCTGAACGTGGGAAACACGGAAGAGGACCATGACATGGAGGAGGACACCAGCCTCTTCAAGCAGGACGGCCTGGAGCAGAAGGTCATGGCGCCCCGCTATAGTCTGCTGCGGGAGGTGGGAAGGGGAACGTACGGCGTGGTGTACGAAGCTCTGGCCCGGAGATCGGGTGCTAAAGTTGCTGTAAAGAAACTGCGGTGCGACGCGCCGGAAAACGTGGAGCTCGCCCTGCAGGAGTTCTGGGCGCTAGCAAGTCTAGAAAAAAGGCATCAAAATGTTGTTCATCTAGAGGAGTGCGTGCTGCAGAGGAACGGTATGGCACAGAAAATGAGTCATGGAAACAAACTGTCCAAGCAGTACCTGCGCCTGGTGGAGACATCATTAAAAGGTGGGGGTCGCTCTCGCTTAGCCCTACAGCTTTACCTGTTTGAGCTGAGATTAGATAAATTGGATAAAAGATGTGTTCACAATTAGTGCCGAAATAAAATAGCATCCTAGGTATTAGATAGTTGTGCTGTGTAGCAACATGTTTTGCTTTTAGGTTAATGTAACCAAAATAAGAGGATTATTCAGTGTACTTTTGACTTTACGTTCTAAGGACGGGGCACTGCGTCAGATTTAGATATGGATTTGCTGCTTGTGCCACGGTTTTGTCATATTTTGCTTCAATTACTAATCATTGGGGTTCATTAGTTTTCAGTTTCAGTTCTGGCTTGGTCACAATTTGGATCACTGGTGACCTGATTGTTACCCAGAGGAGGCTGTTTAATCTTGCTGGTTTTACTTTTTGTGATTCGTGCCTTGTGCTGGCCTGTAGCTATCTTTTAAAGGCCCATAATAAGGTTCTTATGCTTGCAAAGGTTAGTTTGGAGGGTTAGCTTTGTCATTATAGCACAGTTGTTTTTGTCGCCATGACACAGACTCGCTGGGGGATGGGTAGATTTTGACACACTAAAATGGAGTCTGTTGCGTTGCTTGTGTTAGAGGTAATTTTCACATTCCACTCACAATCCGTGCACTTAAGACAAGTTTACACTTACACCGTTTTTGCTTTGTTGGTTTAGCCTGTCTCGGTGCCATCACCTCCCTGGCGATGCTATCACCTCCCTGGCGATGCTTTCTTTAAACGCACAGTGACAATGTTATCTTAGGACAGTTTATCTCAGGCCCACCAGTCATTGATTGGTAGGTTTTCTCAGTAGAAGTGGCTTTTGATATGTGTATTAACATACACCACATCTGTGTTCTTCTTTCATAAGGGGGGGGTGTAGATATGTCTCACCATTTACTTAGTTTACTTATGTAACAAGTACAAAAACCCCATCAAAGATTATTGCCTCAAGAAGATCAAAGAAGACGTGGGCAGTTTGCCTTGGATTAAAAACTGTGTTATGGGGCAATCGTGGCTCAAGAGTTGGGAGTTTGCCTTGTAATTGGAAGGTTGCTGGTTCGAGCCCCGGCTTGGACAGTCTCGGTTGTTGTGTCCTTGGGCAGGACACTTCACCCGTTGCCTACAGGTGGTGGTCAGAGGGCCCGGTGGCGCCAGTGTCCGGCAGCCTCGCCTCTGTCAGTGCGCCCCAGGGTGGCTGTGGCTACAATGTAGCTGCCATCACCAGTGTGTGAATGTGTGTGTGAATGGGTGGATGACTGGATGTGTAAAGCGCTTTGGGGTCCTTAGGGACTAGTAAAGCGCTATACAAATACAGGCCATTTACCATTTCTTTACAAAGTATTTATAAAATTTATTAACTTTTGTTTTTCTACAAGAAAACATAAGCTATAGACTGGTTGTTCAACACCTTTTTGACACTAATTCTTAGTGACATAAAATATTCCCACAGTGTACTGGTAACACATTTTCTTGGTAAGTGAAAGGTTAATTTCAGGCAGAGACGCAAATCCCCTTTGGGGTTGCGTCAGGAAGGACAGCAGGCATAAACTCTGGCAAGTCAAACTACGTGACAAGGGAAGCATCTAAAAGTAGGTTTTCCTAAAGACATGTATAACATAGACTCGATAATACACAACCACTTAAAAGAGAGTACAAATAATGTAGCAACTTGTCAGTACAGCATAGAGCAGGGCGATATGACCAAAAATATTTATCACAATATACATTTCAGGGCTCTCAAAATTTCAAAATCCCTGGTAGCCCTTCGGGCAGGGACTCTTCAGTTTTTGGTAGCCCAAAATAAATTTAAGTAGCCCGAATAAAAAAAGAGAGCAATTTTTTGATTAATGTTTTGTTTCCGTTATAATATTATACATTAAAGTATAATATTGTAACGGAAACAAAACATTAATCAAAAAATTGTTGAAACACAAATTACAACATTGTATAAAAATTACAATCATCAACTTAAATACTTGGTTCTAATTGAACAGAAATTTCTATGAACTTGTAAGAACTGTGTAGTAGGGCTGCTCGATTATGGCAAAAATGATAATCACGATTATTTTCACTGAAATCGAGATCTCGATTATTTGACGATATTTATTTAACAATAACAATGTATTGAATAATGACTTTAAAGACTGTCAAAAAATAATATAAAATAGTGTGCAAATACTGATAACAGTGCAAATGTTTGCAATATAAAAAATAAATGAAAAATGTAAACATCTGTTTAGTGAACTTTGCAGTGTTGCTCTGTGGTGCAGCTACGACACTGTAGCAAAGTTTACACACTATGTCTACTTGATCCACGTCTGTTTTGTTTTTTTTCTTTTTTTTACCTCTCTTTTCAACCAACGGCAGTCACTCTCCTCTCCAAATAACTTCTGCTTAGCTTTCCGAGCTTCCCTCGGGTCCTCTTGTTGTGACACGTGTTCGAAATGCAGAGAGGTGCGCTCGATTTGCCACACGGAGCAGCGCGAGAGTAAAGCACGAGGGAGGGGCTAATAATCGGCTCAGGCATTTTTAATGATCGTTGAAAGCCCAGATCGTAATCGTGATTAAAATTCAATTAATTGAGCAGCCCTACTGTGTAGGACATGAATCAGTCTGTGTCAGATCCTGAATTTGAAATTTCCACTGAAGTCACGGGTAAGAGACAAGTGGAACCAAGATCGAGGCCATTTGCTTTTTGAAGTTTGCAAAGACTGCTAAATTTTGCCAGTGGTAGTTCACTCTTTGCAACATAGTACGCTGTTCTAAACAGATTTTTCGGGTTTATTTTTAGTAATGCATTTCTCATGGATTCTAATGGGGGCCTTTTTTAAAATTACTGGTCCCAGTAACAAAGGCGCTTGTCGATCGAGGGAAAACCAACAACACACCCGGCATTCGTTGTCAAAATAAGACGCGCACCAGATAAGAAGTTGCAGCGTGCGGGACGTCGGGCTAGCGATTTTGCGAGCCCTGCTTTTGGAAATTTGCGATAACGATATAACTGACGATATAATTGACACTAGACAAAATACTCCACAACTTTATTAGTGCAAAAAAAAAAGAAACCCCATTAATGTTTTTTCACTTAAACAAGCAGCTGTTTTTTATGTGCATTAAAGTTCTATAAATAAATAAAATTTAACAGTGCAAATTCCTCGCTGACAGTTTAACCAAAAGGCATTTCCAGTGGAAACTGGCCGACATATCCTCAGCATAACCATGTATAATATCCACAAAACTTAAAAAGAGGTTATACACACACAATACGGTAACATTATGTTGAAGCACAGTACGTATCACTGCGCGAGGCTCCTGCCTACGATAGTCCATCAAGCAGTGCGGCTTAGTAGCTTAGCAAAGTCATACTAAAACATTTGACAGATTTTCGAGCGCCGTGTACATAAAATCGTTTCAAGGTGAGTAAGCACAACCAGAATTCATACATAAGGCACACGGGATTACACTGTCAATTTTCAGAAAAATCAAAGGATTGATTTTAAACGTGCTGTGTGGTAATAACGACGGCCCGCTAGCATGCTCTACCAAAAATTGTGGTTTGTTGTGTATCTGACGGGCGAAAGATAAACCAGTTCCACACCACCGAAGTTGCAGCATTTTTACAAACCAATTCTGGTTCATCTGTTTCATTCAACGATCCGCTTTCGCCCTTCACATTCTCTGTCGCCGCTATGCTTTTTCCACCATGTGTGCATGAAAACAAAGGCACTGCGCAGGCGCATTTTACCCATATTCTATCGCGATATTCCTCTTTCTTATCGTTGCCTAACATTTTACCGGTATTAATGTGAACGGTATGATGTGGGCCAGCCCTAGTACAGCATACCCTGTTTATCATACATCTGGACACTTACGAGGACCATAACTTGCAAAGGGATCATTCAATTCAATTTTATTTATATAACGCCAAATCACAACAACAGTCGCCTCAAGGCGCTTTATAATGTACAGCAGATTATACAATAACAGATACAGAGAAATTATAGCCAGCCAGTGCAGCAGCCCCAACATGTCAGTAAATTTGACACATTTTGCTGCGTCTATTTCTGTAATTCAGTGTCAGTAATGAAAATGAATGCACATGCTGCTGTCAGTGCTGTAGCCTGTATAATTATATCGACAAAGGAAAATAAAAATATATTCTTCAGCCGACCAGAAAAATCCCCAGTATGCTAGATTACCAGTGCAGCCCTGTATATAGACCTTTTGTAGATTGTGTACAGTGTGTATCACTGCTAGATATCAGTAGATTACATTTTCAGCCAACTGCAGTCAAAAATGTAATCAAACTGTTTGTCAGAGGGAAACTGAGTTTTAGCACAATGTCGGGAGTAAATAAGGATTTTTATGCACATAGTGTGTGTGTGTTAGAGCCCTGATTTCAATTTAGGAGATGAGTTTTGAGGTGAAGTGGAGGAAAGCTGTGGAGGGGGCAAAATGAGAGGGAGATAAAGAAAATCATGTTAAATGGTCATATATAATTTGAATGGGGCTGCAATGATTCATCGAGTGACTGGAGTATTTCTTATCCGATTACTTGAGTAATTGATGACTCATTAAATTACTCGATGACTAACGGTTTCCCATCTGTAGAACTGGAAGTCTTTTTGCACATCGAGATGCCTGCTGGCCATTAAAATGAATGCAGGTCTAAGGCACTTCGTCATACCACATACACATCACTTTGATAAACTGTGTCATTCTACATTTTTTTTCTCTTTTTTTTTTATCATTTTTGTTTTTGCTGTCTATCTGATAAGTGTCTCGCTGTTACAGGTGAGAGAGTGCTTGGCCCCCCAGAGGAACCTTGTTACCTGTGGTTCGTCATGGAGTTCTGCGAAGGAGGAGACCTCAACCAGTTCATCTTATCTCGGCGACCCAACCCACGAACAAACAGCAGCTTCATGCTCCAACTAACAAGTGCTGTTGCTTTCCTGCACGAAAACAATATTGTTCATCGAGATCTCAAACCTGACAACATCCTAATTTCAGAGAAATCAGGGACTCCAGTTCTGAAGGTGGCAGACTTTGGCTTGAGTAAAGTTTGCGCTGGTTTAGGAAACACCAGTGAGGGAAAAGACTGTGAAGACAAGAACAAAAACGTCAACCTCAACAAGTTTTGGTTGTCATCTGCTTGTGGCTCAGACTTCTATATGGCTCCTGAGGTGTGGGAGGGCCACTACACAGCCAAGGCTGACATATTTGCCCTGGGCATCATCATCTGGGCCATGCTGGAGAGAATTACTTTTATTGATTCTGAGTCTAAGAGGGAGCTATTGGGTACCTATGTGCGACAGGGAGGTGACATTATGCCTGTTGGTGAGGCACTTCTCGAGAATCCAAAGATGGTACTGAGCATCCCACAGAAACGCAGGTCATGTATGTCAGATGGAGTGAAAAAGCTGCTTCAGGACATGCTCGCTGTCAACCCTCAGGACCGACCAGATGCTTTTGAGCTGCAAGCCAGAATGGACCAAGTTATGTGTACTACATGACCCTCAGCCATACTGTTCTACAGGTACACGTCTCGTTTTAATCACCCTCCAGCATTCTGTTTTGCTGACGGTTATTCTGCCTTCAGTTCGTCTGCTAGTACTGTTTGTATTGTTTAGCTAACAGCATTCCTTGTCCAGATTTGCTCCCTCTGCTGAGTCAAAGTGAATTGAAAAGAAAAAAATCGATCTGAACTCATTGTACATTACTGCTATCTGAAATGTTCAGCCTGCTCTGTAATGTACTGGAGAAGTATCATATGAAGTAACTTCAGATCATCCTTTAGACTGAGACAGTTTGGGGAATTTCTCTAAAGCATTGCCAATGCTATGTCAATACTACTTCATATGAAATCAAGATATTATTGTGGTTTAACATCAAATATGCTTAGTATTGACTGCACAGGTTTTATTTGATGTTGAGGACCAAGAAAATAGAAAACTAGCAAAGGAACCAGCCGCCAAGGAAAAGTACAAGATAGGAAGGCCTTGGGCTACCTAATTAATTCTTAAACTTATTACTAAATATTATTTAGTCAATATTACTACTGAATTTTTTTTTATTCACTAAGTACCTTCTGACAGAAAAGTGGGAAATATCACCAGCCGATCTCCAGTAAGTCTCTTATTCTGTAAAGGAATAGAACCTTCCAGTCTTGAACTGCAGCTCGCCCCAGTGGTAATTGCTCAGCACATAAACCAGTCTTCCACCTGCTGCAGCTTCTGTAAAGACAGGCATACACTGTGTGACTTTTTTTTTTTTTTTTTTTGGCCCATTTTGAGACTATTTTTCACCTGTGTGTCGTGCATCGTGTAATATACATGGGGTAATGAGAGGCGATTAAGACCTCATGACCATCTCCCGATCAACGGTCGTATGGTCACAAGAAAATCAAACCTGTTTGAAATCCTGGTCACCCCTCGTGAGGGTATCTCACTGATGAAGCAGTGTCACAAGCTGATTTAACGCAACCTCTCACGCTGCGCATGCGCAAACACAGAAATAGAAGTGAAAAAGACAGAGCAGCATGGCAGTGCAGTGTGGGATCTGGACACAGATTGCAGTCTCCCCACTTCCGGGTTCCTCTTACATTTCCGGAAACAAGAACACCACGTGTTGTGTATGGACGCACACTGTGAGCAATCAGGTTACATCAGCACGTCGGGCATATAGTGTGAGAACATGCATTATGAGCTACGAACTTCTAACTCCTGCGATTCAGTCGCACAGTTTGAGCAGGAGCTGAATAACGCGACTGAAAAAATCGCAGTGTATGCCCAGCTTAAGAGTGACCCTCCAGCTCACTGTGGATCTCCAGAGCAGATCAAGTGCTGCAGTCCACAAAGGTGGAGACTGAGAGTTATCATTCCATAGGATGATATGATTTTGGTTAAGTAGCTGAATGATATAAAACACCAGTGCATCAGCAACCTAGCCAGCTAGCCAACATAGAGTAAAAACCATAGACAGCAGAAAAAATAAACGCAGACTGTTCGATATGACTCCGCATGAACAACTGATTGACTGAGGTGGATCATCCACTAGTAAACTTATGGTGTCAATAATAAGTTGCCATATGTATTCAGGAAAACGGTCCAAGTAAAGTGTGTTTGGGGAAGCCGTGCGTTGTATATCAGGCCAGTAAAGTATGGAGACAAATTTGCCTCACAAAGGTAGCAAGTACGTATGATATGATCCACAAGGGTAAACTAAGCCTTACAAATGTTCTGTGATTTATGTGTAACATTTAAGGACTCCCGCAATCCATACAAAGATATGAAGCAATCTGACCACATGTAAAACTGTTTTACTAATGCATATATCCAAACCTGAATCAACACTGATCATGTACGCAAAATTTATGAAGTTCAACTCATGAATCTGATCATTTTCTTGATGTATGCATTTGTAAAAGAGTTTTACATGTTGTCAGATTGGTTCATATTTGTGTGTGGATTCCCTACTTTACTGGCCTAATATACAGTGCACGGTTTCCCTTCTCAAGGATTGTTCTGTCTCCAGCCTTGGTGGGGCTGTTCTCATATTGTTCCCTTGCCATTAAGAATACACCTTGGATGGTTCAGTGGAGAACAGCTGGTTTATTTTCCTGGCTTCTGTTCCTATATCTCTTCGCTTTGCAGTTTTCAAAGACTCCGGTATGGACAGTTTGCTGTACTTCTTAGGCATCCCTTTCTTCATCACACTTCTCTACATTACAGATAGTTGGCTGCCTTCCCAATGTGTTGCCTTGAGCTTATCTAGTCTCCTCCTCCATGTAGAGTACTACTGCTTTTGGCTGTTCATCTTGTAGCCAAGCATCTGAAGGACCACTGCTGTATTTCTTTTAATATTGGCTCTGCCCTGCTGTCAAATTAAAGAGAAAATCGGATCGTCTTCTGAGAAACATCTTTGGATCGTCTATTGCTGCCTACCTGTGCTTTAATAACAATCTATATTATTCATATGAGAATTCTCATTTCTGTTCCAATCTGGTTCCTGTACGTTATTTGCCTCAAATTACATTTGAGGTGTGAGCTACTGGGACCTATTATACAGAATTAATTTATTTGTAATAGTGGGCGGGGCATTTGTTTGTGTAGTGCCTACATACTTTATTTAGTGACTGGACTCTGGATATTTGTTCTCACATGTATAAATGCCTGTGTGTATTGTGGTGGTGCTAACCAAGACCACTGGTTGAGTGACCAAAGCCCCAGTTATCCTTTGACCTCTGAGCCACAGATGGCTGGTTATAAAGGGAGCATACATTCCCTTATTGAACATGGTCAGTGCACATGATGGGTGAGCGTTGTATGCCGTGACTGTACAACACACTATGCTTGTGTTTGCCATTGCATAATGTGACATTGGGGGGTGGGGGCACTACAAACCCAGCTGACCTCCGGTCTCTTGCTCTGCTTTCTTCCTCTAAGTGTTGTGAAGACTCCCACCACCCCTGCATGCATTGTTTCAGCCATCCCCTGCTCATCTCCCTGCACGTTTTCCATGCTGAGCAAGACTGTCATGAGTTCAAATGGGCTGACTCATTTACAGTTTAATAATTAATATTTATGCAAGTAAAGTCACGAGCACAGATTTTTTTTCTGCAGTGCAAAATTTTGCATCATTGGATAAACATCAGAGAATGCGTATATGTTTGTTTTTCTTCATTGCAGTCACCGCATGCTCCTTTCAAGGCTAACACACATAGTGATTCACTAGAGTCAAACACACAGATACGCATGCACAAAAACACATGAATACACACCAAATCTCCAACATCCAGAAGACACAATACTGTCAGTTATTTTGTCTCCTACTAATGTGAAAACAACAAGAAGAAAGAAAGGAAGGGTAAAAGCTGCCAGTATTTTTGCATTTTTATGTGCGTGATGGTGTGCTAGTTGTTCTTCAGCAAGGAAGGAGGGACAAGAAGACTTGTAGAGGTTTGCTGACCCAATAGGTCTGGAAGAATTGCAGCCTCAGTGTGTACAGAGATACGAGAGAGAGATGGTATTTGTTCTGCTGACATCCTAGTTAACTCTCTTTGGCTTAGCTACAGTTCACAATGACCTAAAAATCACCAAATATTCATGTAAAGGTAAGCTCTCCATCACACAATTGCTCCAAAAGGTAGTCCTGTGTGATGAGCGTTTTGAGTATACAATAAACCTGTTCTGAATAGTATGTTGCAAAGGGTCTATCAGATTCTCGTGTTGCATGAAGCAACACTCATAAGTCAGCACTCATTATCAATGCGTATTCAGATTGCAGGATGAAGCTCCAAATCCCTGTTAAAGCTATCTAAGTCACTTATGTAACAGTACAAGTGGAAATGCATGACTGCATAACTGGGTGCAGTCTGCAGGGAAAGGCGTAATGGTTAGTCACATTTAACAAAGGGCCTGTTTGTGCTGCAGAATTCAGCAGAGTTTTTGGATCCTCTCAGCTCTACCATAAACACATCTGTGCAGTCTGCCATGCTGCCACATATTTTTAATGTGTGAATATGACCAGGGGATGCAAGGTTTTTGGGAGCTGATCACATAAACCAGGTTTTCACAGATTCCTTTATTTGACCACCATAATGTTACATTGTCATCTCTGCCAGCGATTTGGGGTTGGTCTGGCTGAGATGGATTCTTTTATGATATACCCTGGGATCTGCCAAGTCAAACATTTGTTTTGTCTTGACTCTAGAGTCAGCTTACTCACTGTTCTTGTAGGTTACAGTATTGATATTCACTCATTTGATATACTGCTGACTTTGCCCTTGAAGATATTTCTGTGTAATTCAGTTTACATTCATTGTCCATCTGCTGGAAGCAAATGTGTCAATTGCTTAACGTGTGTGCAGTCTGCAGTGGGCATTGCTGTAATAAATTTGGGAGCTATTTACTGCAACAGGTACTGATTCAGCACATCTGCTGCTCTTTTCACATACTCGCCACTGCACATAGATCAGCCTTGTAGAATGTATGTCACTGAGGTCTGTCCAGCTGTCTCTATGCCATACATGTTTTTCTGAATCTGAACAACACCTGGCACCGATCTGAAATCCTCCAGGGGACAAGGAAAACACTTTTTAAACATGTTATTATTTTTAATGGCAGATGTGCTGCTACCAAACAGAAATGTGTCAGGAGAAAAGCAGTGTGCAGTTTGATCTTTTAACTCCAAAAATCAGCTAAGATTGACACGCTTGGTTAGAATATTTGAAGTCACAAATGTGTGTTAGACAGATGTCACAAGGCCCCGAGGCACATGAGGCACATGCACATGGCCTCTAGTGAGGTCAGCTGCCCATTGCCTCTGGTCGATCCCAGCAACAGTCGCCTGGGATTTGGTGCTGTATAAATAAAATTGAATTGAATTGAATTGGTTCTTTGGGACTCTCGTCCTTCTGCTGGGTTGGATACACAGTTGTTGCCAAAATGTGTGATCTCAGGTCTTCTCAGGTACTCTTTTGGGCTGTGGATGGCCCGATCTCCTGGATCTATCTCTGTCTGCCTTTGGCTCCTGGGGATTGTTATTGCAACTAGCCACCCTTGTAATCAAGTACATTTTGTAATTTCTCTCTCTCTCACACACAGTCAAGGAACTTTGGCACAACGGTGCATTCAGATCATAATTCTGATGGCAAAATGTGCCAGACATTACAGGTTTTTTTTTTTTATTTCTAACTTTATAGCAAATGAATTTATCCTCTGTATTTGTAATATAGGACTTTAGAAAAACAAAACAAAAACTTTGTCACTTTGTCCCAAGCTTGTCCACCTCCATGTCCCACGTGTAATAAACCAAAGGTTTTGTGCATCTGTCTGCTTGTTCACTGGTTCTCCTGCTTCTTTGCAGATGTGTGTTGCTGTCCAAAGCTGGTGCATCTGCCTTCATTCAACCTGAAGACTGTGAAGATAAAGAAGTAAAGAGCAGTTTCTCCTGTAATGTAGATGGTGAAATGGGATCATAATTCTTTTGCTTGTTAGATTAAATTCATTTGCCAGTGCTACTGATAAATGATTTGTTTCATCTTCACGATGGGAATAGATGGAACGGATAAAAGAGATGCAGCAACATTTTTCATTTCACACTTGACTTGAAATGGCGACACTTTGGTCGCCAGCCTGGAACTCTGATGATATTTAATGAAAACACTGTGATGTAAGATAAAAACTGCTGCTGGAAAATTTTCACTTGATGCGGTGGAGCGTGTGTGTGAATTTTTTCGTTTTGTTTTGGGGGTGTTTTTTTTTTTTTGTTTTTGTTTTTTCTCTAAAAAGTGACAGCTTTCTGATCTTAGGACATGATAGAAAAGCATGTCAGCTGCTTTTTTTTTTTCTCTGTTGGGTTTAAATTCTAGAATTAAGTAATAATAGCTGGTAAACTCTGTTAGCCACTGTAATAATTCCAGATGTTTTAAGCCTGAATTTGTGTTGTGGTCCCATTTGCCATCTTTCCAAGCTGCTTGTAGGCTGTCTTGCAGGCCAAGGTGTCAGTCCAAGCTAGTCCTTTCAAAATTTACTAATCATTTAATCTACAATGTGCTTGTCCATCACAATCCACGACAATCAGATCTACTCAGCTGAAGGTAAAAGGGTGTATCTTCACATTTGGGAAGTGGGACCTATTCATTACACTCCACCCCCTCCTGGTCACTACTGCATGCTTTCTTACTGCAGATTGCACCACCTATACAACATTTTGGCTTCTTTTTTGAATATCTCTCATTGAAGTTGAACTTTAGTGACACATCACCGCTCCATGTGTCATACCTTTAAATTCAAATTTGCACCAGCTGCTTCACCATCTTTGATTTTGCATGCAACTACATGATCCAGGGTATATGGGCCTTGATAATTTAGCTTCTTCAGTATTTAATTGTAATTATAGAAAAGGGAACCATGAATGTAATTTTACCCAAATAAGTTTTCCATTAATTTCAAATGAGATGGTGACTCAGCAGTTTGTTTTTTTCTGTTCTTGGAGCTTTTGGCATGCAAAGTCACATTTTTACTGGGAACTGCAGTTGTGCTGTTTGAGCAAAGAAGCAAAGCTGCTGATGTCTTTCAAATTTTATGCAGTTTAGTTGTGCCTGGTATCAAATGTTTGAATGATTGCATTTGTAAGCAGAGGGAGATGTTAGTGCAATGACCCCCAGCTCAATATTTTGGATTCAGTTGGCTGCAGAGTTGCACCGAGCTGACTAAAAGTTGTCTTTGTAATCGTGCTACCTCCTGTTTCCCCTTTTCATTGAGCCATTCCTCACACATTCTGGGTAGATTTCATTTTTGCTTCCACTCATCAATGTCTGTTCTAATTTTCCTTGATGGCATGTTTAAAAAGATTTGCATTACAAGAACATCACATAGGTTTTGAAAAATCTGCTGCTGCCTTGTTTCTTTGTTTTTCCTTTTGTTCAGTGTGTTTAAAAATTAAAAATAACAAAACCCTTATTAACACTGACAGAGATGATTACATTTATTTAGCCCCGGATAGGTCATGAAGCTCTTAAAACAAATGTTAATTTCCTGACCTTCTGTGATGAACATACCTCAGCTCACCTCCTTTGTTTTATTGTTTTTTTAAATGTTTTATTGATAAACTGGAGATGAGTTAATTTGAAGAGGGAAACTTGAAATGACTGTTTTGTTGTTGTTGTTTGTTTTTTAAATCAAGACTTCTGATCTATTGTTTGATTCAAATGACTCTTCTTAAAATATTATCCATATACATTCTGCTCCCGCTTTGTGCTTTCTTTTGCTGTTCAGGTTATGGAACTATTATGCCTGTCTAAACTTCAGTGACTGAGTCACTTGTTTTCTATGCAATCCAGCCCTGGCTAATTTGGTTGTAGCCCTTTGCTTCACATCTCTACAAACAGTTGAACACAATGAGGTCCAGAGTTTAAGTGGCTGACCCTTTGCAGCAGTCCTTCGTTCTGCCTTTGACTGCTAAAGCCATTTGAATAAATGGAAATGTTTGTGGGGGTTTTTTGTGTTTTTGTTTTTTTTATTGCCAACTACATAAAGGAACTGTTTTAATAAAGGTTGGAAATGCCTCTATTCTGTGTGACTTCTTAACATTTAATCCTAATATTTGTCATCAAAAACTTCCCCTTACCTACCAACACTCCAGTCGCTGTGATGTCAGAGTCAAGTTTATTGTCATTACACATGTATAAATACAGGGTAATAAAATACAGTTAAGTATACAGATGTTTATATTGCTATACAGAGACCAAATGAACAGATGAACTCCAGACAAATGTAGTGTTGTATACATATGTACAGATGTACCGAGTGCTATGAATATAGCTTTCACTACTTAAACAGTAGCAGAGGTGTAGCGCTCTGAAAAGACTATAATACTGAACAGTGTACGCTCTATAACAGAGACTATGCTATGTCAGTGTCCTGAACTATAGCAGTATCCAGTGTGAGCATATGGTGGAGGCTGAGAATGAATGACAGTCATGATCTTGGTCATCGGGAGGGATAGGGGGGAGGAGGGGCGTAGGAGGGTTGAGTAAGTGTGGATGAGAAGGTTCAGCAAGGGACTGAGTTCAGTACGATGACAGCTGTGGGGAAGAAGCTGTTCCTAAACCTGCTGGTTTTATTCTGAAGGGTCCTGTAGTGACATCTGGAGGGGAGGAGCTGGAAGAGTTCATTGGCAGGATGAGAGGAGTCCCTGAGAATGATGCGTGCCCGGTGTAGACATCTCTTCTTGTGGACATCCTCAATAGCAGGAAGTGGAGTCCCTATGATGCGTTGGGCGGTTTTCACCAGTTCCCATACCAGACCGTGACACAGTTGGTCAGGATGCTTTCTATTGCACAGCGGTAGAAGTTACCCAGTATGTCAGCAGACAGGTGGTTCTTCCTCAGTGTCCTCAAGAAAAAGAGGCGCTGATGAGCCTTCTTGACCAGGCTGGAGGTGTTAGTTGGCCAGGACAAATTCTCAGAGATGTGGGTGCCCAAGAACTTGAAGCTGAAAACCCGTTCAAAATGTATCAATTTACTTCCGTCCATGGTCCATCCGTAAACTGTCTTCTGTATATATATTAAAGTTAATATGAATTCTAAAAGTCTTCCAGAGCAGTAAGTCGTGAAATGGTGGGTAGGTAGAATAGGTCTTGAAATAGGCAAATATACTCATATTGAGTATGCAAGAAAGTGCTGAGATATTGGGGGAAACTAAAATCATCCATTCGCTTATCCTTTTCAGGGTCGCAGAGGGCGCTGGAGCCTATCCCAGCTGTCATAGGGCAAGAGGCGGGGTACACCCTGGACAGGTTGCCAGTCTGTCACAGGGCTAACACACAGAGACAGACAACCGTTTGTGCTCACATTCACACCTATGGGCAATTTGGATTAATCAATTAACCTATCCCCACTAACTGCATCTCTTTGGACGGTAGGAGGAAGCCAGAGTACCCAGAGAACCCACGCAAACACGGGGAGAACATGCAAACTCCACACAGAAAGACCCCGGCCTGATGGTGGAATTGAACTCAGGACCTTCTTGCTGTGCGGCAACAGTGCTAACCACCGTGCCAACTAAAACTAAAATCATAAGGTTGCCAATTTAAAAAGGAATGAACAGTCTTTAAATGTTATTTTAGTTTAAGTTTAATGAAGTGAGAGACCAAAAATCCAGAAAAAATAATTTGTAATAAATTTATCCGAAGTTCTGTGGTAAGATGAAACCAAAACTGTGCTGGACATGCTTTGTTTGGAGGAATAGAGATGCTGAATATGACCCAAACAACACCATCCCCACAGGCAAGCACAAAAGTGGAAACACTATGCTGTTATGCTAAAGGCAGAAGACAACGTCACTGTCTTCTGCACCAATGGACAGGGCCATGTACAGTAAAATCTTGAATGAGAATCTCCCACCCTCAGCCTGGATGCAATGGATTGTGGACAGAATGACAATGAACCAAAACATACTGACAACAACAAAGTAGTGCCTAAAGAAGATGCACATTAAGGTCATAGCTTGTGTCCAGACCTCACCAATAGTAAATCTTTATAGGGAGTTGAGGTTTGAAGTTATCAAGTGGCAGCCAGGGAACCTAAAGAATCTGGAGTGTTTCTGTAAAAAGGAATTGGCCAAAATCCCTCCTGGGATGTATACAAATTTGGTACGCAACTAAGAAAGGTGATATCGCTTGCCCACAAGTGTTTCTCCATCAGCTGCTAGCCATATTTTGCTTGGGTATCAAATCCTGATTTCATTCAATGAAAATCAATTATCAATTAATACATTTTATGGGACATGCTTTTTTTTCTTCAGGATTTTGGTTAATATTTTGTCTACCATAAAACTTATAGACTGTTTATCTCTTGATAAGAGAGAAAAACTTACAAATTCAGGAAGGGATCAAACATTTATACAGGGCTTTTAAAGCGGTCAATAGAATTTCAAAATTAATTCTGTATTATTTTTTGTTAACAGCCTAGTTGCTGTATTCTGGACTAAGGCTACGTTCACACTGCATGCAAAAGCGCGTCAAATCCGACTTTTTTGACCCTATGCGACCCATATCCGATCATGGTGTGACAGTGTGAACGGCACAAATCCGATATGTTCAAATCCGACCTGGGTCACTCTGGTATGTGGTACTGAATCCGATACATATCTGATGTTTTAGAAAGCGACTGCTGTTTGATGGTCATGTCGCATTAAATCTGTCTTTTACATCACTGACACAAGACAGACGCCGATTATCAGCGCCAGAGAAGACATCGCGAATGCTTCCGTCCATCCCGTGTAGATGTCAGTGAAACTGTTGGGAAGAGAGCGTTGGAGAAACGTGAACATTTTATTTATATTGTATAATCTGCAGATTCTGACAGAAATCTGCAACTATCCTTTGAAGCACCGCTCCTCTAAAACAGCAATAAGGATCATTAGGCCATATGTAAATAACAAAATAACTTAAAGAAAAATTGGGGAACGTAAAGTCCGAAACAAGTCTTTATATCTTAATATAAAGATATAATCAGTAAAACAATACTGATTACATCAGTCAAACAATACTGTTTGGTCTGGGTCTGAACAGAGCGCGTTGTGTGTGACGTCTTCTTTTGCACAGTGGGCCGCTTTGAGGGTTTACACAGGAGCACGTTTGCTGTCACATTTTATTTGTAGTGTGAACAAGCAGACAAAAAAATCGGATTTGATCAAAAAATCGGAATTGAGCTTTAAGACCTACAGTGTGAACGACTGCAACTCTCACAACCACTGTCCACACTCCAACTACACCTCACCTCACAGTAAATGATCATTTCCATTTTAAGCATTTCCAAATAATCATTTTCCATACTGCTAGTATAAATATACACAGTATAATGCCATCACTACAATATACATGTTTTACACACTCCTTTTGTTGTTGACATTTACAGGCTGTGTGCAAAAGGCCACACTCTTCAAATTCATGCCAACTAATATTTTTACGTCCAGTAGGTGTCCTGCTAGAGCAAATGAAGCTTCAAGAAGCTTTGCGCTGGGGTGAACCAATTGGATGAAAAGCTTCAGTGCTTCATGGAGCTTCATCTGCCCATCACTAGATTATACTATGAAAAAGGAAAAGTTTTTAATTAAATTGCTAAGCAGATAAACTACTCAGAAACACCACTATGTTTGAGCAGGAACAGGAAGTGATACTCTACCACAAAGCAAGCGAACACCAAGTGACAGCACCAACAAGATGTGTGCCACATTATAAATGTGGCACTTACTAAGGCACTCTGTCTTCTGCAGTTTGAGCCCGACCTCTGTCTGAACTCTGTTTTGAACCTGAACTGAATCTGAAATTGACAAGCTGTTGCACACCAGTGCTCATTTCACAGCTGGAATGTGACAGTCCAAACACTTTCCAAACAGATTCCAAGATCATCAGTTCAAACAATTGCACATAAATGCTTACAAGTTATTTGGATATGTCACCACTATATGCCAAGGTCTGCAAGACCCAAACTGTCACCCTCAGATAAGAAGAAATTGGTGAGTGAGCCCAAGGACAACCAAGGAGCACCCAAGGATAAGGACAACCAAACAGTCAAAAAAATCACTAAAAGCCCCAAATTATGACGGTATTTGTGATGACTGTACGTAAACTTCTGACCACAACTGTACTTTCCGCATCTGTGTGCATGTGAGGTAGTGTAGACCAAGTGGCTAGGAAGGCGATAAGTAGACAGCATCAACATCAGTTTCTTTTAAGTGTACTTTTATTTTCGGCATCTCTATTATACCATTTTAAAACCTGGTAGGTAGTGATGGTCCGCTTGAAGCTGAAGCTCCGGTGCGTGTGTCAAAAAAATCAACACACTGCTTCAGAAGCACTGTGTCGAAGCTTGATTCGTTTGGCCAGAGTCACGTGATCAGTGACGTCCGAAGCTTCATTTAGAACCTAACTGCTTCGGTGTCTGATTCAATGGTTTATAAGGAAGCGAATCATTCGCGGGATTTGTGGTGTTTTGATGGTGACAGATAGCAAACCACTGATCATTCCATTGAGAGATTTGGAGCCAGCGAGGAATAGAGGAGGTTCTGTTGTGTGGGAGAATTTTGAGTTGATTTTGGTCAGTTGGGTGGGTTTTCCAGCTTTGTGTTCTGGCCGTTTGCTTTTGTTTTGTGCGTGTTTATTATATCTTATAATGGGAAAAAACTTAAAATGTCAAAAAAAAATCTGCTTTCATAGTATAAATACCATTAAATAACTTTAGAAAAACTTCCACTTGACTCTTTACATGTAATGTTATAAAAATATATATTTTATTGTTTAATTAATCTGAAAATGTTAGTCTGCCAAATGTGCAGCAATGTAATCTATTTATTCTCTTCAGCTGATAGTTTGTGGGGCCCAGGTAGACTGTATAACTGCATCTCTACCAGTTTCTCTGCATTCCAGCCTCCTCTGTTCCATGTGAAGGGATTTGCCTTAAGGCAGGAGAAATGATCTCCACGAAAAGGAACAGGTTCGGCCATCGCACAGTGGAACAAATTCTCTTCTTAAATAAAAATGAGAAAGAGCTACTTTAAATGCATCATGTTTTTGTTCATAAGCATTTTCCCTTTCCATTTCACAATCAATTCTACCTCCAGGTCAAAAATATGTCTAGGAAAATTTCCCTAATATATAATATTATATATATTATATATGCTCACAGCAGAAGCATACTCCACAATGTGTTGTACATTATCATATGTATATTATATGTAACGTGGTATTTTTCAATTATTGTATTTACCAACATCAAGAAGTCACAAGCAAAGAAAGACCACGCCATGGTGCATGTTTAAACAAGAAGAGTTTACTGGTCAAAATTATTTATTAAACAAATAAACCACATTTTCTTAACCTCCCAAAAATAAACTTTCAAAGCAACGGCGGCCCAATATCAGTCATAATGAAGCAGTTGGTTTTATTTTGTGGATTCAAGCTGCTCTTCGTATTTTTGGCCACCAGATGTCACCGGAGAGGACTGTGTTGAAAAGCTTCGAGTAATGAACCGTTTTTCAATACAAGCTTCAGTGCTTCAGAAAGCTTCATTTGGCCATCACTACTGGTAGGCAAAATCTCACTTGCTTTCAACAGGACTTTACACACACCTGAACCTCATTAGTCTCTACCATTGAAAAATAGGTTGGAACAAACACTACAATTCTAATCAAAAAACAGGAATGCAATTATGCATCCAGTCGACAAACTAATTTACCCAGCTAAATGGCCTGAAAAGTAAAACACTGCATACAATACAACTAAAAATAAAATAAATAATACTATACAAAATTAAAAACCCTCTAGTTGGTTGTACCCAGTTGGGCACCAATGACATCATGACCCTATATAAACAAGTACTGGGGCGGCCCCTCCCACGCACCTGTTTTAGATCTAGGACCTGAACAAATGGATAAACATGGTAAGTATAACCAAAGCAACATAAGCAAACATAATTTGTTAGAAATTGACCTGTGAACAGAAGAAAATTCAAAAGACTTGATGGTTAGTATAGTATTTGCTTTAGAAATATATGCATGGATGTAATGGATGTAACCAATTCTACCACAAACTAACCCGGGAAAGTATGTAAAGCAAAGTTACACCAGCAATGTCTAAATTAAAGCATTATGGTCAACTGTAAAAAAACAAACAAACAAACAAGGGATAAATTATCAATATGGTAGAGGGAGAAGTGATAAATGAGTTCAAGCATAGCTACTTTGTCACAGTGCACCAGAGGGTCCCAGTAATTATGTTTATCTTCAAAATCTGAGGTTTTGTAACCGTCATTTGCTAAGACACAAACTGCATATGGGCTGAAAAACCAGAATGGACATTGAATGTGAAAAGCAGCTGTCTGTTTCTTCTTACATGTGTACCAATAATCTTTAAATGGGCGGAGACAAACAAATATGCATTATGTCATCTTGTCCATGTGCACTAAAACATAGTCAACATCTCCATGACCATGGTATACTGTTGTGAACTGGAATCTTATACATTATATTGCCAAAAGTATTCATTCAGCCATCCAACTCACTGAATACAGGAGTTCATCATTTCCATGGCTACAGGTGTATAAAATCAAGCATGCTTCTACATGCCTAGGTGGATAGCTCTCTGGGGCTCAGTGAATTTCAGTGCCAGGATGCCACCTGTGCAGCTGTGAAATTGTGTCCACTTGTGAAATTTCTTTATTACTAAATATCAGTCAAATAGTCAACTATTAGCAGTTTTATAATAAAGTGGAAACAACTGGGAAGGACAGCAACAGTCATTAAAATAGTAGGCGATGTAAAATCACAGAGCGGGGTCAGCGACATCACTACAGACCTCCAAAGTTCATGTGGCCTACAGACTGGCTCAAGAACAGTTCATTGAGCGCTTCATGCAATGAGTTTCACTGGCTGGGCAGTTGCATCCAAGCTTTACATCACCAAATACAATGCAAAGCATCTGATGCAGTAGTTATAAGGCACACCACTAACTGATTCTAGAGCAGTTGAGACACTTTAACAGGTACATGGCAGAGTGGGGCACAGAAAGAAATGGGCATGAATACTACTACTGTCTACTGGTAGACAAAGCAGTTGCCCAAGACTGCAACAAGACCAGACATAAGAACAGTCATTTTTTACTATTCACACTACATTTCTCATTTATGTATTGATCAAACTTATATTTTGATTTCTTTGATTAAGAATAGCAGTGCTTTGTTATTAGGAAACAGGGAGAAGCTCTGTTTTAGCACTGATCATTTTTACTAACATCAGGACCTTTTAGTCTGTCTTGGCTGTGATGTGAAGGCAATCTCTTTCTGTCACAGGTCACTCACACACATACATCTATCTATCCATACATCCATACATCTATCTATCCACACACACACACACACACACACACACACACACACACACACACACACACACACACACACACACACACACACACACACACACACACAATAACAAGAAGGTTCAGCAGTTCATGGCAAAACTTAGGCAACAGTGCAGATCACAGTGCTATAACTGCATGAAGGGCCTGAGCTCAAACTAGCTGGGGTCTGCGTGGCATTTCCATATTATGCATGTACCATGTGGGTTATCTCATGTACTGTGCCTTCCCACAGCACAAGACATACTTATTAGATTATTTAGGTATTCTAAATTGCTGTGAATTCGAATGTTGTCTCGTTTTATAGCGTTACCTGTTTCTGAGAACAACCATGTATGTATGTGTTGGGGTAAGCCACTAGGTGGCGACAAATAATCAGCATTACTAGTATAGTACTTCGACTTCCATTGTGTCATTGGTCTACTTCAATACGCACATGTAAATAGAACTGAAATAAGAACATATAAGAACCCAGTGTGTCATATATTATATCTTAGCCTGATTAAATCAAGTAGATTAACGATTGCTTATCTAGTTTGTGGCTTGCTGGCACCAGAGGTCAGAATAGAATGGCCAGACTGGTTCCACAGACAGTGTGACAAAGGATTATAGAGACTGTACATACAAAAAAGGGGAACTGGGACAGAGTAGAGACGCCTGGGGAAATTAATGTCATAAAGCAGAATGTCTATGTTGTGACATTCTGTACAACAGAACAGTTTTTTGATTAATCTTTTAATAAATCCATATTCTTTGATCTTTGAAAACGTTTCTGTAGCTTGTTTAAATATTATTTCATTTCATTTGTTTTTATGTGTTTCAGTTGGTTGGGCCACATACCATCGAAGTCATTTAAATATTATAAGGTACGGTGAGATAGCTAGCTGTATCCTTTAGTGTCGTTTTACACAGCAGTGAGCTGACTGCATCTGTGATGTCAAATGATTTAAAGCAATACATGATTTAATTTGTACTTTGTGCGTGTCTGTTTTTATTTTTACTTCCCCCCCATTCTTTACGTCATTATGAGTGTGCTACCATAGCTGGAAAAAAGTGGGCGGATACTTTTTTTAAATTGCATATTCACTTGTGGGTTTTGTTTTTTTTTCCACGATTAGCTTTCAGTGGAGGTCATTGCCCTGAGCGAGCCGATCACTGACTGCTGTGTTTTTGTAGGAGATTTTATATGACAAAGGTTTTACATCAATGCGAGAGATGTCTGTAAACAACACAAAAGGACCTTGTGAGGGCAACCTAATCAATCTAAATTTTACGCACAGCTTTTTGCCGCCCGTCTTTATCACCGTGTTCATTGTCGGGACGGTGTCCAATATCTGTGGACTGAGAAGCGTATGTGTGAGCTGGAAGAAAAACGGAAACATCAACATCTTCATGTTCAATCTCGGGGTGGCGGACCTGCTGTATCTGTTTACCCTGCCGTTCCTCGTCTACTATTACGCGCGTGAGAGTGACTGGCAGTTTGGCCAGCCTTTCTGCAAGGTGACGCGCTTCTGCTTCAACCTCAACCTTTATGGCAGCATCGGCTTCCTTACCTGCATAAGCATCTATAGGTACCTGGGCATTGTGCACCCGATGAAAGTGATGGGGAAAATCACCAGTCGCCACTCTCTGGCCATAAGCGCTCTGGTCTGGGTTTTGGTCATTATTCAAATTACTCCTGATATGTTCTTTGACAAGAATGATGAAAAAAAACCAAACTCGTGTTTTGACACCACCTCAACCAACCTGACCAGATACTACCTGCCATACAGCATCAGCTGGACGGTCACCGGGTTTGTCCTGCCTTTGGTCATCATTTTGGGCTGTTATGGACACATCGTGGTGGTTCTGGGAAAGAACGCCAATGTCAACCCACTGCTGAAGCAGCGATGTTTGAAACTGGTCGTGATTCTGGTCATACTTTTCTCCGTCTGTTTCATTCCCTACCATATATTTCGAAATTTAAATCTCACTACCAGGATTTTGAAACAAGATGGGCTTTGTCACCACCTCTTCGACGACATCTACATTGCACACCAGGTCGGCAGATTCCTGGCTTGTCTAAACAGCGCGATAAACCCGCTGATTTATATAGTAGGAAATGATGATTTCCTGACTAAGTTTCAAGACTTCAGTAATCGGACCAGGATGTCTCTTGCCGGACTCAAAAGCGCAATTATTTACCGCAAACCCATAGAAGCGGACGTGGATTTACCCGCAGACATGTGCACCAGTTTCGACAAGAGGAGTGGATAGGGCGCAGAATCAGTTTACGCGAGTTGCTCGTCTATACATGTCACGCACCGCCAGCACTTCCACAGATCCGTGAACAAAGTACGTGACTGCGACTGATGATTGTGCTTAAGGGAGGACTGGCGAGGGGTAGGTCACTGAGGTGTCAGTGCACAGAGAAAGTCAAGTGTCCGGATGGTTCCCTGGATGTTACCGAAAAGACTTAAAGCTGAAGCTCCAGCTCATATACCTCTATTTTTGAACTGTTCCAAGTGTTAAGCATTGTAACAACTTATATATTTTTATTTTCTGCGTATTTAGTAAGCCTCAAATCTTTCTTCTGTACAGTGCAGCAGGAAGTATGCTGTTGACACTTATTTGTGTTATGTGCTACACTGCTTTGGACTGTTAGATGAAGCTTTGATATACTTCACCATGAGTTGTATTTTTCACCTCAACATGTAACCGACTCAGACTCAAACCATAAAAGGGATTTTAACAGCACTTGTTTTAAGAGTCTGGCACAGCCTAATTACTGCCGTTTGTTTAGAGAAAACGGACACAATACAGCAACAGCTATGTATGAAACTGGAGTGGACAGTCTGAAGTAGAAATACCACTAAAACTTTTCAAGTGCTCTCTTATTTCTTCTTCTTTTTTTCTTTAACCTAAATAAAAAAGTAATATCATCAAATGAATCCGCGTGTCACAAAGGTGAAATAATCTAATTATATCTCATACAGATGGGTAGCAAAGGCGATGCACATTATGCGGAACCCTCACGCGGTTCCATTGAAGTATGCGTGTCAAACATGCACCGTGGGAATAAAAGTTGCTGGGTTTCAGTCTGGTCCACTGTGTTGCTTTGCAAAATTTGAAAATCACAGCGAAGAATTAATAACGAATATACTGCCATCTCTGCTATGGGGAAACCACCATTACACAGGAATAAGAATACGGGCAAATATAGGCTACATGGGCTACAGTCAAGTATTTTTATACTGAAAAACGCGAAACTGTCTGGTTATTACATTTGCAAAGGTCTAACTTGTAGACCCCCCCCCCCCCCCCCCCAATTCTACAGACATAATAGCATTATTATTATTTTTATTTCGTTTTTAAAGACGCACTTTAAACACTAGTCCTCTGTTTTTCAGATGGTTGCTTTATTACAATCAGGATTTTGATCATCTTTACAATAAAAGAAAGTGTGACATGGTCTGGTTTTTGTTGGGTCCTTTCCTGGTTATTGTGATTATTGTGAGGTTATTGTATTACAAGTTTTTAGTTTACTTTTCATTGTTATTCTTGAGCTCTAGTTTTGATTTATTATTATGTTTCTAGGATTATTCTAGGACTATTCTAGTCTGGTGTTTTAGAAATATAATAATGGATTCTTTGTGTGTTAGTTGAACGTAGCCTCTCCTGTGCTTTTTCTATGTTTAATTAATTGTGCATGTCTTATCTTTAAATCTAGTTAGCAGGACTGTTTTAAGGTTTGGGGCCCAGATAAGAGAAAAAAAATCCCTTTTGGCCCGACCACTTTACTATTGCAAACCATGCCAGCCCTAAATCTGTAACACTTTGCAGACAAGGATCAATATTCTGTTTAAATAGATATTTTTATTTTATGCATGACTGATGAGATGTGTGCAAGTCATTTTTTACATTTTAATATTTTTATTGATAACATTACATTAAAAATATTTATTTATTCATTTATTTATTGTTTATTTATTTTACAGTGATTGGTACTTTACACAAAATATAACTATAAAATATAAATACAAATATATGTTAACTTTTTGGATGGAAGAGTATTTAAATTCTTATCTATAAAATGGTGAAAGTATTTTTTTTATAATATTAGGTATTGGAAAACATAACTTAAATAATCCTTTGGGTAATAATTAAACAAAGTATAGCCAAACAAAATAAGTTTAAATGTGATTTTGCAGCAGTCACAGGCAGTGTGCAAAACATATGCAGAGCAATGCACACTTGTCCAAAAATGCACTTTATGTGATGTTATAATGATAATGGATTATTAATTAAATTCATCAAATTAAAACATTAATAGTGCATGGGGGAAAAAGTCCCAAATGACATCCTGCAATTAGACATGTTTTGTTTTTTTTACTTAAAATAACTTACCTCATTCTTCACATATCAGTGGGGCTGGTTCAGTGTCAGGAGTGTGGGTGTGAGGATACAACAGCCTGAGCCAGAGGTTTGATCTGTTTGGCCTTGCAGCAGGTAGCAGATAAGTGATTTAGTACATTTAGTACAATTACGTGTTGGCTAAAATAACTCAAACACGTTATTTTTTGTTAGAAATTAAATATATTAGCTAATTAAGTCAAACAGTGTCTGTGGACTTTATTTGTTTCATTTCCCCCTGTCTCTTTTCTTTCTTTAAATACAGACTTCAATTTTAACTGAGCCATCCTAACGTCTTACTGCTCGGCATCAGGTAGGAGCAAGTGCACCTGGACCAAGCCAAACTGAAATAAAGAGGGTGGAGGCGAGGTCAGAGGCTGTTGATACAACAGAGCATGTTGTATCAACTAAATGGCAATGCTGAGCGCTTCTACAAACACTGGTGAAAAAACAGGTCGCTCAAAGGAGCCAGCATTAAACTTCAAAATGTGACCCAAGTCTTCACTGTCTAAAAGCAATGTTTAATTAACAAACTGGACATTTGCTGATACTGGACCTGTCCTGGGTTTGTGCTCTTCAGAGTACGCACTTGGAGCACATGAGGTTGCCTGTTTGCAGTAAGCTCGCTTTCAGTCTTTGCTGGATTGTACTATTTGTACACTAACCACAATTGGTAACCCTGGATCTCCTGTTTGCAGTGCAGCTTTGCCTATTCATCTGTTTTGGCCAACGCTGTAGGAATGGTATTGAAGATGGTTGCCATAAACATTGAGGCTACAGATCCAGTGTAGCTTCTTTCTTTAGGAAAAATATCTGTATCAATAAATTATTACTAACCTAATGCCAAATGGGATAGTAATTTAAAGTGAGTGAGGATATTGTCTGTATTTTCAGTTTTGATAATCACAGTGGTGATACACACCATCTCTGACTGGAGTTTTAGGTTTTGTCAGTCAGCTAGGACAAAGACAGCCTGGCTCTGCCGAGGATCTCTGAGAACGTGAAACGTATTATAAAAGAGCTCTTTCAAACATTATCAGATCATGCTGGACTCCATGTGTCAGGTTGAAGTCCATGAATCTTGAGTCATCTTGAGTGCTGTTGTCATCAAAGCATTAGAAGGAAATTGAGATGGGTTACAGGTACACTCTTTAGGCATACTATTTTTAAGCCATTTTAAAAAATAGTTTATTTATCGCACTGAGAAGGTCCAAGTTGGAGAAAGGGCCCAGCCAGGAACCTGTTTGCTGTGAGGTGACAGCACTAACCACTGCAACACCCTGACATTTTTAACATGTTCAGCTAAGAGTGTTCAAATTTGTATAATTTGGCAGGAAAGTTTGTATTAAACATAAATTACATTTATCCAGTGGTCTCAATGTATTTTTGATGTCCTTCAGTAAATACCTGTTTCTTTAATGCCTTTCACAAAAGCACCATACATTTCTTTCCAGATGTGGAGCAACTTGGCAGTAAGCCCAGCTGCTAGTTATGTCATGTGCACATTTTCAGGAAAGGGTGTGCTTACAGTGGGGCAAAAAAGTATTTAGTCAGCCACCGATTGTGCAAGTTCCCCCACCTAAAATGATGACAGAGGTCAGTAATTTGCACCAGAGGTACACTTCAACTGTGAGAGACAGAATGTGAAAAAAAAAAATCCATGAATCCACATGTTAGGATTTGTAAAGAATTTATTCGTAAATCAGGGTGGAAAATAAGTATTTGGTCAATAACAAAAATACAACTCAATACTTTGTAACATAACCTTTGTTGGCAATAACAGAGGTCAAACGTTTACTATAGGTCTTTACCAGGTTTGCACACACAGTAGCTGGTATTTTGGCCCATTCCTCATTTTGGATCATTGTCATGTTGGAAGACCCAGCCTCGTTTCATCTTCAAAGTTCTCACTGATGGAAGGAGGTTTTGGCTCAAAATCTCACGATACATGGCCCCATTCATTCTGTCCTTAACACGGATCAGTCGTCCTGTCCCCTTGGCAGAAAAACAGCCCCATAGCATGATGTTTCCACCCCCATGCTTCACAGTAGGTATGGTGTTCTTGGGATGCAACTCAGTATTCTTCTTCCTCCAAACACGACGAGTTGAGTTTATACCAAAAAGTTCTACTTTGGTTTCATCTGACCACATGACATTCTCCCAATCCTCTGCTGTATCATCCATGTGCTCTCTGGCAAACTTCAGATGGGCCTGGACATGCACTGGCTTCAGCAGCGGAACACGTCTGGCACTGCGGGATTTGATTCCCTGCCGTTGTAGTGTGTTACTGATGGTGACCTTTGTTACTTTGGTCCCAGCTCTCTGCTGGTCATTCACCAGGTCCCCCCGTGTGGTTCTGGGATCTTTGCTCACCGTTCTCATGATCATTTTGACCCCACGGGATGAGATCTTGCGTGGAGCCCCAGATCGAGGGAGATTATCAGTGGTCTTGTATGTCTTCCATTTTCTGATGATTGCTCCCACAGTTGATTTTTTCACACCAAGCTGCTTGCCTATTGTAGATTCACTCTTCCCAGTCTGGTGCAGGTCTACAATACTTTTCCTGGTGTCCTTCGAAAGCTCTTTGGTCTTGGCCATGGCGGAGTTTGGAGTCTGACTGTTTGAGGCTGTGGACAGGTGTCTTTTATACAGATGATGAGTTCAAACAGGTGCCATTCATACAGGTAACGAGTGGGGGACAGAAAAGCTTCTTACAGAAGACGTTTCAGGTCTGTGAGAGCCAGAGATTTTCCTTGTTTGAGGTGACCAAATACTTATTTTCCACCCTAATTTACGAATAAATTCTTTACAAATCCTACCATGTGAATTCATGGATTTTTTTTTTCACATTCTGTCTCTCACAGTTGAAGTGTACCTCTGGTGCAAATTACTGACCTCTGTCATCATTTTAAGTGGGGGAACTTGCACAATCGGTGGCTGACTAAATACTTTTTTGCCCCACTGTATGTAGCCTATAACAGCTCGGTCACGTAATTTCATAGTAACAGCACATTCCTTGCCTGTATAACATTTGCATGGTTTTCAATGCAAAAGCTCAGTAGAATAAAAAACACACATTTATAGCTTATCGTAAGAGAGTCTAAGGAACAAAAAGAAAAACAAAACAAAAGAAAAACAAGTTGCGAAGAAATGAATTAACAAGGTCTGACAGTAAGCATTACATCTGCTGATGTCATCTATTGTTAAGTATTCTCTGGAACTGCGACGTTAATGGGGTCTAACTTCCTATCTTAAGCAGCACAATAACATAGGAAGTTAAGGGCAAGGAACATGGGTCTGGCTTTCGTATAAGAATTTCACTAAATGACTTATCAGATCTGTGACCCATACTCGCATAGCAGCCAGTATGTACGTACCATGCTTGTTAGACTAACCACTTGAGCTTTGGCTGCTATCACACCAGGACTGTTTTATAAACAGGAACATAACACAATGAGGATTTATATTTTCCCAGTATAACATTTTCCTGGTGGACTGAAGTGTACACAGAAGACACAAGTGCCTTGAGATATTTGACTAAAGTTGAAACAAGAATTGTGAACTGCTTCTTGATTCTGCAAAAACAACATGCACAACTTCCTTTCCCACCAGAATATTTTGTAAAACACATCTCTGTAGGAAGTAATATATTGTCTGCTTTATGGCAATAAATCACTGTAGTATGGAGGATCTTTTTCCTTTGAGGTTACAAATCATCATGATTCTCCCATCTCAAGCATATATTTGAATGGATCTCCCCACTCTGAATCTGAAACTGAATATTATGATGTGGAAAGAAACCAATAGACAAAAATTCCTCTTTCTGAATGTGTACTTTATGTTCTTTTGGTGTTTGAGAAGGATCCAAACAAACGAATGTTATTACAACAGATAAATATTACCATCTGGCAGATTTTTCCTGGGACATCATTTCTAATTCTGTAAGCAGAGTCTGGTAACAAAAACAGAAACCAGCCTGATGGATGTGTAGGAGAAGTTAGAGGTAGCAACAACATGATACAGCTGCAGCCAGAGACCACATGCCACAGGAACACGTTCAGTGAGAGACTACGATTACCATAAAGCACCACTGAACGACACAGGAAATCATTCCTCCCTGTGGCCATCTCCCTGTACAACTCCTCCATCTAATGCACTGTAAACACGGCAATAGCTACATCTTTTTGCACACGCTCCTTTCTACTTGGTAATGTTGCTGTCTATTTTTCTTGATATTTATTTATAATTATATCTGTCAACCCTGGATATTTATTATTTGGTAATTTGTTTTTGTTTTTGTTTCTCTTTTTCTTAATGTTACTGTACTGAAGCAACTGTAACCCACATAATTTCCCTAGGGATTAATAAAGTATTCTTATTCTGATAGCAAATAAATTTGTCATGCAAATATTTTGGAAAATTAGAAATGGTCCACTTGTGACCTCGTTATATTGCTGCTTCACATTTTTGGTATCTTTTTGGAACTTAAAATTCTTCCAGATTCAGACTATTTGTCATTTCTAAAAAGAAATCAGCTCAGATGGGTTCAACCCTTGCGATCCAGATTTGGATAAGGGTGTAAGAAAATGTATGGTTATGTATAAAGCATACTGTCAGGGTTCCTGGGTCGGTGACCCAGTGTTTTCAGTTCACACTCACTGTTTATCTACTGCCTGTTCCACTTCCTGTTTTATTGTGTTAGCCTTGGTCTGTGTGTATTATGTTCAATCCTCTTCCCATTATCATTAGTTCATTATGTTCAGCTGTGTACTCACCGGTCCCTCATTATCATCATTATCACCAGTCTGTGTATTTAAGCCCTCTGTTCTACTTCTCAGTGTCGGGTCATTGATGATGTTGTTTCTGTCGTGTGTTCCGTCCAGTCAGTCAGTCAGCCAGCCAGCCAGTCTACCAGTCCGCTAAGTCCAGCCAGCCATCCATCCTATCATCTGTTGTCTACATATTCAATAAACCTCGTTCTGCACCACGAGTCCTGCATGTGGGTCATCCCTTCCTCGCCTCCGCACACGAGCCCTGACAGAATGACCCGACCCGTGCCAAGAAGACACGCTTTTGACCCAGCGGACTCGGACCTCTACGAGCGGCAGGAGGTAGCGCTCTCCTTGTGGGCTGAAAAACTCAAGGAGAGACAGCGGCTCTTCGCGGAGCGAGAGCACGTCTTCGAGGGCACTCGCTTGGCTCTGGGCGGGCCTCGGAGACGCCGCGTTCCCCCACCTGCTGCCTCACCTGCACCGGAGCATCTGCCGCGGAGAGTGGACGTTTCACGCCGCGCTTCGGCCGCTCCCTCTCTCGCCACTCCGCTCCACGCTCACACATCACCTGCCTCATTCACCGGACCTTCAACCTCGCCACGGCACAGCGGCTCCGTCTTCCACCTCGGCTCAACAGAGGCTCCCGTGCCAGAGGCTCGGACGTGTACCCCACCCGCTTCCTCCTCCCGGAGAAATCGGCGCACACGCCGCCATAAAACAGACCACTTTCAGCCACTCCCGATGGTGAGCTCCAGTGACTGTTTTTCGCACTCACCATCTGATTATTCACTCAAAACGCACAATAACCCCATCTCTGATTCGTGGGATGTTTCCCTCCTGGAAGATTCTGTGGACTGGGAAGATTTGTTCTGCTCTGCTCTCCCAAAGACTGTAAATAGTGGTGGCAGGAAAACCAGAACAATCCCCAATAAACCTGCTAACATCACACACCCAGTCATTATCTCCACTCCCGTCAGTCAGTCTACCCCCACGCCAGTGCCAGCTCCCAGGAGGAGGGCAGCTGCGACCCAGTCTACCGCCACACCCGCTTCGGTTTCTCGAGTGGGGGTGACTGGTGTCCAGCCACCTCCCGTGCCTGTCCCAGCACCTAGGCTGAGGACGGCCAGGATCCAGCCTGACCCCCCTAGAGACTCAGCTGAGGCTCTCCAGCCAGTGCCCTCACGCTCTGGAGGCACGGAAGAGCTAATCAGTCCACCACTTCATCCACCTCCTGACCCAGCCTTTCACGCACTAGCTTTATCCCTGGTTAGGCTGGCTGAAGTGTCCCCTGCTCAGGCACCGGCCTTACTAGCTCAGGCTGTAGCTTTATCTCCCTCATTAGCTCAGTCTGTAGCCCAGCCATTAGCCACACCAACCTCAGCTCCGTCGTCAGCCTCACCTGCTGTTCAGCTTCCAGCCCCGTCAGTTCACTCACCTGCTCTCCAGTCCGCTCCTGTCCAGTCACCCGTAGCTCAGTCTCCTGTCCAGTCACCCGTAGCTCAGTCTCCTGTCCAGTCACCCGTAGCTTAGTCTCCTCCTGTCCAGTCACCTGTAGCCCAGTCGCCTCCTGTCCAGTCACCAGTAGTCCAGTCGCCCGTCCACCAACCTGTTCAGTACCCAGAGCCTGCTGTGAGCTACCCTGCTGCCCAGCCAGGGGTTTCCGCACCCGCTGGCCCGGCCGCTCCTCAGCCAGGGGTTTCCGCACCCGCTGGCCCGGCCGCTCCTCAGCCAGGGGTTTCCGCACCCGCTGGCCCGGCCGCTCCTCAGCCAGGGGTTTCCGCACCCGCTGGCCCGTCCGGCAACCTTCCTCGTCAGCTGGGGGTTCAGGAGAACCGCACCAGCCTCATGCCTCGTCAGCTGGAGGGCCCGAGGAGCCCGTCCGGCCACCTTCCTCGTCAGCTGGGGGTTCAGGAGAACCGCACCAGCCTCATGCCTCGTCGGCTGGAGGGCCCGAGGAGCCCGTCCGGCAACCTTCTTCGTCAACTGGGGGTTCAGGGGAACCGCACCAGCCTCATGCCTCGCTGTCACCTAGCTCTGCTTCTGCCTCGCCTGGCCCGGCCTCGGACCCTGCCTCTGCCTCGTCTGGCCCGGCCTCGGAGCCTTCGTCCTCGTCTGGCCCGGCCTCGACTTTGGCTTTTATTTCGCCTGCTGCAGCTCCGGCCTGTGCTTCGCCTGATCCTGCCTCGTCTGGTCCTGTGCCCACCGGGCCATGGCCAGCACGCCTAAAACTGGAGAGCCGCCGCTGCCTTCCGCGCGGCCGGCCCCCGGACCGCCTTCGCCTGAGTGGCCGCCGTTGCCTTCCGCACGGCCGGCCTCCGGACCGCCTTCGCCTGGGTGGCCGCCGTTGCCTTCCGCACTGCCGGCCTCCCGAACTGTGTCCACGTCACCGCCGTTGCCTTCCGCACGGCCGGCCTCCGGACCGCCTTCGCCTGACTGGCCACCGTTGCCTTCCGCACTGCCGGCCTCCCGAACTGTGTCCACGTCACCGCCGTTGCCTTCCGCACGGTCGGTCCACCGGAACAGTCTCGCCTCGGGCCACGTGGCCGCCCACCCGAACTGTCTCTGTGTGGCCTCCGTCCCTCCGTCCTGGGCCCCCTCCGCCCTGTTCTGGTTCTTTTTCGTTTGGCCGTCGGGTGCCAGCCTTTGAAGGAGGGGATCCTGTCAGGGTTCCTGGGTCGGTGACCCAGTGTTTTCAGTTCACACTCACTGTTTATCTACTGCCTGTTCCACTTCCTGTTTTATTGTGTTAGCCTTGGTCTGTGTGTATTATGTTCAATCCTCTTCCCATTATCATTAGTTCATTATGTTCAGCTGTGTACTCACCGGTCCCTCATTATCATCATTATCACCAGTCTGTGTATTTAAGCCCTCTGTTCTACCCATTCAGTGTCGGGTCATTGATGATGTTGTTTCTGTCGTGTGTTCCGTCCAGTCAGTCAGTTAGCCAGCCAGTCTACCAGTCCGCTAAGTCCAGCCAGCCAGCCATCCATCCTATCATCTGTTGTCTACATATTCAATAAACCTCGTTCTGCACCACGAGTCCTGCATGTGGGTCATCCCTTCCTCACCTCCGCACACGAGCCCTGACACATACTCAATACATTTGAATATGAATTTGTTTGATGTACACTTAAAACAGTAAAGACGACACATTGATGAGCTTGTATTAGTGTTAATCATCTCTACTTCTAACTTTCACATATGGTCTGTTTAACAGAAAGTTAAATAGACCAAAGTGAAGTCCTGACTCTTTGTGAGAGAGGGCAGCTGGTTCTGCTATGATCTAGTCTGACTTTTTAGTTAGATTACATAAATGAATAAATTCACTGTAATTGTATAGCTAATGAGCTAATAATCAAATCAGGATATGTGGGGCATGGTTTTGTATAATATCATTAACTGTTGCTGTCTCTGTGGTAACAAGCAACTGCCATCAGATTAAATTTTAATGAATTATTGTGAATTTTTTATTCTTGTATGTTTAACAAGTTTAAAATGTCTTCGTTTTTTTTTAATCATTACTTCTTGTTATATTATATTCAGTTATAAATATAATAAAAATTTAATTTATTGTCATTATAGTCTCTGTGAATTCATTTTTATTAGTAGTAGTACAGTTTTTAATTTCACCTCCTCACTACGTACGACTCTGGATACTGTAGCTCCTGTGAAAACTAAGGTCTCTAATCAGAAGTACCTGACTCCGTGGTATAATTCTCAAACACGTAGCCTAAAGCAGATGACTCGTAATCTGGAGAGGAAATGGCGTGTCACAAATTTAGAGGATCATCATTTAGCCTGGAGAAATAGTTTGCTGCTTTATAAGAAAGCCCTCCGCAAAGCCAGAACATCTTACTATTCATCACTGGTTGAAGAAAATAAGAACAACCCCAGGTTTCTCTTCAGCACTGTAGCCAGGCTGACAAACAGTCAGAGCTCTTTTGAGCCAACCATCCCTTTAACGTTAACTAGTAATGACTTCATGAACTTCTTCACAAATAAAATTTTTATCATTAGAGGAAAAATTACCAGTAATCATCCCACAGATGTAATATTATCTACAGCTACTCTTAGTACCATTGATGTTAAGTTAGACTCTTTTTCTCCGATTGATCTTTCTGAGTTAACTTCAATAATTACTTCCTCCAAACCATCAACGTGTCTTTTAGACCCCATTCCTACAAAACTGCTCAAAGAAGTCCTGCCATTAATTAATGCTTCGATCTTAAATATGATCAACCTGTCTCTAATAATCAGCTATGTACCACAGGCCTTCAAGCTGGCTGTAGTTAAACCTTTACTCAAAAAGCATCTCTAGACCCAGCAGTCTTAGCTAATTATAGGCCAATCTCCAACCTTCCTTTCATATCAAGCATCCTTGAAAGAGTAGTTGTCAAACAGCTAACAGATCATCTGCAGAGGAATGGCTTATTTGAAGAGTTTCAGTCAGGTTTCAGAGCTCATCACAGCACAGAAACAGCTTTAGTGAAGGTTACAAATGATCTTCTTATGGGCTCTGACAGTGGACTCATCTCTGTGCTTGTCCTGCTAGACCTTAGTGCAGCGTTCGATACTGTCGACCATAATATCCTATTAGAGCGATTAGAACATGCTGTAGGTATTACAGGTACTGTGCTACAGTGGTTTGCATCATATCTATCTAATAGACTCCAATTTGTGCATGTAAATGGAGAGTCCTCTTCACACACTGAGGTTAATTATGGAGTTCCACAGGGTTCAGTGCTAGGACCAATTCTGTTTACATTATACATGCTTCCCTTAGGCAGCATCATTAGAAGACATAGCATCCATTTTCACTGCTATGCTGATGACACCCAGCTCTATCTGTCCATGAAGCCAGATAACACACACCAATTAGTTAAACTGCAGGAATGTCTTAAAGACATAAAGACCTCGATGGCCGCTAACTTTCTGCTTCTTAATTCAGATAAAACTGAGATTATTGTACTCGGCCCTGAAAATCTTAGAAATATGGTATCTAACCAGATTCCTACTCTGGATGGCATTACCTTGGCCTCCAGTAACACTGTGAGGAACCTTGGAGTCATTTTTGACCAGTCAAGTCAAGTCAAGTCAAGTTTATTTATAGAGCACATTTAAAAACAACCAAGGCTGACCAAAGTGCTGTACAGTAAATACAGATAAAAATACAATAGAACACAATTTCGTAAAACACCTCGCTGATCAAATAAAAAATAAATAAACAAATAAATTTAACCTTTCTAAAAGCCAATGAAAAGAGGTGAGTTTTAAGAGCAGTTTTAAAAGTTTCTAGGCTTTTGGAGAATCTGACGTAAGGAGGTAAACTGTTCCACAGTCTGGGTGCAGCCACAGCAAACGCCCTCTCTCCCTTTGTCTTTAATTTATACCTGGGAACATCTAAAAGCATCAGATCGGCTGACCTCAAAGATCTCCTGGGGCGATAAGTACTAAGGAGTTCTGACAGGTAAGAAGGTGCAGTGCCATTTAAAACCTTAAAAGCCAGCAGTAAGATTTTAAAATCAATCCTAAAAGCAACTGGGAGCCAGTGGAGAGAGCAGAGAACCGGAGTGATGTGGTCTCTTTTTTTTGAACCGGTCAACAGGCGAGCGGCAGCGTTCTGCACCAGTTGAAGGCGATGTAGACAGGAACGATCTAGGCCAGCATAGAGGGAATTACAGTAGTCCAGCCGTGAAGTAATAAAAGCATGGACCACTCTTTCTAGATCGTTCCTGCAAAGGTAAGACTTGACTTTGGCTAAAATCCGTAAATGATAAAAAGATCCAGAGCTGATTTGTTTATCAAGTTTAAAAGCATTGTCAAAAATAACTCCAAGACTCTTAATGGAAGAAGTGCAATCGGAGGTTAGGGGTCCCAAAAAGTCAAGAGAGAAGTTGGGATCTTTAGGAAGCCCAAACACAATGACTTCAGTTTTGCTTTCATTAAGGTGTAAGAAGTTAAGAGTCATCCAAGTCTTAATGTCAGACAAGCAGGAGAGTAGCGGCTGCAAAGAAACATTGCAGTTCAACCTCAGAGGGAGGTAGATCTGAATATCATCGGCAAAGATGTGGAAGGACACATTATGTTTACGGAGCACATCGCCCAGAGGGAGCAAGTACAGAATAAACAACAGGGGGCCTAGTATGGACCCCTGAGGTACGCCACAGGTTAAAGGAGCTCTGGGAGATGACAGTTCACCAAGGTGAACAGAAAAACTCCTATTATTCAAATAGGACTGGAAAAACTTTAAGACGGTGCCCTTTAAACCGACACAATGTTGAAGGCGGGCTAGCAGTATGTTGTGATCTACAGTGTCGAAGGCTGCTGTCAGGTCCAAGGTTACTAAGACAGCAGCACAAGAGTCAACAGTTAAAAGCAAATCATTAAAAACTCTCAGTAGGGCGGTTTCTGTGCTATGCCGAGCTCTAAAACCAGACTGGAACTTCTCATAGAGATTGTTGTTGTCAAGAAATAGCTGGAGCTGCGTGAGGGCGGCTCGTTCCAGTACTTTGGACAGAAAAGGGAGTTAGAGAGTAGGGATGGATCTAGATTAGGCTTTTTAAGGAGAGGTTGAACAACAGCGTGCTTGAAGGGTCACCAGGACATGTCCTTCAACGCACATATTAAACAAATATGTAAGACTGCGTTCTTCCATTTGCGCAACATCTCTAAAATTAGAACTATCCTGTCTCAGAGTGACGCTGAAAAACTAGTTCATGCATTTATTACTTCCAGGCTGGACGACTGTAATTCATTATTATCAGGATGTCCAAAAAACTCCCTGAAAAGCCTTCAGCTAATCCAAAATGCTGCAGCAAGAGTCCTGACAGAGACTAGAATGAGAGAGCATATTTCTCCTGTTTTGGCTTCCCTTCATTGGCTTCCTGTTAAATCCAGAATTGAATTCAAAATCCTGCTCCTCACATACAAGGTCTTAAATAATCAGGCCCCATCTGATCTTAATGACCTTGTAGTACCATATCACCCTATTAGAGCACTTCGCTCTCGCTCTGCAGGCCTACTTGTTGTTCCTAGAGTATTTAAAAGTAGAATGGGAGGGAGAGCCTTCAGTTTTCAGGCCCCTCTTCTGTGGAACCAGCTTCCAGTTTGGATTCAGGAGACAGACACTATCTCTACTTTTAAGATCAGGCTTCAAATTTTCCTTTTTGCTAAAGCATATAGTTAGGGCTGGACCAGGTGACCCTGAATCCTCCCTTAGTTATGCTGCAATAGACATAGGCTGCCAGGGGATTCCCATGATGCATTGAGTTTTTCCTTTCCAGTCACCTTTCTCACTCACTATGTATTAATAGACCTCTCTGCATTGAATCATATCTGTTATTAACCTCTGTCTCTCTTCCACAGCATGTCTTTATCCTGTCTTCCTTCTCTCACCCCAACCGGTCGCAGCAGATGGCCCCGCCCCTCCCTGAGCCTGGTTCTGCCAGAGGTTTCTTCCTGTTAAAAGGGAGTTTTTCCTTCCCACTGTCGCCAAAGTGCTGCTCATAGGGGGTCATATGATTGTTGGGTTTTTCTCTGTATCTATGAAGCGCCTTGAGGCGACTTTTGTTGTGATTTGGCGCTATATAAATAAAATTGAATTGAATTGAATTCTGATCAAAAATCATATTTTGCATGGTTGAATCTTAACAAGGTTCCAAGTCGAGCTTCAACATGCAAAAAGAAGAAATAGGAGTGAGACAAAACATTGTTTGAGCATGCAATTTACTGGAAACAAAGCTTTTCGGAAGGATGGCACAGTTGCCTAGGGATGGGTATCGTTTAGGTTTTATCCGATACCGGTGCCAAACCAGTACTTTTGAAACGGTGCCGGTGCTTAAACGGTGCTCAAACCGGTGCTTAAAGAATGGAGAACACAAACTTTGTCCAAAAACCTCTCATGTTCAGCTGTTTTTTTGTAAAAAGATAACAATGTTAGCCTTTTCTGCAGCTATGGGGCATATATGGTATCACTCTTGGCTGGAAGCAGTGCTTAAACAATGGAAAAAACATAAACTTTGTCCAAAAACCTCTCATGTTTAACTGTTTTCCACTTTTTCTTTGGTCATTTTAGCCTTTTTGGTCAGGGTGAAGGGAGCATCTGCCATCAAACAAGAAGACAGCTGCATGTAGCTAGGATGATGTTTGCTAGTTCACCTTACGTGCATTAATGTAATAACGTGGTTAGCCTACTCAACGTAAATTACACACGAACAACATTAAGCTACTCACTCAGAGAAGAACGGCTGCTGCTGCATCATCATCCGTCATCATTTCTGCTACACTGGCAGGGCTAGGGGCCAGGACTCTCCTCTTCGGGTTTTTGGGGGATGTTGCTAACTCCGGGTCCGATAACAGGCAACCCACCCGCAGTAGATGTGCTCGGTGTGAGGTCTCGCAGCAAGCTATCAAATACGGCGCATTTCTCGGCTTTAAAAAAAACGCTATGTGTCGCCAGGTGTTTCATCGGATTTGAGGAGTTACCTCCTTTGACAGTATCACAGTATCAGCTTAAAGCACTTGTTGCAGGCTGCTGAGTTTGCATCTTTTGCTGTGAAGTACAGCCAGACTTTGACCGCTTTGCCTTGGGCATTTTTAATCTGTAGCTCTGCTCTAAAAGAACGTACGTACCTGGACCCGCCTACTATCCTCGGAAACGTAAAATGATTGGCTAGAATCTAAAGTGTATCACAGCTCAGGAAAAAAAGCACCGAAATAAAGCACCGAAATAAAGCACCGAAATGTGCGCTGCTTTTCGGTCTGGTTACTACCGTTTATGTCAGAACCGGTGCCATGATGGCACCGGACACCGGTACCCATCCCTACAGTTGCCCCTCCGTTGATCCTCCTTGGGCTCTCGCGCTCTGGGGGGCCTCTGGATGTCTGGGGCCTGGATCTCCTCCATACCTGCTTCATGCCCTGGGGGACGGGACTATGGCTCCCCACACCCTCTAGCAGATCGTTACATTGAGAAACCTTTTGAATACAAGTGCGCATGTCCACACAGGTGTGCACACAGGTGTACACACGAGTGCTCACAAAAGATTTTAATAAAGATTTAGATTTTTATAGATCTGTGCTCTAAACTTTTTAGGATACATTTTTGAGAGATGCATCTTCTCTCAGACAGCACAGGTACATATGGGAAAGCTTTAAAAGGAAACATTCAATTCTAGATTTACAATTCACCACCTGTTGTTATAAATTGTGGAGATACAGAAATTCTTTTATTGCTGCCATATAATCTGCATCATTATAATTGCATTAATAACATTCTTTACAGCATTATTTCATCTAATAATAATTCTCACAGTATTGATATTGCATTACAGTTGTTTATTGAAGATGTCCATTTGAGGATCCTTCCATTATGTTAACTTTTATTACAAGTAAATATTTTATACACATTGCATATCTGTGCTTATTTTGAGTTGATGTTCGGTTCATTAAGGGTCTTAAGCTTCACTGGCGTGACTGTCCAGGTGATACATGTTGAGGGAAACTAGAACATAGAAGGATAACTGCAATGCATGCTTACAGTACATATAATACATATAATCTAGGAATGTGTCCGGCCTGAGGCCTTAACTCATTTGGTGTCTTACTATATTTTATTCTACTTGGTAACAGATGATCAGAGTCAATAATTAGCCTCAGAGTCCCTGAGGGCTTGAAGCGTATTACCTTGTATGGAAGGTGTTATAGAAAAGAGAAGTTCTATGTCTGCTTATAGGTATTAAAGATGTACGATTAACTGTGACTAATGTCTGGAGCCTATTTTAATCTGTCATTGACGCCATGGGGGGGCGTGTACCCCACTGCTTTATAAGTATCCACAACATGTATTTTGGTCAGAAGACATATGCTGATGTTTTCTCCGGGCTGTTAATAAACTCAACGTTTGATTGCACTTTTCTGGGGCCTCCGTGGTTTGTGACACTGCTCTACATTGATTGATTTCGCAACAAAATCTACCATTTATAACAATAGCTTAGAACATGGATTCACCAATCTAAACTTCATGTGATTAGGTGAAAATGGATAAAATTGAAAACGAACAATCTAAAGTATCTATTTTATAAGAACAATTTACAGTAGCAGGTTTAATTTATATATCGGATGTAAAACTATTATTATATAAATTACAGTGTAATTAGCCATCAATGGGGTTTTTTTTACCACAACACCACTTTACAGCGCTTTTATAAGCAGAATTGTCTCAAAATAAATTACAATACACTCAGAAGTATAAAACTTATGAGACTTTGCAGTTCGTCTTTAAGAAAAGTGTTGTTTAAAGCCACCCTTACTATTTCTACTTATGGGACTTATAGTATCCTTTATTTAATCTACATTTGACACATCAAAACAAAACTTAACAATTCTAAACATGTTTGGATACTGAGTGAAAATCTCATTAGGAATTTGAAAGATAGAAATATTAGCTGTTCTCCTATTGGACAATAAACAATCCAAACCAATCCTCAAGATAACAGAGAAAGTAACAACTTGCCAGTTCACTGAGCAGTCTGTGAACAGCCAAGTGTTCAGGGTTCTTCAAGCATGATGCAGCTATCCAGAGAGATATAGACACATTAGATAAAGCTGTTTAGTGGGAAGTAGATTTGCATGAATTATTAACAATGGTTAAATGTGTGAACATGAAATTGACTTGGATAAATAGAGAGAGGAAGGTTGTATGCTGGTGATGGATGCTAAGTTTGATCCATAAACTGATGATTGAGCACTCAAAGCACTTTGAGCACTTTGTTGCCATCTGATAGTGTGTCAAATCAAGGCAGTAGGTCCAACTCAAGTGTATCATCCACTTCATCTGCACATCTCAGGGCAGATGACTGCCTTGCTCGCACGTCAACATATGCTCAAAGAAAAACACTCTCTTGAAGAATAGGAGGAGCAATTGAGGAGAAAGAAAGAACAACTTCAAGCAGATATGAGCAGTTTGAAGCAGATATAGCTGCAACTGTTGAAAAAGTGAATGTGCTGAGAACTGGATCCACTGTGCGGAGCGTTGCTTCACGGAAATCCATTGGAATGGAATCATATTTTAAAACAAAAAGAAACAGCGTCGAAATCCTTAATGCGGATGCAGAGACTTTTGTTCCACAGACGCTTACCACAGACAGTCACTGGGAATGCAGAGCTTCAAGTAAAAACAACACAACGGAGTATGAAAAGAGAAAGACCTGCACCCACTCTTATGGGACCTTCTGACACTTTTAGACCAATCCAACCTTTGTCTCGGCAACAAGCTGCTAATCCTGTAGCCAATGAAAACCTGCTGTCCATTATGGAAAAATAAAATGAATTAACTTGTATGTCGGCCCATCATCAAAGTCTCTCTTCACTGCCCAAAAGAGAGATTCAAACCTTTGATGGCGATCCTTTACATTTTTAGGATTTTATGTGTTTATTTGAACAGGTCATAGAAGCAAAGACTGGCGATGCTGGCGACTGCCTGCATTATCTTGCACAGTACACCAAGGGGCAGCCCAATGAACTTGTTAAAAGCTGTCAACATACGCCTGATGGTGCTGGATATGTAAAGGCAAAGACTCTTCTGTATGAGCACTTTAGGAATGGACATGTGATTGCATCTGCTTATTGAATAAAGTTCACTCATGGTCACTGATTAAATCAGAAGATGGAAAGGCTCTTCAGGCAGCGGCCTTGAGTGATGGGCACTAGAGTATTGTCCTACCAAGGGGAAGATGCGGGTTGTTTGACAGTCTAGCATCATTCCAGGGTTTTTCTCTTAACGCGCAGCTCCTGAGTAGTCCTGACTTAACAAATGATTTGATTGGCGTGCTGACAAGGTTCAGGAAAGAGGCTGTTGTTTTGATGTCTGACACTGAAGCTATGTTTTACCAGGTGCATGTGCATGTGAATATACTGCCCTACTGAGATTTTTCTAGTGGTCTGGTGGTGGCTTAAATCAGATCATGCAAGAGTACAGGATGTGTGTTCATTTGTTTGGGGCAATGTCCTCTCCAAACTATGCTAACTATGCCCTGCGGAAATGCACAGAGGACAACAAAGCATACTTTAGCCATCAGGTGATTCACATCATTCCATAGTTTTTATGTGGACGACTGCCTTGCTTCAATAGGCTCTGAAGAGGAAGCCATCTCTCTTAACTCAGATTTCAGAGACATCTGCGCCAAGGGCGGCTTTCACTTAACAAAGTGGATAATAGCCACAGCGTTCTGGCAGTGATAGCTGAGGAGGAGAGAGCAAAGAAGGTTAAGGACCGAGACCTGGGTTGTAACCACCTGTTGAGCCAGCATTGGGAGTGTGGTGGTGCCTACAGTCAGATGTGTTTAAGTTCTGCATGTCCATCCCAAACAGACCATTGACCCTGAGAGGGATCCTGTCCACAGTAAGCTCCTTTTATGACCCTCTGGGGTTCCTTGCTCCTGTCATCTGCACAGCCAAAAGGATCCTTCAAGATCCTTCAATCAGCAGTTGCTCAAGAGTGGAAAAGCTGGATGGAAGAATTACGCCTGTTAGACAACATCAGCATCAGGTGATGTTTAAGAATTCCTGATTTATGAGAGACCACCACTGCTCAGTTGCACCAGTTTGCAGATGCGAGTGGGAAGAGGTATGGCGCTGTTACCTCACTGCTGCTGCACAACAGTCGTTCGCAGATACTCAGTTCCTTCATAAAGGGGAAAGTCCCGGTTGGCACCTTTAAAACCAGTCATAATCCCCGAGCATGGAATGTGGAAGTGGTAGCAGCAGTTCATATGGCTAGAAGGGAGGAGGGAGCTAAGACTACTTCTCCTAAACTCAGTGTTTTGGACAGAGAGCACCGCAGTGTTGAAATATATAAATAACGAGACTTCCTGATTCTGTGTTTTTGTGGCGAAGTGAGTGTCAGAGATCCTGAAGGCTTCTAGGGCCTCCCAATGGAGGTATGTGAACACAACGCATAACTCGGCAGACCTTGCTTTCAGACGTATGAAGATAGAGACTTTTCTACATGACACTGAATAATAATAATCAAGTTCTGTCAGAGGAAAATATATGCAGAAGAAATTTCCTGCCTCCAAAGGGGAGAGAGTGTGAAACAAAGCATTCACATATATGAGTTGAATCCTGTTTTGGAGGACTATGTGCTGCAGGTTGGTAGATGTC